>NC_085140.1:302650099-303850099 GCF_024139115.2 Armigeres subalbatus | reverse complement strand
ACCACGAGTTGCATCAGCTGTTGGGAGAACCATCCATCGTTCACACCGCGAAAATCGGACGACTGCGGTGCGCCGGGCACGTAGCCAGAATGTCGGACAATAACCCGGTGAAAATGGTTCTCGACAACGATCCCACGGGCACAAGAAGGCGAGGTGCGCAGCGGGCAAGGTGGATCGATCAGGTGGAAGATGACTTGCGGACCCTCCGTAGACTGCGTGGTTGGCGACGTGTAGCCATGGACCGAGCCGAATGGAAAAGACTCTTATATACCGCACAGGCCACTTCGGCCTTAGTCTGAATAAATAAATAATAATCTCATTACTCAGTACTCACTTCTCGTTTCTCGGAACTCGCTTCTCGCTTTTCATTATTTACTTCTTTCTTCGAACATCTCACTTCACTTACTTAATAAGGAAACAAAAATATCAACTATTCGACCAAACGACCATAAACCTTGAAACAGGCTTTGCAGAAATCGTTCTCAAAAGAAAACGAACAACAATAAAATATAGGCAAAAACCTCTTCGAATCATTCCAAGCCGCCGAGCCCCCACCGAGAAGTGTAAAACAAGATAAAGTGCATTATCAGAACAGCCCCCCGCAATTGGAGCTTTTTAGAGTAATTTATCATTAAGTAATAGGTACCCCTCCCCCCCTCCCCATTAAGTTAACTATCATAACAGAATAGATTCAGTTTTTATATACTGCATATTCTTTACATATAATGTATTATTCCGACCTTAACTGAACAAAAATTATGTTTGACTCTTTTACTATACATTCTTCATGAAACACTCTGCCGAGCAGTTGACAAATCTCGGTTGATTTAGATTCGACAATAAAAATGAATGCATGAACTCTCACTGGATTTTTTTTCATTTCTCGTTTTTTTTTACATTTTCACGACAAAATTTACTAATTCTTCAACACAATATTCGAATTCCTTGCTAGAATCTTTTGGATTCCCGATGGAAACTTTTGCATCTCTGGAGTGTTGGTAGAATCATACTCAAATCTCAATGATCGAGGCTTCATTCATGAGGTAACTCGCTAGCAATTCTGCAGGGACAGCATTGCGCTTGAGTTTCTCGGACAGAATCGCTTCGCTCACTCGCCGAAAAAAATATTTCGCTCTAAAAAACGTCAAACGTAATCGAGGCGTATGTTTTGTTTACATATGGTTTTATTGGCCATTGTTTTAAGTGAAAAAAGTTTATTCAACAATGAAATTATGCAAATGCGATTCGAATCATGAGCGATTTTCTGGGCCATGATGCTGATGGGATTTGACTCACGCATGATTTGAATCGACGATGTGATTTGAGAATTTAAGATTTTACCAACACTGCTTCCCTGTCGGCATATTTCAATTCACTTTCCGTTATAACTTCCTGCCATCCACAGTTGTGCAGTTAAAAAATGTTCTATTTGGGGTCATATTTCCATATATTTTTGAGGGGGTCGAATTGGCTACCATTCAAGATTTGTATGGAGCAATAAAAATACCAAAAAAATGAAAATTATTCTAGATCCTCAGATGAAACATTTTCGCTTACCCATGAGATGAAAGGGAAGACTATATACTTTCGCGTAGTGGGGTTTTCAGAGATACTGATTTTTATTTTTTGCATTAATTTTTGCTCATAGAGACGCGCATATTAGTTTGGGTTCAATTTCGAAAATTTTGCATTCTCTTTCGGAATCGCTTGAATTTTCTGTCGAAATCATTCGATTACCTGGTGTACTCTCTGCAAAGGAGTTTATAGATTTCGTGCCGAAAATTTTATAATTTTAGATACCTAGATTTTGACAGATCTCTAAGTTTTTTTGTTGTTGTAAACTTCATGATATTCAAGTTTGTTCGAGAAATTCTAGAACTATTTGTGAACTGATGTGGCCAGCTTAATATGCATGTGCACTGTGAAGTCCTCTTCATTCAGTTCGGTGCTATCGAAAACCATTTTTATTAGGTTATTGTTCGATAATGTAAGGACTGTTCATTAAAGAAAGTGGACACCTGTTTTTTAAAGGAACATGTTTATTTTGAAACAAATTCATAAGGTTGCTTTATATAAATGACAATCAACATACATATGAACGAATTCACGTGATTTTGAATATTTACTTTTCTTTTCTGAAGAATGCTCGGACTTTTCTCTTGACAGTTTCCATTAGATTCTGCACAACTTCTTCCGTAACTTTTCATTGTGCCGCAGACCAAATTTTCTTAAAGCAATCAACAGGGCTTGTTCCTCTCCCATCTACCTTATGATGCCGCGTAATTATTGCCCAGTATTTTTTGATAGGACGCAATTCAGTGCAGTTTGGTGGATTTAGGCATTTTTCGACAAAATCGACTTTTTCTTCTTCAGCATCTCCAACGTAGCAGAAACGTAGTGAGCCGCTGCCAGATCCGGCCAAAACAATAAAGGATCCGCATGCTTTCGGTAGATGGTTAGAAGTCGTTTTTTGATACATTATTTTCTTCAATTTTCACCGTTGTTTGTGAAATACGGAGTCACAGGAGCAAATTGCTTGCCATACCAAAACATTTTCCCCATTTTTTTCGGTTCGGATATATCGCACGTCATCAGGCACATCTGTCCTCTGTTCAGCGTTGAAAAAAATGTGACCCTAGAAGTGTACTGGTGTCCAATTTGACGTATATCTCTTCGTCCATCAAAATGCACTATACCATTTGTGCAGAATTAATCTGCGAGTTGATAAACTGATCCGATCTATCATGCGGAATTTCTAAGGTTTTTCCAAATTTTTCAGGTGTGCTGCAAAAGTAAACAATTTCTTTACAAATAGAACGAAAATTACGAATTTTTCGTTAAGTTTTAACCTTAAACTATTCATAAAAAGGTGTCCACTTACTTTAATGAACAGTCCTTAGTCAACAATGCCGAGGCGAAGTCGCTCCATTTTCACGGAATGAACGATGAGTGAAGGTGAAGTCAAAAATTTGAACGAGGCTTGTTTAAATCACATTATGTGTTGCAGGACTCTGAATAAGCTAAATGAGCTTCAGCCATTTGTACCAGATTTTATTATGCCAGCCTTCTGTCAGCAACATTTTTTTAATTCAACATTTTTCCCAATATTACATAACCTAATACATTTATCACTTTGCATGAATGTTAAGTTTTTTTAAAGTCAGGTTTGATACGGAAATAATTGTTTTATTGTTTGCTTCCTTGTCATAAGACGAGTTCGTACAATTCCATTTCATTTCACCACTTGATTGTACCTTATGACCTACCTTACCATATGACCTTACCATAATCTTAGGTATGTCCAAGGGAACTCCGGATCATACTCGAAAATCTTCGAATTCTCTACAGAATATAGACCGTTCCGATATTAATCAATACACTTTCCTTGTCATAAGACGAGTTTGTACAATCCCATTGAAATTCCACCACTTAATTGTATCTTGACAGATACGTATTTCGACCTCAACAGTAAGGCCGTCTTCAGTGTCTCGTACTTGACTCGACTCGAGTACGAGACACTGAAGACGGCCTTACTGTTGAGGTCGAAATACGTATCTGTCAAGATACAATTAAGTGGTGGAATTTCAATGGGATTGTACAAACTCGTCTTATGACAAGTGAAGACATTCCACTAAAAAGCTCAAAATAATTTTCTTAACAAAATACACTTTGTTTTTTGAATAATTCAATTTTTTTTCCAAGTAATATACTATTTTATGATTACATTACAAAATTTTATTTACTTATAGCATTGAGTATTCGAGAATATTTCGAATATTCATCATGTTCTATGAATTTTTGCTTCCCATTGTTTTGAGGATTTTGCACAACATGTTTTCAGCTATTACTCAAAATTTTTCATAAATATTTCTAATTACTCCATACGATCTGTGTCTGCTACTCATTTAACAAACATTATGGATTTTGAAAATTAAATAATTGCAATCGGACGAGAATTAGAAAAATTTCAAATCAACAGCGACTAGCCTAAAAAAAACATTAAAAATCATTTCGAGCTCTCGTTTTCACTAATGCAGCTTTTTTACTTTTTGCTACAACGTGGTCTATGTCATCAGTGTCCAGATCAAACCCTAAGATATACCGTATCTGAAAATCGTCTGATTCTAAAGCCATATCCGTACTCATGAGAATTATTTCATATTCAAAATAATTTTTGAGGTTTTTTTTGAAAATTTCAGGTCATTGAAATCATTTTTCAACCAAATCTCGTCGTTAATGCAACATTTTTATATATCTGTATTGAAAACTATATTGATTTAACAGTTATACGTTTTTTTTCACGTAATTTACCAAAAAACACATTCCAAAAATAACTCATTTTGTACAAAAATCAAACCTTCATATTTTCTTAATTTCCAGCAAAAAAAAATGAACTAATATATCACGTGAAAGAGTAGGATTAAATGTGAATTTATTTACATTCTCCAAATTTTATATCAATGATTTCCAAGAGGACCACATCCACACCGTAAAGGATCCAAAGAAATAATAACTAAAATTACCCAATTTGACAATTTTTTGGCGAGACGAAGTTCGATGGAGGCAGCTAGTTGCATAAACATGTTGATCTACCAGAATGTTACTTATATAACTTACCAACAGTAACATTCTGCTTGATTCAAAATTTCAGTGAACTTATGTTTCATAGCATTTGTTAATTATTCAAACTTTTCAAAAATCTTCGAACGAAAACGTTATAAAAACAAATCAAAGATCAATAAAAAAAAGTTAATATGCTCAAATTTCCATCAACTATTCATTCACCTTCGAAACAAGCTGTATGTATTCAACAACATACCCCCTGGAGTAACTCACAGACCCATACAGAAATCCCGCTGGTTTCAAATCGAAAAACTGCATGAAACCTCCCAGCTCTGAGTTCCACGTGCTAATGTACATATAGATCCCCACCCCCACGCCCTGAAAAAGCACTCCAAACCACTACACTCGCAGTTCATCTCCTGCTGATGCGCGCATTCTCTCTCTGGTTACGATCCTTTCGTCCTCTCGCAGGCAGTCCCATCACGCCATCATCCAGCCAGCCAGACAGCCAGCACCAGGAGACGACGTCAACGACACCATTAGGAACACGTAGTGCGTGGTTATGGTTGGCGTGTCTGGCCGTCTGCTCCCATTCTCACCGATTATTTCTGTCGACGGCACTAGCCATTTTTGGCAGTTGTATAATCAACATCACCATCATCATCGTTCGTCGTCGTCAGGATCAGATCAAAAGCGGTGCATGTATGGGAGCGTAATAACACACGAAACAAATATTCACACATAGACATTTTTTCCCATTCGGTGCTGCTCCATCCAGGATGTCATCTGGTAACGGAGAAGGTCTAGCATCTGTCTGAACGTGGTGTGTGCCACGGAGAGAGCGCCGGTGGCGGTGAGACGCGCGGATTGAAACTCTTCCAGTTGATTCACCTTCCCCTGCTCCCCCCGGAAGCCTGTCTGGAGTCCGATGTTTTTTTTTGCGCTGTCTCCTATTTGCCAAACTCATCCTTGCCCAACGTCCTTGCAGTAACGAGTGTCGAAACAGAGCGACTGTTAGCGCGTGTAAGCAGGTTTTAAACGATAGGGGGTATGAAGATTTTTATTATGAAGAAATATCTTCAAGCCTAGCTGCGAATAAAAAAGTTCGACAGTGCAATTGATTCCTACATCGAACATAACTTTTTGCAAGCAAATCAGCTGAGCATGCCAAAAAAGTAATTTTGTTTGTGGTTTTGAAATTAGTATTTTGGCCATAGTTTCTGATCCCATTATCCAATCCAGTCAATATTCAATAGAAAACAATGGGACAGGATTCTCCGTCGAATGCAATCCATTGCGAGCAAATCGATAACGTCTAAGTGCCAAAAAAGTGAGCAAGAAATAGTATTTTGGTCATAACTCATAAGCCCATAGTCTGATCCGGCAAATTTTCGATTTTCGGAAACAATGAGCCAAGTATCAGCATTCAGCGGACGGAAGAAGGAACGAGGCCTAGCCCTCATATGTGGAAGACATCGTACTTCGACGACGTGGTGTTTAAGGAAGCGCTCCGCCGCGAGCACAATACTCTCGGTCTGAGCGGCGAGCAGCTGGTAACAGTACTGCCGCGTGCATGCGATACCACCATGCCTAGGAAAGTCCACCCTAGGAATGGGAGTCCACCGGCTTACTGGTGGACTCAAGCAATTGCGAACCTGCGCCGCGCCTGCCTACCGACACGGAGGCGAATGCAGCGAGCTCGCACAGAAGAGGAGCGTGCTGAACGACGGGTGGCGTACGTGGCTGCTGGAGCCGCTCTGAAGACTGAGATTAGATCAAGCAAAAAAGCCTGCTTCGAGGGCCTGTATTAAAGTGCCAACGCGAATCCATGGGGTGACGCTCATAGGGTCGTAATGGATAAGACACGTTGGGCGATGGCCCCTACAGAGCAGTCTCCAGAGATGCTGGAGAGGATCTTCGCGGGATTCTTCCCACGTCATGACCCAAGTCCCTGGCCTCATTTTGTGGAGCTGCCAGGGGCCAGGGTGGCCGACGAGGGAAGAGTAACCGTGGTGGAACTTGCGGGGATTGCACAGTCCCTTAGTGTAGGTAAGGCGCCAGGACCGGATGGTATTCCAAACCTGGTCATCGAAGCGGCCATTGCTGAGGCTCACGAATTGTTCAGATCTGTCATGCAGAGATGCCTGGACGAGAGAGTCTTGCCTGAAGCATGGGAAAGGCAGAGCTTGGTCCACTTGGCACTGAAGGATCCGTCGGCCTAGAGACCAATATGCTTGATACGGCGGGGAAGGTGCTCGAGAAGATCATCCTCAACAGGTTGTTGATACGCACGGAGGGTGCGGATGGTCTATCGAGTAACCAGTTTGGCTTCCGAAAGGGTAAGTCGACCGTAGACGCTATCTTGTCGATTACCAAATCCGCGGAGATAGCTACCCGGGCAGAAGCCATGAACAGAATAACAAAACATGATATGGACTTGATTGATATAAGAGATAAAAGATCAGGCAACAATATCAAAATTTTGCACCGAAATATCATTTAAATATCAAGATATGCTATGGATAAGAACAAACTAATGGCACATGATATTGATCACTTATTACAAATAACATAACCTGATCTCATAATGATATTTTAGTGCAAAATATTGATATTGTCGTCTGATCTTTTATCTCTTATATCAATCATGTCCATATCTCATTTTGCTATCTTATCAACATTTGATATTATTGAGCTATTTTCGTCTACTCGGGTATCCAACGTAAGAGGAGGAGAGTTCGCTATTGTGCAGTAGTGATTCTCGACGTGAGGAATGCATTCAATAATGCCAGTTGGGCAGCTAGTGCAGATGCGTTCCTGCGTCTCGGAATTCCCGAGTACCTGTAAAGGATTCTCGGAAACTACTTCCAGAATCGAATACTGGTATACGACACGGAGGCGGAAATACGTTGACATAGCCTCAGGAGTTCCGCAAGGTTCCATACTGGGTCCGGTGCTATGGTACGTCATGTACGACGGTTGAAGTTCCCGGTGGGCGTGGTAATCGTCGGCTTCGCTGACGATATTACGCTGGAGGTCTACGGCGAATCGATCGAAGAGGTGGAATTGACTGCAGCCCATTCGATCGCAATTGTGGAGGAGTAGATGAGTTCCAGGAAGTTAGAACTGGCTCACCACAAGACTGAGGTGGTTGTTGTTAACAATTGAAAGTCGAAGCAACAAGCGGTGATAAGGGCAGGCAACTGCGCTTCATCAAACTCTTGGGGGTAATGATCCACGATAAGCTCACCTTTGGTAGCTACGTCAATTACGCCTGCACGCGTGCCTCCACAGCTATAGTGGCATTGCTTCTGGCTAGTGTCGCTCTGTCCATACTAAGCTTGGGGCACGGCCCTGCGTATTAACTGCTACAGAACGTATTAACTATTAGAAAGTATGTATAGGCTCATGTGCCTAAGAGTTGCGAGCGCGTACCGTACTGTGTCGCACGATGCACTTTGCGTCATAACCGGTATGATGCCGGTATTGACATCGTTATCGGTGAAGACATAGAGTGCTTCGAAATGCGCGGCACGAAAGGCAGGTTGGCCTCAATGGTCAAATGGCAGCGTGCGTGGGATAGTTCCACTAAGGGTAGATGGACACATAAGTTGATACCGGAGATAGGTACGTGGGTCAAGAGGCGCCATGGGGAAATCACTTTCCACCTGACCCAGGTCCTTACAGGCCAGTTGTGAGGTGCGTTTGTCAGTAACAAACTCTGTTGATGACAAAGGGTATATTGTAAGGCGTTGCTCGAATATTGATTCCCTGATCTTACATGATTTCGTGACGGTCCTCAATTTTGAAATTTTCATTTTACACCCTGTATCCGGGTCTTCCCCTTAGACGTAGTTTACGTCGAAAAACGGGTGTTTATGTCCTTCAACAGGCAGAATTGTTTAAAAATGACTACAGGTTGCGCCCTTCTCCTCATAACATTTGTTTAATCAATGCTCAAGAGTGTAATGATGGAATTCAAACAGGGCTTGTTAATATATTGTTAATAAAAATAATGTGAGTATTTAACAACAAACGTTAATTTTGTTCTCAAGCCCATTTTGTCCTCAAAGCCCATCTAGATAGACCCAAAACTAATTTTCGAAAAAAGTCGTTAGATCTAGAATTTTATTTGTTAAATTTTTACCTAAAACTAAATCCACGCGACGCAATAGAATCGTTATGTAAATTTGCTCCAAATTCACGAAAACCGCGAAATCCACGTAGTCGCAAAAACCCTGCCTATGATCATTTTTAGATAACGTCCTGAAGGATTATAAAATTATCTTTCTAAACACCCCAAACATTTTTGAGAGTATTTTGAAATTTCAAAATAGAGGGTCATTCGCTCCATCCTCAACATGCCAGTGTTCCGAGTCTGTAAGAGGGTTTTTAGCTTTTCTGTGTGTCCCTACACAACTCTCCCTTTCTTCTATGAAACAGTGCGAAAACCACGCGCCCTCAATATATGACGTCTCCGTCTAGCCACTCTTCTCGGCGACAATTTCAACAACGGCGTTGACTTTCGTACGACACAGTCAACAAATTGATATCGATACAGCAGCACATTTGCCACCGAAACTGAAGGTACGATGTCTATCACTCCGTGGGGTCAATGAAATTTTCATGTCGACGACGACGGCGAGACGCGCCAATTGACCATAAATTTCCAAACAAAAACATAGACGCATACACATAGACAGACAATTGCGAACGCACGAAATGCCTTTGCGCGATGTCCTCTGCGGCAGCCGAAATTTGAACCAGCTCGTCTGTTTATTCTGGATCCCTTTCCACAACTCGTGTCGGCCAAATTTAGACGCGGGTGACAAAAACAAACCCCGCTTACCTCTAGAACATCGCTCTTTTAGGATTCTTTCCCAGACATCACCTCGCTTGAAACGGCAAATGGTGAAAAACTTTCCACCGTAGTAAATTTTTTACTCAAACAATTCCCTCAACCTTCTCGACGCTCAGCACAACCCAGACGTCTGCTGCGGTACGTGCTGTCCTCTATCTGCCACCACAGCTGAGCTCAACGACTCCCCCTCGCAGCATCCCAGACATGGCTCAGAGTTCAATGACCAAAACATTGCCTTCGCCATCGCGCCGTGCCTTACCACCAGACATTCCGGGTTAGGGAACTCCCGCCCTGATACCATCACAGAGTGGAACCCACACCGCTATACAAAATCAGGATAAACGAAATAACGAGCGCCAACAGAGAACCGTCCCCAACGCTAGCTGACTGGACTGGCTGGCTGGGTGCTGCGATAGCAGCCAGCAGAGTACTTTGTCCTTTCTAGGGGTCGGCTGGTCGGTTGTGAGTCAGACCACCGTCATCACCATCACCATCACCGTCGACCGAACAAGCGAAGCAACGCCATCGCAGTATATAAATCAAGTTGAATGGTCCAAAACCAATCCGTATTGCCGCGTGGAGATGATTCCTTTGTCTACTCTGCTGCTCAGATCGAGGATGAGACGCCCGAAGAGCAGCATAACGACCATGACGTCGAGTACCGGGGAGTCTGCCCACCTGAAGCACTCACACACACCTGACGGGGGATGGCTGTGCGGTTGAGGGCTGATCGAACTGTATCGAGATGTAATTTCTGATTAGTTCTAACAACAAGGGTGACTGTTGTGTTTGGACAATCACTTCAAATGTTGGTTGATTAATGGAAACGGGAAGCAAGAAATCTTTTCCGGATGAGGAAATAATCTTCTTCCATTCCTTCTTCCATTCTTCCATTCTTTTTTTCTTTGAGAACTTCTAATGACAATAGGGAACAGGGGTTCGCATATGTGTTAGGAAACTGCCCAGCCAAATTGTTATCCCCGTACATGGTGCAGGTGCATCCTCTCGGCTTCGCGGAATGTTTTTGGATCTTGCAAGCTCATAAATCATGTATTAGGAACGGTCTATATATCATCAATTACGATCTTCAGTACAGCTGACTATTTTTTTCGAGAGTCATTTAGCATTCATCGAATAAACCCATCTGGCCGAAAATTATTTGTCATTCGTCAACCCACATTTCGGCCAAATTACCAGATGGGCCGTGTGGACCTTTCGACCCTTCGATGAAAAGACATTTTCGGTCAAATCATTATCAACCTAATAACCGTTTCTAACCAAATATTCAATTCGGATGACTTTCGACGAAGTGACATTAAGTAAATGAATTTCCGCCGAATTACTTTCGGCCAAACGACAAGAAAAACGAAGACCGAAGTTGTTTAGTCGAATATGTCATTTATCCTGAAGAAATAATTTGGCCGAAATAAACATACAGTCGTTCGGCCGAACTGATCCTTCGTTCAGCAAATGACATTTTCGGCCGTATGACCCGTTCGACCAAATGGCCCATCCTTCCAAACGACCATTACGGCCAAACGTCATCTTCGACACTTTTAGCCAAGCGACCTGATTGGTAAGATGCTCGGCTACAAAGGAAAACCATGATAAAGGTGGCTGGGTTCTATGGTCTATGGTCCGGTCTAGGAAATTTTCGGGTTGGAAACTGTCTCGACTTTCCCGGGCATAACAGTATCATCGTGTTAGCATTATGATATACGAACGCAATAATAATGGTAGCTTGGCTTGGAAATCTTGCAGCAGTGATTCAGTGGGGGATATAATGCCAGAGAAGAAGAAAATGTCGTCACCATTCCTATAAGTTAGTTAAACTCCTTGAAACATCATCACACCATTATAGATTTACAGTATAATCATTACACGTCTACAACATTGTCCTTAAATTCAAATTTAGATACTCTAAATAATCCACAAGAAAGTGCGATGTCCCTATTACATTTTTCTGAGTAAGATTAGCTCCTTGGGGCATTATTAAAAAAATATGGACACTACACAATGTTCTCAGCAGAACGTCTACAACAATTTAAGCTGTCTCATGGAGCTGTTCGAACTTAAAAATATGGCCGTGTAATGTTTGTTCGATCTTTCAGACCATCAACAACACAACTTAAGAATAATTTGGTTTATCGAATATGTTCTGAGAATATTGAAATTTATATATAATCATGTTATTTTTCAGAAAGAGCTGTTCCAACTTCAAAACATCGCCAAGATCCAACTAAACGCTTTGTTGATCTTGTTAGATAAAAATTCAAGGAAGGTGTGACAGCTCCGGTTCAATAAGCATATGCCTATGCTGTGATATCTGGGTGTGTTATTTTTATGTTATTCTCGAATAACATAAAATTACATCGCGAGAATAAATTGTTTCATGACTGCAAAATTTGTTTATTAAATGTTATTGTAAGAAAAGACAAAACATCAAAAAAAGAAAAAAAAATGTTATTCATTTATCATTTGGAACCTCAGCATATCAATAATAACTGATTTTGACATTTCCTTTTTGCAAATATTTTACTATCGGATTTTTTTTTAAGTTCGTTTATTCGATAGGCTCAGGCGTGTATAACACTTTACGGAGCCATGTTTTTTTGTAATATATACAATCAATAGCATTTTATTATACAGTTAGTAAAAAAGTGGTAGAAACCAACGTACTCGCGGTGACTCGATGAATATTGGTCTGTTATCATAATGGCAAACTGAGTTATTAATATTAGCAACTACATCGAACAAACCAATATCAGATTTTGATATTTAGTTGTTCATATATTATACTCGACTAAAGTCGTTCTATGCGGCGAAGGTCAATTCTAGATCAACATTTCAAAAAAGCGTATCATCCAAAATTTATTCCTTCCGATTCTCCGTCTACATATATAGCTATGTATGTGGAAGAAGAATCAAAAGGGATAAATTTTGGTTTTACGCGCTTTTCAAATGTTAGTCTAGAATTCACTGTTTTTAACGAAGGAAAACAAAAGAAAACCTACGATGATTCAACTCAGCCACGAGTTTTTAGGTGCTGAGTTGGGTCCGTTTCGAACCACGACTAATTTGAATCGTTTATGAGTTTTAAGATTTAGAGTGTTTCCCAACACTGAATAGACCTACAACTTTCATAAGATGGTTCATTGGATAGATTGAATGATGTGAGTTCCAGAACATTTTGAAGAACCAAAAGTGGTCAGCAATACCGTCGACCATCCATGAGACGCCAATGAAAGGTCCATTAACTCAAGCATATATTCCCGAGCAGACGAAAATATCGTACTTATAGCAAATCGTTATATGATAGCAAAATGAGATATTTACGGGATGCAACTTAAAAAATTGGAATGACTTTAATACTTTTCTATCAGCATAATAATGCTTTAACAGAAATATGACTTTATGTAAATGCATCCTTAGAATGAATCCTTCGAATTGTGGCACACTTGCTTTTACTCCAATATTGCTTACAAAATGCCGTCAAAACAGGAAGTACTGCGGCGCGTATTGTAAATTTTTCAAGCAAACAAAGATCATGGAAAAAGCACACGGTCGAACATTTGAGGCGTGAAAATGTTTCGAAAACTATCATAGCATTTTTTGGTCTACCGAGCTCAATTGTATACAAAGGTGGTAAGGCCAAACACACGGAGCAACTCATAAGCAGGATTAGAAGTAGCATTCCGAAAACCGATGTGGCAGAACCGGACAGCCAGCGGTCACGTCATACCAGCAAGACTAAGCTGCGCCGCACGGCGAAACACGGACTATATGCTAATATTTATTAGTCTAAGTTTGAAGACTAAGGACAACTCTTTGTACAGTGACCTGCATAATTGAAAGCCCACTTGCCGTTTTTCATACAAAATGGTCAACTTTGGAGATCTAGATCTCGATTGCGCGTGAACCAATTTTGCTGAAAATTTGACCAGAGTTCAGATATAACTTGAATTTTACCACACTTAATTTTCGACCATATTTTCAGCAAAATTGGTTCACACGCAATCGAGATCTAGATCTCCAAAGTTGACCATTTTGTATGAAAAACGGCGAGTGGGCTTTTTATTATGCCGGTGACTGTATGACATATATCAGATTGAACTGTACTTTTTTGTAGTTTTTTTTCCCGAGCCATTCTTTTCATTCCACCACTAAGTAACGGGGATAATATAAGTTGATATAAGAGATAAAATATCAGACAATAATATAGATATTTTGCACAGAAACATCATGCGGATATCAGTTAATATGATTTGTATGGTGTGATCAATATCTCGAGCTATTAAAGCTCGATCCACTTAGTATTTGGCCGTTTCTTTCCAATTACTGCGGCGCCTCTGGTAGCCGTACCGAGAATTAAAATACATCACATCGTCGCGGAAGGTTTGTTTAATTCATGGTGAATGTTTCACAACCCCCGAACAACTTGACATTTAGCCTTAGTTTCGCGTACCCACTTGGAAATCGCAGATGGCGCTTCGAAACATAAACAATGGGTCCATCCTACGCCACCGTCACACTTTTTCTCCATGGAAGTCATGTTTTTTGTTTCGTCATTTGTTGTCTTCGAATAACAGACAGGATCCTCATTTGAATAGGGCAGATTTTTAATTGCGAAGTAAATATAAGAAAATAAAATAAACAAAGAGGAAAACAAATAATGTTTCTATTATTCGTTCGTTTACTTATTATGCTCAAGTGCATGAGGCGTAACGGAGCCAAAACCATTATTCATTGTTTTACAATTTTGCAGCTTGATGCTCAAATAAGGATTAGATAATTAAGAGAACTGTAAAACTGACTGAAAAAAATCGATATTCCTCTATGACAAGGCAGTTTCATTTTAATTCACAAAATTACGCATAACACTTCTCATTTGGAACACACTTTTAATAAACACAATAAAATAATGGTCTCGTCAAAATTTCTCGATTTATTTCGTTAGTCAATTCTTTGGCTAATATCAGGTGAACCGTTGAAGAACATTTGTAAAGATTTGTATTCGAATATACTTTGTGGAAAGACGATAATAGACAAAAGTGAAAACGTCGATTGTGAAACTCTCAAAAACCTTCTCTATAATTTATTTTGCTTTGCTCAATAAAAATAGTTCTAGTGAAGTTGGCTTATTTAACAACTTTCGGTAAAAAGATCATTACTTCAAAATTGAAAATTAGCACTTTGAGGAACGATTTTTTTCACCTACCACCCATTTTATTCTATTTTTCATTATGTATGTCCAATTGTCCACAATTATCTATGTAATACTAATAGTTGAATTTGAGAAATGATATTTAATAAACTTGTGTACAGATACACAAATAAGTTACACATGTTTTTTTGGAAAATTGCGCTTCCGTTTTACTAGTAGTTCAATTTTGTGCTTTGAAAAATATCCACAGGGACTTATTCTGATTTGCTTGGCATGTATCAACTTGCTGTCATCGAGGAATAATGTCCCACTATTTTTCTACTGGGCAGTTCTTAACCAGGATACTTACAATCCTGGTTCTATTCTACAGGATTCGCCAATGCGTTCAGTATCTATATTTAAAATTTATATGGAGAATCTGTCTTTTGCTCTAGAATTTCGCTGGTGTTACTTTCTAAAGCTACATCATCCGTGTCCATTCTTCCAACTTTCTTAATTTTTTCACCGAAAAAAGCCAATTAGGCCGATACAAATATTTAAAATCCATTTTGTCTCCTCCCCCTCGGATTTTTTCTGCCAAAAAATGATATTTTGAGGGGGCAACAAAATAAAATTCGGATAATTTTGAGGATTTTCAAAACATTCTTTAACAAATCCGAGGAGTTTTTTGATTTTTTTCATTTTAATATTTATTTTTTATTATCCCCCCCCCCCCCTTGACCTTTCGGAGACTAGTAGGACAAAAAGTCAATTCAAAATTTGTAACGGCCTTAAAACAACAAATAAGTGTCCCCGGTGATTAAACCCCAGTCAGAATTAATTTAAAATTTCCTGCTTCCAAAATTTGAATAAATTTTCAAGTTATGCGACATTCCCGCTGAACGATAAACCGTTATCCGAGAAAATTAGCCCACCAGAAATGTTTTGGTAATCCGTCCCAACAACCTTAAGGCGGTCATCTTAATAGGAACTCATATACGGAAGCCCCATTCTTCTTTGATTAATTCAAGTTTAGATTGATTTTCATTTACCATTTTTCTGCATTGCACATCAATTTCATTTTCGCCCTATTCGTGAAATGATTCGATTAACCTCGAGTTTGACAGGACCACCCGGACCAAAATTTCGGGGTACAGTGACATTGTACTGCATATGTCAAGTTGCTCCCGGGTTGATGTTTCATCAGTATTGATGCTCACGTTCAAAAGTTATCGAAAATGGAACGCGAGAGATGGGAACAAATTTTGCACACTCACGTTGGAAATCCAACATGGTCAGGAGGAATGATTTCCAAGTATCTAAAATTACCGAAATTGACTGTAAGAACTGTCAAATGTTATCGGGAAACACTAATGCTGGATCGCTTAGAACAAAACAATCCTAGAAGTGGAACATACGACCAGAAACTACAAGTGAAAGTCTAAAGAGCAGTGGGGAACCATTTTGGGATTTCCTTGCATGATTTAGCGAAAAGGTTCACTGCGCCGTACAGCAAAGCTCAAATAATCTGTCGGCGCGTAGGTTTCAAGTAGTATGATGTCAGTAAGCGCCCCAACAGGACCCTGAAACAGAACCTGGTTGCCAAACATTGCGCAAGAATGCTGGTCGAGTAAGTTCTGACAAAATACAATTGATGTATTTTGATGGGCGATGACATAAATATTAAAATTGACTTTCAATTCCCGGGACATAAGTTTTACCTTGCCAAACGTAAGGGTAATGCTCCAGGAAAATTCAAATATGTCTATGCAGGCAAGATTGCCCACAAATTGATGGTAAGTCAAAGCATCTGCAGTTGTGGAAAGAAAACTAAAGTTTTCATCTCCGGAGCCACCATAAATGGGTAAATATACAAGGAGGAGTGTCTTCAGAAGCAATTTTTGCCATCCATTCAATCACACGACTGTCCGGTGCTGCTTTGGCCTGACTTAACAAGGTGCCATAACAGACGGGATGTCATGGAATGGTATGACCCGAATGATAATGACGTTATTGAAAAATCTATCAACCCACCAAAATGCCCAAATTTTTGTCCGAACGAAAAATATTAGGCAATTATCATAGGGAAACTTAAGAAATGGTGTAAAATAATCAGAAAACCATATGGAGAAGTGGTGTGAAAAAATGGCAGATTAAGTTGACTGTTCTACAGTGCAAAAAATAACGAGTGGTGTTGAGAGAAAAGTCCAAGAATTCATCCGAAATGCCAATGAATAATTTTTCGATATTTTTTCGTTCAAAGTTTACAAAATTCCCTGTATAATAAAACCTGAACCACATTTTTCTGTACTTTTTAGGCAAAGAAATGTCTAATTTCGTGCGGCCAAATACTAAGTGGATCATGCTTTAGTTTATTATTATCCATGGCATATCTTGATATTCATCAGATATTTTGGTGCAATTTTTATCTCTTATATCTCTTTTCAAGTCTATATCATATTTTGTTATTCAGTTTATAGCTCCTGCCCGGGTTGAGATATAAACCAAAAAAAATACCGAAAAAATATTTTTATTATTTAACTCATGGAGGGTCAACTGTAGATTGTGAAAGTAATGAGTGAAATCCTACGAGCTCGGAGGACCTGCTGGGTTATTCAGCACTGATCGGATACATCATACAGGACTTGATTGATTCAATAGGTCGCAAATTCTGAACTCCAGGCAGTTTTGGAGAATCAAAAAGGTCTGTAGTAGCTTATTAAAGTAATGAGTGAAATCCCATAAGCTCAATGGACTTGCTGTGATGTTTAGCGCTGAATGTATATTTCATCAGGACTTGGTTGATCAGGTAGATTCAGTAGCGTAGCCAAAAAAAATAGTCAGGAAGCTTTTCTGAATTGCGCTCGATGAAGCTCATCTCAGATACTGGTTATAAATGATATTCAACTTTGATCCTTCCGGACTTAACGACATGGGACGTAATTCAATGATACAGAATCTTTGCGATTTTTAGCTTCTTCCTAACAAGTAAAATAATGAGCACAATGGATCGTGTTAGATTGTTGCAAACCTTACTGATTGCAGATAGACAAATTCTTTTAGTTGGCACTGTATTGCTAATTTGGATGGACTCAAGAAGTGGTAATTACTCAGATTCGGGTTCAACCGATATAGTGCAAGATCATCGCTGTCTTATTATAAAGCTTTATATGAATACTTATTTACATATTTTCTTCTTCCAATTTGGAGTATGGGAGTTTTTTTAGATTGATTTCTTGTCTTTTTTAGCCATATGAAACTATTTATTAAAGAAACTGCAGGTACCCATTTTTTGAAAAGTACTCCAAGATATCAGGTTGAAGCTGGTTTTAAACACATAGGTATGAATTCTTTTAATTTCATCGTCATTGTCAAACACTCAAAAAAAATATTTGATACATGGGATTAAAAGCAAAATAGAACTAATTGAACCAAGGGTTAGTATTAAAAATACATTTTATAAATTGTTCTTTCTGTTCATTTAATTTCATAATTTTATTGAAACTTTAGGATACGTATTTTCACATCAAAAGTATGGTCGTTTCCAGTTCCTCGGTCTTGAAGCCACAAATCAAGTTTCAATAAAAAAAACAGCACAAACTCGCCTTATAAGGAGTTGAAAGCATTTCACTTTTCGCTTAAGTGTTGCCCCGGAGTTCCTTCAGAGACTATACACTTATTACGTAAAAGCTTAGCGTAAGAAGGATCTGTCATTTTCTTACGTTTCATACAACAAAGTCAGGGACGAACTCTTTGTTTATTATAAGAAAAATCACTCTAGTAAAGTATTTAAAAAATACAGAAAAAGTAGAGGAAAAATGATGCTGAACAACCCGAAAATCCCTTATTCCCTAATTCTTAAAAGTTCCATCAAAAACTTAACACTTCTATTATATTCTGGAGAACAGGAAATCAAATTTCTTTGATGGACAGAAATTTCAGAAATCAACGGACACTTAGTAATATCTTTTGTATTTCTCGAATTTCGACCAGAATTGTCTTGGTTTTGTTCGGGATTCCATATTCTCAGAATATTTTGAGGGACTACTAAAAAATGCTGGATTTCGAAGACTTCTCAGAATTGCAAGAACTTTTTTTTTCTTCATTGGTATAACATTCCCCTTCCCTAGCACTTCCACGGGTATTAACTGCGATATCCCAAAGCCAAGATATTAGCTTTGAATTCATATACTTGACTTGAGGCTAACACGATGGAATTGTCAAGCTGTGGAACCGGTAACCACCAACGTTGGATGAGTTTAACAAGGTCTTAAATGAGCCAAAATATAGTAAAAATACAAGTCGAACTTCTTAAACAAACGATTCACCATGTTATTCAGAAAACATGAGAGAACAAAAAATTGCCTGCTGGCTTCTCGGATAGCCTTCTGTATGCCGTGTAAAGAGCACATACTAGAGGGCCCAAATTACAAGAGGGATTACACTGCCTACAAAATGTTTATGACCATCGTGTTATACATATTACAGCATGATATTATTTCAAACCAACCTAGCTAATACTTACAAACTAACCTCGCTAATAAGTGCTAATAAATTAGCGCTTTGGAAAGCAAGAATTTCAATTATAAAAGAAGAATTTTCCATAAAGAAATCAAAATGTTCCAAGAAAAAATAAAAAAATTTAATTAATAAATCAATGTTAGCAATGAACAATTAGGTACAACATTTTACTCGAAATAAATAATTTTTCCACAAAAAAATTAAAATTCATGAAAAAATCAATAAAGAGCAAAATAAATACTGAAAATTTCATAAAGAAATATATAAAAGCAATAAAAGTGAGCATTTTTCCATAGATGACACTTCTTTAAAAGTTTTTAAGGTTTATGGAAAATTTTATCAATGTATTGCTTTTTTGTAAATTGTATGAAAATTTTCTTATTTTTTTATTGCTCTTTATTGAGTATTTTGTGGAAAAAAAATTAATTTCCAATGGAAAAAAAAATATTGTATGGAAAATTTATATTGTTTATTTGATTGCTAAAATTGATTTTTCCATATTTATGAAAATTTTGTATTTTTTTCGTGAAACATTTTGAATTCTTTATGGAAAATTCTTCTTTTATAATTGCAATTTTTGCTTTTAAAAAAACTAATTTATTTGTGTTTTGTGGAAAATTCTCAATTATTTATGGAAATTTTGTATTATTTGTGAAAATTTTATAGGGGAACGGTTAGGCACTTCATCTCATAGCTCCCATTTCCATCCCATCAAAAACAAAGCAATGAAAATGAATTTGATTTATTTTTTTTTATTTTTTCAGCGGTGAGCCCGTATTTTAGCAAAAAGAAGCAACGAGAATGGTGCTGTATTTCTTTGTTTTGCGATGAGATGAATATATGTTCAGTGAGAAGGAAATTAGAACAGTTCCCCGTATTTGTTTATTGCTCATACCCTATTGGAAATTTGCTATTTTTTATTAAATTTTTTTAGTTCTTCATAGAAATTGAAAATTATGCTGCTCATTAAATAATCCCTGGAATACAGAAAACTTCCTAAGAAAGCACTCCCTCTACAAACCTTCGCAACGTTCAATACCAACATTAGCTATGTAATGCATACGCAAAAGTTATTATCCCTTCATCACACTTTCGACGCAGTCAGTGGCACTTCAGAGGACAACAAAAGCGCACAACGCCAACGTCCTTAATTACATTGATTCATCATCCCTCTCAAAACGACTATCCGGTAGTCGTCGTCGTCGTCCAACGAGCTTTCGTATGGCAATGACTTTTCACCATTTTCCCATTTTGCTGGTTTGAGAAAACTTTTTACCATCCTTCCGGCGGCGCACTGCCGAGGAATGGGAAAAACACACCCACCGTGTCGTGGCCCTCTCCCATGTAACTACGTCGTACCAAAGGCAAATTACATCAAAGCCCAGCAAGCAACCAACAACGGCGGCAAACCGAGGTCAATGACAAAACCAGCCAAAACCCGGATGCTGGGTAAGAGAATATGCCAAAGATGCCATGTCTCGTCGGTCGTTGTACCGTGCCGTGCAATAATACCGTCCCGGAACCAGGAAATGGCTTCACACATTGCTGCTTCCTTCTTATGTAAGAAGGCGCCGTTATTCGGGACTCGGGAGGTCTTTTGGCGTTCATCGCGCTCAGTTCGCTTCGCTGGGATGCCGGCGCCCTGTCTTTGACACTGCACTTCCTTCCTTGCTCCGAGAGAGCTTTTACCGAGCGAGTCAAATACCTTGCCGGGTAGGCCGCTGGCTTCATCTCGGGTCGTGCGCGAAGGGGTTCGGGAATTCCGTCTGGCAACGGCTACGGACGGATGAGTAGGACGGTTGACTGTACCTTTTATGTGAACGTTGACGGCATCCACAGCGGGATGAAATATTGCTTGCTTCATACGATTTCCGGGTTGAGAAAGCGAACGGAATTGCGCCGCGGTGTGAGACGCGGCTCAATCCTCGAGATAAAATTAAAGTTGGGAAAAAGTTATTGCGTTGCTACTCAAGGGATTTCTGAGGACCGCCTTTGTAACTTGTTGGGTGCTTTGTTCTTTATATTAGCTTAATAAAATTGATGATAATAATCGACGCTGATGCCAATGATTCGTTCATTTGCAAATTTAATTAATGTCGGAATTACATAACATTTTGTATAAGTCTATAAAAAGTTTTGTTTAGTATTGGAAAATGTAGAAAATGATTGAATTTCTGGATAATGTTATGTATACATTTTTCAATTAAGCTAATTGCTGATCTGCACTGTCGGAATATTCCAAGATGTAATCGAATGTGAACTCGAGTGCTGTTCCATGGACGCAGGACACACTTCTTTATGAAGTTACTGAGCTCGTTTTACACCAATGTCTCATATAACACGATTGTTCATATTTTTCGCCATTTTATTTATATGATATTAACATGAGCATGATGACCGTGCATTCCGTAATTGCTACTACGTGATTGATCAGAACACAGAGAACCAATGCACAATGGGAACAAATTGTCCATAACGCGAATAAATTCAATATCTTGCCCGGTATGGACGAATTGCGCTGAAATTCTGACACAAGTCGTAAAACTTTCTAGGGAATCGTGCAAATGTGGTTAAATTCACTGCACGAAGCTGCAAGACCTTGTTTTACCCTAATGCCCTATATTTGTTATGTAATTCGTCAAGTTCGGAGTAACAAATAATCGATAAAACATAACACATTTGACCTCATTTTTGCCAAAAATCATGTTATGTGAACCCTGTCTTCTGCACGATGTCGGGAGTTGAGATCTTCCTGATTTTATCCCACGTACTCATATTCCTCAAATTGCTTACTAATAACCTCACATTACTAGTATGTTCTAGAATTTTCCAGGGAAACGACTGAAGAAGCTAAAATATTGCTCATTTTACCCTACGTTCTGATAATTTTTAATTTAATTTATTGAACGGCTACTCAGTCTTGCACTTATTACAACGAGTTTTTTATTTACCCGACGTTTCGACACGGGGATTGTGTCGAAACGTCGGGTAAATAAAAAACTCGTTGTAATAAGTGCAAGACTGAGTAGCCGTTCAATAAATTAAAACGCACAGTCGATCCATAATCAGATAATTTTTAACTATTACCCAAAATACCAAGGTCTTCCAGAAAGCATTAGAGTAAAACGAGGTCTTGCAACTTCGTGTAGTAAAATTAACCACCTCTGCACGATTCCCCAGAAAGTTCTACGCTTTGTGTCAAAATGTCAGCGCAATCCACCCATACCGAACCGAGATATTGAATTTATTCGCGTTATAGACCATTTTTCCCCATTCTGTGGATGGAAGCACCAGATTTGCTCTCCAACCTCAATGTACATAGTCCAAGAGCTCAAGTATTTGAAAGGCTCAATAACGGGGCTGGCCACGCCCTTTCGTTTTATCGGGGGAAGGAAGGAATTGATGATGCAATCACTTGCCCATTGCAAGCCGAGAACAGTTCTGCACTCGCCACGAGTTCATACGGATTTTTATTAGAATCTGAAGGTTAGGAGCGCCTAACATAGCTCTGGTCCTCACAAGTTCCAATACTCACGCTTCCACGAGTCTTCCGATGACAATTGATCACCAGCTTCTTCTTCTTCTTATTGGCATTACATCCCCACACTGGGACAGAGCCGCCTCGCAGCTTAGTGTTCATTAAGCACTTCCACTATTATTAACTGCGAGGTTTCTAAACCAGGTTACCATTTTTGCATTCGTATATCATGAGGCTAGCACGATGATTACTTTTATGCCCAGGGAAGTCGAGACAATTTCCAATCCGAAAATTGTCTAGACCGGCACCGGAAATCGAACCCAGCCACCCTCAGCATGGTCTTGCTTTGTAGCCGCGCGTCTTACCGCACGGCTAAGGAGGGCGCCAGCTAAGGGTTGCGTATTCAGCTGGTAGTGTAGCCTGGGCATTGTTGTCCTTCTGGCATCAGCTAGATTGAGAGGGTCTGCCTAGGATGTGGTGGGGTTCGACAGTGGGCTTTATTGAACTTCTAAAGCTGCACGCTGCAAAGCGATCATGTGATGCTTGAGATGCTGGGACTGGGTGAACTCCATTGGCCAAACTTTGAAGAACACAGAACGCCGTCGAGACACGGCTTTACAGAAAATTACAGAAACTGAGCCTTCGGAGCCGGCGAAGCATTACGCCTGCGCATTGCGCGGATTCGTCGGCAGGAGGAAAGAGTTGGACGACGGTTCAACACACGCCGACTGGAAGATGCCACGGTTAAACGGTCCTTCGTTGAAGAACTGGAGACGAGTGCTGCCGATATTCCGGAAGGTGGCAGCGTGGAAACCAATGGACCACCATCAAGAATGCCTTCATCGCCACCAGCGAGAATATACTGGGCGAAATGCGCACCCAGAGAAAACAATGGATCACCGATGATACCTGGAGAGAGCTAGAGGAGCGACGAGAAGCCAAAGCCGCGATAGAGCGATCAAAAACCAGAGGAGCCAAAGTCTTAGCCCGTTAACGATACTCGGCTCTGGAGAAGTAAGTTATGTCATGTCGACGGGACAAGCGAGCGTGGGCGAACTCTTTGGTCGCCCAAAGAGGAGAGTAACCGCAGCGACCGGGGAAATTCGCCTCCTCTACGATATATCACGATCAGTTATTGACCGACCCAACTGACCATCCGAAACGCTGGTTCGAGCGCTTCGAACAACTTTTTCAAGTGCCATCCAGGCCACCACTACCTCGGCATGATTTTCCTAGGATCCAAAGTATAACACGCGTCAATACCGAAACTCCATCACTGCTAGAGATTCAAAAAGCCATCCAAAGCATGAAATCCAATAAAGCCCCAGGGGTCGATCGCATATCAGCCGAGATGCTCAAAGCTGACCCCATGACATCCGCTCAACTACTGCATCATTTATTTCGTAATATGGGGCCGTCCAGAAACCACGTGGTTATTATAGGGGGAGGGAGGGGGGACTAGCTCTCGAACCACGTGTTTTTTTTACACCAAAAGTTTTGGTGAAAGACAATAGCGGTGTGAAAAATACAAATCAATAAATCAATGAACGCAACGCGCATCTTTGGCTAGATGCCCCGCAACTCAGCGTTAAAACACAGGTGTGCATCAAGAAAAAGTGGTAACGCAGCGTCGACGCGCCAATGCATACTTGCGTTATTTGACCGCTGCGTGCACGTTGGGTTAAAAAGACGCTACGTGGGCATCGGGTCTTAAATCCTATATCCATAAAAAAATAAACGAAAAAACGAACAATGGGTAATGTTTTCAACATAACCGCGAGTAGACGTAGGACTTGTATAAACGTAACGTATTTACATTTAACTTTTAACTTTTGGATCTATGGAGTTTGGTTATAGGTTATAATTAAATACATAATTAAAATTGCTTTGTTTCTAACTATTAAGCCCTTATTTACTAAAGCAAATGTAGGGCATTTATAGATTTCTCATTGATGGTAGTATTCGAAGTTCAAAAATTCTATTTATAAAATTTTCAGACTTGGGCAAAATGTGCTATTTCAGGGGAACTGTCCCGTTTTCCAAACAAAGAAATACAGCACCAATTTCGTTGCTTCTTTTTGCTAGCATGTGTGCTTACTGCAGAAAAAAATCACAACAATAAGAAACAAGTCAAGG
Source organism: Armigeres subalbatus (assembly GCF_024139115.2). Lineage (NCBI taxonomy): Eukaryota > Metazoa > Arthropoda > Insecta > Diptera > Culicidae > Armigeres > Armigeres subalbatus. Next base: position 303,825,397 of record NC_085140.1, on the reverse strand, counting down.
AGCAGTAACCCTACTAAAATAGAGGAGGTATTGCTAATACGAAACATTATTTAATGTTCTGATGCCAAACTCCGAGTCTACGTCAAGTTTGATAATATAATTTCTCAGAAAATGTAAAACGAATAATAAGATAATGTTTATTTAAATATTCTTCTGGAAATTATTATTTGCGGACTTTTTTGAAACATTTACAATTAATAAAGAGAAATTTTCTAATCTAAAATGGGTAGTAGCACTATTGCTGATTCTGCATCTTTAATTGCTAATGCCTTCTGCAAATAAATAAAAGTAATTATTTTAATTAAATTTTTATGTTCATCAGTGTAGTTGTTTTTTTTGCTAGGGAATCAGAACTGTTATAGTATAACCATGTTCTAATGTATGTGTCGTTCAGGACCAACCACAACTTAACATATGGTCAGTCATATGACATGACTCGTACCCATCCCGTGTGGATTATGAAACCAATCACCTGGATGAACAGACCAAATCTCTCTAATTTTATTCTTCTTCATCCACCACCACTGCCTTTGCTGCCTCAGCCATCATCGGCCTTTAGCCGTGAACTCCGAGCGATGCGATGGGCGATTGCATCCATCGCAACCGACACCACTGCATACGACCATCATCAAGCACAGAATGACAAAAAATGCGCCCACTTTTTTCATGCATATTCGCAGACCCACCGGCAGTTCTTCCGCTGGTGACTGCATGCTGTCGCTGTGTAGGTAAGCACAGCGAACGAACGAACGAAACGAAAAATGCGCGAGAAAAAGCACGTCATTACGCGCTGCTGTCACAAATTGTAATGACTCACACACGGTAGACACTGCTTCTTTTATACACAAAGAAAATCTTCTGATAGACCCGAATGCCCGTGACATACCGCATTCTGATGTCCGTGTTAGGAATACACGAGATTGGTTACATATGAAATTTTTACTGACTTTGACAAGAATTGAAATTTTCATTAGCTTATCGTTAATAACGTTAAGTTTCAATGAAATAGGCAAAATGGTGGAGAGTGTCCGAGTCGATTGATATATAAATCTTAAAATTCCATCGAAAGATAAAGGCGCTAGAAACGTTCAAAATCTTCCCTTCCAGCGTAACGCTCTCGATTTCCAAAAATCTAAATGACACCCAGTATAGTAAAGAAAGACGTAAGTCCTACGTCAAAACAAGTTGCGATACAGTCCTAATTTTCACAACAAATTTTGAAATGTATAAACGGAAAAAAAAATTGAAAAAATCCGCCGCGCCACGCCACCGATGGTTTTGGCATCACGCCGCCGACACTTTTGCATCAGCGCACTGCTGCTACAATTTTGAAAATATTACAATAATCTAAAAAAAAATCTTTAGAGAAAACTTCAAAAAAATTCTTGTGGATATTCAGGAAGAATCCCGCTATGAAATTTCCTGCAAAAACTTTGACATTACTTCGTATAATCCTGATCAAGTGTTGGAATTCCGAATGGTTTTTAAACTATTTTCGCGGAAATTATACAGAATCTCTGAAAAAATTGCTTAGGAAATTTTACTACCAATTGTTAATAAAAACAAATCAATCTCCAGTGTAAATTCCGAAAAAATATTCCTGAAAACTCCGAAAAAATGTCCATGGGAATTCTGTCTAAAATTCAAAGCAGTTCCGTGGGGAATGCAAATAATTTTCGGTGGAACTTATTGTTCACATTTACTTATTTTTATTTGACATTCTAATAAATTTCATCAACAAATTATTCTGAATCTTCACGAGAAATTCTTCTTCATTTCCAAGAGAAATTTTCCGCCTCCAGTTTTCTTATTTTTATTTGACACTAGCAGACCCGACGAACTTCGAAAATTGATTTATTCTCTGATAAGTTCTCGAGTTTTGCAGAAATTTCAGTTTCATTTGTATGGGAGCCCTCCTTTCCAGAAAGGAGAGGAGCTCCGAACCACCACTGAAACATATCTTCCCTTTCTAAACCTCCACATACCAGATTTAATTCCATTTGCTTGATTAATTCTCGAGTTATAGGAAATTAATGTTTGATTTGTTTGGGAGCCTCCCTTTCCAAAGCGGGGAGGGATATCGAAGCGTCTTAAGAACCTTCCCCGGCTCCAAAAACCTCTGCATACAAATTTTCACGCCGATCGGCTCAGTAGTCAGACAGAAATTCATTTTTATGTATATAGATTCTAATGAATTTCTTCGAGAAATTCTTCTGAATCTTAAAAAACAGAACACTTCTAGTTCAATCAAAGTTAATTGCCTATTTCCGGGGATTAAACCACCCGACTTGGACATTAATTTACAATGTTGTGGAAACTCATATGTGAATATGTACGTTATGTGGAAGATATTGATTTGATCTCCAATACATTTTCCAAATCAATATCTTCCACATAACGTACATATTCACATATGAGTTTTCACAACAGAATACTTCTAAATTTTCAGCCTCCAGTTTCCTTTGCGAGCAAATACGTAGGATTATCAATCCGGAGATGACGAGTTCGATTCTCGTTCCTGTCTAGAATGTTTTCGGGTGGTAAACATTCTCGACACCCTAGGTGTAGTGTATCCATTGTACGAGCCACACAAGATACATACTCATGCAATGGCTAGAATAGAAAATTCTTTGGAATTTCGAAGAACAAATCTTTAAACAAATTCACAAGGTTTGTGTTTTTTCAATTTTCATCACAAATTCTTCCAAAATTTAATCGGGAATTCATTCATCTTCGGGAAGTCATTTTGATTTCTTCGTAGGTTCAGCTAAACATTGCTTGAAATGTTTATCATGCCAAAGATTCAGAAGTTTTAAGGAATGTTCACAGAAAATTACCAAACTCATCAGCAGTTCTTTCGAATTTTCATTTATTTTTTTAAGGAATTCCTACTGGAAATGCTTCAAAAGTACAACCGCAAATTCTTTCGTTGTGTCAACTTGTGAATTTCCTCGGGAAATTATTTCTTGGAGTTTCAGGTGGACTTTTATCAAATTTCTACTGGAAAATCTTAGGAATTTCCATCGGAATTATTTTGGCATATTCCGAAAAATTTCTTTTGGAAATTAAAAACTGAAAATTTTCAAGAATTTCTTCTGGAAAATGGAAAAAAAAATCCATTGGAGATTTAGAAGAATATACTTTGAAGATTCATAAAAAAAATTTCATAAAAAATAGTGTTATAATAACGATTGAAATTGAATTCCAAAACAAATCACAACCCTTTTAGGACGGATGGGTCATATATGCCCAGCGTTTAGGATTATCTATGAAATCATAAAAGAAAGCTAGGAAACCATTTTCTTCAGCAAAATTGTTCATCATCATACATGTTGGCTTTACAGACTATACCCTGAAACCTCATATACTCGAAACCTTGGGAAGATTTCGATCCTAAGAGCATGTGAATGAAGTTAAAATGTTTGAATCGTAAACCACATTGTTTCATCATTTTGAATACTCAGACAAGATGAGTTATCCTGAATGTTTATTATGGATTCGAACTTATTCGGAAAATCCTCGCTTGTTTTCAAAAATAGCACTTTTTTTATGACAGACATTTATATAATTAACTTTTAGACATAAATTTAATTCGACTCACATAGTTTATAAATCTGAAACCAAAGAATTATTTCAAAACCCGAAGAATTTTTTTAGGACTTTAAAAAGCCTAAACAAGAAGTTCTAACTACCAACCAATAAATTACCGATTTTCCTCGATAGAACATCCATCGTTTATGGAGTTTCAAATGTTTAAATCAGAATATATTTTGAAAAATTTTAAAGTATTTATCTGAGCAGATGTCGAGAGACCATTCATTTTGCTCCTTACGGAAACATTAATCTTTCTATGGGGATCCCTTACACACTAAGTTTTTATTTCTGCAGCTCGGCAAAAATCCGCGCAGCCAGCAAAATAAGTACTGATATCCCGGCAAAAATTATGTGATTTTCAGCCAGTTTGATAGAAATATCAGCAAGTCCATTGCAGTATCAATTAGAGTGGCAAATTTCTCCATTTTGTTTTGAAAATGAATATTTTTATTTAATTTTTCGAAATATATAAGTGTTTGTTATAAAAAAGCTTCACTTGTCATAAGACGAGACGAGACAATTAAGTGGTGGAATTCAATGATATTGTATTAACTCGTCTTATGACAAGAAGACATTCCACTGAAAAGCTCAAAATAATTTTCTTACTGAAAAGCTTGTTTGTTTTGAGTATGCCTCAATGAGCATTAGAGCAAAATTCGCTCACTAATGATTTCCCCGAAACAACAGGAAATGTTTCTAAAATTAAAAAGATCAATCTGAATATTCAACAGTTTGAAACCTCCATTAAAAACTGTTAAACTCTACACTTTATCAATTAATAAAGTGTAAAGTTTAACAGTTTTTGAAAGAGGTTTTTAAAACTCAGCCGAGTCAACTATTGGCTTTGTGAATTTATTTAGATCCTCAATCCGCTGTGCCCATCCTGCTTTCATTACTATATAGGGTTAAGGCAGGTATTTTCGTCTTATCGTCATAGTCTCAAATATCAATCAAATAGAAGTTTTTTTGCTAAATTCATCCGTACCCAATCGTAAGCTTAGGCGAAACGTTCTGCTATAGTAGAGTTCTAGCAAAATGACGTTGCTTTCATTGATTTTAGCCCCTATGACGATGGACGGAAATACCTGCCGTGTCCCTACCCAATCATAAACTGTAACACAAAACCTCGAAGTCGGGCCAAAAAGTACTAAGTGGTCATTTGTTTTAAATTCGTCATTTCATATCCGTTGTGAATAAAGCATCTTGCAACGGATAAAGTTTGATTTTTTTCAACATTTTTTTCACATTTCACGACGATGCTTACGGAACATAGTCAAAAGTTTCAAACTAGTTAAAAATAGTTACTTTTTCCGAGAAAAAGTGACTTAAGGTCGAAAAAAGAGACTTTTAGGGGCAGCAGGGACTATGTCCAAGGGCTTGACGACCCCTCCCCATGGCCACTGCGAGTTAGGGGGCCTGCCTAGTATGTGGTGGGGTTTGACAGTGGGCTCTGTTAAATCTCTACAAAAAGCTGCATGTGTCCATAAGCAGGCCCTATCAAACCCAGTCAACACATGAACGTATATGGTGTCGTGTAGGATGCTGAAGTGCAGGCGATAGAGGTACTTTTCCACACAACATGTATGTATATCGTCTCCAATTTAGCATCTTGTATTGCACCATGTGCGATTTTATGTAGACTGGGAAGCGACCGTGTGCCGCTCAAAGCGCACAAGCCCAACACGAGTGCCAACCGGCACATCAGGATTAATACCAGTGAGATCCTGATTAAGGTATACTGGTCAAGGCAAGCGACAAACTCTCGCGCGAAAGTAATGCAAAATAAACGACATGTAAAATGAACGTAAATTTACATTCTTACTTAACGCCAAATAGAGATAAAAATAAGGGTTGCTGAATAACATTAGCTTTCCGATTACTATCAATTATTTTCAATCCCGTTTCTTTTTTACTTTTCTTACGTTAATGAAATGATAACGCGGGTGCCTAATCCGAAATTCAAATGAACAATCGCTCACTTTGAGCGATTGATTGTTTATTCTCGCGAAGAATGAACAATTGAACAAATTAAGGAAATGCTAATACTGCTGTGTAGAAGTTTCATAGGTCACATCACTTTCCATGGTGAATCTATGTTAATGATTACCCCACCCAACTAACACTACTTCCTTCCCGTGGTAAATGTGGAGATGCAGAGGTATTCTCGGTCTCTAGTAGCAACAATTACCACACACTCACATTCCCTCCCTTTCCCAACTGACTGTAAGGACTTGGCCGGCGCCGTTATTGATCAATATTTGCGAGCTGCTGAAACGTGCACTTCGAGAATAGTTGGTAAATCCCAACCACTATTTACTTGGATCGTAGTGCAATTTGCACCAGTTCTGATCAATCACGGAGTAGCAACCATTGATATGTACAGTCAGTCTAAGCTAAGCTAAGCTAAGCTTAAGGTCGAAAAAAGAGACTTTTTAGTAACTGAGCCGAAAAAATTAACTAAGTCACTAAAAAGTGACCCACTACCAGGCCTGTAATGTTTAGCCAGTGTTCAATATTCAGGTGCTAAAGCTACTCCAAAACGTTCTCAAGTTCAGCCCATCTACCAGATCAATTAAGGCATTTGCAATGTCCTCATCAATTTTCATTAAAATGATATCCAAGATCCCAGGTCCCCAAAATGATTTTGAGTCAATATCAAGATGCACAATGACAATGTGGTTTGTTCGCAAACATTTTTTTTGAAGCACTGGGTTAACGGACTTGAATGATCAAGTAGTTAAAACATTGCGACTTACAGAACATTTTGTATAACCTAAAAGATCTGTAGTAGCTTGTATAGGTAATCTTTGATGTCATATCAACTCAATAGACCTACTGGGATATTAAATCATACATCATTCACAAGTTGGTTCATTGGATAAGTCGAATGATCCGAACTCAAAAAAAGGTCTATAATACATTCATACCTCTATGAGTCACTAATAAAAGGACCATTGACTGAAGCATATTCGAGATGTGGAATAGAAGTTCCTTGGAAAATTGTTCGAAAGAATCACCAGAGTAACCGGGAAAATAGTATGGCATCATTTGCTTCCACGAGTCGATATAGATGGCAGCAAAATAAAATTTTCATGAAGAATTAGAAATTTTCCATAAAAAAAGGAAATTGCTAATAAAGAAATCAGGGTATGAGCATAAAATAAATATAGAATTTCCACAAATAATTCAAAATTTCCATCAACAATTGAAGTTTTCCACAAAACAATAATAAATTAACATTTGTAAAAGCAAACATTGCAATTATAAAATAAGAACTTCAATTCTTCGTTGTCATCTGTTTACTTCTCGCAACTATGGAAAATCTCGCACATAACTCCTATACATAATAAAGGATCTCGTTGTAATGCGGAAAACTACCGTGGTGTCGCAATGCAATCCGCGCGGTGGTAATCCTGCAGGGACACCGTTCTGGGAAAAAACCTTCTAGAAGGTCACGTCTCCACGCTCAGCAATGAGTATTAATAAAAACAAGAGGAAGGAGAAGTCTCTGAATTCTCCATTTCTTTCGAAGAAACAAGGTTTCAAGACCGTCTGGAGACTTCAGATATTCCTTCTAACTCTAACGTTGACATTGTTTCTTCTCCTATCGAACTGAGAAATCAGTTCGATTTGATAAATGACGAATTTGAGCATATCGAATCTACCTCTAGCCCAGGTGATTCGATTCATGCGAAGAAAAATCCAGTCGAAATCCTTCTACAATTGATTTAGTTTTAACGGATTCAAGTCAGCTGTGTGGCCAATTGGTAACTCATGCTGACTTTGACTCTGATCACCTTCCTGTGACGTTTGAAATCTCACAAGAAGCCATTTATAATCCAATCAGCTCTACTTTTAATTATCATAGGGCTGATTGGGATTTATATAAAACGTATATCGATAGGAATTTTGATGTTGATATTTCTCTCGATACCAAAAGTGATGTTGATAATGCTCTCGTATATTTGACAAATTTAATTGCCATTCCTGGCACGGCAAATGCTGGGTAAAGCGTACCATTGGTATTTCGCGTACCTGAAGGAATAAAATAGACCCCATCTCGCGGTCCTTAGCCTCTTACCCAGCAACTCCTATCCCTACCTCCCCGCGGTGCTGGCCGGGATACGAGCAACCTTAGGGAAGATCGGGTAACCAACCCCGGTGGGAACTATGGTCGTATGCTGACAGGGAAGGGGGGTTTGCTCATCTCCGGAGGTGCAAATCTTATTGAGCGTCTGTTCTCCATGTCAGGATCGGCTCACAACAGCGTCTGTTCTCCATGTTAGGGGCGGCTGATCATCGTCCGAGTGCCAGCGAGGGACTCTAAGTGAAACTGTGCACCATGGTCCACCGGAAATAAGGAGGAATGGTCATCCGGAAATTTAGGGGGTTTGGTGTCAGGCCCTGCAAGCCAGCCTTTAAAAAATCATAAGCAACGAACAATCAACAAGAGAGTACGGACTGGAACCATCGGCGAAGACCACTGCGACGAAAAGGGACTAGCGATTGGAAACTCGGTTCGTGGAACTGCAACTCTCTCAACTTCATCGGGAGCACACGCATACTCGCCGATGTGCTCAAGGACCGTGGATTCGGCATCGTAGCGCTGCAGGAGGTTTGTTGGAAGGGATCAATGGTGCGAACGTTTAGAGGTAATCATACCATCTACCAGAGCTGCGGCAGCTACACGAGCTGGGAACAGCTTTCATAGTGATGGGCGACATGCAAAGGCGCGTGATCGGGTGGTGGCCGATCAACGAGAGAATGTGCAGGTTGAGGATCAAAGGCCGGTTCTTCAACTTCAGCATAATCAACGTCCATAGCCCACACTCCGGAAGCACTGATGATGATAAGGACGCATTCTACGCGCAGCTGGAACGTGAGTACGACAGCTGCCCAAGCCACGACGTCAAAATCATCATAGGAGACTTGAACGCTCAGGTTGGCCAAGAGGAGGAGTTTAGATCGACTATTGGAAAGTTCAGCGCTCACCGGCTGACGAACGAAAACGGCCTACGACTAATTGATTTCGCCGCCTCCAAGAATATGGCCATTCGCAGCACCTACTTCCAACACAGCCTCCCGTATCGGTACACCTGGAGATCGCCACTGCAGACAGAATCACAAATCGACCACGTTCTGATTGATGGACGGCACTTCTCCGACATTATCGACGTCAGGACTTATCGTGGCGCTAACATCGACTCTGACCACTATCTGGTGATGGTTAAACTGCGCCCAAAACTATCCGTCATCAACAATGTTCGGTACCGACGACCGCCGCGGTACGACCTAGAGCGACTGAAGCAACCTGATGTCGCCACTGCATACGCGCAGCATCTCGAGGCAGCGTTGCCGGAAGAGGGTGAGCTCGATGGGGCCCCTCTTGAGGACTGCTGGAATACAGTCAAAGCAGCCATTAACGACGCAGCGGAGAACAACGTCGGGTATATGGGTCGAAGTCGACGGAACGATTGGTTCGACGAAGAGTGCAGACAGATTCTGGAGGAGAAGGACGCAGCGCGGGCGGTCGCGCTGCAGCAAGGTACCCGGCAGAACGTGGAACGTTATAGACGGAAGCGGAGACAGCAGACCCGCCTTTTTCAGGAGAAGAAACGCCGCCTGGAAGAAGCGGAGTGCGAGGAGATGGAACAGCTGTGCCGTTCTCAAGATACACGCAAGTTCTATCAGAAGCTCAACGCATCCCGCAAAGGCTTCGTGCCGCGAGCCGAAATGTGCCGGGATAAGGATGGGAGCATCTTGACGGACGAACGTGTGGTGATCGAAAGGTGGAAGCAGCACTACGAGGAACATCTGAATGGCGCTGAGAGTACAGGCAATGAAAGTCAAGGCAGCGGAGGAGATGACTACGTCAGTTCAGCGGACGATGGAAGCCAACCAGCCCCCACCTTGAGGGAAGTTAAGGATGCCATTCAACAGCTAAAGACCAATAAAGCAGCTGGTAAGGATGGTATCGGAGCTGAGCTCATCAAGATGGGCCCGGAAAAGCTGGCCACTTGCCTGCACAAACTGATAGTCAGAATCTGGGAAAACGAACAGCTACCGGAGGAGTGGAAGGAAGGGGTTATATGCCCCATCTACAAGAAAGGTGACAAACTGGAGTGTGAGAACTTTCGAGCGATCACCATCCTTAATGCCGCCTACAAAGCGATATCCCAGATCATCTTCCGTCGTCTGTCACCATTAGTGAACGAGTTCGTGGGAAGTTATCAAGCCGGCTTCGTTGACGGCCGCTCGACAACGGACCAGATCTTTACTGTACAGCAAATCCTTCAAAAATGCCGTGAATACCAGGTCCCAACGCACCATCTGTTCGTTGATTTCAAGGCGGCATACGACAGTATAGACCGCGTAGAGCTATGGAAAATTATGGACGAGAACAGCTTCCTGGAAAGCTTACCAGACTGATCAAAGCAACGGTGGATGGTGTGCAAAACTGTGTGAAGATCTCGGGCGAACACTCCAGTTCGTTCGAATCGCGCCGGGGACTAAGACAAGGTGATGGACTTTCGTGCCTGTTGTTCAACATTGCGCTAGAAGGTGTCATGCGGAGAGCCGGGTGTAACAGCCGGGGAACGATTTTCAACAGATCCAGTCAATTTATTTGCTTCGCGGATGACATGGACATTGTCGGCCGAACATTTGCAAAGGTGGCAGAACTTCACCGCCTGAAACGTGAAGCAACAAAAGTTGGACTGGTGGTGAATGCGTCAAAGACAAAGTACATGCTTGTGGGCGGAACCGAGCGCGACAGGGCCCGCCTGGGAAGCAGTGTTACGATAGACGGGGATACCTTCGAGGTGGTCGAGGAATTCGTCTACCTCGGATCCTTGCTAACGGCTGACAACAACGTTAGTCGTGAAATACGAAGGCGCATCATCTGTGGAAGTCGGGCCTACTACGGGCTCCAGAAGAAACTGCGGTCGAAAAGATTCGCCACCGCACCAAATGTGTCATGTACAAGACGTTAATAAGACCGGTAGTCCTCTACGGACATGAAACATGGACAATGCTCGAGGAGGACTTGCAAGCACTCGGAGTATTCGAAAGACGGGTGCTTAGGACCATCTTTGGCGGTGTACAAGAAGACGGTGTGTGGCGGCGAAGAATGAACCATGAGCTCGCCCAGCTCTACGGCGAACCCAGTATCCAGAAGGTAGCTAAAGCCGGAAGGGTACGATGGGCAGGGCATGTTGCAAGAATGCCGGACAGCAACCCTGCAAAGATGGTGTTCGCTTCCGATCCGGCAGGTACGAGACGACGTGGAGCGCAGCGAGCGAGATGGGCAGACCAGGTGCAGAACGACTTGGCGAGCGTGGGGCGTATTCGAGGATGGAGAGATGCGGCCTCGAACCGTGTATTGTGGCGTCAAATTGTTGATTCAGTGTTATCTGTATAGATGTAGACTAAATAAATGAATGAAAATTGCCATTCCTAAATGTAGAATTAAATTCAACTACATTATTATTGACGACGCTCTTCAGCTACTGATCCATCTTAAAAATGTGAGGCGAAGGCAATACCAAAGAACTCGCGATCCCGCGTAGAAAGTTATTTGGCGAGATTTGCAAAATTAAATTAAAAAACGTTTCGCTATTCTGAGAAATACCAACTTTGAGAATAATGTCTCGGAGTTGGATCCCAGTTCAAAAGTCAATTCCAGCGCTTTAAAAGGGAAATAAAATTTTATTAACAAATGGCGAAAAACTTGCTCAGCAGTTCAAAAGTGCCCATAATTTTAGTCTAGGCTAGGTCTCACTAGTCGAACTGAGGATCAGGTTACACTGAGCTTCGAAAACATTCTCAATCAAGAGAATGTTCTTGACCCTTCGTTGGGAACTAATTTGGATGAAGTGAGATCTATTACTAGAAAACTACTCAAAAATCTTCCCGAGAGCTCTTTATCCTTTTTGGTTATTTTATTTAACAAATGTTTTCAATTGGCATACTTTCCAGATAAAAACGCCAAAGTTGTTCCAATTTTGAAGCCGGACAAAAATCCAGCTGAGGCTTCTAGTTATCGCCCAATCAGTTTGCTTTCTTCAATAAGCAAACTGTTTGGAAAGATTATTTTAAATACATAGAATGATGGTTCATATTAATGACAATTATCGGGCTTGGTGGTCATGTGGCTACCGCTTCTGTCTCATATGCAGGAGGCCGTGGGTTCAATCCCAGGCCCGTTCCATTCATCCTACTTTGTATCTTTTCAAATATTTATCATATTCTAGCAATCGCTAGAACTGGAAATGGGCTTTCATACCATTTCCATCTTCTATCCCTATACCTACAACTTGATTAGTTCTAGCAGGTAACTGTTAGAATTCGAAATGAGCCAAGAAGCTCGTTTCGGCATCCAATTAGAATTTCATTACTATCACATTGGCAACCCGTTAACCAAGCCGAACCTCTGCCATAAAACCTAACCCCAGATTCCAATAAAATTCCGTAGGAGCTCGTGGCGAGTGCAGAGGTGTTCTCGGCTGGCAGTGGGCGAGTGACTGCATCATCAATTCCTTCCCATCCCCAATGACCGTGAGGACGTGGCCAGCGCCGTTATTGACCATCCAAAATACTAGAGCTCTCGGACTATGCACATTGAGGTTGGAGAGCAAATCCCATGCTTCCATCCATTGGTTCCCTGTACAATTGCGATTTTTCTGGTCGATCACGGAGTAACAACTACGAAATGCACGGTCATCATGCTCATGCTAATGCTCAATGATGGTTCATATTAATGACAATTCTATTTTAGCTGATGGGCAATTTGATTTACGCCATGGGCATTCAACCACTCATCAGTTATTAAGAGTTAGGAATTTAATTCGGCTCAACAAATCTGACGGATATTCGACTGGAGTTGCTCTTCTTGATATAGAGAAAGCATTTGACAGTGTTTGACATGAAAGTTTGATTGTAAAATTGATGAATTTTAATTTTCCTCTGTACATTATTAATCTGGTCCAAAATTATATATCAGATCGCTCACTGCAGGTAAACTATCAGAATTCTAAATCTGATAGATTACTTAAGACCTGGTGTTCCCCAAGGCAGCATACTGGGGCCTATATTGTATAACATTTTTACTCCTGACTTACCAACAGGGTGTCAAAAATCTTTGTTTACAGATGACACGCGCCTTTCCGCCAAAGGCCGAAGCCTTCGTGTCATTTGTAGTAGATTGTAAAAAAGTTTGGATATTTTTTTTCCACTTAGGGGAGGACAGGGCAAGAAGAGCACCCCTTAATTTTACCGCTATTATGCCGTTTTCTCTCCAAATAACCTATAGTCCAACAGAAGACTTGATACTAAAAAAATATTATAAAAATAAAATAATTAATCTGAAACCCAGATGACTTAGCAAAAGTTGGTGAAAACTTGGATTTTCTTATAAGAAATCTGCATTAGAAAATAAAGTTTTTAAAAACATGAACATTGTTTAATAAAAATCTTGACCAACTACACATTTTATATGTCTTCAAAGCATATTTTGGGGCCCATTCAAAATATTCACAAAAAAATGTTAGACCATGATTAATAAGATTTGAATAATTCATCTTAAATGAGGCACCCCATTTTGAAACAATCAAATAATACACAAAATACTAAACCTCTACTAAACCCCACTACCTACAAATATGATTTACTTTGCGCTGAATCTGTTGAGTAACGTACATTTTCAAATTTACTGAATTTTTAAACTGATTTTTGTTATTCAATGTGATAATGAATAATAACTTATCGATCCAAAAAAACAGTATTATTGTTTTAATATGGCCAATGCGCATTAAAAGTTATTATTTTTTGTTAATACTGGTGTCTAATACATTTCAGTTAGAAAAATTGATTTTTAGAAGACTGCCCTTCTTGCCCCGTAGAGATGCTCATCTTGCCCCGTAGTATATTTGAAACAATCAAAAACAGAGTTTTAGTTAATTCACATTTATCGGGATTACTGTTCTTTTTTAAATTCGCGTTCTAGTCTAGATGTTAGATAAGATGCAACCAAAAATAACTGTCGTATTATAATATAGAAAAGCATGCTTGCTAAGGAGGTATTAGGCAATGAGCTAGACTTTACTAAAGTCTAGCTCCTTGGGTGTTAGGTACCATCCTTAGGCTGTGAACCATTCCACCGATTCGTTTAACTTTTAGTTAAAATTTGACAGTTCGATGGTTATTTCGCCGTGGTTAAAAATAACCCTGCTCAGGAGCATGGTTAGATTTGACAGTTGAATAGTTAAACTTTGTTCGCGAGAAAATTGGCGCCAAATCCATTTCGTTCCGAATAACTATCAATCTGTCAAAACTCAAATGGGTCGGCTTCGGAGTAAAATTTTAACCACGATGAAAAAATAACCATCGAAGTGTCAAATTTTAACTAAAAGTTAAACGAATCGGTGGAATGGTTCACAGCCTTAGGGTGCATATCTTGCCCCGTCCTACCCTTCTTGCAGAAATGGAAAATTTCCCCGAATGCTTCCAAAACTCAGCTTATAATTTTTCCACATAAGCCGAGAGCTTCTTATTTGAAACGTTCTAGCAGACATATTGTCACTGTGAATAGAATTCCAATTAATTGGTCTAGCGAAGCTAATAGCCTATTCAGATTACGCCATTAATAACATAATAATTGGCGTTTCAGGGTAAATACGCTTTATGATGTCATTATTTACGTAATATTCCATACATTTTGCGCTGTCAAAAGATACCCTCTAAAAAGAATTTATTACGAACAATTATTACGAGAGAGCTTCCGTTCTAACTGGAATGCAGGGAGAAATTCAACAAAACAAAACTGACAAAAATTCTCTCTGTTTTCATTTCGTTTCGTAGTTGACAGTCATGCTCTTTCTGTCGCACCAGGGTCGAATGCATGTTAGATGGAAATCTTCTGAGCGCTGAAGAATAACTCGGATTGTGATGGTTTTGTGGAAAGCATTTTATATGATGAAAAATAATGATGATAATTATTTATTCTCCACTTATTCAACATGAATTGTTTAAAAACAGATGCTCTCTAGAATTAACATGAAGTATTTAACTTAAACCTAGATTTAATAGAACAAATCGAATAAATTTTCAAAGTTCAAGGGCCAATGCGGAAGACAATTTAAAACGTAGGAATGGTTGTAAAACGAATATATTTCATGAATAAACATGATTTCATAAATTGTTTCAATTCTGCTCCTTGAATGGCTTAATATACTTTGGATTTCAACATTTTTCACGTGGGACAACTGTACGATTTGAATGGGTTTATACATATAATTTATACATATTCATCCAACATCCAGTTTAAATTATATCACATTGACACGATTCGATTTTGTTAGAAGCTGTATCATTGATTGTCGAGTAGAACGCAATGGTTCAGTTTCCATTTTTGAAAAAAAAATTGCTGAGTTGCCCTTCATACATGGAGATACTGGTGGAAATACATTTTAGTTCGATAATATTTCTTGAAAATTGGTCCAATCGTCCTTTTTTTATTTATTTGTGAGAATTCCCAAGAGTATCTAAATTTTTCTATCAAATCTCCGTTCGATCATAGTACAGAATCAAAATATTTTTTAAACTTAAACATAAATTGAGGAATAGTCTAATTCCCCGAAGAACGGCACACCCAACTAATGAATGTAGCTTCGCTCATTATCCTTAATGAGAGCTTCAAATATTCTTCGAAAATCCCTTTTCATATTTTTTTTTTATATTTTTTTCGGTAGAAACTTTGTTCAGAAAAAAAAATTTCGATTGTCGCCACACAAATGCTTGATTTCGAAAAATTAAATTTTGAAACTCTCCTTGAATTCACCCCTGTATTAGCGTGCAAATGAGGAAACATGGAAACGTCAAGATATATTATCTTGCTGCAGTCTGAACACCTCGTAATAATTGGATACCCTCTCACTTAACAAAGTCATAAATAGCCCAATCTGAATAGGCTATAAGGATCTGTCTCATTTGGAGAATTAAACGTAATTAAACTTAAAAGTGACAGTTAGAAAATTGAATAAATCACCCGGCGAATGGCTACGAATGGCTGGTGCTATCCAGCAATTCCAATAAGACATCGATGAAAAATGATTCGATATCTGTCAAAAGTAATCTTGCTCTGCGAGCAGGGTTATTCGATAATTATTGAAATGTCACTTTTAAGTTCAATTTCAGTTTAATTCTCCAAATGAGACAGAGCCTTATATTTAGGACATCTGCTAATAAAATTAGTTTAAAAAAACAGATTAATCCACCTAGCGGTGATGGTGCCTTTCTCGCACAAAAAGGTAATAAAATTTAATGTAGTCTTTACGCTGACACCTCGATGATGTACAAGAAAGGCAAAACAGTTACACCGTCTGATGTTATGATAAAAAAAAATTACACTAGTAGACGACAGATGGCGTTGCCAAAAGTATCTTAAATTTCCTATGTTCGAATTTTTACTTTCGGACAATTTCATAGTACTATGAAATTGAACGAAGAGCATACTTACGCCTAAATGCGTGCAACACGAGCATCTTTATAGTATGATCGAACTCTTAATGGGAGCAAGCCACGGATAAACTTTGAAAATATTCATAGATGCAAGGCATTTTTGCCTTTCTCGTGCAACAAAGTTGTACCGAAAGGCTATCATTTCACTCCGAAAACGAACTTTCTATATAAGTCTCGGAGACCCATAGTGTTATATACCAACCAACTAAGCTCGACGAGCTGAGCAAATATCTGTCTGTCCGTGTGTATGTATGTGTGTATGTGTGTGTGTGTATGTGTGTGCACAAAATCTAAGAAAAACATTAGACAACTTTTCATATAGTAATTCTTAACCGATTTTCTCGCAACAAGTTTCATTCGACAGGGGGCAAAGCCTAGTTGATCACTATTGAATTTTATATCGATCGACCGTTGCGTTTGAAAGTTATAAAGAAAATGGTACATAGAACCATATTAACGCCATATAAGGTTGGTGTCTTGGCTAAATGCGAGAAAGGCAGTATCACCACTCGGTGAATTAAGTTGGGTTTTTATAACACATTATTGTTCTATGTGACTGTCTCATCACTATTTCAAGACAAAATTTTCAAAACGACTTATCTGCTTTTGTAAACAAAGATTCAAACGACGATTTGACGAATCTGATAGGTCTCCCACGCAAACCAACACCATCAATCGGTAGGTGAAGGATTCCGCTACCTGTTGATGGTGTTGGTTTGCGTGGGAAAGCTATCAGATTCGTCAAATCGTCGTTTGAATCTTTGTTTACAAAAGCAGATAAGTCGTTTTGAAAATTTTGTCTTGATTTTATTATTATCTATTTTTTGCAATTCGCAATTATTATGAAATTCAATAGTGATCAACAGCGTTTTAGTCCCTGTCGGATGCAACTTGTTGCTAGAAAATCGGTTAAGAGTTTCTATGTGAAAATTTGGCTAATGTTTTTATGACATTTTGTGATAGTGATATCTCATCGCACCATTCGGTTCTTGATTGAAAAGGCACATGGTTTAAAGTAAGTCCTGCGAAGCGCGGGACGCCTAGCTGGATTACATCACTGGCTTAAAAATGAATGTGGAAAAAGTACATTCCAAATAGATGGCCTAAAAAATTAATTAAAATTTTTATAAAGCTGCATAAATTAATATAACTTCAAAAAATGTATTCGAAAAATGCACAGCCCCGCGAAAGGCTGGACGTCTGGTCACAAGGACGAATTTTTCGGGATCCAATTTTATTCCTCCTCGCGTTTTCAAGCGCTTCACTTTGAAAAATTTAGTAACGATCAACTGTCATCTTTTTATTCTGCGCTTGCTACGACGCAGCAAAGCTAAAATAAAAAGATGACAGTTATTCATTGCTTCTTTGTTGAGATAGGTTGAAATTGGTGCCAATGAAAATGCGAGATGAAAATTATTTGGATTCTGGACAGTTCCATCGTTAACCGATTCTTTCCAGAACCACAATTCGAAAACAGAAAAGATGACGATCCGATTCATTGAAGAAGTTTACGTTGATTCCTTAACTGAATTTTTAAATATTTAATATTGAAATTCAAAACGATGCACAGTTAAATCTCTACTTCAAATCTCCTTCAATAGAAACATCAAAAATAAGAAATGATTTTTTTTGTCGGTTTTCAAAGCAACGAGCATTTATCATTCTAGTGTTCAATGCTTATTCAATTCTTCGATCTCTCCATATCCCGATGGTCCCTTCAATATCCTGATAAAGAGAGTCGACTGTGCTTAAATCAATGTAGAATGGGCAACTCAGGACCAGATTTAGGTGGTCGGTCGGGAGGTTCATGGTCCCGGCCCCCACTAAAACTTATGTGCCAAAATCAATCTTTTTGTACATTTAGAGACCCTCAAAAATTGTCGGCCCGAGGCCCTCTTCCGGCTAAGACCGGCCGAGTACTGCAATAGTTGACATTTGAAAAGCAAAAGTGCTAATCCCTAGCAACGGAGTATGCGATCTGCTAGTAACAACTCCATTATATACAGCTGCTTAGTCCTACATTACCTTCAAGCACATAATCCTTTGGGCTGCACCTTTTGAGTTGTTTGTGACAGCAAATTCTTCATGCATCGTGTACAATTATTGTTCAAAATAACTTCGAAAACTAATAAAAGTCTCGCTAATAAAGACAAAAAAACTCACTAACCTTGCTAAAGTAGCCAACGGTGTGACATCCGTTGCTGTCGGCCAATGTCATCACGTAGAACAGGAACGGCTCTACATCGTAGTACAGCGTTTTATGATCGAGGAAAAACTTTGCCAGCAAGCACAAATGCTGGCAATATTGTTTGTGCCGTTTACCATCCACTTGCCAGACTCCGAGCTTCCCCTTACGATAAATCTGTAAAAAAAAACGCCTCTTAGATCTCATCATCTGATAGCACCTAAAAAAGACATACCTCATCGCCCGGAGGATGTCTCCACACGCACTTGGCGGCATGTCGTTTCATGCCCACTTCCGATTTTTGGTAGCGCAAACAGAACTCACACAAATATAACTTCGGCAGTCGAGCCACATCGTCCGGGTAGGGACTCTGATACCACACCTGCATGCAGTTGCGCCCCATCGAGATGTACCGGGTGCCCTTCCCGGTGACCATCTCTTTTACTTCGTTCTCGAAACTCTCGCTGGCCGCAGCTTGAGCTTCGCGGAACAACTGCAGATCGTAATCGGGAACAATTCCCTCCAGCCGTGGTTCCAGATCGATTTCATTCTCAAGTCGTTCGGCCATTGGCCGCGGTTTCTCCACCGGAGGTGGATTAGGTTTGAATTTAGCTCGCATATCGCGTATCTTTTGCATGTAAATTTTCTGTTCCGGTGTCTGAACTTTTTTAGAATTCTCATAAACAGGGACCGCTTTTTTGCGGTCCTCTTCGCGGCGTTTGCGTTCCGCAAGAAAATCTTTCGTCTGCTGAGCTGTCATGTTGTGGAACATGGGGCATGCTTCCAATGTGAAATGGCGCTCAAATTGACCGCCCAAGTGCCCGGTTGAGTCGCAATGCAGCAATGGACAACGGTTTTCTACCGGTTCTGGTTCCTCAATGAGAAGTTCCTTCACGACAATATCCTTTTTCTTGCTGCTATTCTTAGCCTTGCCTTTGGTCGCAACGATTGGAGCTTTCTTAACGGGACTCTTAGAGGCCGATCTTTTGACACTGTCGGCGTCCGAGTCCGTCTCGGACGCATTCTTCCCGATAAGGTGTTTCGATTTTCGAGTGCTCGAAGATCTGGTCAACTTTCTTGCCGTTTGCTTGTTGGATTCTCCTTTTTCGCCCTCGGAATCGGTGGCACCTTCCTTGACCTCGGTTTTCTGTGGAGTGCGTTCCAGGGGACGCTTCACACCACTGTTGCTCTTTTTGAGCTGCTGAGCAGCCGAAGCCGATGGAGCCGAATCATCGGATGAGTCGGAATCCGAATCGGATGATCCGGATGAAGACGAATCTGTAGACGTGGTTGTAGCGGATGATATATCGTCTTCTTGTTTCTGCGGTTGAATTGGCTGCTGCTTTGATCCGGTAGTGGGAGCAGCTTTTGCAGGGCCAGCAGATACTTGCTGCTTAACCTGGGCAACTGGTTTTGCTACAGGGCCGGTGGAAGCAGTAGCAGGAGTTTTACGTGGACGACCCCGGCCTCGCTGTTGCTGTTGTTGCACCAGTAAGGCTCCTACGACTTGAGCTCCCGAAGCGGTTTGTTCCTTGGTGGGCTGAGATGCTTGACCACCTAAAACGATTATTATAAACCATTTGTAAATATGTAGTATACTGCCGCTAACCGCAAGTCGAGCACATCTGTATATGGGCGTCCATATACAGATGTGCTCGACTTGCGGTTAGCGGCAGTATAATAATTCCATAAAAAAAAACTTCAATTTAATCTTACCTGCAGAGCCAGTTCCTGCGACTCCCACCGAACTGGAACTGGACGTCCGACGGTCCTTCTGTTCGTGCTTTTCTTTGTTTTCGTCATCTGATTCCGAAGAATTCACCGGCGAAAAAATGCTCTTCTTCTTGGCTTTTGTGGCGGGCGCCGAGAGTGCAGGACTAGGTCCCTTCTTGGCAATCGGAGGATTAACTTTGACGGGGTCCTTGGCCAAAACACTCGCCTTGGCTGCCGCCTTCGTCAAGGGTGCTGTTTTTGCTTGTTGTTGCGCTTGTTGTTGTGCCTGTTGCTGTTGCTTGATTACCGAGGGTGGTACTTTTCCTCCAGTTATAGGAGGAACTATTGCAACCGGAGCATTTGCTTGAGTGGCCGCTTGTTTCTCTTGCGCTCGTTTCTTCGCTGCCTCCGCTTGTTGAACTTTCTTCTGTACGATCGGAGGTGCAGCAGGTTTGCTATCTGTGACAAGATCATCGTCGCTCGAAGAAACTGAACTTTTGGATAGTTTTTGCTGCTTTGCATTAACTTGTTTTTGTTGAACTGTTTTATCGGGCTCCTTTCCTGCAACCGCAGCTGCAGTAGAAGTATGTTGCTTAGCTGCAGTCGCGGTTTCCGAGCTTCTGCGACGCACAACTTTTTCATTCGTTTTCGGTGCTAAAAATAAATGAGTTTGAAAAACGATCGCGGTTCACCTAGTTTCTGCTTACCATTAGTGTTAGAGTTATTTGCGGTCATACGAGTGGTAGTCGGTTCTTGCGAACTAGAGGAATCACTCTCGCTACTGGAGCTTCCGGAATCACTTCCACTTGAGCTGCTTCCGCTAGAACTCGAATCCGATGAGCTGGCGGTGCTGGATTCCGTGCTACTTGTGGACTGCAAAGTTTACACAATGTGGTAAGTACTCGGGAAAATCATCGAACAAAATAATATGGTCAGCATTACCTTCTTACGCGGTGGCATTCTGTCAGCCTAGTCCGAATTCCGGAACCAAACGAAAATCGAGACGAACGACGGACGAAAAAAAACTGATCGCGAGGACCAACAAAAACGTAAACAAAAACAATCAGAACAATAAAGTCCTTAAAAATAAACAGGTTTAACAATAAAGAACAACACAATTTCTAAGCTATAATGGTAAATACTGAATCCACGCAAGAATTTCCACCACTATAAAACACAAAAACTATAAAACTTCACAAAATACCCGAATTTTCAGGAAAAATACCCCAGCGATAAACAAATTTTATGAAGTTTACGCGTCCGCGACCGACGAACTGTCAACAATTCAAACAGACCGCAGCACGGAAAGAAAATTTCGCTGCTTTGATGATTGATTCATCAAGTGGATCATTATATTGTGATTCTCGAGATCTTATAGCATTTTGCTCATTCACCTCTGCCTCGCTTAGTTGTGCGCCGCTAAGGTATTTTATCATATTGTGGTACTTACACAACTCAAGTTTAGAATATTACATAACAAATTAAGCACAATTGCCCCACTAAGAACCACTTAAACAATATACCAAACTCAACGGAGGCGAAAGAAAAGCAAAAAACTACTAAGACTCGAACAATTCCTATGAAGAATATTGAACTATATTTACTCTATAGTTTTAATTATTCATCTTCAATTAGGACTTCTAGGATTTAAAAGACATGCTTAGTCGAAAGTCAAATTCATACTGTATCTTCACTTACAATCCTAGTTTCCATTAAGCTTAATTCTACACATTTTTTTGTAAGTCTACATAAGTTTAATTTTCTGGGAGGTGCTTGGAGTTTGTTTTTAAATAACTTGTTGACCAATCGTCTTCCAAGTTGTCGGTTTGCTTCGGTGTGTTTTGTCAAGTGGTTATGTTACATAAGGACCAAAAGTGTGTCAGGCGGTTATGGAAAGAATGCGGACAAGAAATTGCCTTGTATGTAATTTGAGCTTTTATTTGATTTTGGAAAGCGGTCGAGGTTAAGTTTATGTTTGGTTCGGGTAAGGGAAACATGTGCAAGATATTATTTTGAAGCGAGTAAATACAATGTGTTATTTTAACAACTCATGCACTTGAGTGTTATGAAACTGTTTCTACTACAAGCTGGTGGTATCTCGTGACAATTTATGACCTATGGATGTAATCTTCTTGGGTGAGCTTCATGTCTCATGTAATGATAAATCTTTCTAGGAAATCGAGTATGTTAGACTCTTACCGGAATCAAATATCAATGTGGGAATCTAGTATGCTACAATATCTTT
The DNA here is from genome assembly GCF_024139115.2 of Armigeres subalbatus. Lineage (NCBI taxonomy): Eukaryota > Metazoa > Arthropoda > Insecta > Diptera > Culicidae > Armigeres > Armigeres subalbatus. Next base: position 303,803,144 of record NC_085140.1, on the reverse strand, counting down.
CCGTGAGGGGACGACAATATGTTGCATACCTTAGAAGCGAATGTGGAAAAGCTCACCGAAAGCTCGCATCGGTTTGACATTGGTTTATTTACTTTTTGCATGGCGCACAACTTGGCGCATGGGACCCGGCGCGTAACCGGTGAGCCAGTCTGCTAATTTTAGAAGCGAATCGCAATAGTTATGCCGACATGCAACTCGACGAACGACTCTCTTGTTCGGTAAATTTGTTCATGGTTTTACTCCGTAAAACATGAAAATTACCGAGAAAATCAGCTACTCCATTAGAAATTACTTATGTATTTTCTGTAATTGATTAATTGTCAAATTACAGTGAACTTCAGTTTTTAGTACTGAGCTTTCGCTAATTTGTGATGTTTACTGGCATTGCATCGAAAGTCAGTAGAAAAAGTTAGTGAATTTTCGATATACAGTGATCGTACGCTAATTGGTGCACGACCTCACCCCAACTAGCGAATGCCATTCGCTAATTGGGGCGTTTTGACAAACGTCAATGTTGTTTACTTTTTGCATTGAACAAAGGAAAATTTTACGCGCCAGAAAATATCGATCCCGCCAAACACGGAAACAAAACGTCAACGCGTTTTTGACATCACATTCTGACGTTTAGCTGCTTTTTAATTGGGTTTCGCCCCAATTAGCGAACCCCCAACTAAAAAGCGCCCCAACTAGAAAAACCCCAATTAGCGAACGTTCACTGTACCGCGTTTTCCTTCAAGTTCGCGTTCACCATCAGCATCCAACATGGGTGCGAAAAATGAACGCAGTGTGGCTCAGCTCAGGCTCCAGCTCAAGTTCAAAACTTGGGCTGTGTGCTCATCCAGCCTGCTGTGTGCTCAGACTGTGTGCTTAGGCTGAGAACTGAGGCTGTGAGAATAGGTTTTGGGCCGAGCGCGATGCTTTACGATTATGCGGCACGTTTCGTATTCGCCATAGTTGAGCGCCATAGCAAAAAAAAAGATGAATCGGAGTTGATAGATGAAAACAAGTTGTGCTTTCAGCATTTGCATTTGCGTGTGTCAAAACGTTCGCAAAAGTACCCATTCTACGTGGGCCTTTAGTATGCGAAAAGCAAGCATGTTATGTTTTATTGTTGAAAATAATCCAAAACGTGAAGCAAACTAACTTTAACATGAAAATTTAGTGTGTTACCAAACATGGTACATAACATCATTGTTTCTATCCAGCTTCATTAAAAGAATGAAACTCAATTGGGTCCTAAAGCCCTACCTCGTTAATGGTTGCAAACGATAGTGCATCGGTCAAGAATAATTGTACCATTGTTATAAAAATTCTGGTAAAATTCTAAATCAGTAAAAATAATATTTTTGTGTTTAAGACATTTTAAGGCAAATTTTGGGCTGTGCAACATTTCAGAACGAATGAACCATCAGCCAAAAACGTCAGCCCCATATATTAACTGTCAAAGGTTGAGTCAAGTGCCCTGCGGTGTTTTGCTAGTGCGTTTGAATCCGTACGTCAAACAAGACCGAAAATGTCGAGGAAGCAGTTTTCATTTATTTTTCAATTTCAAATTAAACAATGTTCTTTTCGATTTTTGAGTCTTAAGAAAAACTGACACGTTTAGAATGATTACCTTCATCGTTCCCTGAAAGAAAATCGAATATCGATTCTTCATTTTAGGACCCAATTGGAGAAATAAATGAAATATAAAATTTTCCTAAAAAACAAAAACATAAAAAGTGTACAAAAAACGGATTACAGTGAACGTTCGCTAATTGGGGTTTTTCTAGTTGGGGCACTTTTTAGTTGGGGTTCGCTAATTGGGGCGAACCCCAATTAAAAAGCAGCTAAACGTCAGAATGTGATGTCAAAAACGCGTTGACGTTTTGTTTCCGTGTTTGGCGGGATTGATATTTTCTGGCGCGTAAAATTTTCTTTTGTGATGATGATGATGATGATGATGCAAACCAACACCGCCGCTACCTGTTGATGGTGTTGGTTTGCGTGGGAGAGCTATCAGATTCGTCAAATCGTCGTTTGAATCTTTGTTTACAAAAGCAGATAAGTCGTTTTGAAAATTTTGTCTTGAATTATAACGGTTCCTTTAAATGCTAATAGGGAATACTTAGTTCAAAACAGGTCAAGTTGCAGTTGAAATCTTAACCTATTGAAGAAGAAATGTTTCGATATGTTAGTTACGTGAGTTAGTTGTTCAATAATTCCGATTTCACGTGGATGCTTATATAATCGTGAATTGAATACTTCTGATTGTTGATTATTGCATTGCCAAAATATGTACACACATGTTCATCCCAAGTACAGTAGCCGTCCGATAACTGCAAAATGTTTACTTTTCAGTTAACGAATGCCGTTCGATAACTGCAACGCATTCTTGACATCAAACGGTTGTCCATCGACGTCAGATGCAATAAAAGTGCATCTAAATGTGCAGCGCAATGCAGCTGTCATTGAGTTTGACATCAGTTTGAAGTTTAGCGGTCCGATAACTGCAAAACTGTTGCAACCAGGGCTGACAATCGTCATCGTCATAGCACGAAATGCCACAGTAGCGACGAGTTGCATTGTCTTCATTGCTACTCTACACATCGTCAATGACGCGCACGACGTTAGTTTTCGTCGTGTAACCAAATCGTCCTGACGATGTCGAAGAACGAAGACTTCATACCGTTATTCTTCAAGCGGCAGCTGCCATGCGAAGATTTTTACTAATTCTTTGTAATGATGAATTTGAAGCAACGTATGAAAGCGTTATGAATGTTTTCGATACATTTATGTTACCAAATTCCCTACTATTTGTTTATTTGAGACGCTATTATGTTTTTTACCAGTCCGTCTATAATGACGTGCAATCAATTGTGTGAAGAACTGACGACAAAAATCGTCATAACTTTTGGCTGCGCGACTACCGTCGTGGTACGCATGCGGCGCGAAGAAAACGAATAGGTGTTGCGTCGTGCAATGTTATGACGAAGACTAATTTTTTTTCGCTTTCTTCATACGACGAGAATTACTATTGTCAGCCCTGGTTGCAACTATCGAATTGCAGTTAAAAAGCATTGCAGTTAAATGACTTGCAGTTATCGAACGTCTACTGTAGAGAGAAATACCTCAGTGCCGGACAACTTAGTCACATTACGTAAAATTATATGAAGGTAAACAAATCACGGATTACAAAACCATCGTAAACTTTAGCGGCATTTTAAAATATAACCCCGTTCCTACTAGCTTGAATCAAATATAATGAGGTCGGTATTTGCGAGGGGAATACGTTCCACGTACATCCGCGTTGAAAAACTTTGTAAAAAAAATTCGCGTAGAAAAACCTCGAGAAAAACGGAGTAAATGTCGAAATCCGCTTAAAAAATCGCGTGAGACGAGCTCGGTGGTCTAGTGGCTACCGCTTCTGTCTTATAAGCAGGAGGTCGTGGGTTCTATTCCAGGCTCGACCCTTTCCTACTCTATGTTTCTATCTTAGTTCTTTCTGTGTTTCACGTTATACCAAAACGATTCCTAACTGTTATAACCTTCACACAATCACAAAACCTCCCGTGGCACCTATGAGAGGTCGTAGAGTTCTCTGCATCTTTCTTAAGTAGGTGTCCAACAAATCATCCTTCCCTTTCCTCAGCATTCGCAAGGACGTGGCCAGGACAGATCTCGTCTATTGGAGAGTACATTGCTTCCATCTAAGAGTTAGTGATTAGTCCCAAATCAATATCTATGATAACGGATGAAAGTGATGCTACTCTCATACAATAATCTTGGTTTGTACCACCTACGAATTTGTGCGAACTGCTAAATGCTAATGCTAATGCTAAATCTGCTTAAAAAAATCGCGTGATTCATGAAATCTATTTAAAAAGCGACCCCAGTATACATACAGTATCCCCCCGCTTATCCGGACCTCGCTAGTCCGATGAGTCGTTAGTCCGGATCTCGCCAATTCGGAATTTTCCGGATTAAAAAGTATCAACACCCATTTAAACACATTATGCTGTCAGTTTTCAAATTTGTGCTGTAATTTTGTTTTGGTTCATTTGTATGGGTTTGACAGTCGGATTAACGAGAGAAACTCCGATAGTCCGGCCATACATTTGTCGGATCAGCGGGGGTATACTGTATAGAGATGAGTGACGTTTAACGCTCGCACACTGATGTGCAATTCGGCATGTGTAAATACATGTTTGTTTTCCTTCTGCTCATAACCTCAAAATTGGTCGAGTCATCACGATGGTTGCGAAGGAGTCAAAAAATATATGGAAATATACTCATTTTTACCCAAACTTTGCTGAGTAGCACCATCTAGGAGTGTTTGTTTTCCTTTTATCGCCACTCACACATTCGGACTAGGGATCCTACATTCAGAGATATGCGAAAGCGGCCATCTTGAGCCAAACGAGCATTGAGAGCTATCAAAATCTGAGCCAAATGAACATTGTTATTGTTGCGGATTGAAAGGTATTGCGATTGTAATGAAAAAGATTTTACGAAATGTTTCGTCGAATAAACAATTTGTTTTATATTGGCAAGTTGAAGTAGTCTAGTTTATGCATGGTACTTTGTTCATTTGTATTGCACTTTTATTTTAGTGATAATGCACTGTTGGACGTTAGATAACGAAATCTGAAAATGCCATTATACGTAAAGTCATGTTCGAGCTCCAACATTTTGCGCCACGGCAAGTGCTGGCAGCGTTTGTTTACTAAAGTAACAGCGTTGCCAAATCGTCTGGAAAAGTATTCGCACATCTCTTAATATAGGATCCCTAATTCGGACGTGAGAATCTCAATTAGGGTGGTTCAAAAAATCAATTTTGCTCCACAGCTCTCATCTGATTCTTCATCATGTTCTGAGTGCCCTCTGAAAATTTGAGCTCATTTGGATTAAAACTGATTTAGCACAAGCCGTTTCAAGTTTGCATGCAAATTAGTATGGGGAAATTTATTTTTTCATTATACCGATAATGACGCTTCCCCAAGGGGTGGGTGTTCATTTTATTTTTTGTGACGATTCGTGCCGCAGTGTGCCATAAATTGTGCCTCACCTTATGTGTGACAGGTTGTCATTTTGACAATCAGAAAATTCTGGCAACACTTTCAAATGTCATGACATGTTAGTGCCCGAACACAATGTGAACGGCAATCCGGCAGAACGGAACTGCGGCAGAGCGGAATTGTTCTAAAACTGCCGTTGCCGTTCTGCCGTTGCCGCTTTGCCGCAAACCAACCCGCAATGTGAACGGTTGAAAGTCAAGACTGGTAGTTCAAAATAGCCGCAAACAGTTTATTTTTGTAATTTTTTTTCAGTATTTTCACTCTTATTAGCATAATAAAAGGAGGGCATCATGTCTTGCTGTTTCTTCGGAAATATAAAAATTCGTGAGCAGATTTTTATGCAAAATATATTTGTTTACAATTTATCTCTAAAAGTACCTTAGGCATTCTTATTTGTTGATCTTGATTGGGACGTTTGACGTCTACCGCTTTGCTGTTCCGCAAGTTTCCAAATTTCTGAGATTTAGTACAATGTCACTTTTGCCGCAGCGCCGTCATTGTGGGTTGCACCATATAGTTCCATGTGTTGGAAATATGCCGTTACCGTTCTGCCGCATTGCCGTTCACATTGTGTTCGGGCACTTACTTTTTGGCGCGATGAAAAAATCAAATGTTACACCATTGTGTTACACCGTTTTGCAAAAAATTGATTTACAATTTTAATAACACATTTTCATGTAGCCTTAGATAATTAATACATAGATTGCTCACTGGGGCATCCCTGCTTGTAACCCACAGGAAACAACACTCTATCGGTCGTTGGGTGAACTAAACACAGTGGGGTGCGCATTCAGAAACAGAACAGTCGGGCGCATTTTGATTTGACAATTCAAATTGACATTTAACACTTGCACGGTCAAACCCATTTACCTAAATTGAGGTTAAAGCAACTCAAAATTAAATAAAATTTACTTAAACCTCCAGGACTCACATCAGATTTCATAACATGACAACTCCTATGTTGTAAAAAGTACAATAGTTCAAAATTTCCATATGTGGAAACATATTGAGACACACTTTTGAGTACTTAGCATTATGCGATTTCTTCGCAACAGGTTGTATTTGAGAAGGAATTCATCCTGGTTGGTTACAATTGTGAGTTTTGGGCCAAACGGCCTATCACATGTATTTTGGATTCCAATCAGCTAAATATTAAACTATGCTTGGAGAAGGCACTTCTTTTTAACTGGAATAAAACATCTACTACACTTGTTGAATGCTGTTCATCGAATGAATTTATTGAAACTTTGTTACAATTAGATTGGTTCTTAATTCTAGTACAGTTACAGTTTGTTCGATACTTAATTCTAGTACTATAGTAGGAGGCGGAGAGAAACCCGGAGCTTATTGACTAGTTGTCCAATCAGAGAAAAGAAGGGTACATAGTTAAATACCAATACGTGTACACTTAGTGTGACACTGGTATGGCTCAAGCTATGTGCTGTTGGCATAGATCAGCACCGAAGAGGAGTTAATATGAAAACATAAGAATGCATAGCTTATTGAGGGTTATGTAAATGCAATATGACACCATGGGACCGTTTGTCTGATGGTGCATTGCGGTACCGATTTATGACTAACTCATTGGCTGGGAGGTAAGTGTTTTGAAAATGTTACAACGTTTGGAACAATGTAAGGAGTCGAATTGCTACACTTGTGTTTTATGGAATGTGGGCAATAATTGATTAACTGTGACACGACATGTCCCAGATTAATTCATGGAACATGTCTTGTAAAAGAAATATGAGTAAGCATAACCACACTTGCTTGGGATCATAAATGAGGTGGATTTGTTATGGTTTGAAAACATGTGAAACTTGAGAAAATATTAGAGTGACTAATTTATAGTCCTGGGAAAGTCTATTATAGTACATCATCCCCCTTCCGGTGAATGATGCAGTATAGCGAAATCATTCAGTGTTGTCAACATATTGTGTAAATGTAAAAATTTGCTCCAAGTTTCTTCACAACATTTGATATCTGTATGTAAATTGTGAGTACTTCTTATTATGTGATACTTAGTTCAGTGAAAAATTGAGTCAAAAAACATTTTTTTTTCTTTTGTTGAATATTTCCTAAAATTTGCTTAGTCTATTTTTGTGAACTAAATTTGATTGATTTGATTGCATATCTATGATTTCACAATTCGGGTTATTAATACTTTTAACTTTATATGGACCTGTGTAAAAGGAATCTAGTTTGCGTCTGTTTTCATTCTTTAGAAAAACTATATCACCTGTTTGAATTAATAATGGATTTGCCGATGAATCATTACTTTCTTTTCGTATATTCTTTTGTTGTACTAACTTTTGGTTCGCAATTTGATGAGATTTTTGAAGTTTGTATCTTAGTTCTTGAGAATAGAGATCTATATTGTAAACTGGATCGATTTTGTCTGTGAATGTCTCATGTGGTAGTTTTGCCTTTAGTCAAAAACTAATTCATAGGGTGTAAACCCGTGGTCTGAATGTGGAGTTGTATTGTAAACAAATGCATAATACTGTAACCAATCATCCCAGTCTGTTTGATGCTCATTGACAAAGGAGCGCAGGTATTCATTCAAACACCTGTGATTCCTTTCCAATGATCCAATAGTTTGAGGATGATAGGCTGTGGAAAATGTTTGTTTAATTTGAAGTAATTTACATATTTGCGTGAGGATTTCATTTTGTATTCGGTTCCTTGGTCTGATTTTAATTCTATAAATTTCCCGTAAATTAAAATAAATTTTTCAACCAAAGCTTTAGCAATAATATTTGCTTCTTTAGTTGGAATTGGTATTAGCACAATGTATTTAGTTAATTCGCACTGTATTGTTACAGCGTATCGATTCATATTATTAGATCTTGGAAGTGGACCAATTGTATCAATTTGTACCACTTCGAATGGTTTTGATGGTGTACTAGTAATGGTAAATTTTTCTTTTGTGTGTTTTATAATTTTGTTCTTTTGCACAATTCACAGGCCTTTATGAATTGTGAAATAGAACTTTCATATTAGTCCATGTATAGACTTCTCTTAATTTGAGGTACAGACGATGCTGTCCTATATGACCTCCAGTAGGGATTGCATGATAATTTCTCAAGATCTGTTGTATTACACCGGGTTCACTAATGAACTTTGGTGGATTGTAAATGATAATTTGCAGTTGATTAAGTGTTTTAAGAGATAACTCTTTAAACATTTGTATAGGTATCATTTCGAATAATTTGTCTTGACTTGATATCGCGATTTTACTTATATTTTTTGTTTCATCTCATTTTCTAACATTGAAAGTGCAAACGCTAACGTTTGACTTTTCATTTTGATTGTAAATTGATGCAGTACTGCTTTCCTTCTCGTTCCTCGATATATCGTGAATATTATCATGTTATTGGTGGTCGTCACTTGAAATTTTGGTAGTTTTCTCGTTTCTGTCGGGTTTTCTGTGGTATAAATAGCAAGGTGATCAATCTCACTATTGTCTTTTAAGTCATCGTTTTTCTTAAATGTATTACTTCCTTTCTGTTTTCTTGTCATAGACCTAGTGTTTACGACAAGCACGTTCATTGTCTTCAATTCTTCAGATGTCTTCACGATGCGCGATAAAGCATCTGCTCCTACATTAGCTTTACCTTTTATATATTCAATGTTAAAATCAAAGTCTTCTAAATCTAATCTCATTCTTGTTAGTTTTGAAGTTGGGTTTTCATATTAAATAGAAAAACTAAGGGTCTATGGTCTGTTCGAACGACGAATTTTTGACCATACAAATAAGCTTTAAAGTAGTTCATCCCCAGTGTATTGCTGTAAGCTCTTTTAGGATGACAGATTTATTTTTCTCGCCAGGTGTAAAACTTTTACTGGCGAATGCAATCGGTAGATCATTTCCTTCGACAATTTGGGAAAGAACTGCTCCACACCCTACATCTGAAGCATCGGTCGTTAAGATAAACTCCCTTTTAAAATCTGGATATTGTAAAAGCATAGGGGATATAAGAAATGATTTTAAAGTATTGAATGAGTCATTGCATTGAGCTGTCCATTCAAACAGTTTATTTTCTTAAGTAACTGGTTTAAAGGATAAGCTATTGTGGCGAAGTTTGGCACAAACTTACGGTAGTAGTTACAAAAGCAACAAACCGTCTAACTTCATCACTGTTTTTCGGTACAGGGTAGTTTTTATTGTTTCAAATTTTGTACTGTCCGGTAGAATTCCTTTATCAGTAATTCTATGTCCTAGATAAGTAACTTCTCTATTAAAAATTTACATTTTCTTAGATTCAACTTTAAATTATACTTTCTTAGTCGCTCAAAGACTCTTGACAAATTTTGCAAATGGTGCTGCATTGAGCATCCAATAACAATTATGTCATCTATATATACAAAAGCACATTCTGGTGTTAAACCAGCCATCGCAATTGTCATCATTCTTTGGAAACTATTTGGACTAATGTTTAGACCAAACGGTAACCTTGTAAACTGGTAATGGCCAGATTGGGTTGAAAATGAAGTAAATTTTCTGGAACATTTTTCCAACGGGATTTGGTGAAATCCCGACATCAAATCTAAAGCGGTAAAGAATTTGGCTCTTCCTAGTTGGTCTAATATGGAATCAATCCTAGGCAACGGAAATTTGTCTGCAAGGATCTTTTTATTTAGTTGCCTAAAATCTACCACTAGGCGCCATTTCTTTGTATTGTCCTCGCTTTTCTTTGGCACTAATAATATGGGATTGTTATATGGAGAAATTGAAGGTTCAATTACATTGTCCTTCAGCATTTTGCCAATTTGGTTTTCTATTTCCTCGCCTTGAGAATGAATAGTTTTATAGTTAGGAATATAGATAGGTATTTTGTCAGTAAGGTTTATATTTTGTTCATAAAATTATTAGTTGTTATTGGTTCATCTTGGAGGGAAAATATATCAGCATACTGTTTTATGAGACTTATGAGGTCATTTTTTGCATATTCAGGAACATTGGTCATATCCAATTCATCCAGAATTTGGGTAGTCCTCTTTTGATTATTACTTTTGGTTTTGAAATTCATCATCGCATAATTATTCAATGGCTCTAAGAATGGTTTAAAATCTGTAATATTTATATTGACTGGAAAATTTGTAGTATTCATGATTTTATGTATTTACTATTGGGCGATATTATTGAATTGCCACAAAAACACCTGGTTTAATTTCTTGCGAAAATAAAACCATATCTTCTTGGATATGCATAGTTTGGATGTTCCTAATTACTTCACATCTCTGTGGTATAACTATAGTTCGATTCAAATTATCTTCTATTGGAATTGAAATCGAAAGATTTTCATAGTTAAAATTTAATAACCAATATTCATAATCAATGGTGCACTTGTACTTGATCAAGAAATCTCTTCCAAGTAGACCATTCGTGGGGATTGGAAAATTCTCGTGTACTAGTTGGAAACTATGCTGAAAAGTTAGTCCGTTACTAGTTTTCAAAAGAGTTGCTGTTTCACCGAGTGTTTCTAAAATACCATCTGTTACTCCAGTTATTGTATGTCTTTTTGTCTGGTTTATATGTTGGGTAGGAGATATCCCGCTCCACTTGAAGACTGAGATATCTGCTCCACTATCAATGATAAAAGTGCATTTCGTATTATTCATCTGAACGAAAAGAGTAATAAAGTTTGCTGCAGTTAGATTCATTGAAAGGATCGGTTTGGATGCTGACCCTGACTCCGAGTTACAGCATCCTGATGTTCTAAAAAAGTATTATTTCGTTGATTGAATGATGTTGGTTGCATATGAATCGTGTTATTATGTGTACTATCAGAGTCTTGTGAATAATTAGAAGGTACATGCACCTCATTTGCTCCCATTATTAGCATGCGGCCTGAAAGATTTCTATTGCTATTATGATTATTGTATTGTCGTCCTCGTCCTCTATGATTGGACTGCGAATTACCGCGTTGATAATTTCTGAAATTGTTCTCAAAACGGGGTCGATAATTATGATTGTTGCTATTGGTATTGTTATTGAATTTGGGTCGATAATTATTTATGTTATTTCTTCGAAATCCAGATGGTTTATTCCAACCGCGATGATACTGCCTTTGTGTTGAAATTGAAAACATCGCAGAAGTTTGATTGTTTGAATTATTCTCTTGGACTTTTTGAATGGCGTCTTTCACGGTATCAAAATTTCCTGCTTTTAATATAATTTTCGTTTCGCTGTTGGATACTCCATTAATTAGAGCATCCACAGCAACCTTCTTTACCATGTTGTTTACCACATCCTCTGGAATTTTTGTTGTAAATAAGTGCATTTCAGCTTATTTGCAATAGATTCAATTGGTCACAGAAAGAGTCTAAATTCTCTTTCTGTTTAATAGATTTTAATTTGGCAACAATTTGCTCTGGAGATGTCGAATCTTGACATCTCTGTTTTATGTTAGTAATTAAATCATTGAACGTATTGACATTATCCGGCAGACCGTAACGAGCTTTACCAGTTAGTCTGGTTTTGATGAATTTGATTAGCATTGATTGTTGGGTATTGTCTGTCAAGTCTTTCATTAAATTACAAGCGTCAACAAACGCAGGTAAGCTCTCACTGGCTCCATCATAAATTTGTATCACAGCAGTAGCTGTGCGTACATCGAATGTACTAGTTGTATTATTTTCTGTACTCATTGTTAGTTTTTTATTTATAATTGCGAATACGTACTCTCTTTTTACTAAAAGTTGTTCATATTCAAGAACGAATTCGTTATATTCTATACTTTGGATATCGTTTTTAAGCTTCTTCAAAATAATTTTAAAATTCCTTATTATTTCATTTATAGTACATTTCTGGGATTCTAATAAATTTTTGCTGTTAACATTATTTTAGATTTTCTAATATTGCTATATAAATTGTCAAACTTTTCTATTAGTAGTCTGATTTTATATTTTTCGTCAGACATTCGTTTGAATAATAAAATATGTATACAAATTTAAATAATATGTAATTATGTTATACAGGCATGGGCTTCTCAAAACAAACATGATACAGTACACAAATAAAATTAACTCACCGCCAAGCATTCCCTTTTAGCTTTCTGTTGTTGGTATTAAATTTCGTCCACGGCGTCCACTGCTGATGTGGTGCATTTGCCATGCATCGAGGTCACTTCAGTCAGCTGTTAGCACACTTCCCATATGCTGTTGAACCGCTCAGCTTCGCATTGCCTTCCTGGTTGCATTGTTGATATTTTTGTTTTGGTTTCTCACTGTTTACCTCTTTCGTAGGCGAGGTAGAAGCCTGTCTTCTTAACGTTCAATGTTCATAATCATTTTTTTTAACACAATTTTTCTTGAATGATTAATTTTGCAATTTTTGAATTTTTCACTTTTATTCATTTTAGAGTTTAAGTTTTCTTTGGTTTTCGATATTCTTACTCTAGTCGTACGTATCACTCCATGATTGTCTTCATAATTGAAAATTAAATCGTGAAATTGATTTGTTGAATTAAGAAAATCTTGGTACTCTTCCGACGCACGGTACTCACTAACTTTATTGTCAATTAATCGTTCTACGTGCACGCGCTCACGTATTTCGTTTAACAATTCTCTATCCATTTTAACACTTTTCAAAAAAACAATGTTTTTTTTTTTATGTATGCTTGATGTTGGCTAACTGGACTTCACGCCTAGCACTTTCATTTACGCTACTTTTCAGAAACTTAGCGTACATCCTGGCACACACGAAGATGATCATCATTAGCACAATTACCACTAATGTAACGGCTATTAAAGTCGTCTCACTTGTACTCGCGTTGGTCACGATTTCGTCCGCGCTGAAAATTCCCATCTTTATTTTTTTTTTCACAACACTTTTTTACTCAAATTTTTAGAACTTTTGTTGGATTAAAATCACTTTTTGAAGTCAAAGACTTCTACTGACACTGGTCGCCATAAACTATGCTTGGAGAAGGCACTTCTTTTTAACTGGAATAAAACATCTACTACACTTGTTGAATGCTGTTCATCGAATGAATTTATTGAAACTTTGTTACAATTAGATTGGTTCTTAATTCTAGTACAGTTACAGTTTGTTCGATACTTAATTCTAGTACTATAGTAGGAGGCGGAGAGAAACCCGGAGCTTATTGACTAGTTGTCCAATCAGAGAAAAGAAGGGTACATAGTTAAATACCAATACGTGTACACTTAGTGTGACACTGGTATGGCTCAAGCTATGTGCTGTTGGCATAGATCAGCACCGAAGAGGAGTTAATATGAAAACATAAGAATGCATAGCTTATTGAGGGTTATGTAAATGCAATATGACACCATGGGACCGTTTGTCTGATGGTGCATTGCTGTACCGATTTATGACTAACTCATTGGCTGGGAGGTAAGTGTTTTGAAAATGTTACAACGTTTGGAACAATGTAAGGAGTCGAATTGCTACACTTGTGTTTTATGGAATGTGGGCAATAATTGATTAACTGTGACACGACATGTCCCAGATTAATTCATGGAACATGTCTTGTAAAAGAAATATGAGTAAGCATAACCACACTTGCTTGGGATCATAAATGAGGTGGATTTGTTATGGTTTGAAAACATGTGAAACTTGAGAAAATATTAGAGTGACTAATTTATAGTCCTGGGAAAGTCTATTATAGTACAATATACCTAAGATTTCCCCCGAGTTTCCAATTGACCTTTCTTGTTTTTACTCGCTCATGAGCATGAGCATGAGCATTATGACCGCACAATTCGTAGTTGCTACTCCGTGATTGACTGAACTTGCGAAATTGTACAGAGAACACAATGAATGGGGCTTGGGGTTAGCTACCCATTCTCAATGTACACGTTTCGGGAGCTCAAATATTTAAAGTCAATAACGGCGCCGGCCACGTCCTTACGGTCATATAGGAATGGAAGGATTGTTAGTCCGACTCTCGTTGCTACTAGAGACCGAGTATACCTCTGCATCTCCACGATTGTCTTGGGATAGGATTTCGTTTTAGTTACAAAGGATAATTTATCTGGATTCACTTTGGTAAGCGATGCGATCTATGGGATGGGAAATGACACTAATACGAGTTAAAAGTTAAAAACATGCACGCCCGGTGGCATATGAAAGCCAAGGAGATTCGCGTTTTAAACGACCGCACGGAAGCGCAGCACTCTGTACTCACTTGTTCGATGGCTACAGCAAACTATTGAAGAACTCGCTTTTTTCGACCGCGCGCGACATGCGCATGAGCCACCGAACACAAGATAGATACTTTTTTTCTTTCCCGACGACTAAAACACGCACTGCACTTATTTGTTCGATAGCTACACTACGAAAAAATCAATATTTTTTTACATGTGTAACGACACATACAATAATCAGTAATCATCCGTTATATATTGTATGTGGGCTTAATGATCTACAAAGTTACGCATATACCATTAATATGCATATGATAATATAAACAATTGCATCCTTCTTTAAAAATATATGTGGAGACTAATGGTTAAAAACCATAACATCTCACACATAAATCTGGAAATGTGTGAACATATAAATGATACGAGGTCCAAACCGTCGCAGCGGTACGAATCACGAGAAGTGCCAGAAGAAAAAAAATGGCGAATAGACGCGTGCTGAATAAATTTACTGCATCGGAAATTTAGATTTTTGCAGGTAAGGCTTCATTATGTTCGATGATTTGAAACTTGATATACATTTTTGCTTATTTTCCATGCTTCAGGATGCAGGTTGAGTGGAGAAAGTGGATATAAAACCCGGCAGCAGCGGGAATGAAAATAAAAGCCGAAGGACAACTTGACGATCCCGATGCAACGCGAGTGGACAAAGGCTGATAGACTACCAGACGCAGCGCTAGTGGGCTATTTGACGATATCCGGCGGCTTGGCGGTTCCGTTCCGGTTAGATGCAGCGCGAATGCAAAAAAAAAACGATGGATAACTTGATGATCCCGATGCAACGCGAGTGGACAAAGGCTTCTAGACGCAGTTTGGTTTGACGATTACGTTGCGGTTAGATGGTGCTCCTCCCGCTATTCTATTGTAAACGATATGGTACCAGCAGCTGCGGGTCAGCAACGGCAGCTACAGGATTCGGGAGAATTCATATGCGCCAAATTTGAAATGGTCTTATTTTCATTGTTTTGGCTCGCATTTTGTTTTAATAAATCACGGATTAAGAAATCAAATGGTGTGTTCTGGCTTTATATTTTTATGCATATTGAAAGGTTATTATATCAAGAGATTTGTATTAAATATTATAAATGAATAATATTAGAAAAATACAGTCAATTTTAACAACAAATATAATACAACGAATTGGTAACCATAAATAAATTATATGTGTCGTCACTTATATTTTCTATAAGTCCCACACATAAAATGGATTAGATTAAAGCAATTGCAAAAATCTATATCGCCCACACATAAACTATATATAGAATTTTTCCACAGTGTACTCTTATTACCGGCCGTGCAATGCAGAACAAATATTTCGGCCGATCGCGTCATCGTTCTGCAGTCCGAAACAAGAGAAATCTAGCACTGAACTGATTTTTATAACCGGTCGCGCAATGCTGAACAAATATTTCGGCCGATCGCGTCATCGTTCTGCAGTCCGAAACAAGAGAAATCCCGCACTGAACTGATTTTTATTACCGGCCGCGCAATGCAGAACAAATATTTCGGCCGATCACGCGATCGTTCTGCTGTCCGAAACAAGAGGAATCTCGCACTGAACTGATTTTTATTACCGGCCGCTCAATGCAGAACAAATATTTCGGCCGATCGCGTCATCGTTCTGCAGTCCGAAACAAGAGAAATCACGCACTGAACTGATTTTTATTACCGGCCACGCAATGCAGAACAAATATTTCGGCCGATCGCGTCATCGTTCTGCAGTCCAAAACAAGAGAAATCACGCACTGAACTGATTTTTATAACCGGTCGCGCAATGCAGAACAAATATTTCGGCCGATCGCGTCATCGTTCTGCAGTCCGAAACAAGAGAAATCTCGCACTGAACTCTGACCTTTCTTGTTTTTACTCGCTCAACCGATAATATGTTTAAGGTCAACTATTCCAAAGAACCCATGTTTTTTGACGTCCCTTACTATTTTCAAAATTTAAAACTAAAAATCGTCAAAATGTTGTTTTGTAGGTTTGGCTGATCGATTTTGAACCAACATCAGGCTAGTTCACAAATGAAGCTATTTTTCGTTTTTTCGGTTTTTAAAATAATTAGAGGCTTTATAAACTTTGAGTTCTTTGGGAAGTTAACCTCAAATAAGTCAAAGAGTTGACTGAGACAATA
The DNA here is from genome assembly GCF_024139115.2 of Armigeres subalbatus. Lineage (NCBI taxonomy): Eukaryota > Metazoa > Arthropoda > Insecta > Diptera > Culicidae > Armigeres > Armigeres subalbatus. The sequence goes on along the minus strand of NC_085140.1, from coordinate 303,786,788 downwards.
AAACAAGGTAATTTTAGCTAGTGGTTTAGTGTAGTGGTTAATTGATATTAATATACATACGTTTTTTTTTTCTAAAAATATTGCAGATATTCCTGAGATGTCTAAATGGGGTCTTCCCGAAAATCTTACAGGAGCTGTTTCTGCAAATTACTTTTGAAGATCAACCATCAATTCCTTGTGAAATGTTTTTTTCATTCATTTGTATATTTTTTTTAAGCTATAGTTTTTCTAAAGTATATAGACAGCAGTTCATTTATGATGACGAGCTTGTAGCAATTAAATCGTAATCTGAGGCGCGAGGCAAAATGTCATTCAAATTACATTATGTCAAATGACAGGTAACATTTTGGAGAGATTCCACTCTCTAACCACAGATTTAGTATTAGAGCCATGTACTTTTGGACAAAAATATTGGGCTACTCAAGGATTATGACTTCATAAAAATTATGAAGTGAATCAGGTTTCTACAAAAACTCTGAATAAATAAGTCAAGTGACATGCCTGTGACATTTATAACATAGCCTGGAATTATTCTTGAAGAATTTATTAATAAATGTTTGAAAGAATTCTCCAATGAGTTCCTGGAAAAATTCAACAAGGATACATGGGATACATAGAATAATTCAACAAAAGAATCCTGGAAGAATTTTCGAAGAAATTTCATGGAGAACTCTGAAAGAATTCGTGAAAGAATTCACAAAAAAAATCTATACGAATTTTATAATGATTTTCTGGAAGAATTCTTGAAGGAATTCCTGGAACTTCTCCCAAAATAATTTCTTAAAGAACTCTTAAAACAATCAATGGAAGAATTTTCGAACGAATTCCAGAAGAAATTTGAAACCATTCCAGAAAGAATTCCTTTTGTAATTTCTGAAAGATACTTTTCTGACCGCATATAAAGACTCCCAACGGTAGTTTCTTAGAGGTTTCAAAAGGAATTCTCAAGTTTCTTCCAACTTCCAAATTTAATTAAACATATTCGCATGGAGGGAATCCTAAATTAGCTTATGAATATTTGCCAAACAAATTTCTTAGGTATTTTGTACAAGATATAGAACGATTGTTTTTTTATTTGTGTATTGTTTTCCCTTCTACTTGTTTATTCCACCCACATGGTTTTGGCAATTCCAACATAGTTGTATTGGTGAATCAAGTGCAAAACTGTAAAATAACACAGTGTAAAACTACGTGTTTTGGGGCTTAGACTAGTGCTAAACTAAATTCAACCTGTGTAAATAAAAAACAACAGAAGTTATGCTGCAACTTCTGCTTACCTACGTTTGCACTGGGAATTAATGAATTCGACATTAGAAAAATATAATACATCCTTTCAACAAATAGTCTCAATTGAAAAAGTACTCTCGATTTGTTTCTTGTTAGCGTGAAATGAGCAGGGAGCAACTAGTTCACCCAATGACCGGTAGTTGTGTATACAGCGCTGCTATTTTGTTGCCCGGTGTTCACCTTGAGTGGTGTATCTATGTATTATTAATCTAAGATGTAGCTTTGAAGATATACACATTTTTGGATGAATTTGATGCCATATGCTGTTGAAAACGGGTTTGTTTACAATTTGCGACATACGCCGTTTTGAAAAAGTACCCGAGACTGATCAATTCGGTGAAATAATTTATCGAACTCTTAGTGCCCGAACACAATGTGAACGGCAATGCGGCAAAACGGTAACGGCAAATTTCCAACACATGGAACTATATGGTGCAGCTCACAATGACGGCGCTGCGGCAAAAGTGACATTGTACTAAATCTCAGAAAATTGGAAACTTGCGAAACAGCAAAGCGGTAAACGTCAAACGTCCAAATCAAGATCAACGAATGAAAATGCCTGAGGTACTTTTAGAGATAATTTGTAAACAAATATATTTTTGTAAAGAAATATGCTCATGAATGTATATATTTTCTGAGAAACAGCAAGTCATGATGCCCTCCGTTTATTATACTAATAAGAGTGAAAATAATGAAAATAATGTTACAAAAATAAACTGTTTGTGGCTATTTTGAACTGCCAGTATCGCCTTTCAACCGTTCACATTGTGGGTTGGTCTGCGGCAAAGCGGCAACGGCAGAACGGCAACGGCAGTTTTAGAACAATTCCGCTCTGCCGCAGTTCCGTTCTGCCGGATTGCCGTTCACATTGTGTTCGGGCACTTATTCTCTTTTTAATGTCATTTTCGGGTTTAGACCCCGACCCCGACTCTGAATAACCGAACGAAAAACGAATCGGGATCGAGTCAGTATGATGGTGTTAGTGAGATCTCAAGCCCTATCATCTGTTTTGTTTTCAGTTCGCACTGCCAGCTGATAGGCAGAAATATAAATATTTTATCAGATTTTATCTTTTGAATTTTGTTATTAGTGTTATTTTGTTTCTTATTATATAAATTGAATGGGGAAGTCAGATTTTTCTTCTGTTAATTGTTTATTTTAAAAATGACAATTAATCCATCAATAAATTTATGTGATTAGAAGCTTGTGATGAATGGCGACGGCAATGTGGATTGCCGTGAAGGAATTTTGGCGCTCTGGAACATTTCCGGTAATTATGCCAATCCGTGTTTCCCGATAAACTGTTATACTGGTTCTAAGTGGCGTTCTGGATAACAGTTATTGTGTTACATTTGAATTATCAATAATCTAGACTGAATTTTGAATAGGTCGTATGTAACAAAATTGGATATTTCGAGCTTATTACGTTAAAAGATAGAGAATATACAGTTCCTTTCGTTAAAAAAAAATTGTGCCGATATTTTAATATTTTAATAAAATATTATTGCGAAACATTTCGACGTAATTGACGAACACTCCTGTAGAACGAAAATCGATCATTCGACCTATTGTCACAAAAAGCCTTTTCGACAAAAAATGCCGAAATAAAAAATTCCGTGTATACGACCTTTTGTCAAAAAAGGTCGCATGTACCGAAAATGTCAAATGCAAAAAAACATCACATACGACCCTTCGTTGACAGGCTGGGAATTTTGTTTTTAAAATTATTTTGATGTTATTTCAATTAAAAGTATTAATATATTAGTGGTATTCGGTTAAGTATCCAGTACGCCACGGATTGGTCGAAGATTGCGAGGATGGAACGCTTTCTGAAGCAGTGCCGAACTATAGAAGATCATCAGTTTTTGTTGACAGAGTTCCCTTTAAAGTTTAAACATACCGGAGAACAGAGAATACAGCGCGGAGATTATGTTCGAGACCTTCACCACCGCGTACCGGGGTTGTATATTGCAGTGCAGGCGGTTCTGGCGCTGGCAGCTAGTTGGGTGTCTCGTCCGGTAGAGGAAAGAACGCAGACGGGAATTGTGGCGACGATGTGACGCACGTGATTCCTGTGGCCGACGGCGACGTCATGGGATAGTGAATCTAGCACATTCCAAACGCTGGTCAGAACATCACTTCTTCTGTTCAGAGCTTCCTTTATGAACATGAGGTTGGAATATCCTGGAACAGAGCATCGAGACGGCCAAGCCGATCAAGGAATGGCTTGGCTACATCTATCTGAACATCGCAAAGCAGCCATTCGTGGGCGACGTGTTGAGGTGAGTTCAGGATTTCGGTCAAAAGGCTTCAGCGTAATATCAAATGTATAGTAAATGCTCGGTTAAGAATTACTGAGAACTTGAGCGAGGGACGAATCAAGTTTAAACCAATTGACGTTCCGATGATTTCCCATCATATGCAATAATACGTGGTTTGGCGAAAGTATGTTGGTCTCAACGGTGCAATTTTACCTATTTTCTGAGCATAAGGTGAAATCTCAACACTATGTATTACAAATGATTTTATAACTTAATTATTGAAATTATATAAGAGCATTACAGGTGAGAAAACATTTGCTTAATTTTAAAGAAAAAGGAAGTATCTTCGACAGTGCCGGTAACACGCTTATCGGTCTGAAGTTTTTGGGTTGTGTGCGATTGGGAAGTTTCGGAAATGGTGTTGTAATTGCCTTTTTCCAGTTTGATGGGAAGGTATTCGTTTCAATGATCGAGTTGAAACGATGACATAGAGCAGGTAAGACGAAAGGGCATAGGAGTTTAATGAAAGAGATTCTTAAATTTATTTATCGATCCCGTTAATGTATTCAGATTCAGTATGATACTATGCGCGACTATACTAAGCGGATGGGTTTGAATTCGCACTTTATGGAATATTCCTTCTAAATAGAATATCAAAGCACTCGTAAGCATTTTTGAGCAAACGATGTTAGGAATTGGTCCTTCTGCTAGATGAATCAGATGGTCGCCTAGTAGGCGAAAATGCGCGTTCTGAACTGCCCATGCAGTTTCCATACGATTCTTAATTTTAGTTTTTCACAATTTGCTCAACGTTTCTCATTATCTTCGCATTTGGAAATATCGTATAAACCCTTCGGAAACGATAGCTATCATATTTGCTGAAGGAATGAACAAAATCCATCCAGCCGTTTTCGCGTTATGCGGATACGAACACAGACCATTTCATTTTTATTATATAGATAAGTATTTTTATATGAAATGCCATATACGTTATTTAGACCAATATGAAATCATGCGTCGTACTGGAGTCGTTTTAGAATTAGTTGACGAGACAATCTACTAGGCCCTCCGTTGAACCAGGAACAGTTGGTCTAATACCCGGAGCCGGTGACAGCGGGGTAGATACTGTCGCATGTTGTAAATTCTGTAAACGATGATGAGGATTTATGTTAGTACATAAGAAAATTGTTCAGTTTAAGTTCACAATTTTAGCTAATAGGTTTTTTCATTTTCGTAACTCGTACATGGTTGGTTTAGAAAACCAAACCAGAATTGAGTTTCGGAGTTTCGAGCGGATCACGAAGGAAATCAAACTTCCTCTGTTTTCGACTGAGAATGACTGAAACTTACCTCAGCAGCTCCCCACCACACTATCCGAATTTCACGCCTGCAGCTTGTCTAGGGTGAACTTGCACGTGCTGTGTTTTGGGGTATTTACATTTCTATATTATTTCTATATTCTATATTATTAAAGATATTCGAACGCACATGCCGCGGTACTTGATTCGATAGGTCGTATCGGGTCGTATGTCCTGTCGTAAAAGCAATGACATCTGTCAACAGGTCCGAAGTGCTTTGACGAATGTACATGACAAATGAAAAACCGACGGAACAGTTCAGTCGAAAGTAACATGGTGCTTTGCATAAGGTCGCATCGTTTAGGTCGAATGTATAGCACACACTTTCAAAACGACGCGAATCTTTTTTTTGTGGAGAAAATGAGTTTCTAGCGAAAAAATCATGATTGTTTCACAATAATTTATAGAAATGATTTAAATTAAAATTTTAGGTGTCGAAATTGTACAAAATTGGCACATATTGATAAAATAACATTTAATTTTATTTTTGAAAACTTCGTTATCCGTTTTCTCCGATTGAGCAAAATTGCACATCCGACCTATTCAAAAATCAATCTAGAATTATGCCATTCAAATGTAATAGAACAAGAAAATATGGAAACACTTTGTAAAAAATCCAATTTATTGAGATTTGGGGCCTTTTATTTTAAACTAAAGAATCAAATCGCACAAGAGTTGACTAACATTTTTGTATTTTCCTCCCAAGAGGGGATCCTTTGGGATAAACCGCGATTTCGCCAAAACTGCAAAAACCAAATATACAAGAAAGGCAAATATTTTTTCTCTACATAATTTTCCACTACATCACAGGAGATTCAACATAATAAATATCAACGGGGTAAAATATGTCTTTGTCGGTTTTTCAACGAATTACAACTAAAAATCCTTCTTCGACTCTAAAATTATGCTCAATTCGTATAAAACTGTTCCTAAATTTACATTTGAATTTATTTTCTGTCCAAGTATCATCTGAAGTGTTGTCAAAAATACCCTCTGCATGGTGAATAATTAGTAAAACTATTGTAAATAATCAGAAAAACGTATCATTTGTTGATGGCAATATAATAGTTATCACTGCCTTATAAAGGGTTAATACATTATGTTTATATTCTTCAAATCCGTAACCTTAAACAAATTATTCACAGACCTGCAATAACGAATAAAATAATGGTATGAACATTTTGGTATAAATAATAATCCGATACTCCGGTACGCTATTTTCCCATTGAGAGAGCAATTATACCTAAAGCATATAATCGAATACACAACGTAATAGTGAATAAATAGCAGCTACAGCTACCTTCTCGTCATTGCATTTATCAATCACATTTTCATCAACATTTTCAACCATCATTTTGTTTATAACGGAGCTACCGTCTGAAGTAATCAGCAAAAAAAATATGTCGGTATCTGAATCCATTTCATCATCAGAGAAACTTGAAGACAACACACGATTAAAATAATCCATTTTACGTGCAAGACAGCAACAACATTGATAAATTCAACAAATGAAACAAAAACGATTAAAAGTCAAATACCCATCCGCACCCTTCCGTGTCATTCATGTTTTCATTTTCCTTTAGCGTAAACATAAACACCTGTTTGACAGTTTGTGTTCGAATGTATTGGTGAACCTAGGTTCGATCTCGATAAATCGGCAGAGCGAACCTCGTTCGTTTTGGGTCGGATCTGGTGCGGATCGCGATCTAACCTGAACGAATAACCGAACGTTTTGACAGCTGTTAGAGCGGATCCGGGGCAGAACTAGGTTCGACCCAGCAATAACCGAAAACGACATAAGTGTTAAACATTAGGCTTTCAGCGATCGTGTACGTACACGAACGTTTCACTCACACTTTTACTCGGTTTGTTTGCAACCACGAGCAGCTGTCACGGCAAAATCAAATGGAATTGTTTGCAACCACGAACCTGCGATCGTGTTGGTGAGAAATGTCGGCGAGACCCTAGTGAGCATCCAGCTTACGCTCGGGTTCATGCTCATTTTTACGAGTACACGTTCAAGCCCGAAGCGAATGTTCATTCGAGTGCGGCAGCACGGATAAACATTTGCGCGGGGGTGCACCTTGAAGACTGGACGTCGGAGTCGGGAGGCCGGTATGTTGACTACACGCCCATCGACGCTTGAATGATCGGGAAGGTAACTGCCTATAAGAAGCACTGTTGGTGGAATAATCAGTCGAAGCTTTATAAGGCGCAATTTATGAATTTCGATAGTCCAGTTCACTGAGTGTGGGTACTTTTGTACCCATTTTGAACAAAAGTGGCATAACTCATTAAATGGGTAAACGCGGTTTACTCAACAGGACGTCATATGAGACCAAACCCTCCTCCCCCTGTAACAAACCGTCATAAAACAGTTTCCGACCTCCGCCCCATCAAACCTTGGTCGTAATTTTGAACGACCTCATTCGCTCGCACGAGTTTACTTTCGGCGAGTTTCACACCGTCATAATAACAGTGACCTTTGCATCAATCAATCGATGTTTCATTTCAGTAACGGGATTTTGTTTTGGATGTCATCAGAGACGTTGTTTATAGATAGAGACCCGCAAACAGTGAAGCCGAAAGTACCAAACGAACCGTCGAACGCGGTACCAAACGAGCAAAGTAAACAAACATTACCAATCGGTACTAAAGGCAAGATAGGTATTATAATCAACATTATAGAAATTATGAAAAAGTTTGAAAAGCTCAGCGAATGAAGATGTTTTCAGAGTTCTCATAGCAAATTTATATATGGTATTTAATCATATTTACTGTTGAATATAAGGAAATGGTGCTAAACAAGAGAAAATATGTAGTTAGAGCAAGCGAAATAACTGCTCACACTGAGAGTCACTTCAAGTTCTCACAATTTTTTATGTTGCCGATCGCACAGAATTTTTTTGTCTGCTGGCCGTGAAGCCAGAATTGCTTTTATTCTCTCCGCGTGTCTCTATATAATACCAGAGACGTTGTTTATAGATAGAGACCCGCAAACAGTGAAGCCGAAAGTACCAAACGAACCGTCGAACGCGGTACCAAACGAGCAAAGTAAACAAACATTACCAATCGGTACTAAAGGCAAGATAGGTATTGTAATCAACATTATAGAAATTATAAAAAAGTTTGAAAAGCTCAGCGAATGAAGATGTTTTCAGAGTTCTCATAGCAAATTTATATATGGTATTTAATCATATTTACTGTTGAATATAAGGAAATGGTGCTAAACAAGAGAAAATATGTAGTTAGAGCAAGCGAAATAACTGCTCACACTGAGAGTCACTTCAAGTTCTCACAATTTTTTATGTTGCCGATCGCACAGAATTTTTTTGTCTGCTGGCCGTGAAGCCAGAATTGCTTTTATTCTCTCCGCGTGTCTCTATATAATACCATCGTCTCTGTATAATACCATCGTCTCTGGATGTCATCAGCGATCAAACTTCGAGGTTTTTGCATGGATTTTCCCTCGTGAGTCTTGGTGCGGGCGTTGTTTCGGTTGTTTCAGCTTTTTTCCGTTCTCATACTTTCGTCACAGTCACGCGAATTAGTGTTTCAATGGCAATATTCTGAGGCCATATAGAGTATAAGCAAAAATCTACTGATAAAAATTGTGATTAGTCAACTGTTGCGCTGTTAACACCTGCCCGTTAAGTGCTAACAAAATGCCACGACTTCAAACAATATTCGTCCTTCTAGCTGTGATTCTGTTGCACACGTCCATCCGGGCTCACTCCCAATCCGACGAACTCAAGCTAAAGCGGGTAAGGTATGCATTGAGTTTAAATTCGTTTAAGGGAATCAATTATTTGCTTTGTAGGACGTTCATCGCCCGAGAGCAGTCTCGGTGTCTGACCTTGAGCTTCTTTCGAACCTTTCTCGTAAAAGTGAACTTAATGAGATACTTAAACATCTGCTAGTGGAACGAGTGGTTGGGACTTCTGGCCATGATAATGTAAAGAACTACATCGTAGACTATCTGAAGAAGCTGAATTGGAAGGTGGAGTTGGACGAATTCGAGGACCAAACTCCCATTTTTGGAAAACTGAAATTCGCTAACATAGTTGCTACTTCGAATCCGAATGCTGAGCGTTTCCTGGTGTTGGCTTGTCATTATGACAGTAAATACTTCCAGAATCAAGTATTTATCGGAGCTACGGATTCGGCCGTGCCCTGTGCGATGATGTTGGATCTGGCGAAGTCGTTAGAGCGACAGTTGGACGCGAAAAAGTCTGACAACTCGTTGAGCTTGCAGTTGGTTTTCTTCGATGGGGAGGAAGCATTCCAGCAGTGGGGCCCAACGGATTCCATCTACGGAGCCCGACATCTGGCGGCACGATGGGAGGCCGAGGACAAGCTCAAGCAAATCGATATGTTGGTGCTGTTGGACTTGATCGGAACGCCCGATCCGAGTTTCTACAGCTACTTTAAAAACACCGAGAGTTGGTACGCTCAACTTCTGTCAGCCGAGGAACGGCTGGAAAGGGCTGGTCATTTGGAGCGTTACACCTATAGCAGCGTCACGCCGAATCGTCAGACGGTACGTTACTTTCAACCGCACTCGTACTTCGCACACATCGAGGACGACCACATTCCGTTCCTGCAGCGAGGGGTTCAGATTTTGCACATCATTCCGAGCCCCTTCCCGGACGTTTGGCACAAGCTGAGCGACGATGGCAGCGCCGTCGACATCAGCACCGTTCAGAACTTAATCAAGGTCTTCCGGGTGTTCTTGGCCGAGTATCTGCATCTGTCGGCATGACGAATGGAGGAGACAGAGATCGACACAAGGGATGAGTTTTGACGATCCAGTGATAATTTTTGTCGTTCCGCCTGGGTGAGGGGTAAAATTATTTTAACGAGTTTTTACTACGGCTGTACTTTATTAGCGACTTCAATGCTTTGATTTTGTGCAATTCCATAATCCACTGTTTTCAATTGTGATTGTATATAGTCAAGATAGTTTTTAGTTCAAAGCGAGGACTATTTGAGGCGGCCATCGGTCTGATGCCATCCGCAAACAAAAGGTGATAAAAAATGTATTGTAAAATAGTATGAATTGGTATAAACATTAACATATTTTAAACAGACAATGGCAATAACAATTTTTAACCATACCATAGGAAAATTGGCATTATGTAGCAATAAAGACATTCGTCATTTTGATACTCAGTCATCACCGATTTAAAGAGAACGCCTTTTGTATAGTACGAATTTCAACTTTATTTACAACTTCACGATTGTTTCACTTCACAGCAAATTGGCAGCATCGTATCGTGCCATCATCTTCACCTTCTCCACATTCCCAAACACCAGCTCGTAGTACATTTTGAGCATCTTCAGGTTGGGCAGTACTACCGGATGGGTACAGGCGCTCATGCAAATTTTGCCCTTCTCGTAATCACCCATGGTGAACAGTGCCACGGCCAAATTGTAGTGCATTACGGACTGAGCCGCTTCCAGTGTGTTCATGCTCCAATTGGGCGACCCGCGGGTAGTGAAATCTTCTCCTCGGAAGTCCTGCATTCGCTTAGGATCCAAGTAAACCAACGCTTCCGGAATGCGGTCCATCATGATTAATGCTTCGGCGCAGTACATCGATGCCAGCGTTTGGTGAGTCTCTGGCAAGTCCTCAATCGTTAGAGTTTCCTGGGCATATTTCAGAGCTAACGTGTACTCGCCGAGGCACAATTGCACGTAACTGTAGGCGCTAAGGGAAGCGATTCGAAGTTTCTCCAGACTTGCCGGTTTCATCGACTGTGATGGACTGCATGGAACACCTTCGTAGACTTTATCCCATGATGCGGGTTTGGAAGCAGCTTCCAACTGTCTCGTCATCTCTTTCGTATGATAATCAATCATTGTAACAGCATTTCGAAGGCAAAGGGAAGCAAACTCCAGCGATGTGCTGGGAATAGCCGCCGATTGTTCTTCACTGTTGAATGGACGCTTTTGTAAATGTTTCCTATGGTGCAAAACTGTCGCAACGTTCTTTGTCTGCTCCTTCTGCGTTTGCTGATGAACCATGATGCAACATTCTGCCAATCGCAACCAAAGTCTTGGGTTATTATGGTACGAGTTCAAAACCACTAAAAGGCATTCAAAAGCTTCCTTCGGTTTCTGTAAATGAAGCAGAGTAATTCCGTGATTGTACAAAATCTCCGGTTGTTTCGTAGCCCCTACGCAGTACAATGGAGATCCATCGACTTTTTCCGTCGAAGTATTTCCCGTAGCGGCCTGATCAAAGAGCAATGCTTGTTGAAAAAATCTTGCTGCTAGCGCATAATGCTTTACCGCAAAGTGAATCAGCCCCATGTTGTTGGCCAAACATGCATTTTGGTCTTCACCATGCGTCAGCACTTTGTTTGGTTCATTAACAAACCGCTTAGACAGCTCCTTTGCAGCCATCTGATAGTCATTCCCCAGATAGTACTGATGACCTTTCAAAATCGAATACTCCGACGTCTCTTCACAGGGGATAGTAAAATTCTTCTTTCCATTCAGCAAATTCGATCTTATCAATATCAACCGAAACTCTTTCCTAAACTCTTCGAACTGAATCTCAGAAATATCCTTCCGGCTCTCATTGTCCACCACCTTCTCCTCCTCATCGTCCGAGCTCAAAATCTCCTGAACCCGGATACTGAGCCTCGTCTGCAGCATCCCCAGCAACTCATTCGCCTTCTTCGGCTGATTAGTATCCAGCAGCAAATGCACCGTAAAAATCCCGGCCTTCCGCAGCAGATAATCGTCGAGATGCTCAAAATGTCCCATAACTGCCATCATGATCTTAAGCGCGGCCAACGGTTGCCGGAAGTGGTACAGCACCATCGCCTGGTTCACATACGCCGCAGCTAATTCCGGTTGCTTTATCTCCACCGTCTGGATCTCGCCCACCAGTTCTGTGATCTGCACCACAGTCTTCCGGAACTGATCATACTTCCGCAGTTCACTCAAATAGAACTCCGCGACAGCTCGATTGTGGATGACCTTGGGATTGGCATCTTGCGTTTTCTGCAACTTAAGTAACGTATGCAGGCAGGAAGCGTAGTCGGCCCTGTAAAAAGATTATAAATGTGACCACAAATGAAGGTGTACACAGCAAATAATAGTTACTTTTGGAATTCATTGAAAGCCACTATTTCCAACTCATGTTCCTGATCGGAAATCTTCGGCTTGTTTTCTGCAATTTGATCAGCCATTCTCTTTGATTACACTTGTTTCGCGACTGATCTCTTGCGGTAATTAATTCAATGTTATGTGCACTTATTAATATCTCAAAGAAATATTAGTTCTATTTATAAATATTTTAAAAATGATTACAAACATGTGACAATTTCAAGTGAATGTTACGAATGATACAAACAAAATAATAATTCTAGCATGATTTCGGAAATCGTCGTATGTCCAAACAACAAAACAAACGCGAAGAGAAAATAAATTGGGTTTTGTCGGATAGGTCGAAATCGAAAAGCGCCGAAGGAAATATGGTCCATAATGCACCGAATGAACACAATGACGTTTGAGACGGGCGCTGTTTTAAAAATGAAAACTTGCATGAACTCGATGAATGAAAAAGTATTCATTCTTAGTAAACAGCGCACCGTTCAAACGTCAATGATGAACTCGGTGCATTGGACCCATGGTGCATTGCGAGTTGCACGGAGAAACATTGAGCAATAGACTAACGCAAAATGAACTCCCCCAAGAAATTATGACGTTTGAGCGGGTCGCATAATGAACGCAAAATGAACTTTTGTTCGAGAAGACGACCCGCTCAAATGTCAAAATCCATCGGGTGAGTGAATTTGATGAACTCCTGCGCAGGTCTACATATATTAGGTTCTGCAGCGTCTGTATCTAACCTCAAACTGATGACTGATTAGTAGTACTTCGCGTTGGACTTGGGGGCAGCCAACCAATCACAAACTCGATCCTTGTCGGAGTCAGTGGAAAGTACTACTGAACTGTCAAAAAAGTTCATTCGACGAGGACCGAATTCATTCGTGACGTCATGCTGCAGAACCTAATAGACTAACGCAAAATGAACTTCCCCAAGAAATTATGACGTTTGAGCGGGTCGCATAATGAACGCAAAATGAACTTTTGTTCGAGAAGACGACCCGCTCAAATGTCAAAATCCGTCGGGCGAGTGAATTCGGTGAACCCCTGCATAAGTCTATTCCTGATGTCCATAAACACGGTTACTGGCTAAAACCCATTAATGGGTAAAAAAGTATACATTTTTTGGAGGTCCTGGATGGGACTGTCGAAAAGGGGGTAATTTTTAAAACTGACAAATGGGTGAAAAAATACCCATGTTCTTTATTTGTTCGGAGGGAAAAAATGTGCATTTTTTTTCACCCATTAATGGGTGAAAAAATAGATGTAAAAATTTCCCAAGTGCTGTCCCGTTTTTTTGCAAGGAGAATTAAAGCAACGAGTTCCCGCTTAAGGCTGCCTTACACCTCGGGAAAATTTTCCGCCGGAATTTGGTCCCCGCGAGTTTGAACATTTTCGGAAGTTTACCATTTTCTTTTAAAGTTAAAATTGCAGCAATAAAACGTTTTGACAATCGAGTGATTAATCAAAAGTTAGTGAAGTGTGAATGTGTCCAATTATTCACATTTCTCCAGGAATCTCTTTCAAAAGTATTGAGAGAGAGACTTCAAAAATCCCAGGGTTTCTTCAGGAATCACAACTCCGAAAATCCGGAAGTATCTTATAGGATAACTTTCAAACTGTACACGTCAGTCCCACTGCTAAAACTTATGTACATATTCGTCATGTTAAACCTCACTCAAAACCTTCTTTTTTATTTCTAATCACAGGCAAGAAACCCCAGCCAAATATCGTAGAGACCTCCGCCCCCTACGTTCCTTGGGCAGCGAAACCGGTGGGCAACACTAAGCGTTCACATTTCAGACACGCTACGTCCGCATATTCTGCCGCAACCTCGGGAGCAAATTACAAGCCATCAGCACCGATGCGAACACTCGTTGGAAGGTCGTGACCCAAGCGACAATGCAATGGATTGCACCAGATCGGGATAACAAGACTCATCATCCAAGGCCTCCTCAGCTGACTCAGGCGGTATCACTTTGATCGTTCTATGGGTACACCAAGGCAGCCGTTGTGAAAAAGAAACCGATTCTCCGACGATAAGGACCGGGTTGACTGTGCCCTGCGTGGTAGCCCATTACTAGCCCGTGGATTGATGCACATGTTCAGTTTTTTGCCTTTTTTTCTTATCCGATTACCCACTATGTACCGTGATTAGTTTTCCCCAATTTATTTTTTTTTGTTATATTTATCACCATACAAAAATAAAGAAATGTTTTATATCTTCCTTAAAAAAAGCTGTGTTTCATGGAATTTTATGTAAATATCAAAAAAGAAAAGAAAAAGAAGAAGCAATATGGTACCCACATCTAGGAGAAGTCTAGAAGACCCGTGGTATTCGAGTCTAGAAGATATCGAGGTAATATCTAAGAGACCACACCTGTCATATCCCTATCGGTTCAAACGGTCTACTCGTCTAAAATTTGAGGTAGACACCGGTGTAAACGGTTGTTGCATTTGAGGCGGATTTGAGGTGTGACAGGTTCTAGATATCGAAGAAAAATATCTAGGAGACTCAACTTTTTGTCTCAGAGATATCGCGGAGATGTCTAGAACAAATTTCCGAGCGGGTTGGTTTGGAAAAAGTCTGTTACTTGCATATCGAGTGTCTCAACATTTTTCTTAGCATTTGCAACCGCCGACTTGAAGTTTCCAAATGTTACGACTCGTTCGTGGCGCATTTTTGTTTCAACTGCAGCATGAAACGAATCAGCGGCCATAAATGTATGCCCTGGCTCAAAATTATTTGCTCAGTCTGAACTGCGATGCTATTCACGAAAAGGATGATGTGTTGGAAAAGATTCCAGTTTTTGTTCTGCGATGAACAGTTGTCCAGCCAAAACGTTATTTTCTTCAGGTGAGCATACTTCTCAATAATTTTGGCAAAACAACTGAGCATGTCATTGGCATTGCGACCTCTGATTGCCTCGGACCAAACACACGCCGACACAAAGGTTTCGTTGAAAACCAACAACCTTTGTGAGAAGATGATGCTTTTAAATCCGTCTAGCCGAGGAAGTTGTATAACCTAAAAACAAATAGTTGTAAACCGTCACTTGTTATACACAATACGAACAAGATCGAGAACGTGACCCAGGACCATGCGAACCCCGAAAGGTTAATAAAACATTGCAGTATTGATATATACAAAAACTTACTTTTTGTAGATCAACTGACAGTACGATCTCGTTAGGTGTTGTAAATTCACCATCTACATGATAAGCCTTCCGTGATTCAGTGTATCGCTTTTGATGCAGTGAGTGTTCCATACATATATTGCATTCCGCAAACATAAAACATAAACACGCAAAATGCCAAACGCAACAACAAACACTCTACCTCAAGGGGACTGTTATGCGTCCATTTTCCGAAATCTCAGAGAAATTCGCCGCATAAGCGTCCCAGTACATATTTTGATCGAATAAATATTGGAATATTCAAAACTTTGGGGAATTTTTTTTCGGGTTGCATAGAAAATAGCACCAATTTATCAATAGTTGTGACTTGAACTGTTTTTGGTGCATGAATAGTAAGATAAATGCGAAACAAAATTTTGAACTTCAATTGCGTTTTTCTTAATTCCCCAATTTGTAAAGGTTGGTATCGTGTTCAAAAGAAATTTCTTTTTCTATCTCAATCACATGTTAAATTCCGTTCACTGAATCGGAAAAGTAAAGAATCGAAACAAAATTCTTACAGCAGTATCCACATGGAAAGAACAAAAAACAAAATTGGCATTTGTAAGGTTCCCACGCAAAGTAATGGGAGCTGTCACTTTACTTTCGGAAAAATATTCTGCTCGATTATTCCGTAAGTAAAAGTGACAATTTGCTCCATGCAGATCAGTTGTCAAAATTCCTCTTGGTAATATTGAACAAAATTCCGTAACCTCTCTACTTTTTAAGTCGATACTGGCCTTAACATGGGACACTTATGCGTCCACCGGCAGTTAAGGCCATGGCCAATCCATGAGACAGCTGCGATCAGCAGGCGATTTTTGTTTACCTTGATTTTTTGACAGATTCTGACCGGACTGACAGAACATTCCAAAGAAAATTGTTAATCGTGGTTTACACCAGAAGTGAGTAATTGCCTTCAACTGCATACACACTTTGTTTTGATTTTGATTGTCAGTCCCATCGCTAAATGTCCTCATGGATATTGTCCATGCAGATGAAATCAAGAACATGTACGAACTTGTCTCACCAACGTCGCTCGACTGAAACGTCGCTGGTCGCTGGCGACCCTTTCCAGTAAGTGCTCCAGCGACGCACGCAAATGAATCGCCTGCTTTGAGCGTGCTTACAGCGGCACAGAAGGAGTTAACTTTCTGAAATCAGTATGGCGAAAGGCATCTACGGTTCGATTACTCGAAATTAAGCACCTTAATCGAAAAAATATTTGGTAGGCGTAGTAGCGGACACCATCCTTCATAACCGGTACCAAATAGTTTTTCATGAAAAGTTCCTAATCTTGAGAAAACCCGCGTTAGATGTCTTTCGCCATACAAATTTCTGGCGGTTAACTTATCCTGGCTATTTTGCGCATATACTATAGCGCCGGGATGTGATAGCGGCGAGTAGAAAATCAGCCACTGCCAATAATTCATTCAATGCGTCGCTGCAGCACCAAACTGGAAAGCGCTCGCTGGTTGAGCGACGCGATTGGCGCTTTGATGTTGCATGAAGAAGAAGAAGCAGAAAGATGATAATCAAAAAAATCTCCACGGGAAACCATACGGAGAAGTTTTTAAAACTCTTCTCAAAAATTCTAGACGCAATTTAATTAAAAACGGTAAGCAGTACGGGGTTGGACTTTTCTTCTACTGTATAATAAACATAATATTTCTATCCGAAATTTTAATTTGTTATATTACACTTAATACACAGTATAAGAAAAGTCCAACCCCGTACTGCTTACCGTTTTTAATTAAATTGCGTCTAGAATTTTTGAGAAGAGTTTTAAAAACTTCTCCGTATTGTTTCCCGTGGAGATTTTTTCGATTATCATCTTTCTGCTTCTTCTTCTTCATGCAACATCAAAGCGCCAATATACCAGTGCATGATGACGTAGGTTGACAGTTCACAGAGCTTTTTCTCCCGGACTTAGCCTCCGGCGCAGCTTCCGATAAAATTGTTTCGTCATTTTATTCGCATGTAGATGTCCTTTGCGATTGATTTCATGCTAAATGCAAAGAATAACACTTAATTATTCGGATCACAGCAATTTTAAACTAAAAATATGAATTTTAATTTTCCCTTCATCGATTTTTCTTCTAACACCTTGTAAACAAGCTCTGTGAACTGTCAAAATAAGTGAGGTTAAGTTAGAGTTTGCATTGGTCTATGGTCCAGCGACGTTCCAGCGATGACTCGCATAGACTAGGGATCCTACATTCAGAGATATGCGAAAGCGGCCATCTTGAGCCAATCGAGCATTGAGAGCTGTCAGAATCTGAGCCAAATGAACATTGTTATTGTTGCGGATTGAAAGGTATTGCGATTGTAATGAAAGAGATTTTACGAAAAGTTTTGTCTAATAAACAATTTGTTTTACATTGGCAAGTTGAAGTAGTCTAGTTTATGCATGGTACTTTGTTCATTTGTATTGCACTTTTATTTTAGTGATAATGCACTGTTGGACGTTAGATAACGACATCTGAAAATGCCATTGTACTCAAAGTCATGTTCGAGCTCCAATATTTTGCGCCACGGCAAGTGCTAGCAGCGTTTGTTTACGAAAGTAAAGGCTCCGTCAGACGTTGCAAGCAAATCACTCGTGCGAGCGAATGATTCCTGAGAGCACTCGCAATTGCAGTCACACGTAGCAGTTTTTTACTTTAAGCAAATGACAAATTTACTCTCATGCAAATATAAACAAAAACGAAAAACTTGTTTTTCGGCCACAAAATCTAATTTCATTCCTATTTTTGCAGTGCAACACTGCCACCTGAAAACGTTTTCACTTTTGCGAGCGAAGAATTTGCTAGTGCTGCACTAGCAAGCGCAATTTCGTTTCTGCGAGTTGAAGATTTTTAACGCTTAGCAGTCACACATTGCAAGCGAGCGTTTGCTTACGAGTTGTCATTTGTTTGCATGCAATCACTTTCAGTGTAGTCAGACAGGCAAATTTTTGACAGTTGTCACTTTCTGCGAGCAAAATGCTCGTTGCGAGTGATTTGCTTGCAACGTCTGACGGCACCTTAACAGCGTTGCTAAATCGTCTGGAAAAGTATTCGCACATCTCTTAATATAGGATCCCTAGCATAGACAATAGCCTAATTCCCCTATATTGCAGACAAAACGCCTTTCGAGCAAACAGACCAACACCGCTCCGCAGCATAACTGTCATGTTGCAAAATATCTGCCGATGTCGTCCGATCTCTGTGCGTGTTGCACATCAATGTTTTGAATCACATTTTCCGTCCTCCTTCAGGCGTTTTCCGCAGTTTTCCACTAACAAATGGCCCGTTGAAAATATTAGTTTCAATCGTGTAGTGATAAATTAAAATCCATGTTAAGTCTGTAGAAAACACTAAAGATCCAGACGGGTGAAAAGTAATATAGCGATGTCCGGCCTCATCGAGTATCTGAAGGGTCCCGAGCTGGTGGTCAAAGTGCAGGAGTTTTTCGGCATCGAGTATCTGCATTGCCGAGAGAATGGAAAAATCGATTCGAGTGATGCGTACTGCGGCGGCGTTGGATCCTCGCTTAGGACGAGAACCAAACTGCGCGACGGGAATAAGCAGAATGGGGATTTGACAAATTTGGACGAGGACAGTAGTGGCAGCAGCAGCGGCGGCAATGACTCAGACAAGTGTCAGGGCGGTGCAGATAAGGAAACCGTCATGCCTTATCGAATCACGAATAAATTTTGGTATTATTTGTTCCTTATTGGGACGGAACTAGGGGATGAAATCTTTTACGCAACGTTCATTCCGTTCTGGTTCTGGAACATCGACAGCGCCGTGGGAAGGAGGGTCATTATGGTTTGGTCGGCGGTTATGTACGTAGGTAAGAAAATTTGCTTTTCTTTTGAAGTTTAAATTCTATTGGGTAAAAATATGTTTTGTAGGACAAAGCCTAAAGGATGTCATTAGATGGCCTCGACCGGGCTTCCCTGTTAGCAGATTGCAAAAGAAGTGGGCTCTGGAGTACGGAATGCCTTCAACGCATGCAATGGTTTCCGTGGCGATTCCTTTCTCGGTTCTAATCTATACTCATGATAGGTAATAATTTATTTCATTCAATCCAGTTGATGCTTAATTATCGTATTTCTTTTTATTACTAATCAACGTTCTATTTCTATTTATATATTATCTTATCTTATATTCAGTAATACATATTTGGGCTTGAATATAATTTAATTTCAGGTACATATATTCCTTGCCAGCAGGTCTGGCTTTTGCCACAATTTGGTGTGCAGTTATTTGCTTCAGCAGAGTTTATTTAGGAATGCACAGCGTACTGGTAACTCTCGTTTTACATCAGCGTAGCTCTTGGGATCAACTTTTCATTTGTGTGTTTTAGGATATTTTTGCCGGTCTGGGCTTGGTTGTGGCCCTTATGATTCCACTGATTCCAATAGTGGACAAATTGGATTATATAATAGTTACCAGCAAATGGTCACCCATTCCAGTTTTGGCAATTTCTATTTTATTAATCGTGTTCTATCCGGATTCGGGAATCTGGACCCCAACGAGGTTCGTAGATGTCACTTTAATAGTATTTAGATCTAGAGTGTTCTTCTTCTAGGGGAGACACAGCGCTAACGGTTAGCGTATGTGCAGGACTGGAAATTGGCGCCTGGTTACACTACACCTTGGGCGATTTTAAACCCCCAGCAAATCCTCCACCCTACGAAATCATCTGGCCGTCCTACGCCATGTTGGGAATGCTGTTGCTCCGGACCGTCCTGGGCCTCTGCTGTGTGGTGGCCACCCGTGCCTTCGGAAAATCCATTTCCTACGCGTTTGTGTGCTTCCTCTTGGGGCGGGACAAAAATGAACTGCGCCGCTCCGAGAACACCTTGCAGAACAAGAACAAAATCATCGTCGAGTTGTCGTACAAGTTCTTCGCCTGCGGAATGATTGGTTTCAACACGCAATACTTACTGCCGAATGTGTTCAAATTGCTCCGTATAGGGCGGCCGGATTTCTACACCGAGATCTAAGCCGGGATGCATGCCGGGAGATTCAACGACATCACGCAAACATTCCTTCTCGTTTAACATTAGTAGGATAGATACGCTTTTGTTTGCGTTTTGAATTTCAAAAGTGACGTTACTCCACTTAGTCGCTTATGGCGTATGAATCTAAAAGTCATATTTATTGCAACTAACTTTCTTAGGTCGTCGAAGATTGTTCAGGTTTTGTTGTTCACTTGTACGTACTAAACGCACATAAGCACAAGATTTTTTCTCATCATCTCCCAAAATGCAAAATCTTCCAAGACGGGTTGTGCGGAACTCCGTAAATTCATTATTCTAGTCCCCGAGCGAACACCCGAACAGTGAGTTAGTGAAACAATTCTAGACTAATTTGGAACAACAGCTGATGAGCCATGTATTTTTTTATAATCTTCATCAATTACCTCCTCGAAAAAAAAATGATCTGCTTCTATAATTATGCAAGACAAGTCATGAATGGTTCATTAGCCGTTGTTCTTCATTAGTCTAAATAGATATTAGTACATAGGCCTTATGTATGAAACAAAAGTATAATTGCTGTCAAATTAGAAAGTTTTCAATCTCGTTGAATTTCTTTTCTACTTTAACTTACACATTACGGATGAACGAAGAGAAATAAAACTTCCATTAGTAGTATTAAATCTGACGACTTAAAATTATATATCACATTTAGTCTAACTTAATCTTAAATATTGCCATTCACGATCAAATTTATTCAACACTGTAGCTGATCCATTGAAAATTGATTACATAGTACTTTTTTTTGTATTCACAATTTGAGGGCCTTATTACGGATTCCACTTTACTGTGAAAACAAAGTGAAGTGAGCAAAACCTTATTACGGATTCCACACATGTGACAAAAAGTGAGAAGATTCATTGCAGGTGAAACGCAGGGTTGTTACCGATTCCACACTTCGTTGGATGAGCGTCACTTGAATGCTTTCATTTTCGCTTCAAACAGTTTATTTTTTTAATAAATTTACTATGTGGAAACGGTAATAGGGCAACAAATGTGATCGTTAGGTGGAGTGGAGGTAAAAATGGAATCCGTAAGAAAGGCCCCCACGCAACACAGTGGAACGGCGACGGAAACGGCAAATTTGACAGTTAGCCCATATATTTTCTGTCAAATTTTCCGTTTCCGTTGCCGTTCCGCTGGATTGCGTTTGGGCCTTAAGGCCCATAGTTTTGCGTCTGTTCTGCGATTTGATTTCATAAGGCCCCTCAGAATGTTATGCAAAAATTTGAGTTTTATTTTCATGTAAGCCCCTTCTTCCAGAGAGATGCTAATTCGGCTTCATTTCCATGATTAGTTTTTGAGTTATATAGAAATTTTTGTTCCATTTGTATGAGAACCACCCCCTTCCAGAGAGGGAATGGGTCGCGAATACATGTGGAAACATGTCTCGTCTTAAAAAATCTCAACATGCCAAATTTGGTTCCATTTGCTTGATTAATGCTCAAGCTATGTAGAAATTTGGGTTTCATTTGCGTGGGAGCTCCCTGTAGTGGCTCGAATCTTCCTCGATCCTCCAGCTAGATTCATCAGTCGCATACCGTCGGAGCTTGGCACGGTGTTGCGGAACAGGAGCGGAACCTGATTTGAAACATCCACGCCAGAAGTTGGATGGAGAATCTACCGATGAGAGAACGCTGAACTCGACGGGAGCCTCGTCACCGGAACCCCTCCAATCGGCGGATATACTGACGCCATCTTCGGAGGCATCCGAATTGTTCAGCTCCATTTGGAGCTATTGAAAGACACTTGACTTGCCGTGCTCAAATATCACTTAAGACTGAATTTATTATCATAAATAATTTGGCTTTAACTACTCTGATGCCTGTGTCTCCTAAGTTAATTAATTTTTTAAAACATATTTTTAATCAAACTCATTTGTACACTACATTCTTTACTACCCCTACTGATTATTGATATACATGATACATGAACATATTTTTAAATCTACTGGGTTTCTGAATATTTCTTCTAGGTCTGGAAATGTTTGTGTCCTGCTGTTCGTTATGCTCCACAGGGTTACTGTCCATCAGTTGCTCATTGTATGATCCAAACATGAGTGCTCGATCTTCCTTGCTTGATGCTTCCAAGGATTCTTGTGACTCCAACTGCGTTAATAAGATAAATAGTGAACAAGTAATATACGAAAGAATAAAATATAAATTGAGTAAAAAGAGACAGCAAACAAAAATTAAGAAAAGATACGACTTACTTCAAAATTTGATATACTTTTAACATCCTGAATATTTCTTGTAATTTGCACACCTCTATCGCTTTGAATAATAACCTTGGCGCCATCTCTCGCAATAATCGTGTATTTCTCCTTTGAAAATGTTGGGTCAGTCTTGCAATGCCTTTTGGTGGCCAATAACACCCTGTCGCCAATTGTTATATTAGATTCTTTCGCTCCCCTATGGAGATCTGCATACTTTTTGCTGACTAGTTTTGCTTCTGCATCCCGCATAATTACAAACTATACATGGATATTTTCCCGTGCGGTCGACAACAGTATCCTTTACTGTTGACAACTGTAAATGAACAATCTCATATAAAGTTTTAACAGTTTGTGGTACGGTTATTTGACAAATAACAATATGTTGAATGGGTTGTTAAGTTATGTCACCATAAAAAATCGTCTGTTTCCGCGTGCAAAATTTTCGCTCAACAGTATGATAAAATGTTGGCATATAATGCAGGAAATAAAGAACATTTTTGAGACAACATGTTATATGTTGACATTTAGTGATGATGTCGAGCAGTTATGGTTGAATCGATCGAAAAGTATTCGATAACCGCAACGTAAACTGTGAAGCTATATCTTACATCGTAATAATGATTCTGACCATATAACATGTTGTTTTTTATTATGCGGGATCTTTATCTCGAACGGCATCACGGTCGATCTGTTTCGGAGGCACCCAAAGGCTCACGAATGTACCCCTATATTTCCATCCGACAAGTAGTTCGAACGGTGTCAATCTCTTCATCTCCATCAGGGGATTTACATTCCGGAACATTGAGGGATGCGATTGAAAAGTTATTCATGCAACTGAGTAATGAAGATTCATTCGAAACACTATAGACGAATCCAAGTAAAAATAAGAAGAAGACACACGACGGTGTTAACTTTGACAGATCCTACAGCTCAGCATAGGGAGATCATTTTAAAATGCTTATAATAAATTCTAGACAAAATGTAATTAAAATCTGATTGATGTATGATACGGAAAAAGTTCCGAACTGTATGATAGATACGTTTTAGGAAAAAAATCAAAAAATTGAGATAAGCTTCCAGATATGTAATTCGGAACTTTTTCCGTACCGTACATCAATCAGATTTTAATTACAATTTGTCTAGAATTTATTATTAGCATTTTAAAATCATCTCCCTATGCTGAGCTGTAGGATCTGTCAAAGTTAACACCGTCGTGTGTCTTCTTCTTATTTTTACTTGGATTCGTCTATTATGTCTTGTATTTGGCATTTCATTAGAAGTAGAATTCATGACATTGCGGAAATCGTCAGTATTGGAAACCGTTGCACATTGAGAACGCTGCCTCGTTTCTGAGGACATTTTAAGTTTTTCTGCTAAAGTCGCACTTATTTTTGTCTGTTTTTTCAATGCTTTTTTTAATAACTTCATTCGCTGTTTTATTGATTTCTTTTGAGCTCTATTAATAAATAAAAATTAGATACCAATTTTAGTATCCAGTTTTCCGCGAGCGGTAATGGCCGCCAGCTTGCATGCGGGTCAGTCTCTGATTTGACGTTTCTGGAGGTCAACTGCACCCACCGCTCCGAGCATTTTGACCAATGTTGCATATAAGAATGTGCTGATTCGGCGAATTCAAGCCTTCTTATATACCACATTGATCAAAATGCTCGAATGGTGGGTGCAGTTGACCTCCAGAAACGTCAAATCAGATACTAACCCGCAGGCAAACTGGCGGCCATTACCGCTCGCGGAAAACTGGATAGCAGAAGAACAAACAAATGTATTTCAAAAGATTTGAATATAGAGGGACCGCAATCAGTACGAACAAGTATCTTAGGTCTAGTCTCTCTCTAAATATGTTGGCATAATGCCTTGTTCAGATTACAGCTGAATAACATGTTATTCGAAGGTGTTACTTCTGAATAACAAAACCGTTCGCACTAGCATTTTAGGTAATACTATTTGACAGCTGACAGCATGTGTCAAGCGTCAAGTTTTTTCGAGCAGTTTGTTGTTTGTTTACAAATATGCAGCGAGATTCTTCAAATTAGAATTCAATTATTATTAAACAATTATTCTGTTTGCGATTAAATAACCGTAATGAGATTTATTGATTTGCTTTTTTTTTTGTAATTCCCAAGAAGGGAACCAAACATCGAAGGCGTGAGTTCAGTATGGGATGAAATTAGTATGATTAGTGTGCGATAAAAAGCCAGAAGTATTTGTGTACTTCGTTTAAATTTTATTTTGCTCATTTTTCCATCGGAAATCGGCTAGGAACTGTGGTTACAAGTAGGTAATTTCATTACCTTGTTTACAGATGTTGCTTTCTATTTTGAAGATCCAGTTTTGCTCAAAAGGTCACCAAGTCGGAAGACCACAAATTGCCGGTAGTGATAGTATTATAATTGGTTTTAAGAGTAAGAAACCCACCGTCGTTTCACGTACAAGAGTATGTACGAAGTAACTTCCAATTTTTATAATAAAATAACAATTAAACAACGCAGGATGATATCGCACGTAGTCATCATCAGAGAAGATGGTATTAGTTGCCAAAATCAACAAAAACCATTTGACACATTCCATTTATATCTTAACTTAGGTAAACAAGGCCAGGGACGGAACTACGTTTCGCTAGGAAGGGATCGTGGAGTACTACTAACTATAGCAGATACTCGAGTAAAATGATTCGAACGAAATAAAGATATTAAAACTCATTCACTTTTTTTTCTTCTTCTATGGGTTTACATTCCAAGTGGAACCTGGCCCGCTTTTCAACTTGGTATCCTTCACCATTTTCTCAGTTAAAATTTGAAAGCTTTTCTATGCCCGCCATTACATAAGTGTGTGTCCTGTTTGGCAAGTACAATGGATACATTATGTCCAAGGAATCGAGATTATTTCCCACCGGAAAACATACTAGACTGAACCGAAAACCGAACTTGTTAACTCTTGATTCGCAGTCCTACGCATTCAGTTAAAGGCAGATAGCTTATTAAGGGCTAAATATATTCAAGTTAATATGGATTAGACGGTTCAAATAAAATGTAAGTAACCTGAAAATCTATTCATTTATTAACTATGGGTTCGATTCAATTTTAATCTAGCTTTATTTTTTATGAATTCAAAAATTATTTATGAAAGTTTCCCAAGTAATACCGAATCTAAGAAATTTGTTGTATAACACTTAGAAAGATGAAATACAAAACATAACGTGTTCGAAGTAAGTTGTGAAAAGGTTTCTGTTAAACATACAGCTTATTGATTGATAGAAGATGTTTGTATTACATTCTCACGACTTTCTGATAACATGTCATTTTTTGATATTTGTTTGGTTTTTCAAGATGTTTTGTTCTATACTCTCAAGACATAAAACATGTCGCCAGGATGATTTCTCGAACTTACAATTAACATGTTCATTTTTTGGAATTTGTTTAATTAGAAGATATGTAGTTATGATCGACATGAATTTCAAATACCATGTGCATATGTGTCTTTTAATTTATTTTATCAAAATGGTATTCTAAAAAATGTATGCACGCATTTTGTTCATCCAATCCTGTATTTTTTTTTTATATATAAAACAGCAATTAAATGGTCTGTGTTCGTATCCGCATAACTCGAAAACAGCTGGATGGATTTTCTTCATTCCTTCAGCAGATATGTTCGTTATTGTTTCCGACGGGTTTATATGATATTTCTTCCTACGAAAATCACGACCAAAGCTGACTAAATCATGAAAAACTAGAATACAGATTCGTATGAAAAGTTCGCATGGGCTTCTACGCGTATTTTTGCCTGCTATTCCAGGACAACGTCTGCTGGATCGACTAGTACTTAATATTTAATATTAATTACATATTTAATATTCAATATTCAATATCAAATATTTTAAATTTAATTTTTTATATTAAATATTTATAAATATTAAAATTTGAATATTAAATAATTAATATTAAATATTAGATATAAAAAATTGAATATTAAATATTAAGCAATAAATATTAAATATCTAATATTAAATGCGACAGTCCATCATTTTGTAAATTTTCAGCTCCGTTGTTCTACACAGCTGATTGAAGAATCCGATAGAAAACGAGAAGGAAATAAAAAAAAAACATTGCCGTATAATCCAATTGGACACGCGAAATGAGCAAGCACTTGAATGCAAGAAAACATGCGCAGGGCCTTCGGCCTTCAGTCGAGCAGCAAATTCGATCAGTTGTATCATGTTATTCGCAATAACATGTTTTTCAAAGGTGTTATTCGGCTGTCAGAAATGTATGGGAATATTACCTTCGAAAAACATGTTATTGGCCGAATAACACCAAAGCGCGAATAACATGTTATTCGATCGTAGTGCGGATATAGCATTACGTATCACAACTCAAAGTAACTGTATCATAGCTTTTTGAAAAAAAAATTCGATTCGATAACGATCATATCAGATTTGCACCTCGCAAAGTACTAAAGTACTTTTGCTCGAGAATATGAAGGACAAGTAACTTCACTATGTACCTCCCAGAGCACGATAGTGAATTGTCTCTTACTATGCACCTCCCAAAGTGCGATAGCTTTATACCTTGAGACTGTTAACAATCGTTTACTACACCATGAACCTCCCAGAGTTCGATAGTAAGTTTTCTTTTATGCTATGCACCTCCCTGAGTGCGATAGTTCTGTAGCTTGGGCTGCTTTGAAACATTTACTTCACCATGAACCTCCCAGAGTTCGATATTGTGTATCCGGAATAAATTTATACCGCTTTTTATACCGAAGTTTGATTTTTCTCCAGATACAGGCAACTTTCTTAACTTCGGAAGTAGTGCGCTGGATTCGCCTAAAGATGCGCTAAACAACGCATCAATTAGTTTGACAAATAAAACTTCGGAAGAAAGTTCGGTTCGGAAGTCCCGACTTCCGAATTCTAACTTGGTGCTACGCCGACAATAGTGATAAATCTTTTTTTGCTATGCACCTCCCAGAGTGCGATAGTCCAACCACTCAGTAATGTTAGACCACTTATGTCGTCATCAGCCTCTCAAGGTTCAATCGCTTCATCTAAATAGTAATGAAAAAACAAATGTGGCCTTTTTGTTTCAAAAGTAGTTTTTATTCGCCATGCACCTCCCAGAGTGCGATAGCTCTACAGTTTGAGACCTTCTAAGATTGTTAACTCCACTATGAACCTCCCAGAGTTCGATAGCGACTGATTTTTCTATGCACCTCCCAGAATGCGATTGTTTTTTTTTTTTGCAGCTTGGGACTGCATGAGATCATACACTCCACATGCACCTCCCAAATAGTCGCTTGACACTTAGTAAGATCATTTACGTTGTCATTAATCTCTCATGAATCATTCGCTTCTTCTCAATAATTGTGCACATCCAGAAGTCTAATAACTCATCCATAAATCAATTCTGGCTTTCGAAAATAACAACTGAATGACGACAGTGATACCATGAAAATTAATAGAAAACATCCACATCTCTGAAACATTTCCATGATTCATTTTCAGGTACGCGACACCTATGCTGGGTACAAGCGCGTTGCTAAGAAATATGTTGATTGGAAATAACAATATCGATGCATATATAAAATCGACTGAAAATTTTCGATCTGTTTCATTGAAAATATTAAATTATTTCATGCACATTTTTAAATAACACCATAACCCACTATCACACTGTTTTTTTTTTTAATTTAGACAAATTGATTGGAAAATACAAATATCACACCTAAACGATTCAAATCTATCTTGGTAAACCGTCATTTTCAACAATTCTTATTTTTTTGGAAAACAGAAATCACTTTTCTTCATGATCCACTATCCTGTACGCGTCAACTTTGTTGGTTTCTATAAGTGTGTTGCTCATGGATACGTTGATAGAAAATAACAATACCGATCGATGAAAAATCAACTGAAAATTTTCCATTTGGTTTCACCGAAAACATCAGATACTTTCGTGCATATTTTGAATTTCCTCAACAAACTAACACAACTCTTGTACTGTGAGAACACACTTCAAAATTAACTCAAATTCAGTATTTCTTAAAAAAAAAACACAATTTCAGTACTGAGAGAACTGCACTACCAAGATTCAAATTCGTCCAACAAACCGACATTACAAGCAATCTCGACTATTTTTTTTTTTTTAAATCACTTTACTCACGTTTTGGGAGCATTTGCGCCATTGTAGTGGCTCGAATCTTCCTCGATCCTCCAGCTAGATTCATCAGTCGCATACCGTCGGAGCTTGGCACGGTGTTGCGGAACAGGAGCGGAACCTGATTTGAATGATCCACGCCGGAAGTTGGATGGAGAATCTACCGATGAGAGAACGCTGAACTCGACGGGAGCCTCGTCACCGGAACCCCTCCAATCGGCGGATATACTGACGCCATCTTCGGAGGCATCCGAATTGTTCAGCTCCATTTGGAGCTATTGAAAGACACTTGACTTGCCGTGCTCAAATATCACTTAAGACTGAATTTATTATCATAAATAATTTGGCTTTAACTACTCTGATGCCTGTGTCTCCTAAGTTAATTAATTTTTTAAAACATATTTTTAATCAAACTCATTTGTACACTACACTCCCTTCCTCTCCAGCAGGGGAGAGGTCTTAAACAATCTTAAGAATCGCCCAAAGTCCCTAAACCCCCTATTTACACATTTCAGTACTTTCCGAGTCTATAAATAGCCTATTCATATTACACCATTCATGATTAAAAATTTCATAATGTATGCAAATTGGCATCATGATAAAGAGTAACTTGATGCCAATTTCCATACATTATGAAATTTTTAATCATGAATGGCGTAATCTGAATCGGCTATAATTATAGACTCGGAAAGCACTGAACCGATCGGCGTAAAAATGTGTAATTTTCTTTCTAATGTTTAACTCGATAATTAATATAATAAATGGCGTAATCTGAACTGGCTATTATTCTTTATGATAAAATTTATTATCACAAATGGCGTAATCTGAATAGGCTATAAGGTGCTATAATGCTACGTTTTGACAGGGCAAGTGAGTTAAACAACTCAGTTGAATTCAATTGACTTGCCAAAAGTTGAACTTGATCAACTTTCTTTTCGTTCAAGAGAGTTCAAAGAAGGTGTTTAGACGTACAATTCAAGCGACTTGTTCAATTCACTTGTCTAAACATAGCATAAGGGTCAGCCATACAGAAATTCATGTTTATGTATATAAAAAGAAAAGATGTACGCAAAAACTAAATCCTCACGTGTCTACTGGTTAAAGTTTTTTACTCATATATACTAAATTCAACAAGTTGCAACAAGTCGAAATCATGTTCTAGTCAAATCAGATTTAAATTGAAGCAAATTGGACTTTGCGTTCAGAAGTTATGTTATGTTCAAGTTGTTAATTTTCAATATTGAGCTGCCAATTCCAAAGACAGTTTGAACATTCCAACCATGAGGTAACTCGCCATTCGCTTATACTTTACTTACTTTTAAAATGTGTAGAGATGTCGAAAAAATGTTGTAATGTTTGACAGTCTGTTCAAATTACGAGGTAGGTGAAGGCTTCTGCTGTCTGTTGGTGATGTTGATTTGCGTTGGAGTACTATCAGATTCGTCAAATTGATAAAAGCAGATAAGTCATTCTGAAAGTTTGGTGTTGATTCAATTAGGTTTTCAGCGATCGTGTACGTACACGCACGTTGCACTCACACTTTTACTCGGTTTGTTTGCAACCACGAGCAGCTGTCACGGCAAAATCAAATGGGATTGTTTGCAACCACCAACCTGCGTTCGTGTTGGTGAGAAATGTCGGCGAGACCCTAATGATTTTTTTCTACATTCACCACTTTCGCCCATTTCGAATATTAGTACCGACTCTCATGACATTTGAAGCGCCGCGCCCATTTACGTCAGTTTTCTTCAAACGGCAACGCTTCATTCGCTCGCCGAGAACGCCGCGATTTCGCTTCGCTTTCTCTCCCCGCCGCTCTCGTCCGACAGCAGTTCGCATGAACGTTTGTATTTCGCCCAGTTTCAGTGCCCAATTTTTGGTGTTTCGTTCGATTCCTGTTCGATTGAATCTTTGTGGAGTATATACCGCGCGCCGTTGAAAATAGTTTTCTTCGCGTTTTGTACGTTTCGGTCGTGTGTTTTTGACAAACTGTGAATGTGAGAAAATCCAAGAATTTATATTTGTGAAAAATTTACTCCGATCAAGTGCGAATTTGTGTGATAAACAGTGTAAACTTCCCTGCAGTGGCTGATTGTGCAAGTTTGGAGTGCGTCTAAAACCCGGCTCATAAAAGGTACGTAGCAAAGCTCCAGACTACTGTCATTATCCCTTGTGTAAGGGTCCTACTGGAAGGGAAACTTCTTGTGGTAGGCCTTCTTGCAAACGTTAGACAAATTTGCCGTTGATCTAACGGAAAGCACGTAATGTTCTACAAATTACGGAATTTAAGATGCGTAATCAATGATACCAAAAAGAGAAGTTGGAATTGTTGCGGGTGCTACCCGGGCGGGGTGGTCAGTGTGCATGATATGAGGTGAGGCACAGAGGAAGAAATTGAGGGTTTTGTTCGCCATTCTGGTTTGAGGTGCAGTTACTGCGTGAAGACACGTCGGTTCGACGACGAAAGAGAATCAAAATGCTGCCCCGCGCGCTGATGGTTGGCTCAGGCTGGGCGATCCTCGAGTTTTTGGTTTTTGGCCGCAAGAAAACGGTTTCGTTTACGGATGTGTGTGTGTGTGTGTTCGAGAGAGAAGCAGAGAATCAGCAGAAAATGAGAAAGAGAATCGTTACTTTGGCAACAGTGAGCATGTGTGCGTTGTCGGACTTGGACCTTCGGCGGACTGTCGGACAAGTCACCCTTATGGCCTGTTCAGACTAGAAGATATACAACTTCATACGCTTATTTTCATTTAATATGATATCACGTAATAGATTTTGGACAGACTATTGTTAGAAACAAATACTGAACTGAAAATTTTGCAAAAGTATGTACACGTAAAAAAAATTTAATGTTATTTATTATTAAGATTTCTAATATTTTTTGCCAAAGCAGGCGCTTAATGATATGTACACCCGATTCTTTTTTTACACGGGGGATGCGTGCCGTGTGAAAAAAATCCGTGTAAAAATAATCCGTGTAAAAATAATCCGTGTTATTTCGAGAATCCGTGCAAAAAAAATCCGTGCTATTTCGAGAAACCGTGTAAAAAAAGCCGTGCAAAAAATATCCGTGTAAAAAAAGTAACCGGGTCTTTGTTAATCTGGGGGATGCGTTCCGTGCAAAAATAAATCCGTGTAAAAAAAATCCGTGTTATTTCGAGAATCCGTGTAAAAAAAATCCGTGCTATTTCGAGAAACCGTTCAAAAAAAATCCGTGTTATTTCAAGAATCCGTGAAAAAAAAGCCGTGTAAAAAAAGCCGTGTAAAAAAAATCCGTGTGAAAATAATCCGTGTAAAAAAAGAATCGGGTGTATAAGAAAAACCCAGAATCATCCACCTAGCGGTGATAGCGCCTTTCTCGCGTAAAAAGGTAATAAATGTAGCCTTTACGCTTACACCTCGATGATGTACAAGAAAGGCAAAACAGTTACACCGTCTAATGTTATGATAGAAAATTTACACTAGTAGACGACAGATGGCGCTGCCAAAAGTTTCGAATTTCCTATGTTCGAATTTTGACTTTCGGACAATTTCATAGTACTATGAAATTGAACGAAGAGCATACTTACGCCTAAATGCGTGCAACACGAACATCTTTATAGTACGATGAAACTCTTAATGGGAGCAAGCCACGGATAAACTTTAAAAATATTCATAGATGCAAGGCATTTTTCATAACACATTATTGTTCTATGTGACTATGTCTCATCACTATTTTATTATTATCTATTTTTGCCTTTCTCGTACAACAAAGTTGTACCGAAAGGCTATCATTTCACTCCAAAATCGAACGTTTTATAGAAGTCTCGGAGACCCATGATGTTATATACCAATCGACTCAGCTCGTCGAGCAGAACGAATATCTGTCTGTCCGTGTGTATGTGTGTATGCACATGAAAACCGAAAACATTAACCACTTTTTCATATAGTAATTCTTAACCGATTTTCTCGCAACAAGTTGCATTCGGAAGGGGACAAAGCCTTGTTGATCACTATTGAATTTGATAACGATAAACCATTGCGTTTAAAAGTTATTAAGAACACTATCGAACTATATGAGCGCCATATAAGGTTGGTGTCTTGGCTAAATGCGAGAAAGGCAGTATCATAACTCGGTGAATTAAGTTGGGTGTTTGCAATTCGCAATGAATCGCCTGCTTTGAGCGTAATTACAGCGGCACACTAGGAGTTAACTTTCTGAAATCAGTATGGTGAAAGGCATCTAAGGTTCGATTTCTCAAAATTAAGCACCTTCATCGAAAAAATATTTGGTAGGCGTAGTAGCGGACACCTTCCTACATAACCGGTACCAAATAGTTTTTCATTAAAAGTTCGTAATTTTGAGAAAACCCGCGTTATGTCTTTCGCCATACAAATTTCTGGCGGATAACTCATGCTGGCTATTTGCGCATATACGATAGCGCCTGGATGTGGAAGCGGCGAGTAGGAAATCAGCCACTGCCAATAATTCATTATTATGAAATTCAATAGTGATCAACAGTGTTTTAGTCTCTGTCGGATGCAACTTGTTGCAAGAAAATCGGTTAAGAGTTTCTATGTGAAAATTTGGCTAATGTTTTTTATGGCATTTTGTGCACACACACGCACACACATACACACACACGGACAGACAGACATTTGTTCAGCTCATCGAGCTGAATCGAATGGTATATAACACTATAGGTCTCCGGGACTTTTATCAAAAGTTCGAATTTGGAGGCTATCATCTTTCGGTACAACTTAAAAATGTTGAATCGAAGTAGGTCGCGATGAGAAGCGAACGTAAAAACCAATTTCATCCGTCAATTTTTTTTCGCTGTGGAAACGGTTTTCTTTGGG
Source organism: Armigeres subalbatus (assembly GCF_024139115.2). Taxonomy (NCBI): domain Eukaryota; kingdom Metazoa; phylum Arthropoda; class Insecta; order Diptera; family Culicidae; genus Armigeres; species Armigeres subalbatus. Next base: position 303,753,334 of record NC_085140.1, on the reverse strand, counting down.
AAACTAACTTCCCTAAATAATGTTCTTCAGTTCTTCAATTGTGATAGGCGGTAGCTGTAACTGGAGCCAGTTTGCACAGCATATTGATTCATCTCTGGAAAACATAAAGTGGCGAATTTAGGTTGGCTCATAAAGACGAAAGCACAACGTTTGAGCAGGATGGATTGTGCTCGATTGCATGAAACGAACGAAGGACGGATAGCCTATCAGATATAGCAAGGCAGCTAGATTACGCCGATGTATGTTGTGTGATGATATGTCCCAGGTAGTATGATGGTTTCAGGGAAAATATATAACCAGAACTGGTACGTATTGAACGAGACGGTACACAACAATTAATACATAAAACAAGAAAAATTACAGGACTTGTAGGCATAGTTAAACGTTTATACTACTTTATTTGTAGGTATTTCAATGTTATTTCGCCTATTTTTAACATTTCAGCTGACTTCACATCTATACCATTTGACACCGATTTATATGTTTGCATTTCCGATTTTCTGCCGATAGAATTATCCCTCTCTCCCTTCCATCGACAACCACTATAATTTTAATGTACTAACTTCTCTTTTTCATGGTACGCCCTGAATACCATTTTTAAATATCCCTTTTGTCAGCGATCGTTTTGAAAGGCTGCTAAATAAAGTTCAAAATAGGTGTCATATGGTTTTTTAACCTTACTTTAAGTAGTTTTCAATATATTTTCCAATTATTTTTCAATATTTTTCAAGAATAATTTTATGGTATTTTATATACCATAAATTAATCAATTATATTAATCAATTCAAATTTTTGCTATGGAGCTCTAGACCACTATTGCGAAAATAAAGATATGTTTCAAAAGAATGTAAAGGAAATTTCAGTCGTATTAAATCATATCTAAAATTTGAATGTTCAATCTCATCAAATCTATTACACCTTTTCAATTGGGATTCCATTTGCCAGTAAATAGAAAATCTCAATTGATTCGTTTATCTCATTACAGTGTACAGTTTACTAATTGTACATAGAAAAAAAGTGTACATTGAAAAACCAAAGTAAATCGATCCCTCCAATCGCGAAAAGGAAATCTCAACCCTGTTTGGACATAACATTTCTATGTTTGACTGCTTTTTAATTAGGTTTTGCCTCAGTTAGTGAGCCCCTATTTGAAAACTATGCCAACTGAAGAAAACTTCTATACATGCTAATAGGTGTGAAAAATGCGATTTCTAATATTCCGGGACTTCTTCATGCGGTCTCGTATACGTGGTGTAAAACTAGTGCATTTTCGCAGGTGTTTTTTTTTCAACGGGGCGTCTCCTCGAATGCCTCAATCGTTTTCTGAGCATAATTTTAAAATTATATATTGCTTTCAACATATTGGACCTAAATACAGTTGTTTTGTTTAATAATAATTGTAAGACTTGTTTGTTTTACGATGTATAAAAAAATGTTTGTGAAAATATTTATTTTAATCATATTTATTTTACATATTTATTTTAATCTAAACGCTTATGTTATTATGTATGATACTGCCATCCGTCTTTTTTATTTCATCTTTTCAGAAATCAAGAAGTCTATTTTTCGATCTTTGAACTAGAATGAAGCATATTCCTTGATTCAAACCAGGCAATTTCTTGACGAACTATTTCCTTTCCATCTCTGAAGACAGCATACATCTAACGAGCTGGTCCCTCCTCATCCAGGACATGTGAATTGAAACTTGGTGAGAGAATTCCATTATATACCTTTTTGACAAATTATATTGAAACTATATGACTATATACCATAAAAAAAACCATCAGGGCACCCGATTGAAGCGATTTGGATAGGAAGAGTGGAATCGCCAACTTCCTATTGTTAACATCTCGTGGATAAAGGGCGGGCTCTTCTCCCCATCTATTGGGTCAATCTGGGAAACGAGGGCTAGATTATATTATTGTATGTACGAACTTTCTTCTGGAAGGAGATTCTCTATTCATCCCGTGGATTCGCATAAGTGTCTCTGCTTATGGAACCACCCCACCCATTTTTGGCCCTTCATACAGGAGTTTGATGAAATACAAACAATAGTATAATCATGATCAAATCGTTTATCAGATATGGCCAGTGCTATCGGCAGGTGCCTTGCTACAATAGATGGTAGTATCATCATCATCATCATCATCATCATCATCTTTCGGTACAACTTTGTCTTGTTTTCTTTGTTTTCAACATAACCGCGAGTAGACGTAGGACTTGTATAAACGTAACGTATTTACATTTAACTTTTAACTTTTGGATCTATAGAGTTTGATTATAGGTATTGATATTGGAAAGACAACTTCCATGCTGTGTAGAATTATTAGCAATTTGTGAATTCAAAACTTCTTAAAATAAAAATAATAATTAAATACATAATTAGAATTGCTTTGTTTCTAACTATTAAGCCCTTATTTACTCAAGCAAGTGTAGGGCATTTATAGATCTCTTATTGATGACAGTATTTGAAGTTAAACAATTCTATTTATAAAATTTTCAGACTTGGGCAAAATGTGCTATTTTGGGGGAACTGTCCCGTTTCCAAACAAAGAAATACAACACCAATTTCGTTGCTTCTTTTTGCTACCATGCGTGCTTACTGATGAAAAAAAATCACAACAATAAGAAACAAGTCAAGGAGCAGTAATCCTACTAATAGAGAGGGGATACTGCTAATACATCAACGAAAAATTATTTAACGTTTTGATTCCAAACTCCATGTCTAAGTCAAGTTTAATGATACAATTTCTCAGAAAATAAAAAAACAAAGAATAAGATAAAGTTTATTTAAATATGCTTATGGAAATTATTTTTTGCGGACTTTTTTTTTAAAACATTCACATGTAATACAGCAAAATTTTCTAATTTAAAATGGATATTAACACTATTGCTAATTGTGCATCTTTAATTGCTAATACCTTCTGCAAATAAATGAAAGTAATTATTTCAATCAAATTTTTATTTTCATCGGTGTAGTTGATTTTATTTGTTTTAAAACAGAACTGTTATAGTATAACCATGTTTCAATGCACATGTCGTTTAGTACCAAGCACAACTTAACATATGGTCAGTCATATGACATGACTCGTACTCATCCCGGGATCATTTAAATTATGAAACCAATTACCTGGATAAGCAGACCAAATCTCTCCAATTTTATTCTTCTTCACGATTGCATCCATCGCAACCGACACCATTGCATCCAACCATCATCAAGCACAGAATGACAAAAAAATTCGCCCACTTCTTTCATGCATATTCGCAGACTCACCGGCAGTTCTACCGCTGGTGACTGCATGCTGTCGCTGTGTAGGTAAACACAGCGAACGAACGAACGAAACGTAAAATGCGCGAGCTAAAAACACGTCAGTACGCGCTGCTGTCACAAATTGTAATGACTCGCACACGACAGGCACTGCTTCTTTTATACACAAAGAAAATCTTCCGGTAGACCCGAAGGCCCGTGACATACCGTATTCTGATGTCCGTGTTAGGAATGCACGGGATTGGTTACATATGAAATTTCGAGTTGGCTCAAGTCGATTTAATGTTTTTGGGCTATTTGCAATTTTGAAAAAAATCTAACAAGAGATATAAACGCCAAAAACCATCGCAACAACCTCTATATGGAAGCTTTTGGTGTGCTTCACAAGTTTTGTGAACATTGCTATTCGTTCCGTTCACGTTTTGACCATGTTAAAGTAATTTTTGAGCTTTTAAGTGTATAAAAACACTGTTTCCCCTAAAAGTCGTTGTTCTACCAAATTCTTCACCGAGAAAATTCTTTATATTGAATATATTTGTCGCACACATAAATTTTTGCAATTTGGCGACCCAAATATATGCAATTTGTACCCAAACATAAATTCAATAACTGCATATTATAGACCACACATACATTTTATTTGATTATAGATTATATTTGTACTTCGCGTGGAGAGTGGTTATGTGTGCACTAATTAGAATCATGAATTAAATTAATGGATTTTTGCCAATAAAAATGTGTGGAATTTTTGCAGTGTTGAATTTATGACAAATCGTTGTTAATTTTTTATATTTATTTTCCTATTTTTTCCCTGGACATTTGAGTAATATAATTGTCAATGTGCGATTTACCGTTAAAATCCTAAAAATTTCACTATAATTCTAGACGAACATTTGAAAAGGGCGTAACAGCTATATATGTAGACGAAGAATCAGAAGGAAGTAATTTTGGCTGTTACGCCCTTTTCAAATGTTGGGCTAGATTTATTATATGAATTGTATGAATTCTATCTATACATACTACTTCGAAATCATACTGGGTCAGACTGAGGATCATAATCGTAGACTCAGGCCTGGGCATTTTATGACTTTTTTTACAAGAATTAACGATGCGCGTCGTCAATAATATTGTTTTCAATGTGAGTTAGATATGTTACCTTTGTCATCATAGTATTTTAAATCCAGTGATATGACTGTTATAAATACCATATACAGTGAACGTTCGCTAATTGGGGTTTTTCTAGTTGGGGGTTCGCTAATTGGGGCGAAACCCAATTAAAAAGCAGCTAAACGTCAGAATGTGATGTCAAAAACGCGTTGACGTTTTGTTTCCGTGTTTGGCGGGATCGATATTTTCTGGCGCGTAAAATTTTCCTTTGTTCAATGCAAAAAGTAAACAACATTGACGCTTGTCAAAGCGCCCCAATTAGCGAACGGCATTCGCTAGTTGGGGTGAGGTCGTGCCCCAATTAGCGAACGATCACTGTTAGGTTCTGCAGCGTCTGTATCTAACCTCAAACTGATGACTGATTAGTAGTACTTCGCGTTGGACTTGGGGGCAGCCAACCAATCACAAACTCGATCCTTGTCGGAGTCAGTGGAAAGTACTACTGAACTGTCAAAAAAGTTCATTCGACGAGGACCGAATTCATTCGTGACGTCATGCTGCAGAACCTAGTAGACGAAGGTTCACTGTCATATTTGGTTGTTTATTTGTTAATCGTATGGTGCATGTGTATGGTGTGTGGTGTATGTGTTTTTTTCCTAGATGAATATCGTTCTTTAGGGAATTTAATTCTGATTAATTTCGTTATATTTGTCTATGACGGTAGATTTTCAGCTGTATGCGTAGGTCGGCGCCACGAAGCTGGTAGCAGTTGTCAGCCATTGCATTCGAGTGATTAAATAGTTGATCAGGGGAGTAAAATTTGTTTACGTCGATTTTACTCTTGTTCGTTCTGGGAGGAAAAATAATTAATTATGAAACATTCCGTCAGAAGTCGTCGTCTTCGGATATAAGATTCACTTCACAATGCATTTTTACTAATAATTCAAACAATTCCATAGTTTTTCGTTATTGTTTCTACGCGTTATGAATTTCACAAAAAAAGATTCACATTGCCGTCAATTCACTGTTAGCGATGCATACTATCGCGTTAATGAAATAATGTTGTAGGCGTTTTGGCCACGAAACAAATGAACAGTCGCTCATTTTGAGCCATTGATTGAAGTGCTCGATCTAACGCGTTTGAAAGTACAGAAGGAGTTCCGCGTTATTTTGTTCTGCCTTGTATAACAGAAAAAAATAGTACGCTATTTATCGTGTTTGAAAGAATGATCTCGAGATCTGCGTTGTTTCGTTCTCTTTGTACGTTCAAAATCACTACACGTTACACACGGCAACCGTTTACCAAAACGATCCCTGCTACAATTCCTACCTTATTTTTTTATTACCAGTTTTTACACATTGAGGATAATGTTAGTCCCAAATATCATCTATTGGTTCTCTGTGTAATTACAGCTGCCCTGGCAATAACGGAGTAGCAACCGTGGGCGGTCAATCATGCTCATGCTCATGCGGCGTACAGGTAGACACTGCTCGACCTCCCCTTTCCACTATCCACTCTGTGTTTCATACATCGAGGGATAAACGTAGTATCGTTGGCGATTACCGTAGCCGGACGGTTGGTTGGTCATGTTTGGATTGTATAATTGTTCTGTTGTTCTGTTGTTTTAGGTGTAGGTGGTTAACACATGGTAAGAATCGGAATTTATATTTTTGTTTCGCACATTGAGCCTAGAGCTACAAGCTTGCTCTCGCGGTACAGAACAAGATCAATAGTAGTGCGTAGGTCACAAGCGGAATGTTTGAGCGTAAGGTGCTGCGGACAATACTCGGCGGTAAACAGGAGAACGGAACGGTATCTGGCGGATTTGCATGAATCACGAGTTGTACCAGGTGTATACTGCCGTGAATCGTATATCTGTCCCATATGAATAGGAAACCCAGCAAAGATGGGACAGATATGCAATTCACGGCAGTATAAAGGGCTGGATATTATTAGGCTTATTAAACACGGCAGACTACGGTGGGCTGGTCACGTTGTTTGTATGCCGGAAGAACGCCAAGCGAAGATAATATTTAGTAGAGAATCCGGAAGAGGTCGCATGCTTCGTGGAAGGCCGCGACTGGAAGCGATTGGCGCAGGATCGAGTCCAGTGGAGAAGGATACTCCATTCGGCGTAGGTTCATCGAAGAGCTGTAGCCCATCAACACAAACATCTCCCCTTAAAGTATAATCCATTGTGGCAACAATCGGAACGCATTGACTAGATCAAACTTTGGGTTCATGTTGTGCAAAAAGCCTTTGGCACATAATCTCAACCAACAAGTTGCATTTAAATGGGAATCCTTACCACAACGGGTTATGAACAACAAAATACTCTGAAGGTTCAGGTTTCTGAAGTAAATTTCACTAAGTAAGTGCTAACTGCATAGACTGGTCAGTTACATATTAGGTGATAAGAAGTTCCATAATCGGATTCACTACTATCACAAACAGATGATTCAACGCGTTGAATATTTGACTAAGACACTGCAATTCTGTTTAGACAGATTAGCTAAATAGCTTGCTACTACCGGAGATGGTTCCCGGATGTACAATTTTGTTTGATGACATGAATCCAGACTACTCCAATGCCATTTGTGGCAAGGATGTTAACGATCATTCAGTAATTTGCGTTCGATTATTTAGTAGTTTGTCAATAACACATTCCAGAAGCTGAATTTCAAAATATGTTGTATGGTGGACTTCTAGTGCGAAGGTTTTTGTACAACTTTGCCTAATGGTTCGTTATTAGAATTCAACTAATAACGGAGTTAGAGCGCTAGTTGCAGCAACTCAAACTAAATGATTGGAATTTTTTTATCATTTAGTTTAAGTTACTGAAACTATAGCTATAACTCCGTTACTAGTGGAATTCAAACAACGAACCATTAGGCAGAGTTGTAGAAACACCTTCGCACTAGAAGTCCGCCATACAACATATTTTGAAATTCAGCTTCTAGAATGTGTTATTGACAAACTACTAAATGATGGAACGCAAATTACTGAATGATCGTTAACATCCTTGATTTGTGGTGAGTGACAGCCCAAGAGTTGATCAAAAGCTTCACCCAACACTTGGATATTGGAATAGCTGGCTCAGGACCAATAAAGTCATGTGATGCTCCATTACGAGCTAACTCATCAGTCAATTCGTTTCCAGCTATGGAAGAATGACCAGGTACCCATATAAAGTGTAAAGTATTAACTGAATTCAGTTCCTCAATTTGAGTTCGACATGCGATTACTAACTTCGACCCTGAGTTGGCCGAGGCGAGAGCTTTGATAGCTGCTTGGATATCTGAACAGAAGTATATTACTTTGCCCATAATGCGTTGCTGCAGTGCAGATTGCACTCCACACATGATGGCAAATATTTCCGCTTGAAAGACAGTGCAGTGTGTACCCAGTGAGTGTGACTGTTCCAATCTCAGCTCACGCGAATAGACGCCTGCACTTGCTCTACCTTCGAGGAGGGAGCCGTCAGTGTAACAAACTTTCCGACAGCTTTCCGACACACTTCTCTCGAAATAGCCAGATGTCCACTCATCCCGCGAGGGGAATTGTGTTGAAAATGCCCTATAAGAAAAACTACTAACGTGTGTGAGATCACTTGGAACAAGGAAAATTTTGTCCCAATTAACCATAAGCGGTAACAACGAAGTGTGTGTAGAACTGCGGTTTACAGGATTCTCTTCCATAAAACCGAGTACCCATAGTCGGTAAGTACAAGAAAATGCTTCTTGTTTGAGATGTATGTGTACGGAACACCTAGTCTAAGAGATGAATGCATGTATTAGATAATTAACAAATAAATTTTGCATCTACACTTTGAAATGGTTCGTTTTTTGTTTACATAGGATAAAACATCACAAAAGTTTAAGGTGTGCATTTTGGACCGTTTTTTTCTATAGCTGTCCCATATGGATATGAAATGAAATCAAGCAAAAATGGAAAGTTATGCTTGCATATAATTTTCAATACCGGGAGACTAGGCCGCATTTCCTGTTGAATGCAACATATTGCAAGTAAATCAAATAATACTATGTACCAAACCGAATTACGAGCTTTATTATTCGTATTGTCAACGCACATCTTACCATCGAGCTAAGGATTGTCCAATATTACGTAACATTTCTGCTATTATTAGAACTATTCCCACGCTTGAGCTGCAGGTGCTAACAAGACTTCTGCGAGAGTTGCAACGCCTAAAAGATTTCCCAAGGATGCATCCCAGCCGCAGCAAGATCTCAAAAGACCACGACGCAACGATTACGATTGACGCCGAATAAACACTAAGCTCCACCGCGATGAAGCGTGATGTCCGATAGCAGAGCTCATAACTCAAGCCGCGGTATCGCTTTCAAGTGGGTGCCGTTCAGCTCTCATATCTCGATGGGCGCCATCGCATCGTCGTCATTTGTATCACCACCATGTGCATATCGGGTCGGGACGACTCCCCAATCATCGGACAACGGGACGGGACGGCTGGCGGTACATATTCGGTACTGTGCGCGATTCTCAAGTATGTGAAACATCGGCGAGGAATCCAATAAGCAAATATCGCCGAGGAGTTTCGTCGGCGACGCAATACGCATGGGGCGCGAAATGCTTCAATCGTTAGTAGGATGGTACTGGGATTAGCCTCCCGCCCGCCATCATCCATCCGCTGGACCGTCGCCGTCAGGTTTATACGCAGCAGATTTAGGCGCGCGGCAATCACCGCAATTCGACGAGAATGGTTGTGGGGCCCTTGTATGGCAGGGTTTGTGGTGTATGGAGAGTGTATGTATATTCCACATTTGAAAAAAGTATGGTCCCTTTGGCTCGTCGAACGTTCAGCTGCACAAAGTTTAGGGGTAATGATGGCAGTTCGCGCTGGCATTTTAGTAAATACCGGGTATGTGAAGTGATATAATAAAGTCATCGACTTAAGTGGCTGGGTCGGAACGTGGCGTCGAGTGGAAATTCGATGCATCGATCTGGGCTTGATGTAATTCAATCTATGGTCTTTTATTTTCCACTTATGAACTTTTATATGGTTTTTATTGGGCTCTACAAATCATTGATTTCTATGTAAGTGTTGTCTTCAACGCAGATAAACACTGATTTCTTAGGAAAATGTTATCTGTGGGTAGGGAATGAACAACTTACCAATCACGAATGCGTTGTTCACAATTCAAATGCTTGCTAGAATAAGAGCGCAAGTGGCAAGGTTTCCTTAAAATAAAAACCACACACTCTGGGGTGATAACAGACAAACTGCTAATCAGTTTTATCATAAAGTGGATAATTTGGCTGCGGCTGACGCCCCTATTCCTACAACAGCTTTAATTTAGATTTCTCCGAATTCTAGCGGCATCGTGTGACAAATCGCACCCATCGATTCCGGTAGCGTCTGGAATGAAGTCAACTGCCACTTGACAGCACCGGCGCATGGGGGTGATGACTCGTCAATGAAGATGTTGGAAAATTTCATTCGTCTTGCGAGAACATTTATCAGTGGTTTTAATTTTGAACAGGCGCCCACAGAATAACAATGGATTTCTTATTTCGGTCGTGGGTATATGTACCGATTGTATGAGCACTCTCCATTTCAAAGCCCCGGTCTTGACACATTTTTTGGGCTCATCATTAAATAACAGAATGGACGCAAAGAGATGAGGAGAGTATAGTCGAACAACAGCCGAAAGGGAATTGAAAGTGAAAACAGCGACGATGATGTTTCTGCAATGTGGTTTAGCACAATTGGAATCTCAATTTTTTTCTCCTGCTCTTCTTCATCGAAACCCCAATAAATTCGTTTATCATTGGTTGAGACTTGGTCCCGTTTGCGTTACCGAACAACCACCAGGCGGTTGTGCGAAGGATGTTTCGAACGAAGGTGTTACAATCGTTCAATCGATGGTCTCGCCAAAAATTCGCACGGTGCTCATATAAAGGGTCTTTCGTCTCGTTGGTTGTTGAAACCGGTCAAACACGTGAAGAGAGGTTCGATATTCAATCAAATGTTAAGTGCTAGTTTGAATCAGACACGCGGTCTACAGGCGAAAATGCACAATCACGGCTCTTGGAGCTTGATGAGGTGATTGATACCTGTACGGGTTTTTTTTTCTCATTTTGGGATTTGTTAAGATTTGGAGAAGTGTACAGTCATTTCACAGTTATGAATCAACCACACGCCAAATAATAATCAGTCGAAACTCAAGTGGTGCCCTCCTTACCCGTGCGGTAAGAAGCGCGGCTACGAAGCAAGACCATGCTGAGGGTGGCTGGGTTCGATTCCCGGGGCCGCTCTAGGCAATTTTCGGATTGGAAATTGTCTCGACTTCCCTGGGCATAAAAGTATCATCGTGTTAGCCTCATGGTAATACAAAAATGGTAACCTGGCTTAGAAACCTCGCAGTTAATAACTGTGGAAGTGCTTAATGAACACTAAGCTGCGAGGCGGCTCTGTCCCAGTGTGGGAATGTAATGCCAATAGGAAGAAGAAGAAGTCAAGTGGATCGAAATTATTATTTCAGTATTTGAATGTCGCGTTTCTTAATACGTCAAAAACTAGCACAAGCAAAAATTATAATTTTTATGGGAATTAAAAATAGTGGCCAACTCACAAACAAACAAAATAATGATTTATTATAAAAATAACCATAAATATGGATCATATGATACATGAACAAGTATCGTAATTCTCACTTGTTCTACCGAGCAGAGAATGCTGCCTTACGCAGGTTTTCGTCGAGAAATCGATTGTGAGAAAAAAGGTCTGATGTGTGACATCCATTTTTCGTTCACTTTCAGTGCCGCGAAAAGTTGATTTGCTTCATTCCTTTCAGCTTTTCGTGCCTTCACCAATGCCAACAAAAATAGCTTTCATGGAATAAACAACCAGGCCCCTATAAGCAGTCAATAGAATGGCTGAAGTGAGCGCACCCAGTGCCATTTTTGTTAATTTCTAGGTTTGAATCCCGTTGCGATTTTTTATAATTGCATACCGAAAATTTTCGCAAAAAATGAGTGAGGCTGAAAAAAGATGAAACAAAAAAGATTTTCACGATTTTCAATTATCTTCCAGGTTCGTTCTAGAAAAAAGAACGGTGAGTGAAAGTTGCTTTCGCCAAAAAACTTTGAACCGAAACTGGCTTGATTTCGTCTCATTGATTTCGGCCTTTCATGATTTCAGCCTTTTGTAGAACACCCTTTCATGGCAATAGGATTATGTTTCGACGAGTTCTACGTGTTTTGGTACAAACAAAAGATTGTTGTCATGACGGGATGTTAAATCCGGCCAAAACTGCGCAATTTCTTCAGAAGTGCCTTCAGAATGCGCACGATAACTATTTTTTTTTGCTTATCTATTAGATGGCTAAGTCGATCTTCTATCTCTCCCTTGCGATTGTCCAAGTTTCATTTGTATGTGATGCCATGTGGTTTTGTTTTAGATGTAGCTTCTTAGGTTTTAGGAACGAGAGATTTTTCTACCTTTGATTTGTTAAGAATGATTTGGCAGAATCTCCTAGAGTCTGCCTGCTTGTACTGTTTAGCTTGGATGATTTCCATTGACTATCCAGATTGCCAGCAGTTTGCGGAGTTACGATTGATGTTTTCTGCGACCACTTGTTCGTCTGACATGTCGTATGCTGCTAGAGCGGTCCCAGATTCTGTTTTAGTGGCATCCGAATACAGATGGTGTGGTAGCTGTTTTTATTGCGCTGGTCATACTAAATCGAACAACACAGTTTGAAAGTGTGACTGTTCCAAACTGTGATCAAAAGTCTCGCTTAACTTTTCAAAAGGACCTAAGTAACATTTTTTTCATGCATTAATTTGAATAGCGCAATCAAAAGCTATCATGTTGTTCTGTTGATTGCGCTATTCAAATTAGTTCATGAAAAAACTGTTACTCAGGTCCTTTTGAAAAGTTAAGCGAGAAGTGTGACGGTGGGGTGTCGATTACAATGGATTTTGACATCGATAAATGTCAGGCGAAAGCAAACGGTATGAGAACCACCTGCTTTTGTTTTGAAAATTTCCTTCTGACATTTTCGCATCTTGCAACTTCTTGCATTTTCTCCTTCTAAATGATGGCCAAGGTTGCCAGTTGTGCAGTTTTCATAATTATGTATTTCCATCAGAAAATAATATTATTTAGTGGGATTCGAGAAAAAGAATTCGGCAACTGTGCACACGCAATAAAGAAGTATGATTATCGAAGTGCATCGATAATCAATTTTTCAAGGCAAACTGCAATAACAGCTTGAACTTGCTGATGGTTCGTTTTAGCTACCCTTTTGTCGATTTGCGTTTCGTATTAGAACCTGCTAGGCCTATGTGTTTACCGAATTCTTATTTCTATCGAGAATATTTATTTATTAATGATTTTAAGTCCAGTTCAGAACGAAGGATGAGAAGGCGTTGACCTTCGCTGTCTTCTAGGTTTTCTCGCGTTACTTACCTTGATAGTTGATATGCTACCGCTCCTCCTCGATGAGCCTACGCCGGATGGAATATTCTTCTACCACGGATCCTACCACGAAGCCTACGGCATCTTCCGGGTTCTCCGCTAAATATTATCTTCGTTTGATGCTCTTCCGGCATTTGAACCACGTGTCAAGTCAACCATAGTCTGCCGTGGTGTATTTTCACGCCGATCGGTTTAGTAGTTTCAGAGTCTATAATAAGGGTCAGACAGACAAATTATTTTTTTTGCATGTAAGAAGAAGATTTCGGCAATTTCGATCTGCATGTTTGGTTATAGTTGCTTGGTACGCGAATTGTGACCTCAGTATGTTGATCGCTTCAGTTGCTTTTTTGTTTGTTTTGTTGACGTGGATCACTCGACCTTCGGATACTGAGATCTCATCCATGATGGATAAGCGGTTGCTACCAAACTTATGTGGGTTTATTTCCCAAGCTGTTTTTTTGGTTGAGTCGGACTTGGCTACCAATATATCTACTCTGTTGTTGTTGGTGATCGTTGACATGCACGTAATGACATCCGTCGTTTGGTATTTCTTTTTGAGCAGTTTGACGATACAGTCGACTCGCTACATATCGATGTAGAAGGGACCATCGAAATACACGTAAAAAAATAACCTCATATGTTTTGGCAAAAAACCATTCGAAAATACTTATACTCTTCATTATGCCACCTAATGAATGATCCCATATCAAAAAGCTAATAACATTCATAAGCTAATGAAAGGTATAAGTTTCGGAATGTATGTGACTAATGCGATGTATAAGTTTTTTCTTAAACATATCATTAAGCGCCTGATTTGGCAAAAAAGTATTAGAAATCTTAATGATAAACAACATTAATTTTTTTTACGTGTAGAGAAAGAGATCAAGGGATGGAAGAAGCATTGAAATGAGTACTAGATCGAGAAAGCTCGTTACTATGAAAAAAAACGACAAAACAAATGTCATTTATTGTTTTTTATGGTCTAGTTGCCAGGAAATTTGAATATGTCGCAGAGTGAATTTTGAACCACTTTCACTCGGCCCGCTCCCCTTTTTTGGCTATATTGTTGTGATTTTTTTATAAAGTTATAAGTTCATCACCTCAGGTCTGTATCGAAGAAATCGTAAGATTCGATGCCAATTTGATCAAAAACAGTTTTTTGTTGTTTTCTCGAAATTGTGTAAAATGGACTTATGCAGTTTCTCAAACAAATGATTCAACTATTTTCGTCAACTAATGTGCCCAACAGAAATAATGGATTTCAATCTATTTGGTGATAACGTAATTTGAACAAAATATGCTGAATAAAGAGAGTATTACGCCTATGAGAAGAGTTCTTGAACTTGGTTTCTGCTGCATTATAGATGGTTAATACAAACAGTGGAGAATGAAAACTGGGTCTGTACACACCGACGGGATTTCTATTTATCGCCGGACTTTCTGTATAAAAGTTTGATGGAAACTAGCTAGCCTAAAAATAAAAAAAAAATCATTTAGAATAAAAACTAATTCAAAAATCTATCTAGGTAAATAAATTAGTAAGTAGAAATCAAGTACGCGTCCGATTGTGTTCACTTCCAGGCAGAACGATCACGCGATCATCGAAATATTTTGCTCTGCATTTTGCGAGCTAGTAAATCAATAAGCAAACAGAAGTTCAGTGCGCGTACGATTCGTCCTTTTTAGCTATGTTTTCTGCAGCAGAGCCATTTCTACCTTCCTTTAGCACGCAGAACAATCGCGTAATCAATGACATATTTTGTTCTGTGTTTCCTACCACTCAAATAAATGAAAAAAACTGCGTTGCGTGGGTGATTAAATGGTGAATGGTGATTAAGTGGAAATTTAGTGCGCGTCTGACTGTGTTTATTTCCAGGCAAAACGTTAGTGTAAGCAAATAGAAGTTCAGTGCGCGTCCGATCACGTTTTCTTTAACAAGCAGAACGACCGCGCGATCATCGAAATATTGTAGTGCGGTTAATAAATAAATTAATAAGTGCGAGCTCGATTGTGATTTTGTTTAAAACTACACGCTACACCCGCATACCGTTTACCAAAACGAACCCTGCTACACTCCCTTCCCAATATATCCAACATCCCAGTGATTTCTCGTGGAAGTGCAGATGACGCGTCGGCTTAACATGGTTTATAAGGAAATCCCCTTAAAATCATTCTTTTAACTTAAACTAACTCTAATGATTTTTCACATTTTCCGTCTCTTCTACAAAGTTGTCAAACCAGCAAAATCACATGTTTTTGCTGAACATTGTAACTTTCTATTTCTTATAAATCAAAAGTTATTCAAATATTATGATTTTGCATAGGTTTACAAATTTTTAACACAGCATTCGAGAAGACTCTTGTCGACAAAAGTTTTCAATGTCAGTATAAAAATGAAATAAGCGGTTTTTAGTATATCGTGAAGAAATTTGCGACTTTTTGCAATTAAGGGAGTAATCACAGGTGGAAATACCTCTAAAAATATGTTTAATTTAAAGATAACTTTTGTTGTATGTGAGATGGAATGTTACAATGTTCAGCAAAAACATGTAATTTTGCTTGTTTAACAACTTTGTAGAAGAGACGGAAAATGGGAAAAATCATTGGAAAGAGTTAGAATAAAAAATAAGATTTTAATGGGGTTTTTACATAAAACGACTTAAGTTTGTTATATATGAGAGATAGAAACTCGGGATGTTCAGCAAAGTTGCTCGTATTAATATTTACTACAACTTTGTGGAAGACACTACGTGTCTATCTCATTCAGATGGAAAAATAATTTTCTCAACTCACTTTTAGGGGGATTAATCATCAAACTGTTTTTATCGAAAGATGCGCTCCTAAATATCTTGAAACTTCTGTGAACAAACCCTATATCCAAAATCAACACTTTTCGAGTTTTTGAATTTCGATCGTGAAAATGACGAAATAAAACACTGTGCGGAGCTGGTATTGCTTTGTTTTGGGTCACCAGTTCTTACACATTGAAAATAATGTTAATCCCAAACATCATCTGTTGGTTCTCTGTGTAATTACAGCTGATCCGGCAATAACGGAGTAGCAACCGTGGGCGGTCAATCATGCTCATGCTCAGTTATAAGTTCATCACCTCAGGCCTGCCACTGTGGGTGGCAAACGTTATTTTTTTGAATAATACAGACCAAGAGTACTTTCGTACTTTGGTCCACACCTTTACTGAAGCACATCGAGCGTAACAGTATTGATCGATTTCTCTTAATCGATTTTATATTTCGCCTATAGCTTAGCTGTTTCAAAAGCTACAACCGTGATTGTTACTTCTAGTGCAAGATGAAATCATCTTTTATCACACAGCACTATTAAATCTTCGGAAAACTACCGCAATTCGCTACATTACTAAAAAGAAAACATCGACGAAGAGGAATCGATCAATGCAGTTACGCCACTATGATTTCGTAGCTTTGGTTTCTTTTTTTTTCTTATTCGAGTCTGTAATGTGCGAGTCTGAATGGTTCGTCCTTTTTAGCTATGTTTTCTGCAGCAGAGCCATTTCTACGTAGTTCTATTCTAAAAAGTGTCCGAACTTTTCTCGTGTGTCGTAAACGCTGGTTTAATGCTGTAGCATTTTTAGCTTTTCCACACACTGCGATGACTTGAGCTGGACCTTGCCTTTTCTTGTGGTAGTGAGAATTTTCTTCTATGTGTTGGATGATTTGTCCTATATTTGAACAACTGGTCTCGCTCCAGTGGGTATTTCTGAGATACAATTTTTTATGAAATAATATTCTCCCTGATATACACCTTCAATATGATACAAACCCCTTTTTTGGACGTTATTTTGATACTATGAGTCAGTCTCAATCAGTTCCAGACCTATCATTGCAGATTGCGTCGATGGGACTCGCAGTTATATTGGATCATTCTTTGCCCTGTTTGTTAAATGCTACAGAACAGGCTTCATCTAGTTTCGTCTGCTTCCTGGTTACTCTTCCCTGTGTGCTTTTTCTGCTCTCCACTATCCGTTTGATCCTGTTGGTAGCTTCTCTCTGTTCTAATGCCATTTTGCTGCTCTGATTGTTCCTTTCCTGGATTCTATTTGAATTTTGTTAAAGGAAACGATTTGATTTTTGTTAAAGAAAAAATCTATATTTTTCAATATGTACCCCAAACATAATTCTGAATATTTTGCTCACAAATATATGCAAAAGCAAACATGCCGTCAACAAAAAGTAGTACAATCCTTCATCTATGAAGTGAAATTCAATGAATAACAATTGAGTCGCACAACAATTAAATCAACAACCAAAACCACCATCCCGACATATGATGCTTGAAAGCGAAGCACTGAACAAACGGAACGCGGTGGTCGTCATCATTCCAACGGAACATCCTGGACCGACGACGACGCGTCAACTCGGTCAATGCATTATCATCATCTCTGTTGTTAGTGACAAAAAAATAAGCTTTCGTTAACAATAAAATTTATTCGATCATTTAATTCGCGCACCGACCGCCATAACTCCCCGATGTGTCATCATCTGGCTCGGTTGTCGGTCAACGTTGCCTGCCGATCCACGCGCTCAGTTCTGTTTCTGTATCAATTATTGTGCTGATGTATTCTTCGGTTCTTCCCCCAAAGCACGCACACACGAAAACCTCGCCGACCAAACATGATGGATGGTCGTGTTCTTCTCGTGGTGCATCCATCGGAACATTACGTTCTTTCTCCGGAATCAGCCCTGATGGGCTTTCTTTGTCGATAGCATCGACAAACAGAACCGTGAACTCTCGCATGAGGGCCATCATTCATTCAATTGACAACGAACTGTAAACAATTGCAATCCCACTTGTATTGAGTACGCGTTGCGCGTCTTGGGCGAGTACTAAGATAAGGGTTCACCGTCCGTGGATCGCTCCCGGTCGGTCAACATCTAATAGTTGGTTTGGTAACGATGAAAAAGAAAGTAATATTGCTATCGCTATCAACATTTCACACAGTTATTTATAGCGCCTGGCCGACCGGCACAATTGGACAGCGAAAAAAAAGAGCATCCGTGTCCCCGATCACCCGGCCTCGGGGACCATTCTCTAATCTTAATTCAATTATTAATCGTTTGGTAATTTACTTCAATTGAGTGAACGGAGTAGTACGTAGCGGTAGTGTGAGAGTGTGCTTGATTGCGTGCTGCTATTCTTGACAGTGAAATCCTCGTCGACAAGAATCGAGTCCACATAAGCAGCGTCGTCAATTGAGAAAGAATGCCGCGCGGCCCCGCGGCGGAATGTGATCCATTCTTGTGAGTGATGATGTTTTATGGGATGATAAAAAGATATTCAAATGGGCTGACGCGGGCGACAATCAATTATGGCTATATAAAACGTATAAAACAGTTGAGCGGGGCCCGTTTGGTTGGCCGTAAGATCATGTCAATGTCAATGACCATATCGTGGGATGGATTACGGTTCCCACAAACCAAACAAGTCCTTGGATTGCAATTCTGCATTGGGCCTGTTGATCAAAATAGGGAACTTTTTTTTTAATTGAACATTATTTTTGTGGAAAATTAAACATTGGTGACATTTTTATTTCTCGAGAAATAATACGTGCCGAACGATCTGGCATCCTTAGTAAAATTTATTTTACCTTTGCATGCTTCTGGTGGTTCATAAAATCCGTTTTTGATCCACCTTATGACGTTCCAGACATTGTCTTAAAATCATCGAACAATTTTGAAACGCTATGAGCAGTGGTTACATGAAAACGAAAGGTTTTAAGCCAGTTTCCGGATCGAGAGACCCGAATTTAATTGCGACTGCTTTCGAACTTTTTTTCGAATCTGCAATTCCTTCGAAGCTATTATTCTCTAAGTACTTGTGATACTCATACAAAAGATATTTTCAGAAAGTACAGACAATCATCACCCTACGAAATATTTTACTCGTTGATGAGGTATTTCAAAAGCTAAGTAAAGTTTGTAAGGGTGTTCAGATTTGGTCCCATATAAGCCCTAAATGGTCGTTCGGCAGAACGAGCCCAAAACCATTCGGCCGAAAATGTCATTTGGGTCGTCATTTGGCTGAAGTTGTCGTTTAACAGAAATGGCCTTTTGGTCGAATTACTTATTCGGCCAAACGACATTTTCGTCCAAACTGCCCTTTCTGTCAAACGGATTTTTTGGCCAAATCACTTTCGGTCAGATTTTTTTGGTCTAATGGTTTATTCGGTCAAATAATACATTTGGCCATGCAACTTTCAGCCACTAATCACTTTTGGCCAAACGGCCAGTTCTATGAGAAGTTGCACCCAGGGATATGGTGCGGCATGAAACTCTTTGCGTGCAGCACGCGTTGTTAGGAGCGAGCCCTTTCAGATCGAGAGAGGCGAGTAAGTGCGGATCGTGCTCGGGGCTCTCAAAGAGTCATGCACAGAGCAGCACTTTAACTGCACTTTTTCGGTTTTGCTTCGGCATGATTTTCGAGATCTAAACGGTGATTATTACACGCCTTAGAGTTTGGTGTTCTATAGAAAGATGGTTGATCGGCGCAATCTTTGTTTGACATTTCGCAATATAAATAAAGAATATATGCAAAATTTATCAACTATGGGAAGTATGTAAAAGTTGATAGAGGATAGTTTGTTCATATGATGGATACATGTGAATTATATTTACTTTGAAAATATTTGAAAATATTCCAACGGAAAGGCATCTTTTAAGATTCCAAGAATATCTGCATGTGAATAATAATGAAAATTAACCAACATTTTTACGCTGAAGTCCATTTTTACATAAATATAAAAAACTACGTAAAAATTACTTCAACGTTAATCGATCCCGTGGCATTCCTCATGCCTTTAAAAAAAACCATGTATGTGGAACCACTTTGATTCCAAAAACCACATATAAAAATTTGCCTCTAAAGCAACCCTAATGTATTTTATAATAATTCATCATATGTATCCGCTATTTCATCATTGGTTATTTTGACGGTTACTATAATGCTACTGTGCAAAAAAAAATATTGAGAAAATAATCTACTGGCAATTGAAACACATTTTTTCCAAATGGAAGAGATTTTGAAGTATTTCAGACATATTCTTTGTATCAATGTTCAATGTAATTTTTTTTAAAATTCATTTTGCAAACGCGTGGCTTGTTTATGTAGAATTGAAAATATTGACAACAAATAATAATAACTGTAGCAATCAATCTGCAATTATACATCACGCTGCAGTGATTCCAGGAGAAGAAATGTATTAATTACATTTATCTCTGATCGCCAAAATAAATTTTCCAGTGGCGTCGCGTAACCTCACTTTTTACCTGTGCACTGACCCAAAAAATGAAAATTCTGATATTTTGACAGCCCAAATGGAAAATAAAATTATCAGAGTCGTTTAAACTAATCAACATCTAGTTATTCTATGCATTTCCGCACACCAATTCCTTAAATTTAAGTCCAGTGCACAGGTAGATTGAGGTTAGGGAAACGCCACTGAAATTTTCAATTGCATTCATCTATGATTTTTGGAAAGAAGAAGAAACTGCATAAATAAGTTCCAAATATCTGCAAACATATAACTTTTAATTGTTGTAGAGCAAACAAACGAAAGCAATTAAACATTTTTGCCGTTCATTATTTGATGAGCATTTAACATGATTTCAGTTTTCTCGATGAATTCCAAAAGCACAATGTGCACTACCCGTGCTACCCAAAAGTGTAGTGCAGCCTTTGACTCGCACTCAGTAACGAGAGCCCGCGCACCTTCGGCTCTTTAGCTCGCAAAATTTGAGAGACGCGCTCCCGAAATTGGGTGCTGCACGAATATTTTTCGCACCGCTCTGAGTATTCAGTCAATCCCTGGTTGCACCGTTCGCATAAGGGCCACGTGACATAAAAAGGAAGCGTCTTAAGAACGAGCGTGAGGTGGCGGCAGCACTACGAAGAGCACCTGAATAGCGATATGACAGACAACGATGGCGCAAAGATGATGGACATACATTTTCCAGCTCCTGATCTTCAGGATATCCAGGAGAATATTGGCCGGCTGAAAGTTGATCAACTATCAGGAGAGCTGTTCAAATACGGTACTGGGGCACTAGTTAGAGCGCTGCACTTGATAATTACGAAGATTTGGGAAGAGGAGGTTCTGCCGCAGGAGTGGATGAAAGGTGCCGTGTGTCCCATCTACAAAAAGGGCGATAAGCAGTATTAGTAGCAATTACCGTGCAATCATTAGACCGATAGTCCTCTACGGACATGAGACCTGGACGATGCTCGTGAAGGACCAACGCGCATGTAGAGTTTTCAAAAGGAAAGTGCTGCGTACCATCTATGGTGGGGTGCAAATGGCGGACGGTCGTGGAGAAGGCGAATGAACTACGTATTCCATCAGCTTGGGAGAACCATCTATCGTTCTCACCGCGAAAACATCGGATGACTGCGATGGGCTGGGCACGTAGCCAGGATGTCGGACCGCGGTGAAAAAGGTTCTCGATAACGATCCAATGGGCACAAGGAGGCGAACAAGGTGAAATGATCAACGTACCTGGATATGATTTAATCAATTCGGTCTAAATAAATTTCTCAACAATAAAACGCCGTTTGTATTTGAATTGATTCATTAATCTTTCTATGCAGTGTAATTCGATCATGATAGTGCACCAAGTCTACATGGTCGCCATTCTGTAATCGGCACTACTCAATTCAATAAAAAAAAACTTTCTCCATCTAACGTACATAATGGCCAGGACGGCTGCCACGTTTCCTCGTTAGACCTGAAACTCCCAACGATAACAACAAGTAAGAGCAACTTGGTTGTAATTGGTTGACAATATGTGTCAAGAGATTTATTTGCTCAGTAGCATCGTGTTTCAGTTGATAGCCAGGAATAAAGTTAAACTCAGGTTTAAAAAAGAACTACATATTTAAAGTTTTCAATTTTCACATTTGTTGTCCAGACTTTAGTGAAAAGTGTTGTTTTCTGTTGAAAAGTTTGAAATTTTTTTGTGAGAATTAGCTAACAAGTATCAATTTTTAGCCCATTTTTTTGCTCTGATCCTAAGTTTGTTGAAGGGCGGTAATGCACAATTTCACTGTGGTCGTGAGAGCAGAAGGTGTATTTGTTAACGTTATTGGTCTCCGACATCCGTCACAAAATTCACATTCATACAACAAATACCTTAATTCACTACAACTCCGTGAAACCTGTGCCGACGTCTATCCCCCACGAGACAGAGGAGCACTACGCGCCCACCCGCCGTAACACGACAACCGACGTCAGAGTGGCACCGACCAAAAAGGCGTATATTTATGTGTTATTACCGGGCGATGATTATCCACTATTGATGGTCCTGTTTATAGCCCCGCCGGCCAGCCAGTTGCTTTTCGGACCCGTCGTCGTAGGATCCGTACGGGTTCCCCCGAACATAACATTGCATGTCACATGGGTGTTGAAGTTGAGGTGCCAGAAAGGCCAGACCAGGCCACCAGCGCCTGTAATGTGTTGTTATCGCAGATTGGATGTGTAACGGATCTGCTGGTAGTACAGCCGGCGAGAGTTGTAAGTGAGCGAGTAACTGAACGAAGGTTTCACGGCGACCGACGACATGAGAGTTTCGTGATGTCATGTGTTGCTTCTGGATCCACCACCACCAGTCTTTTCCTCTAGGCTAACTTTGGCTTGGTTCTGGTGCACATAGCTTTACATCGATGTTCGTCGCCTCTTGAGCGAGCAAGCGACGAAAATTCAGATAGCAATATCAGTGCCGGCGGTGGTGGCGGTGTTAGCGTGTGAATTGGTCGTCCAGATGGAAGGAACATGCAGCAGAGAAGTTTTTGCTTCCTAGAAGTATAACTGACTTCATTGGTTTTCATAGTTCAACAAGGACTTGTTGCTTGTAACCACTAAGCAAAAGCTACCATTTGATAGCGGACACGTTGGCGCCGCCTAGGGAGTGTTTAGCTTATAGTTGGTACTAGGTTCAAGTTTATTAATCGTTGAACTTCAGCACGACCCGTGAAATGGAAGTCTTATTATAGACGATAAAGATCACGAGTTGATGTGATTCTTCTTGTTTGGGAATTACATTATTTAGAATGTACGTTTCTATGTTTTTAGTCCCAATACAGATGACTCATTCTTAACCGGAATTGCACATTGTGTTAAAACATTCAGAAAGTTAAGCAATCATGCAACATTCGAAAGCACACTCGTTCAAGCTGAATAAAATAAGTTGTACAGACGCCCTTCAAAATACAACGGCTCCTCAACGCATTTGGCTACACAATTATTCACGATTGACCCCTTTGCAGCGATGATGGTGGGCACACGACGACATTTCGTTTGCAAATTTTTCCGCGTACCTACTTTACTCCTGCCACTTCGAATCACCGAAACGAAGAAAATTTATTGCGGTTTGCCACCCTTCTTCGTCCCACGTAAATGGTCGATGGTAATATAAAAATTTGGTAACCCATTCAGCGCCGTTTCGTTTCCAATGCATCTTTGTCAAGTGCATTTTGGTATCCGCTGTAAAGAAGGGTGCGTGTTCGGCACAGTAAGCTCTGGTTGGTGACTTTGACTTCCCCTAGATATCCTGAATTGGGCTTACTTTTGGGCTACATTCAATTTATTGGCTTTACTTTGTCTCTTTTTTGAATTGGCGCTAATTGTGTTTTTTCTTTTCTTTTTTGCAGGACTGACATTGAAAAGGTATGCTCGAACAAACTGACTACTGGTTAATCAACTGTAACGAGTAATAGGTAACTAAATATCATTATTTGCGTCGAAATATATCCCATATATGGTTTGGATACATGGAATCCTATTAGCTATTCCAAACACTACGCTGTTTCTGTTTTGACATCTTCTTTGTGTTTACTGGGCTTACATTCCCTAACCAATATCTTGCCTTTTCGCAGCTTATTGCTCAACTAATAATCTGTGTTCTGGAAAGTTGTGTGATTTTCCCACCTGGGATTAAAACTTTCAATATGGCATGCTTTGTAGTTGCGCATCTCAGGGCCAACATATGGAAGGCCCCAGCTCTGTTATAGCGCCCAACAAAGAGTGAGCATTCTTCATTCCGATTTCCAAAAATACACATACCTGTCAAAATTGCAAACATTCATTCGAAACACACACGTTGTGCGGGGGAGAATGCGTGAATGAAATTAATTACCCATTTATCGTGGCATTGCTATCGCAATCTCATCACGCTCCGGCTTTTGTGCTGTATGTATGGGATTATTTGGACGAATGTTATTGCGATCATCCGGTTTTTTGTCGATCATAAGCTATTGTTCTCAGGAATTTGAAATATTTCAGAGCGTGATCCATATCATAACATAACAATGACCCTGTGTTTGATAACATTCATGATCATGATCTTTTGAAATACTAAAAATTAAATTCTGTGGAAATAGCTGTTCTTTTTTTGCTTCAAGTAGTTGTAAATGAAAAATAGGATGGAATACGACACTGACAAAATGGGCCTGTCATGGTATCAATATTTGAGTAATCCATTCAAACACAAACTTTAAAATATACACACTCAGTTTTTATATCTGCAGCTAAGCAAAAACTCGCACAGCCGTGTGCCCAGCAAAATATAAACTGATATATCGGCAAAGTTTTCGTTTATTAGCTAATTTTCGGCAAATTATTTGCTGATTTTCAGCTATTTTGACAAAAATCTCGGCAAAAATCATGTTTACTGGAGCTCGGCTGTGCGAATCTCGGTAAAAGTTAAACAAAATGCTAATACACCGGTAAAAAAATAAGTGTATAGTCTACGTGTTCAAAGTGTTTGTCGAAACGTAGTCATATTAAAAACCTGTTTTTATATATATCTATATATATAAAACTCAATTTTTGTATTACTTACTTACTTAAGGATCCTGTACACCTCCGGTGGTGCAAAGGGCCGACTTGAAAGATCTCCATCCTGAGCGATGCCCGGCTATCGCTTTAACCTGTTGCCAGGTTAGATTTCGGTCGACTTCTTTTATTTCTTTATTGAGGCTTCGCCGCCATGAGCCTCTGGGTCTGCCTCTGCTGCGATGTCCCGCTGGGTTCCAGTCTAATGCTTGCTTACAGATTTCGTTTCCGCCCCTACGTAGAGTGTGGCCGACCCAGCCCCACTTACGATCCCGAATTTCTGTTGCTATCGGCCTCTGGTGACGACGGTGGAGCTCGTTGTTAGAGATCCAGTTGTGAGGCCACCAGGCCCGAATTATATACCACAGGCATCTGTTGATGAACACCTGCAGCCGTTGAGTGTTCTCCACTGATACACACCATGTTTCGCTAGCGTATAACAGCACAGATTTCACGTTAGAGTTGAAAATTCGTATTTTGGTACGTTCACTTATCTGCTTGTTTTTCCAGATATTTCTTAAACTCGCTGCCTAGCCCTTGCTTTCTTGATCCGTGCGCCTATGTCGATCTTAGTACCGCCGTCTGACGCCATTTGGCTACCAAGATATTGGAAGCTTTCAACATTCTCCACTGGTTGCCCGGCTACTGTGAAACTGGAAGGAGTCACCGTGTTTACATCCAACGATTTGGTTTTGTTGACGTTGATGACTAAACCTGCCGAGGAGGAGCGCTCGGCAAGGTCGTTGAGCTTACTCTGCATATCAGAGCGCCGTTGCGCGAGTAGTGCAACGTCATCCGCCAATTCGAAGTCGTTTAGGTGCTCCATGGTTATAGGCTGCCATAACAGCCCGCGGTTTTGTTCACGGTCAATCGCATCTACCAGAATCTCATCGATTACGATGAGGAACAGTAACGGTGATAGAATACATCCTTGCCTCACACCAGCTACGACCCGGATAGGGTCGGACAAAAGCCCATTGTGCAGTACTCTTCACGTAAAGGCCTCGTACTGTGCCTCGATGAGTCCGATGATTCTCTCAGGAACCCCGTCTCAAGGCGCCCCACATATTCTCGTGATTGAGACGGTCGAAGCCTTTTTCGTTGTCAATGAATACCAAGGGACTCTTGGAATTCGTTGACTTGCTCCAAAATGATGCGGAGCGTGACAATATGGTCCACACAGGGTCTTCCGGCACGGAATCCGGCTTGCTGCCGCCGGAGAGTCGCATCGATCTTCTCCTGAATCCGGGCTAGGATAATTTTGCACAGAACTTTGAGAACGGTACACAGCAACATAATGCCTCGCCAGTTATCGCATACAGTCAGGTCACCCTTTTTGGGCACCTTCACTAAGATACCTTGCATCCAGTCGACCGGGAAAGTTGCGGTGTCCCAGATATTACGAAATAAACGATGCAGTAGTTGTGCGGATGTCATGGGGTCAGCTTTGAGCATCTCGGCTGATATGCGGTCGACCCCTGGGGCTTTATTCGATTTCATGCTTTGGATGGCTGTTTGAATCTCTAGCAGTGATGGAGCTTCGGTATTGACACGTGTTATACGTCGGATCCTAGGCAGATCATGCCGAGGTGGTGATGGCCTGGTTGGCACTTGAAAAAGTTGTTCGAAGTGCTCGAACCAGCGTTTCAGCTGGTCAGTTGGGTCGGTCAATAACTGATCATTCGCGTCTTTCACAGGCATCGTTGCATTCATCTTCGCTCCGCTTAAGCGTCGTGAGATATCGTAGAGGAGGCGAATGTCCCCGGTTGCGGCGGCTCTCTCTCCTTCGTCGGCCAGAGAGTCTGCCCACGCTCGCTTGTCCCGTCGACATGAGCGTTTTACTTCCTTCTCAAGAGCCGCGTATCGTTGACGGGCTAAGACTTTGGCTCCTCTGGTTTTCGATCGCTCTATCGCGGCTTTGGCTTCTCTTCGCTTCTCTATCTTCCTCCAGGTCTCATCGGTGATCCATTGTTTTCTCTGGGTGCGTAGTTCACCCAGATTGTTCTCGCTGGTGGCGATGAAGGCATTCTTGATGGCGGTCCATTGGTCTTCCACGCTGCCACCTTCCGGAATATCTGCAGCACGCGTCTCCAGTTCTTCAACGAAGGACCGTTTCACCGTGGCATCTTCCAGTCGGCGTGTGTTGAATCGTCGTCCAACTCTTTCCTCCTGCCGACGAATCCGCGCAATGCGCAGGCGTATTTCGCCGATGAGGAGGTGATGATCAGACGCGATATCGGCACTACGTTTATTCCGTACATCAAGAAGGCTCCGTTTCCATTTTCGGCTGATGCAGATGTGGTCGATTTGATTTTCTGTAAAGCCGTCACGGGAGACCCACGTGACCTTGTGAACCGGTCGATGAGGAAGAGCGATCCCCAATCACCATGTCGTTATTACCACAAAATTCTGCGAACAGCTCTCCGTTTTCACTCATTTCTCCGAGACCATGGCGTCCCATAATGCGCTCATGGTTCGAGTTGTCGGATCCGATCTTCGCATTGAAGTCGCCCAAACAGATCTTGATATCACCCTTCGGAATTCTATCTACGACGGCATTGAGTTGACTGTAGAAGTTCTCTTTGTCTTGCAGATCGGCAGCATCGGTTGGCGCATAACATTGGATTATAGTAAGGTTTCGGACCCGTGTTCTAAATCTGGCAACGATTATCCTTTCACTTATAGGTTCCCACTTCATAAGCGCAGAGTGTGCCTGAGCGCTTAGTAGGAAGCCAACTCCGTGATGCCGGGGAGCGTGTTCACCTCGTAAACCAGAGTATAGCAGAACTTGTCCCGACGGCACTCTGTGTTCTCCAAAGTTTGGCCAATGGTTTTCACTCAGTCCCAGGATCTCAAGCTTCTTGCGGCGTGCCTCATTGGCAAGTTGTGCCAATTTACCCTGCTGGGCTAGGGTTAAAACGTTCCATGTTCCTATTCGTGTCCGTTGTTTCGCGCTAAGAGTCGTCGCCGTAAAATCAGTCCGTATTCTTTCATTATCGGATTCTCGAACAAATTGTTGTTTCGGGAACAGTAGGTTGTTGGCCCAAGGTTCCCTATCCACCGGGATGGGGCTGCCATCTTAGGTATAGCTTCCGGGGAATAGCATTTCATACTCAGCCGCTGGATGCCAGAACAGACGCTCGATCAGTCGGGTCAAATTTGTTTAAAGTCCCACCCAACACCAGGACTAGGCTAGTGCGCTTTGAGCGGCACACGGTCGCTTTGATAGGGCCTGCTTGGGGACACATGCAGCTTTTTATAGAAGTTCAACAGAGCCCACTGTCGAACCCCACCACATCCTAGGCAGACCCCACAGGACGCTGATGTCAGAAGGACAACAGTGCCCAGGCTGCACTACCAGCTAAGTACGCAACCCTTAGCTGGCGGTCAATTGTCATCGGAAGACCCGTGGAAGCGTGAGTATTGGAACTTGTGAGGACCAGAGCTATGTTAGGCGCCCCTTCCTGGATGTCAACTCACCATTTCGCAGCCCAAGGCCCAATTTTTGTATGTATGTGCCAAATTACATTACGCAAAATTGAGCAATTTTAAAGCTCCCTTCTCTACACATCCAATGTTGTAGGGATGATTCAATATTTTGGTATGAACCGTTGCACTTTAATGGACCCCTCCCTTCCTTCGTAGCGTTACGTTTTTTGTGAACAGCCTCTAGGGGCCATCCACAGCCTTACCAGCGTCACGCTTAGGGGCGAAATTCATGCAAACATTTTAAAGTTTCACTACAAAAAAGTGTGACGAAAAGGGGAATTAAGCAGAAAATCGCCAATTTTTACGTGACGTGCTTCATGGATCTTCTCCTATGACCAATTTCGCTTCAAAAATCAAAAATCTTCGCTTCAAAAAAAATGTGCAAATTCCTGTAAAGTTACAAAAATTTGGATATAGGGTAAATCACTACTTGGGCCTATTGACCCGATTCCCGGCTCACTGCACAGAAAACTTATAATTTTTGGAAGCTGTAGGTTTATAATTTATTTCACACAATACTCCATATTTTTTTTAATCATTTATTCCACTCATAATTTGTCCAATTATAGAAAATAAAAATGTAGATTCCGAACATTTTTGCTCTCCGTTGCTACACCACTGAGCCGGAGTGAATCTTTCCAATTTTACAAAACGGTATTTTCATATAAACACCTAGGGGAACAGACGGCTTTGGCAGGTTTTGTTCTATTATTGGCAGGGGGGTTTTTGTCGACCGAATTTTATGAAATTTGGCCACAATATTCTTTGATATGTAAAGAATGTTTAGGCCAAATTTGAGCATAATCAGACATAAAAAACCTCCCTGCCAATAATAGAACAAAACCTGCCAAATCCGTCATTACACCTACCTGTAAATCGTCACAGTTCTCGTTACAATCATTGCTTGAAGCTGTTAATCACCCCACAATAATTCTTAACTCACGCACTTTAATCTTTTCTATTTGTTCGTTTCACTAGAACTAATATGAACATATTAGAATACAATTGAAAATGTATCCTCAAACCGAACAAGAATTCACCTCGGCACAAGAACTTCTAGCCGCACCGTGCTGCCAAAAAGCCAGGAGTCTTTTTTAGTATGAAAAAAATCCTTCATCGTCCATAGGAAAACTATCTACCTAATACGTTGACGTTATCTTGTTATTTATAATTCTCTCGATTTCAAATAAAAATTATTATAAATAATACCATCTGGCATCATGTCGGCGCTGTGTGTGCATATTTTTGTTTACGTCGCATTTTCTACCGTCCCGAGAGAGAATGAGAGTAAGATGTTGCGAGATTGAGCGAAATTTTTCTTAGGCCTGGAACTGGTTTGGAAGTGGGTCGGAAATGCAATCGCTATGACTGAAATGAGTGCTGCACATCGTTAATTTAAATCAAATAAAAGCTTTTTCAAACGATGTTTACCAAGAAAAGCTATTTTTAAGCAGAAGTGAACCCCATTGCAGTATTACACGGTCCACAAAATTCAGGAAAAGTTGCTTCCTGTCATAAATATCAAATAAATAATGCAGTCGTATGCATGTTAGGCCGGGAATGGGGTAAGAAACCCTATTCTTTTTTGTTTTTCATAAATCTGTATATTTGTCAATCCTTACCAGTGGACGGGCAGGCCAGGGGTTATTTTTTTCTACGGGTAACAATGAACGTAAATAAGTGTTTAGTGCTCGATAGATCGTACCTTTATAATGCATCGCTCGATCGAAGAAAGCACGATTCTTTTTAGTATGTGTAAGTCTCCTGGCGTGCATTGTGTGGGTAGGGTAAGACGGTATAATATGCCCCCCCTAAGACAATTCCTATGAAAACTTTTTACTTTTCAACGTAATTTATGCAAACTTTGTGTTATTTGGTAGTTCAACAAGTCGCAAATGCATTGCCTGTGAGTAGCCACATGAAAATATTACTGAGAATATGTAATAAAGCTTTTTTGAAAAGTCGTGAAAAACTGGATTTCAAAAGTGCCTGGGCAATACGCCCCACCGTAATTAAACACGTTTCATAGCACTTCATTAGTATTTTATCTATCCCATAACAAAAAGGTTACAAATCCTTATGTGCTTGGCATGAAAAAACCAACATAAGTCCATTTAAGCAGGTGTGAATTACATTTCAATATTGTCCATACAAATTGGAAGCAACTGCTGCAGGCTCAGTGCGCTTGTGTACAGTTGGTAAGGGCATACCGTCGTGCCTGCACTGGGGCGTTTTGGCCAGTAAAACATGTTTTCGAAAATCGTTACATTTTTGAAGATGGAAGCATTTTATATCATATTAACAACTGAGAAAAGTTATTTTGTTGCCCAACTGAGTGTTCCAGTGCAAGTTTTCCGGAAAGTATGCTAGATTCGGTTCAAAATGTTAAGCAAACAAACATGAAAAGTTACATCAAAACTGTAACTTTTTGTATTTGGCTATTATTTTCATTGTGTAATAGAAAAATACTTCCACATTCACATAGTATGATGGTTTTACAAATATTTATAGGTTCCAACTGATTTTTACTCTTAGTTAGGTATAGTTGTCTAGAAATCAAAGGGGGGCGTTTTGGCCAGGTGGGGCGCATTATACCGCATCTTACCCTATTTTTTGAGCAAATGATCATGAATCCCCAAGCAACAACTGCAATGCTTAAAGACTTATACTGGTTTTATAGAGGTTTTATAATAGCAATAGCAATTAACTCATTAAAGCTTCCAGAAGAACTACAGTGCCCGTAGCTGTAATAGTTATGATTAATGTTTTTTATACGTGACAAAACTATTGTGATAATAATCAAACCTATAAGATGCATACCGACCAAAAATCAAATTGACCGTTACAGAACACCCATCACACTTAACAAAGAGCATTAAAAAAATCCCTGAAGAAGACATCGAACCCGATGTCGAAACGTTGGACAACATTTAAAAAATTGTTATAATAAACCAGACTGCATAGCCGAAAAAACTAAAAAAAAAATTGCATGATATGCAATTGCGCATTGATTTCAATAAATTATTTTTCATGGTTTCACCAGAAAAAAAATATTGCATACCTTTGGCTTGTATACTGCCCATGAACGCATATTTGTAACATTGCATTTTTTGCGATTTTGAATTGAGTTGTTAGGCTTATGAATCATCTCAATGTTGTGAGTTTTTTTCATCTGATTTGGTGAAATCTGAAAGTTTGTTCTAAAAATCTCGAACAAACTACACGGAAGAAATAAATTACCCAATAGTGAGTTCAATTCACCCAACCTCGAACATCCGTACGGCAAGCCAAAATTGAGTAAATGGGGTTGAAGTAGTTTACCTTTACTCCCATGTTAAAAAAGTACCCAACGGAAAATTTATTTACCAAACTGGTTTAATTCACTCAATTTTGACCTCAGGAAATAAACTCAAAGTTGGTTTTCCGTATTGAACTGGCGTCGTTGGATTGTTTCACTCTTTTGTTTTTGACAACAGAAGAAAGAGTGGATGAAAGAGAAGAGAAAAAATAACTCAAATGTAAGTTTAAAAATCTCAACGCTGGGTACTTTTTTTCTTCCGTGTAGGGTTCTTTCCTAATTAAGTAAGGCTAAATTAGATGATTTTGGACCCATATCTTCCCCCTCGAAAAATTTTTCGTTGGAAGGTTTAATTTTTTGTATGGATCCTAACGATTGGCCTAACTTCTCCCTCCTCCTACAGCGTTACGTATTTTGTGAAACGCCCCCTATCAAATTGTTTTGTAACATCATGCATAGTGACCAAGCGGTCTGTAACACAGGAAAATTATGTTCCTTTGCCACTAGTTTCCACTCAAGTATCAAGTTATGCAAGTTATGCCGAAAACTGCAACAAATGTTTGCGCAACTGTAAAACTTTTCTTAAAAATCAATTGTATTTCCATACAAACGCATATCACAAACTTTATCGTTTCATTTCTGCAATGCCTACTTTTGTTGATTGTTACAAATATGCGATCATGGGCAGTATAGATCACCAAAAAGCAAATCTCGCTTAACTTTTCAAAAGGACCTAAGTAACATTTTTTTCATGAATTAATTTGAATAGCGCAATCAACAGAACAACATGAAAGCTTTTGATTGCAGTATTCAAATTAATTCATGAAAAAAATGTTACTTAGGTCCTTTTGAAAAGTTAAGCGAGAAATCTCGCTTACCGCCGTCGGGGGTGACAATGGGTCTGGGGGTGAGAATGGGTCATTGCTCTCATGGACAGCCTGGAGGTTGGATAACAAAATCGTTTAAAAAGGTCTCTTATATTTCAGTTTTCTTACCCTCAGATACATTTAATCTATACCACATGCATTCTAAGTTGTTGAAACAGTGACCCATTCTCACCCCCATTTGACCCATTGTCACCCCCGACGACGGTATTAAAAAGTAAACAAATCTCGGGCACTTATTCAAAAGGACGTTTGTGATTTTGTAAACAACGATTCGTACGTCGATTTGTCCACGCAAACCAACACCACGAATTGGTAGCCGAAGCCTCCATCACCCGTCCGTGGTGATGGTTTGCGTGGGAGTGCTATCAGAGTGAAGAAAACGTTTGAATCTTTTTTTATAAAATCACATACGTCCTTTTGAATAAGTACCCGAGAAATAATCAACATGAGCGTAGACAGCTGCTAATTTACTAGCTTACAGGTTGTGTCGACGTCATAAAGTGGTCTTAACATGATTGATTATATCTTGGTTCTCATAATCACCAAGTCTGGAGGAGGTTTTATGTATTTAGTATGTTTTATGTGAGACTTGAAGTGTTTTATAAAATCGTTGCTCCTGAACTGAAACGCATATCCAGGGTCGTTACGACTACGAGGCTTTCGCGGATTTGGCGCGGATTTGCATAACGATTTTAGAGCTTCGCGTCGAGTTGGCGCGGATTTAGTTTTAGATGAAAATATAATAAATAAAATGCTGGATCTACTAAGAGCTTAGCTGATTTCTTGTTTAGATCCGCTAATATGATATTTTAGTATCAGTTCCTCCAACCGGGAAAAAACCGGGAATCTGAATTTCAATTTTGAATTGACACCCTGAATGTACGTTTGTTTGCAAATTAGTTTTATGTCTTTCTTGATGGGTTTTATTTTCATTAGCAAATGTTGTTGAGAACAAAACTTGAACCGTTTGTTTTGTAAACTGCATATGTAACATTTTTGGCCAAAATGAGATTTTTATATATTCTGAATCCTCGTCCAAAAATACGTATTCTGGCAAAAAACACAAAAAAATGTTCAGGAATGTATGAATTTTTTTTCTTTTGTTTGAGAAACTACATATGTCCACGTACTTTGAAGAGAAATTGCGAAGAACTGCTTACAAATTTGTGCAAATTTGTTCAAAAACAGGTTTTTGTTGTTTTCTCGAAATAGTGTAAAATGGACTTATGTAGTTTCTCAAACAAATGATTCATTTACTTTTGAAGGCTACTAACATTATTCTTCGAATATGCCCAAGCCCTTATTAAACGGCATGTATTATACTGTTACGCATTTTTTAAACAAATATTATGAGGAGAGGGTCGCCAATTTTTGTAATTTTTAATCCGGACACCCATTTTCACCTTGTCAAATTATTTGTAATTCCGAGATATTTGTCAGTTTCTGATTATTTTACGAAGAATCACTTAGCATGGTATAGGGGAAAAGACGGCTTTGGCAGGTTTTGTTCTATTATTGGCAGAGGGGTTTTGGTCGACCAAATTTTATGAAATTTGGCCACAATGTTCTTTGATATGCAAAGAATATTTAGGCCAAATTTGAGCATAATCAGTCATAAAAAAAACCCTGACAATAATAGAACAAAACCTTTTTTTTTTTTTTGTCTTTATTAATGAGGTTTTCGGCCCTTGACCGGTTCACCTCACGAACAAAACCTGCCAAAGCCGTCATTCCCCCTATCATGTCATTTTCCAAAAGTTTTTTTTGTTAGGATTTTAACATTGGACCACTTTATATTGCAGTGGACCATTTTATATTGCTTTCAAAATATTCATCAAAATTCTAGAACGAATAAGAGTTTATACAACAATTGAAAACACAAAAATGTTTTTTGATTTGATGCAGATGCCTTATTTCCTCAGTAGCAGTTCAAAAATTATAAGATGACTCTTGAAAGTTATTTTTGAAGGTTTTTTGCGATATTTTTGTATAACACCGATAGTATTTTTACAGGATTATCAACAGAAAACGAAGAAAACTCAGAATGGATTTTTTCACAAGAACCATATGAGGATTCTTCTATAAATTATTTGTAAATAAATTTTCACAGCCTTAGGAGGATTTTTGCAGCATTCAAAATCTGAAAAACAAGAAAAAAAAATTGGTGGTATATTAAACCAGAGTTGCATTGTCTAATTCCTTAATTTTTAGGCAAGTTCGTCTTGTGATCAATAATTACAACAAAGTTGCATAATTTATTACTTCAGAAGAAATTACGGTTTTCTCATTTTTATTTATTTTCATTTATTTTCCAAGTTTTTCTATAATTAATTTTGATCAGATCGAACTTTATAAAGTTCGATCAACAAAAAATCAGTTGAAAATAGCGGAACAAAACATGCCAAAACCATCATCTCATATTAAAAGTGATGCTTATTGAAATAGTTTTGGCTGTTCGATTCCCGGTGCCGGTCTAGGCAATTTTCGGATTGGAAATTGTCTCGACTTCCCTGGGCATAAAAGTATTATTGTGTTAGCCTCATGATATACAAATGCAAAAATGGTAACTTGGCTTAGAAACCTTGCAGTTAATAACTGTGGAAGTGCTTAATGAACACTAAGCTGCGAGGCGGCTCTGTCCCAGTGTGGGGATGTAATGCCAATAAGAAGAAGAAGAATAAGAAGTGTAGTCATTGAATTAGAATATTATAAAAACTTGAAGAGAAGATGTTCAGTAAATTATTATAAAAAATTGATATTTCACGTGTATTTGCTTAGAATTTAGTTCTTTAGTCGCGCGGATTTGGCGTGGAATGGATTTCAGGTCGCACGGAAATGGCGCGGATTTGATTTTTGGTCGGCGCGGATTTAGTGCGGAAAATATTTCAGAATCTTCGTAAAAACCCTGCATATCAGGTTTTAATGATTACGATAAAACTGGGCCAACTGGCCGTGACTTGGTTGTATAGCGGTCTACAAGAGGATGTGAGAACTAGAACGTCTGTATGGGAAGTTTTGAGATAAGGTTCTGAAGTACGTACGCTATAAAACTCTGATACAAGCTCGATTGTTACTTGGGTCTACTCAGTGCACGGATATTTTGCGCCATCCAGTGTACATTACGCTCCATTACAGGTACAATCAAAATATTGATGTTTTAGGGTCACCCTAACATTATTATTTAAAATTGTCATAACAAATGATACAAACAACGTACAGCAATGACTTCCTCAGCAAATTGCCTCAAAATTAAACAAAGAACATCGTACAATGCTAAAATTAAAAATCTAGAAGCCAAAGCTAAGATGAGCATCCCTTAATCCCTTTTGCTATCGGAATAACCCTGAACACTCTAGTTCACCAAATCCACCCTGACACTAAAATTTGATATGAAAATGCTAATATCATCTTTCAAACTTAAACGTATATGTTCATGATAGAATTAGAGGAGAAAGTATAGATTCTATAGTTCCGTTAAGATACGCCAGGCATGAAGAATGTTTTAGTTTTTATAGAAGTCAATTTGAAAGCGAGCGGCGGGCAATATTTGTGATGGTATATATCTCACAACCCTTCTTCTGTCAAGCTCCCTAATGAAGAGGGAGGGAAGAGTATCAGTGTGGAAGCTGATATATCTCTACTGACTCTCCACTAACAATATAATAAAAAATAATTATTTTGTAATACAGATAAATTAGCTAAATTTAGCGAACAACTAGGAATTAGCATTAGAAAATAAGGCTTGCATAAGCATATAAAGTTTTCAACAACAAAATTGACCAGGTGTGCATATTATAAGTCTGCAAAGAATGTTTTGAGGCCATTCAAAACATTTACAGTGGAAAAGTTGTCTATGTTTAACTCGATTAGGAAAATCTATCTCAAATGGAGCTGGGCACTATTTGTCGAACAAACAAATGATAAAAATACAAAGTAGTAAAACTGTATTCCACAATCTATAATTCGGGACTGATTTGCGGATTTGGGGCGTAACTTATTTTGTGAACAAACATTGTTTTATCGGTTCCGTAGAATGCACGCATTTCACTCCAAAACTAATTGCATTGTCTGATAGAGGAAAGCCTATCCTGTCGGATGCATACAGTGGTTTTCTCATAAAAAGCTTGTTTTAGCAGGAATTCGCCTTCCAATGTTTATTTACAAAATAAGTTACGCCCAAATCGCAAATCAGTCCCGATTTATGATTTGCTGTGAAAGATTACATTATTTTCATTGTGCAGCAAAGTTATACTGAAATAGAAGGTTTCACTCTAGTAAAGGAAGCTACTTACCTGCGTTAATGTCTGATTTTTGCTAATGGCTATTAAATTTGATTATAATCGTTTACTAAAACGTGCTAAAACGCAATATTGAACCGGAAAGGTCGTGGCTAATAACAAGAAATGTATATGATTTTTTTTCTAACCCCGCTTACTTATTTCGTCTATCTTTTGGAATAAATAGGCACAAGTTATCGATACTAACGATTGGGACGAACAGCACATACAACTTTTGTTTCTTCCTTATACCGAGGCTCATTAATGTGAAGGACCATAATCGAACTCATTTTCCTAGGCAAACACAATAAACGATTGATATAAATCTTCGCCTACACCTACGCACAGTTGGTCGTCTTCATCTGGGGACTGAACTTGCTGCCATCCTAGCCAACCGACATACGGCGAGAGTAAGACAAGACCCCGTTGCTATGCGTTGGCGTTGGTATTATCTAGACACGCAATAGCCCCACAAAGCATGACCATCGTCCTTTCACGTCTCTGATCGAACTTGGAGGTGAATTGTAGGACATTTATTCCAAACTGAGAATAGCTTTCGTTGATTAGGAAGGACTTTCCGTGCTTGTCTCTCACGTATCGCACTGGGAACAATTTATTTTAACTAGTGAAACTTCATCTAAATCTAAGTGGTAGAGAAACATTAGTCAGTCATACAGCAACGGTTTACGCCATCGTAGATTACCGTCTATTTCCACACAACGGAAACGAAGCTGAAGAATCGAGATAGAGATGATTAATATTCCAAGTGCATCGTTCGCCACACCCGGCCGAAAACGCGATACTTGCTTGCTACCACTCACGAAGAATATGACACCTTCCCGCTCCTTCCCATACCCGTATGCCATTCCTTTGATTTAAACATGTCCTCCTACTTCACGGAAAGACATCTAGAATCCTGACACATTTGGCCCTACGATACCGCAACAGCCAGAACACGGTGCAGTTCGTAGGCTTCTTCTACCATCGGCGACAATCATCGGTGAAATGTTGAAATAGAAACAAACAACTCGTAGTCGGGTTCTGCATTTGCATCTACTCTACGGATGCACGCTCCTGCCATCGCACAGTTGCGGGACATCGGACTAAACTAACTAAATAAAAAGATATAAAAACTATTAGTGCATTTATTGCAATGCTTGCATCGTTGAACACGGGTTCCATTGCCGCTCCAACCTAGGGAAACTGGAAGTTTTGTCTCGCATTCGGCCACTGGGTCCCGTATTCGGCTCTTTGTTTGGTTTTGCAATCACTGTGGCTACGGCACTGGCATTTTGCATTCGTCTTCGCATCCACGCGTCACCAGATCACTGGAGAAGTGTCATTAAACTCCGCTCAAACACGGCGGTGGTGACTGTTTTCCCTCCTCGGCACACAAAGAGGCTAGGCTTAACTTGAAGACGTGCAAATATCTCGACCTTCTTGTGCTTGGCAGACGACCGGCGCGGTCGGCGCGGCGCGCGCGGTTGACACACAAATCATCGATCTACACCAGAAGCGATGAGCTGCAGTTCGAATTCGCGCCGCCGATCCCTTGCCGCTGCTTTCTTATCTTACTGCAAAGGGGGCTTTCTGGTAGACTCGTATAGAGTCGAGGCCCAATCCCCAATAAGGACATCTGGTCTTTGTTGATCTATCTACGGTCGTCGTCGCTGTGCCAACGACAAGCCCGTGTTTGGATGCTGTTTTTTTTCTTTCTCTTCTGTTGCTTCATGTCTTACTAATACTTATTTACAATCGATTGCGCCCCAAGCGGATGTACGAATGTCATCGCTTGCGCTAAACGTTAAACGTTGCATCGTGAGCATCTGACCATGCTTAGTTGAGGAGGAAATTGATTTGTGAACAGGGTAACTACGTAGCAAGATCGTGGTTTGTTTAGATTTATCTATTCTAACTGAGGGTAAAATAGGCAAATGGAATAGGTAATACGTGTAAAATTAAAGTTGATCCGACGCTAGGAAGACGACTTGTCACCGTCGTAGGAAAAACGAATGTTTGGGAAAAAATATGAAACTATTTGGTCACAAAATTCAGATTTTCCTACCAAGAAATTCGTTAGTTATGTTCAGTACGTTACGTTATTACGTTGGATCTTCCTTAGAATATGTAAATAATCTCAATTTCTACAATCATGATAGTCATCATTTGATTTTCGTGGTCTTGAACTGCCATTGCGACCAGTGTCAGCTCATGGTAAGTTTTGTTTTGATGCCTTATTAATCAGAAAAAGAGTGTAGTGCACATAAAAAAAATACGAGAAAGGCAAACATAAAACTAGGGAAAAACGACCTATCATGGAGGGGTTACGCACCGTGTCAAAACAAAATTGATATAAAAAATTCTTTAAAAATTACCTGTTAGTCTTTTTCCACATTGCAGTAGTCGAATACGATGCTTGTTAACTATAGTTTCGTAAATATTATGTCAATTGTGCAGAACTTCTGTTTTGTTTTTATCACAATAAAAACCAAGTACCGCAATAATAGGACGCAGTTGCCTATCGTTGTGATATTTTTTGAAGGTCAGTCCTATTGTTGCGGTATTGCATGTAATTCTTATGGAGGTCGATACCACAACAATAGGACTTTAGCACTACTGCAATAATAGGCTCAAAGGATTTTAATTTTTAATGAAAAATGTTTATTTTTCATAATTTGGAACGGAATTTTGTTAAACAAAAGCTGTTCTAGTTGTTGATTCGAAGAGTTTTACCGTATCCACAACTGTTTTTAATGCTATTATATCCAGAATCGACTATTTTAACACTACCGCAACATTAGGACATACCACAACGATAAGACGTTGTACCCTATGTGTTAAAAACCATTGAAGCTTACAAAATGTACGTCGGGTAAAATGGCCCTGTTCTGAGCATGGAACGATGAAGTTTTGTGCTCTTTCACCCAACGCAACACTGCTTAACTCTTCCTTAATTCACAAAAGTTTCTAGATATTCGGAATAATCTTTTGATAATAACAGACTAATCCCTCTGAAAGTAAAATGTGAAAATTATTTTTTCCACCGGAATGAGATGGACAAGCTAAATACTTTTTAATTCTAACTCTTTTAAATGATTTTGCACATTCTCCATGTCTTCTACAAAGTTGTTAATCAAGCAAAACTACATGTTCAAAACTACACAAAATCAATTTCTGAATTATCCATATTTTCAAAAGTATTTCCACTTGTAATTTTATAGATGCCCTTCTATTCTTTCTACCGATATTGAAAACTTTTGTTAACAGGAGTCTGCTTGATTGCTGTGTTAAAACTTGAACCATGAAAAATCATATTATTCAAACTTTGGTTGTATAAGAGATAAAAAGTTACAATATTCAGCAAAAACATGTTTTTTTTTTGCTAATTTAACAATTTTATAGAAGAAAAGGAAAATATGGAAAACCATTATAATTGGTTATAGTTAAAAATAATGATTCTAAAGGGGTTTCCACATAAAACGTGTTGAGTTTGTTTTATAAAAATATAGAAACTCGGCTTTTTCGCCAAAGTTGTCTGCAATAGTATTGCCAATATTATTTATTAACTATTATACCGCTCATAAAAAAATCTACTCCTCCGCTTATTTATAATCGCAACAAAAAATGAGCACCAGATAGTCGCCTAAGAAAAACATACCTTCAGAAAAAAAGCTACTTTGATATTTTTGAAAATTCAGCCGCCACGTACTGCGGATAAATTTTCCACATCTATGAAAGACTTGGAAAATGATTACGAAAGTTGACATTTTGTTGCAAGGCACAATATTATAGCAAATAATATCCAGCTTTTTACTCTGGACAGCTATAAATTTTAAATCACCCCTATCTGACGTTTCATGCGTCCACCATAAAATCCAAAGTTTGAATCAAAGTGTGCTTTGTGATGTTGGAAAAAATGTTGACATTGAACATTGAACCTTTCAAGAGGCTCGGAAGCCTCCTTTCAAGAGGCTCGGAAGCCTCCTTTCAAGAGGCTCGGAAGCCTCCTTTCAAGAGGCTCGGAAGCCTCCTTTCAAGAGGCTCGGAAGCCTCCTTTAAAGAGGCTCAGGAAGCCTCCTTCAAGAGGCTCAGAAGCCTCCCATCAAGAGGCTCAGGAAGCCTCCTTTCAAGAGGTTAGGAAGCCTCCTTTCAAGAGGCTCAGGCCTCCTTTCAAGAGGCCTCAAGCCTCCTTCAATAGGCCTCAGGCCTCCTTCAAGAGGCCCGGAAGCCTCCCTTTCAAGAGGCTCAAGCCTCCTTTCAAGAGGCTCAGGAAGCCTCCTTCAAGAGGTTCAGAAGCCTCCTTTCAAGAGGCTCAGAGCCTCCTTCAAGAGGCTCGGAAGCCTCCTTTCAAGAGGCTCGGAAGCCTCCTTCAAGAGGCTCAGGAAGCCTCCTTTCAAGAGGCTCGAAGCCTCCTTTCAAGAGGCCTCGTAAGCCTCCTTTCAAGAGGCTCAAGCCTCCTTTCAAGAGGCCAGAAGCCTCCTTTCAAGAGGCTCAGAAGCCTCCTTTCAAGAGGCCTGGAAGCCTCCCTTTCAAGAGGCTCAGGCCTCCCTTCAAGAGGCTCAGAAGCCTCCTTTCAAGAGGCCTC
The DNA here is from genome assembly GCF_024139115.2 of Armigeres subalbatus. Taxonomy (NCBI): domain Eukaryota; kingdom Metazoa; phylum Arthropoda; class Insecta; order Diptera; family Culicidae; genus Armigeres; species Armigeres subalbatus. Next base: position 303,712,101 of record NC_085140.1, on the reverse strand, counting down.
GGAAGCCTCCTTTCAAGAGGCTCAGGCCTCCTTCAAGAGGCTCAGGAAGCCTCCTTTCAAGAGGCTCAGAGCCTCCTTTCAAGAGGCCTGGAAGCCTCCTTCAAGAGGCCTGGAAGCCTCCTTCAAGAGGCCCCAGCCTCCTTTCAAGAGGCCTCAGCCTCCTTTCAAGAGGCCCGGAAGCCTCCTTCAAGAGGCCTCAGGCCTCCTTTCAAGAGGCTCTGGAAGCCTCCTTTCAAGAGGCCCAGAGCCTCCCTTCAAGAGGCCCGGAAGCCTCCTTTCAAGAGGCCCAGCCTCCTTTCAAGAGGCTCAGGAAGCCTCTCTTCAAGAGGCCTGGAAGCCTCCTTTCAAGAGGCTCAGAGCCTCCTTTCAAGAGGCCTGGAAGCCTCCTTTCAAGAGGCCTCAGAAGCCTCCTTTCAAGAGGCTCAGAAGCCTCCTTTCAAGAGGCTCAGAGCCTCCTTTCAAGAGGCTCGGCCTCCTTTCAAGAGGCTCAGAAGCCTCCTTTCAAGAGGCTCAGGCCTCCTTTCAAGAGGCTCAAGCCTCCTTTCAAGAGGCTCAGAAGCCTCCTTTCAAGAGGCTCAAGCCTCCTTCAAGAGGCTCAGCCTCCTTTCAAGAGGCCTGGAAGCCTCCTTTCAAGAGGCCTCGGAAGCCTCCTTTCAAGAGGCTCAGGCCTCCTTTCAAGAGGCCCGGAAGCCTCCTTTCAAGAGGCTCAGAGCCTCCTTTCAAGAGGCTCAGGAAGCCTCCTTTTCAAGAGGCCTGGAAGCCTCCTTTCAAGAGGCTCAGGCCTCCTTCAAGAGGCCTGGAAGCCTCCTTTCAAGAGGCCTCGAAGCCTCCTTTCAAGAGGCTCGGAAGCCTCCTTTCAGAGGCTCAGAAGCCTCCTTTCAAGAGGCTCAGAGCCTCCTTTCAAGAGGCTCAGAAGCCTCCTTTCAAGAGGCCTCAAGCCTCCTTTCAAGAGGCCCGGAAGCCTCCTTTCAAGAGGCTCAGAGCCTCCTTTCAAGAGGCCTCAGGCCTCCTTCAAGAGGCTCAGAGCCTCCTTTCAAGAGGCCCGGGCCTCCTTCAAGAGGCTCGGAAGCCTCCTTTCAAGAGGCCTGGAAGCCTCCTTTCAAGAGGCTCAGAAGCCTCCTTTCAAGAGGCTCAGAAGCCTCCTTTCAAGAGGCTCAGGCCTCCTTTCAAGAGGCTCAGAGCCTCCTTTCAAGAGGCCTCAGAAGCCTCCTTTCAAGAGGCCCGGAAGCCTCCTTTCAAGAGGCCTGGAAGCCTCCTTTCAAGAGGCTCAGGCCTCCTTTCAAGAGGCTCAGAAGCCTCCTTTCAAGAGGCCTCAGCCTCCTTTCAAGAGGCTCAGAGCCTCCTTTCAAGAGGCTCAGAAGCCTCCTTTCAAGAGGCTCAGGCCTCCTTTCAAGAGGCCGAGCCTCCTTCAAGAGGCTGGAAGCCTCCTTTCAAGAGGCTCAGAGCCTCCTTCAAGAGGCCTGGAAGCCTCCTTCAAGAGGCTCAAGCCTCCTTTCAAGAGGCCTCGAAGCCTCCTTCAAGAGGCCCCGGAAGCCTCCTTTCAAGAGGCTCAGAAGCCTCCTTCAAGAGGCCTGGAAGCCTCCTTTCAAGAGGCTCGGAAGCCTCCTTCAAGAGGCCTGGAAGCCTCCTTTCAAGAGGCCCAGGCCTCCTTTCAAGAGGCTCCAGCCTCCTTTCAAGAGGCTCCAGCCTCCTTTCAAGAGGCCTGGAAGCCTCCTTTCAAGAGGCTCAGAGCCTCCTTCAAGAGGCCCCAGCCTCCTTTCAAGAGGCTCGGAAGCCTCCTTCAAGAGGGCCCGGAAGCCTCCTTTCAAGAGGCCTGGAAGCCTCCTTCAAGAGGCCCCAGGCCTCCTTCAAGAGGCTCAGAAGCCTCCTTTCAAGAGGCTCAGAAGCCTCCTTTCAAGAGAGGCTCAGAAGCCTCCTTCAAGAGGCTCAGAGCCTCCTTTCAAGAGGCCTCAAAGCCTCCTTTCAAGAGGCTCAAGCCTCCTTCAAGAGGCCTCAGAAGCCTCCTTTCAAGAGGCTCAGGCCTCCTTTCAAGAGGCCTCAAGCCTCCTTTCAAGAGGCTCAAGCCTCCTTTCAAGAGGCCTCAGAGCCTCCTTCAAGAGGCCCCAGCCTCCTTTCAAGAGGCCTGGAAGCCTCCTTTCAAGAGGCCTCAAGCCTCCTTTCAAGAGGCTCAGAAGCCTCCTTTCAAGAGGCCTCCAGCCTCCTTTCAAGAGGCTCAAGCCTCCCTTCAAGAGGCCCAGCCTCCTTTCAAGAGGCTCAGAAGCCTCCTTTCAAGAGGCCTGGAAGCCTCCTTTCAAGAGGCCTCAAGCCTCCTTTCAAGAGGCTCAGGCCTCCTTTCAAGAGGCTCGGAAGCCTCCTTTCAAGAGGCTCAGGCCCTCCTTCAAGAGGCCTGGAAGCCTCCTTTCAAGAGGCCTGGAAGCCTCCTTCAAGAGGCCTGGAAGCCTCCTTCAAGAGGCCTGGAAGCCTCCTTCAAGAGGCTCAGGCCTCCTTTCAAGAGGCCCGGAAGCCTCCTTTCAAGAGGCTCAGAGCCTCCTTTCAAGAGGCCCGGAAGCCTCCTTCAAGAGGCTCGGAAGCCTCCTTTCAAGAGGCTCAGAGCCTCCTTTCAAGAGGCCCGGAAGCCTCCTTCAAGAGGCCTCAGGCCTCCTTTCAAGAGGCCCAGAAGCCTCCTTTCAAGAGGCCCGGAAGCCTCCTTCAAGAGGCCTCAGAGCCTCCTTCAAGAGGCTCAGAAGCCTCCTTTCAAGAGGCCCAAGCCTCCTTTCAAGAGGCCCAGAAGCCTCCTTTCAAGAGGCTCAAGCCTCCTTCAAGAGGCTCAGAAGCCTCCCCTTTCAAGAGGCTCAGAAGCCTCCTTTCAAGAGGCTCAGGCCTCCTTTCAAGAGGCCCAGCCTCCTTTCAAGAGGCCCGGAAGCCTCCCTTCAAGAGGCTCAGAAGCCTCCTTTCAAGAGGCTCAGAAGCCTCCTTCAAGAGGCCTCAAGCCTCCTTTCAAGAGGCTCAGAAGCCTCCTTTCAAGAGGCCTGGAAGCCTCCTTTCAAGAGGCCTCAAGCCTCCTTTCAAGAGGCCTGGAAGCCTCCTTCAAGAGGCCCAGGAAGCCTCCTTCAAGAGGCTCAGCCTCCTTCAAGAGGGCCTCAGCCTCCTTTCAAGAGGCTCAGGAAGCCTCCCTTCAAGAGGCCTCAGCCTCCTTTCAAGAGGCTCAGAAGCCTCCTTCAAAAGCCCCTTCAAGAGGCCCAGCCTCCCTTTCAAGAGGCCTGGAAGCCTCCTTTCAAGAGGCCTCGCCTCCTTTCAAGAGGGCCTGGAAGCCTCCTTTCAAGAGGCTCAAGCCTCCTTCAAGAGGCCTGGAAGCCTCCTTTCAAGAGGCTCAAGCCTCCTTTCAAGAGGCCTGGAAGCCTCCTTTCAAGAGGCTCAGAAGCCTCCTTCAAGAGGCCTCGGAAGCCTCCTTCAAGAGGCTCAGAAGCCTCCTTTCAAGAGGCTCAGAAGCCTCCTTTCAAGAGGCTCAGAAGCCTCCTTTCAAGAGGCTCAGAAGCCACTTTCAGAGGCTCAGAAGCCTCCTTTCAAGGCTCAGGCCTCCTTTCCAAGAGGCTCAGGCCTCCTTCAAGAGGCCTGGAAGCCTCCTTTCAAGAGGCTCAGCCTCCTTCAAGAGGCCTGAAGCCTCCTTTCAAGAGGGCCTGGAAGCCTCCTTTCAAGAGGCTCAAGCCTCCTTTCCAAGAGGCTCAGGCCTCCTTTCAAGAGGCTCAGCCTCCTTTCAAGAGGCTCAAGCCTCCTTTCAAGAGGCCCAGCCTCCTTCAAGAGGCTCCAGCCTCCTTCAAGAGGCTCAGAAGCCTCCTTTCAAGAGGCCTGGAAGCCTCCTTTCAAGAGGCTCAGAGCCTCCTTTCAAGAGGCCTGGAAGCCTCCTTCAAGAGGCCCGGAAGCCTCCTTCAAGAGGCCCAAGCCTCCTTTCAAGAGGCTCAGGCTTGCCTCCTTTCAAGAGCTCAGGAAGCCTCCTTCAAGAGGCTCAGGCCTCCTTTCAAGAGGCTCAGAAGCCTCCTTTCAAGAGGCTCAGGAAGCCTCCTTTCAAGAGGCTCAGCCCTCCCTTTCAAGAGGCCCTGGAAGCCTCCTTCAAGAGGCCTCAGAAGCCTCCTTTCAAGAGGCTCCGAAGCCTCCTTTCAAGAGGCCTGGAAGCCTCCTTCAAGAGGCTCAGAGCCTCCCTTTCAAGAGGCCTCAGCCTCCCCTTTCAAGAGGCCTGGAAGCCTCTCTTTCAAGAGGCCCGGAAGCCTCCTTTCAAGAGGCCCTGAAGCCTCCTTTCAAGAGGCTCGGAAGCCTCCCTTCAAGAGGCCTGGAAGCCTCCCTTCAAGAGGCTCAGAAGCCTCCTTTCAAGAGGCCCGGAAGCCTCCTTTCAAGAGGCTCCAGCCTCCTTCAAGAGGCCTGGAAGCCTCCTTTCAAGAGGCTCGGAAGCCTCCTTTCAAGAGGCACCGGAACCTCCCTTCAAGAGGCTCGGAAGCCTCCTTTCAAGAGGCTCGGAAGCCTTCTTTCAAGAGGCTCGGAAGCCTCCTTTCAAGAGGCTCGGAAGCCTCCTTTCAAGAGGCTCGGAAGCCTCCTTTCAAAAGGGCTCGGAAGCCTCCTTTCAAGAGGCTCGGAAGTCTTCCTCCCAAGAGGCTCGGAAGCCTCCTTTCAAGAGGCTCAAAAGCTTCCTTTCAAGAGGCTCGAAAGCTTCCTTTCAAGAGGTTCGGAAGTCTTCTTTCAAGAGGCTCGGAAGCCCCCTTTCAAGAGGCCTCGGAAGCCTCCTTTCAAGAGGCCTCGGTAGCCTCCTTTCAAGAGGCCTCGGAAGCCTCCTTTCAAGAGGCCTCGGAAGCCTCCTTTCAAGAGGCCTCGGAAGCCTCCTTTCAAGAGGCCTCGGAAGCCTCCTTTCAAGAGGCCTCGGAAGCCTCCTTTCAAGAGGCCTCGGAAGCCTCCTCTCAAGAGGCCTCGGAAGCCTCCTTTCAAGAGGCCTCGGAAGCCTCCTTTCAAGAGGCCTCGGAAGCCTCCTTTCAAGAGGCCTCGGAAGCCTCCTTTCAAGAGGCCTCGGAAGCCTCCTTTCAAGACGCTCAGTTTTACGGAATTACGAAAATTTCAGACATCTTTTTGGTGAGCCTTTTATTTCGTTAGTTTCAGTTCCGTTTTTATTATTATGTCTTATGAGGTACACTTATTTCAATTTACAGCGAAGAAAGTAGGGGGTACCTCAATGAATGCTAAAACTCGAAGGGGTACTTCTGAAGAAAAAGGTTGAGAACCGCTGCTACAAGGCATTTTATGACCTAATTGCTATTTTTCTTAACTGTTTTAATATTTAGAATTTTTCGGAATGCGCAATCGTTATGAAATTCAATAGTCATCAACTAAGCTTTATTAGCTGTCGAATGTAATTTGATACGAGAGAATTTGTTGAGGATTACTATGTGAAAAATTGGCTAATGCTTTTTATGGCAACTGTGCACACACATACACACGGACAGATTGACATTTGTTCAGTTCGTCGAGGTGAGTCGTTTGGTATATAACACCAAGGGTCTCTGAGCCTTCTATAAAAAAGTTCATTTTTGGAGTCAAATAATGGCCTTTCGGTACAACTTTGTTGTACGAGAAAGGCAAAAAGGAAGAAGGAAAAAAGAAGATATAAAAAGGAATAAAGAAGAAGGAAAAAGTATTAAGGAAATAGAAGAGAGTAGAAAGAAAGAACGAACAAAAAAAGGAAGAAAGAGGATGGAAGAAGTGAGGAAGATTAAGAAATAAAGGAGGAGGAAGAGAAAGGTAGTAGAAATATGAAAGATAAATGAAAAGAAGGATACATCTCTCACTTTCAATAATGATCAATAATGAAAATTATTTCAAGCTTCTAGTGGAATGTATTTACTTGTCATAAGACGAGTTTGTACTATTACATTTAATTCCAGTACTTAATTGTGCCTTTGACAGATACGTATTTCGACCTCAACAGTAAGGTCGTATTTAGTGTCTCGAACTTAACTCGACTAAAGTCGACTAAGTACTAATCACATCTTATTTGGACTCATTTCTCTATTCTGACTAGTCGCACCGCACTTCTTATTCCTCACTCCTCAGTTACCTTATCGCACTTCCCTCATTCAGCTGGAGACTACATTTTCTCCTCGGTGGGTGGATTTTGTTTTAGAGGGTGGTACAAAGACGTGGCTGTTTTTTCTTGTACTACTAACCAGAATTTGCAGAAATTGCTCTTAAAAAACGAAAAACCTCTCCGAATCATTACAACCCTTAAAAAGAAGTTAATCGTACTTGTATACAGCTTGCGAAAAACGTATCTCACGGATATCATGAGTGTATACACAGAGATGATAAATAAGAGATCATTCCGCTATGGTTTCAATCCCTGGTACTAACTCTCAGGACAAGTGATGATCTGAAGTCCCAAAAGTTTTCCCAATTTTTCTTCAAATGGTGTCACATCGCAAAAAAAATGAACTTACGAGTGACAACTGTCGACGCTTGGAAGGCAACTCTCATACCTGGATCCTACATATCGTAAACTTCCGCATCACTTCCAGACATTTTTCGTCTTAGAAAATGACAACGAAGCCGGCTGGCCCGAAGTCCGCTGATAAAATGTTCGCGCAATGTCAGTGAAAACTTGTCACATTAGTACTCACACCTGACAATGTCGAAATTTTTATCACTTGTTCAATGTGATGCTCCAACTTTATTATTTTTCTCATAAAACCTGGGAAAAATTTCAGAAAAACCGTTTAATAGTTAGCCCTTGTTTATATGCGGCGCGATGTTACGTAACATTATTCCCATGTTTAATTTTTTCCCAAATGAAATAAATCACTCATGAAATCAAATTACACACAAATTAGTATCGGCATTATCCAATCAACACAGCGTACCAGATATCGTGTGCCACTAAAATATTTATGACAAATATTCCCATAACTACATTATTGAAATCGAGTAGAACGATGGTAGGGTTAGCTAGAAACCAAATCCTCTTAAATCATAACCATTAACGCAGTCAGCTCTATCGTGCCTAAAGGAAATGAAACTCGTAATAGCTGCTATTTGTCTCTTACTTTCTTTAGCCACTCGTTCCGGGGGCTCGAACTAGAATAAAAATCGCTCCACGCGGAGATACGCCAAACCCTAGTCAGGGCGTCCTTGTTGACAGTAATTATTTTCAGATTTTGATCTTTGAATAAACATTCGATTCCAATGGCAATTCGTAAGGGCATCGCATTTTCGTTTTCACTCGCTTTAGCCGATTCTCGTGCTTGCTTTCCATTTAGTCAGCATGTCTTTCCTCCACAACGAAAAAGGGATACGGACGGTCCCTAGATATGGCGTTATTATTAATGCGGATGAGTGAGGGTGTGTGGCAAAGAAGTACAGTAATATCCTTAGAACGTTCGCCGACATTCCCTGTTGAGTCGAATGTCTATCAGAAAGCGATAAATTTATCCGTTTCTCCCTCACAGAAACTGTGTTTACAGACGGAACTAACGACAAATGTCTGAAACTTGATTATGCATATGTACAACATGTGATAGATTTAGTTCGGAAAAGGTATTGGAGGGTAACCGCCCCTTCGGTGGGGTTTGATCCCACGACCCCAGTTCGCATGACAGGTGCTTTCCCTACTAAGCTACGAAGGACCTCCGTCGTCCACTGCAGCTTAGCGGGTACTGATGAAACCAAATTCCCAGCACCAGGTACCAGCCGATCTCTCGCAATACATTTTCAGAACTAACTCTCTCAAATGTATTTTTGTACACAATGTCAAACCAAGTAGGATGAGTATTTAGTATTGTCCGGCTCCTACACTTGCTTCATCAGCAACGGCACTCAATGAAGTAGGGTTGTGTGAGGTTGTGCCAGTTTGGTCGTCAGATCCCAACACGACCACACAAGCGAAGAGAGATCGCCACTCGAGATCAGTACATTCAAAGTTAATTGCCTATATGCTGGGTATTAAGCCACCCGGAGTGGAAATTAATTACTATGTCTGAAACTTGATTATGCATATGTACAACATGTGATAGATTTAGTTCGGAAAAGGTATTGGAGGGTAACCGCCCCTTCGGTGGGGTTTGATCCCACGACCCCAGTTCGCATGACAGGTGCTTTCCCTACTAAGCTACGAAGGACCTCCGTCGTCCACTGCAGCTTAGCGGGTACTGATGAAACCAAATTCCCAGCACCAGGTACCAGCCGATCTCTCGCAATACATTTTCAGAACTAACTCTCTCAAATGTATTTTTGTACACAATGTCAACCAAGTAGGATGAGTATTTAGTATTGTCCGGCTCCTACACACTTGCTTCATCAGCAACGGCACTCAATGAAGTAGGGTTGTGTGAGGTTGTGCCAGTTTGGTCGTCAGATCCCAACACGACCACACAAGCGAAGAGAGATCGCCACTCGAGATCAGTACATTCAAAGTTAATTGCCTATATGCCGGGTATTAAGCCACCCGGAGTGGATCCTACTTGGTTGACATTGTGTACAAAAATACATTTGAGAGAGTTAGTTCTGAAAATGTATTGCGAGAGATCGGCTGGTACCTGGTGCTGGGAATTTGGTTTCATCAGTACCCGCTAAGCTGCGGTGGACGACGGAGGTCCTTCGTAGCTTAGTAGGGAAAGCACCTGTCATGCGAACTGGGGTCGTGGGATCAAACCCCACCGAAGGGGCGGTTACCCTCCAATACCTTTTCCGAACTAAATCTATCACATGTTGTACATATGCATAATCGAGTTTCAGACATAGTAAATTATTTCCACTCCGGTGGCTTAATACCCGGCATATAGGCAATTAACTTTGAATGTACTGAACTCAAGTGGCGATCTCTCTTCGCTTATGTGGTCGTGTTGGGATCTGACGACCAAACTGGCACAACCTCACACAACCCTACTTCATTGAGTGCCGTTGCTGATGAAGCAAGTGTGTAGGAGCCGGACAATACTAAATACTCATCCTACTTGGTTGACATTGTGTACAAAATACATTTGAGAGAGTTAGTTCTGAAAATGTATTGCGAGAGATCGGCTGGTACCTGGTGCTGGGAATTTGGTTTCATCAGTACCCGCTAAGCTGCGGTGGACGACGGAGGTCCTTCGTAGCTTAGTAGGGAAAGCACCTGTCATGCGAACTGGGATCGTGGGATCAAACCCCACCGAAGGGGCGGTTACCCTCCAATACCTTTTCCGAACTAAATCTATCACATGTTGTACATATGCATAATCAAGTTTCAGACATAGTAATTAATTTCCACTCCGCGTGGCTTAATACCCGGCATATAGGCAATTAACTTTGAATGTACTGATCTCGAGTGGCGATCTCTCTTCGCTTGTGTGGTCGTGTTGGGATCTGACGACCAAACTGGCACAACCTCACACAACCCTACTTCATTGAGCGCCGTGTCGGAGGAATCAAGTGTGTAGGAGCCGGACAATATTAAATACTCATCCTACTTGGTTGACATTGTGTACAAAAATACATTTGAGAGAGTTAGTTCTGAAAGTGTATTGCGAGATCGGCTGGTACCTGGTGCTGGGAATTTGGTTTCATCAGTACCCGCTAAGCTGCGGTGGACGACGGAGGTCCTTCGCAGCTTAGTAGGGAAAGCACCTGTCATGCGAACTGGGGTCGTGGGATCAAACCCCACCGAAGGGGCGGTTACCCTCCAATACCTTTTCCGAACTAAATCTATCACATGTTGTACATATGCATAATCAAGTTTCAGACATAGTAATTAATTTCCACCCGGGTGGCTTAATACCCGGCATATAGGCAATTAACTTTGAATGTACTGATCTCGAGTGGCGATCTCTTCGCTTGTGTGGTCGTGTTGGGATCTGACGTCCAACTGGCAAAACTTCACACAACAATACTCCATTGAGTGCCGTTGCTGATGAAGCAAGTGTGTAGGAGCCGGACAATACTAAATACTCATCCTACTTGGTTGACATTGTGTACAAAAATACATTTGAGAGAGTTAGTTCTGAAAATGTATTGCGAGAGATCGGCTGGTACCTGGTGCTGGGAATTTGGTTTCATCAGTACCCGCTAAGCTGCGGTGGACGACGGAGGTCCTTCGTAGCTTAGTAGGGAAAGCACCTGTCATGCGAACTGGGGTCGTGGGATCAAACCCCACCGAAGGGGCGGTTACCTCCAATACCTTTTCCGAACTAAATCTATCACATGTTGTACATATGCATAATCAAGTTTCAGACATAGTAATTAATTTCCACTCCGGGTGGCTTAATACCCGGCATATAGGCAATTAACTTTGAATGTACTGATCTCGAGTGGCGATCTCTCTTCGCTTGTGTGGTCGTGTTGGGATCTGACGACCAAACTGGCACAACCTCACACAACCCTACTTCATTGAGTGCCGTTGCTGATGAAGCAAGTGTGTAGGAGCCGGACAATACTAAATACTCATCCTACTTGGTTGACATTGTGTACAAAAATACATTTGAGAGAGTTAGTTCTGAAAATGTATTGCGAGAGATCGGCTGGTACCTGGTGCTGGGAATTTGGTTTCATCAGTACCCGCTAAGCTGCGGTGGACGACGGAGGTCCTTCGTAGCTTAGTAGGGAAAGCGCCTGTCATGCGAACTGGGGATCAAACCCCACCGAAGGGGCGGTTACCCTCCAATACCTTTTCCGAACTAAATCTATCACATGTTGTACATATGCATAATCAAGTTTCAGACATAGTAATTAATTTCCACTCCGGGTGGCTTAATACCCGGCATATAGGCAATTAACTTTGAATGTACTAACGACAAATGTTCAAACGTGCAATCTCCCCTAATTCTGTATCCTTTTTTGCAAAGTGCGTGACACTGTCTGCCAAGTTGGGACTTTCCTCAGTTTCTTGTCCTCCCGGTGCGTCCCCACGCCGTAGTCGAAGTTTGCGTTGGGAAACCAGTTTTCCTAACCGTGTTCGCAATTGGGGTTCAAACGAACTAGAAAGAGATTCCCAAGTGCATTTTGCCGGTGGAGCGAGTCATACACTCTCGGCCAGAAGTGCCGAGAAACATTCCCATTTTTAAAATGCAAATCAGAGTGAGGTCGACTGTAGCAATGCCATTGTTGTGTCTTAATAAGTTATGTTGCTATATTCGAATGTACATGGGGAAAAATTCCAAATAATTCATACATAACAAAAATAATGTAATAAACAATAAAAAAAATCAAAACTCGAGTGAATTTGTCCCAAAAATCGAATCAATTTGAAAAACTTCCTAATGTTTTTAGTACTTGACAACTTGATTAGACACTTTTTCAAAACATTATGTGGGATACACCCTATTAGACGAGTACCAGTATCTATTATTATTATATGACTTCATTTCACTATGGGACGAATTGTCTCTGGTTTGGATGGTAACTAATAAAATTATGCGTAAACTAGCACTTTATAAACTTCTTTGAAGTATTATGAGTTGATTTCTGCCTAAGATATTAAATGTTTGAGTCCATTTAAACTGTGACCTAAAACTTATAGGCGACCGTGTACATACACCGCCACGCCACATGCCGGTCGTGGAAAATTTCAAATGCAAACCAAATCCAACCCATTGATCTTATTGGGTTTGTGTGCGTGGATTCTCCTGCCGGCTGGCCCCCTCTACACGTTCGGTACCCCAACGCTCGCGGGCGGGAAAATCGAGACACTGAGAAATGGGGGATCTGGATCATATAGCCCAGGCCCAGTGCCGCACACAGCCGCTGAAGAATGTCTGAAGGGAGTCGGCGACAGAGCGACGACGACGGTGAAGTTTATGGATTGAAAACGAACTCACGTGTGCTTGGCTGGAAGTCGAGAGCTCTATCCCGTTGCGTTGTTGTTGTTGGGTTGGGGGATCACCAACTCTTACCGAGACCCTGACCGTCAACCGAGCGAGGGTGTAGCAAATCGACCGACCGACCGTATCGGCGGACAGTGAAGGCGGCACGGGAGGAATGAAATATGCGTTTTGTGTTAGTGTGTCGAATTGGTTGGGTGTCGAGGTTTTTCGCTGCTGATTGAAACCAAAGAAGTCTAGGTGATGCAGCTCGGAAAAGTACAGGGAAGTAATACTATTTTGAAATACCGTTAGGCAAGGTTAGTATAGAACTTTTGTTGGATGTTGGGGAAGAGATAAATGAAAATTTTTAAAATGCCGTACGTGTCAATGGTGTGTGACAGATTTTTTCTAAGTGGAAGACAAGTTGGTTGCTTTGAAGTTATTCGACGTGCTTCTGAGATTTGACGAGATAGATAACTTTGAAGTCATCCAGTGTAGGGTGACGACATCGATATCCCACGATATGTGTTGTCTTCCTGGTTGGGATCCTAATCCCGAAGGCAAGATGTTTCATTTTGGGTATAATGGTATGAAAGGTTTAAAAGTTGATACACTGAGGTCACTTTTTACGCGATTTGTTTTTTCTTGTTTCTGGCCTTCAGATTTAACAAAATATTGAGTTGCTCATGTGAAAAGCACAAGAAATCAAAGTAAAATTTGGTGGTTTATAAATTAAGAAAAGTCATAAAGCTAGAAAAAAAATCAGAACAGAAATAAAATAGTATTAAAGAAAGGCTAAAAATGTCACCGATAAAGGTAAATCAAGTTGCTGTTATTTATTTTCCATTGTATTGAATGTATCATTCACTTACGTTTCTTTCATTTTCAGCCGTAATTCATACAAAATGATCAACTTTGACGATCTAGATCGCGGTTTTTAGTGAACTTATTTTGCTGATTTAATAGAGCTCAGATATGGTTACTGATGGTATTCCTGGTACAGGCTCAAAAACCAAACCGTGCACTTCGTAGGTGCTACTCCAGGATTGACCAGAACTATCGCAATTGCACAGGGAATGGGAAAGAATTTGATGATGCAATCACTTGCCCACTGCAAGCCGAGAACATATCTGCACTTGCCACGAGTTCATACGGAATTTTATTGGAATCCGGGGTTGGGTTCTATGGCAGAGGTTCGTCTTGGTTAACGGATTACTAAAGTGATAGTAATACAGTAATATCCCGATTTTATCACCCCCCTGGTGAATTTTGGGGTGATAAAACAGGGTATGTGACAAAAATTGTCGAAATTGCTTACAGAATATTTCCCAGGTACTCAGAAGTCGTTCGTAATAAACTACAGGCGGTTAAAGTTATTTCTTGAAAATCAATGTTGTTTTTGATATTATTTACGAAAATAAAAAGAATGACAAATTTTTTTGGGGTGCCAAAATCGGGTCGAAAACGTGACAAAATCGGGTCGAAAACGTGATAAAATCGGGGGTAGACAAAATCGGGTCAACACTGTGTTGTTTTCGAATTCTAACAGTTACCTTCTACAACTAGTCAAGTTGTTGATATAGGATAGAAGATGGAACGGCATGAAAGCCCATTTTCAATTCTAGCGATTACTAGAACATAAGAAGTAAATGGAAAGATACAAAATAGAACGTATGAGACGGCCGGTTGGCAGACTAGTCATTTGGCATAACGGCCGGTTGGCATACTAGTCATTTGACATAATCGTTGTGTAATCATTGATTTCAGAACTAATGAAAAATTCTTTATATAATTATTGACCCTTGAACATCATTAGACAGATGCCCTTTAGAAAAAAATGTGAGTTAGAAAATACATAAAAATCATGATTCGAAAGTATATTATTGGCCTCGGGGCCGTAAACAAGATCACTTTTGGCATTTTGAAAGAAAACAAACTACAAAAACAGAATATCAAATACCAAAATTGTAAGTGCTCAAGAATAAAAATTTTTCTTTGCGCGAAAAATACAAAAAATGAAGTTATTTCTGTAGGAATCTTCATGTTTTTGAAAGCACATTTTTTCCTGTATAAGTCAAAAAAAAGTATAGAGTAGAGTGGGGCAAGAGTGCGCGTGGGGTAAGAGTACGTTTTCGATTTTTTGAAGTAATAAAAAAAGATAAACTAGCAGCACTGCATCAGTTTGACAGATATTCTGGCCAACTATTATCATGTGTAATTGTAAACGATTTGAATAAACAACAAGAGAGATATGGAGTTAGATAACTTTTTGGTCATTTTGCTAAAAATAATTGGATTTCAGCAACTAGTATTTCATTACCATATATACGTTCAATCAGGTGAACATTATACCATTTCGATAACCTATTGTATAGAGTACTTTATGGTACAGAACACCAATCCGGTTGGTTTTCCAAGAAGTCAAAGCCATTACTTGAATAATTTTTGGGACTGTGGGGTAAAAGTACGCAGGAACCGGTGGGGCAAGAGTACGCATATGAATCTTCAAGTAATGATGTCAAACCGTTATCTCCGGCCGAAATAAGACTTCTTTCAAAGCGTAAAGATTCACAACTAAGAAAAAAGGGACAGAATTTGAAATTATCACAAGTTTTTAGGATAAGTTGAAGTAATTCGGTGTTAGAAAGGACTTAGCGAACAAAGCACTGAAGCGAAATAATGAAATTGTATTAGGACTTGATGTACACCTAAACATAGTACAAAAACACAATTTCATCTAAATGATAATTTCATTTAATCAAAAGAAACATTCATAAACTACGCAACGTTTAGCTGGGAGGGGTTGTGAGATGTGTGACGATATATAATTTTTAGAGGATTCATACAAATAGTGTAAGATAGGGGGGGGGGTGGTATGAGTGATGAAATAGCCAAATTTTACGTTACGTGATTGGTGGACTTTCTTTAAGGAAAATGCCTTTGTATACGCTACGCGAAACCTGATAAATATTTTTACCTCTGTAGTTTTTTGTATATATAAAAAACAATGGTTGTTCGAATGAAAGTGCACATTTTTAGGACCCCCTCTCCCTTTAAGAGTTACGTAATCTTTAAACATTCCGTAATATATGCTCATTAAACATCAATTAAATGTTATTAACTCTTATTTGGGTTAATATATACTTAAAGCACATGATTGGATAAATGCGTAAGTAAGTAAGGGGTAAGAGTGCGTTTTTCACTTGTCTTGCAATAAGGGTTCCACTAAAACGAATCTCAATAATTTCAATATTTTTTCCACTGGGTTACATAAAGGAAGAGTATATGAATCATCGACACTGATTTTATATGGAGAAGTTTGCTTCATAAGGGCCACATGATCGATTTAAAACTAAGTGCGTACTCTTGCCCCACTCTACTCTACGCCTCCTTCTTCAAAGGATGAATTTCTCCGGAATATGACAATGAAAGATATGATTTTGTTCTTTCAATTAATGCATTTGCTCGGTTTAAGGCAAGGGAAAATATGATCCCTTCTTTCAAAGAATGCATTTGCTCGGCAGAAGGCAAGAGAAGATATGGTTCCTTCTTCCAATTTTGATATGTCGATTGGTTAAAACCGATTCAATCCGGATAGGTCATATATGACCCAACACGAAAATCAGTTGTCGAAAATCAGTTTTAAGAGATAGAGCCTTGCTTTCTTCAGCAAAAATGTTCAAAATTAACTGTTCCATCCAGGAAAAATATTGCCCAGGTCAGGTTATGGTCACTAGGATGATCTAGAGCATCCAAACTATCCTTGAGTTCTAATTTTGATGTTCTAAGGAATTAACACCATTTTTTACCACATTCTGATTAAATAATTGAAATTGAAATGCTTTATGATAATATCCCGCACCTGTCCTGCAGTATAACAGATCTTTTCCAAAACCTAAGATACTCCAAACAGTTCTTGAACTCAGATCTTAATATTCAAATCGTTCAACAAAAAGATCTACGATGTCCCCACTATTTTTATGAGTTGGGACAGCTCCACGGTTCTTCTTTACACCATTACAGACACACCACAGAATTCGTTCGGCATCTACGGCACTCCAAACTATCCTTGAGTACAGATCCTAATATTCAAATCGATCAACATGCAGATCTTTTATGTCCCCACTAGTTTTATAAGTTGGAATAGCTCCAGGATACCTCGTAATATAATTACAGACACACCACAGAATTCGTTCGACATCTACGACACTCCAAACTATCCTTGAGTACAGATCCTAATGTTCAAATCGATCAACATGCTGATCTTCGATGTCCCCACTAGTTTTATGAGTTGGAATAGCTCCAGGATACCTCGTAACACCATAACAGACACTCCACAGAATTAGTTCGACACCTACGACACTCCAAACTATTCTTGAGTACAGATCCTAATATTCAAATCGATCAACATGCAGATCTTCGATGTCCCCACTAGTTTTTTGAGTTGGAATAGCTCCAGGATACCTCGTAACATAATTACAGACACACCACAGAATTCGTTCGACATCTACGACACTCCAAACTCTCCTTGAGTACAGATCCTACACGGTTAGAAAAAAGTACCTAATTTTAGGTACTTTTTTTTCTCTTGCATCTCCCTCCATCTTCCCTTTGTTGTCATAAAATGAAGAGCAAAACCACTCAACAAGGGCATTAAAGTGTGGGAACCCAACTTTGAGTAATCTCATGTTTACAAAGGTTGAGTTAAATTTACCTAACTTTTGGTTAGTTTCTATTTAAAATTAAGTATATTTTACTTAATATTAAGTGAATTTTATTTAATTTCAAGAAAAAATTACTTAATTTTGGGTTCCCACACTGAACCCCCGATTTGAGTGAAAAGTACCTAATATTAGGTACTTTTTTCTAACCGTGTAATGTTCAAATCGATCAACATGCTGATCTTCGATGTCCCCACTAGTTTTATGAGTTGGAATAGCTCCAGGATACCTCGTAACACCATAACAGACACTCCACAGAATTAGTTCGACACCTACGACACTCCAAACTATCCTTGAGTACAGATCCTAATATTCAAATCGATCAACATGCAGATCTTCGATGTCCCCACTAGTTTTATGAATTGGAATAACTCCAGGATACCTCGTAACATAATTACAGACACACCACAGAGTTCGTTCGATATTTGCGACAATCCAAACTCTCCTTGAGATCAGATCCTAATATTAAGATCGATCGATATGAAGATCTTCGATGTCCCACTATTTTTATGAGGTGGAATAGCTCCGCGATACCTCGTAACACCATTACAGGCACACCAGAGTTCGTTCGACATCTACGGCACTCCAAACTTTCCTTGAGTACAGGTCTTAATATTCAAATCGATCAACATGAAAATCTTCGATGTCCCCACTAGTTTTATGAGTTGGAATAGCTCCAGGATACCTCGTAACACCATAACAGACACTCCACAGAATTCGTTCGACACCTACGACACTCCAAACTATCCTTGAGTACAGATCCTAATATTCAAATCGATCAACATGCAGATCTTCGATGTCCCCACTAGTTTTATGAGTTGGAATAGCTCCAGGATACCTCGTACACACTTATAATAAATCGCAGATTTCTGTGAAATTTCACCGAAATCTCAACAGCAGAACTGTTCGGTGAATAATTTTACAGATTTTCGGTGGTTTTGACAGTTGAACAAAGGAAAAATCGCCGAAACTTTGGTGAAATAATTACCGAACAAATCTGCTGTTGAGATCTCGGTGAATTGAAGCAAAATTCACCGAAATCTGTGAAATGATTTAAGTGTGTAACATCATTACAGACACACCACAGAATTCTTTCGATATCTACAATACTCCAAACTTTCCTTGAGATCAGATCCTAATATTCAAATCGATCAACATAGAGATCCTCGATGTCCCCACTAGTTTTATGAGGTGGAATAGCTCCGCGATACCTCGTAACACCATTACAGGCACACCAGAGTTCGTTCGACATTTATGGCACTCCAAACTATCCTTGAGTACAGGTCTTAATATTCAAATCGATCAACATGAAGATCTTCGATGTCCCCACTAGTTTTATGAGTTGGAATAGCTCCACGGGATTTCGTGACACCATTATAGACACATCACAGAATTCGTTTGACATCTACGACACTCCAAACTGTCTTTGAGCGCAGATCCTAATATTCAAAACGATCAACATGAAAATCTCCGATGTCTAAACTATTTTTACGAGATGGAATAGCTCCACGGAACTTCGGTACACAGTAAGATATACACCACAGAATTCGTTGAACATGTACGACACTCCAAACTCCAAACAAGCTCAGATCCCTATTTACAAATCGATCAACTAGAAGATCTTTGATGTCCCCACTATTTTTATGAGTTGGAATAGCTCCATGAGACTTCATTAAACCATTATAAATACATAACAGAATTCGTTGAACATCTATTATACTCCAAACTATCCATGAGTACAGATCAGAATATTCAAAACGATCCACATAGAGATCTTCGATGTCTCAACTATTTTTATGAGTTGTAATAGCTCCACGGGATTTGGTTACACTATTGGTTACAGAATTCGCTCGACATCTACGACACTCCAAACTGTCTTTGAGTTCAGATCCCAATATTCAAATCGATCAACACGAAGATCTTTGAGGTCTCCATTATTTCTATGAGTGGAAATAGCTCCACGGGACTTCGATACACCATTATAGATACATTACAGAACTCGTTGAACATCGACGACACTCCAAACTGTCCATGAGTACAGATCTCAATACTCAAATCGATCAACATGAAGATCTACGTCATCTCATCTATTTTTATGAGTTGGAATAGCTCTACTGGACTTCGTTACACCATTATAGACACATTGTAGAATTCGTTGAACATGTACGACAATACAAATTGTCCATGAGTTCAATTCTTTATATTCAAATCGATCAACAAGAAGATGTACGATGGTCTAGCATGAATTTACCGCCAAAAAAATGTATGGTGAAGGACATCTAGGAAGATCGATATAGTATGTACAATTACTATTTTCAACACCCCTCTCCCCTTCGCCACTTCTTGTAATGAACCTCTAGTTTTTTTCATTATTCGTCACGCAATTTGTGAATAACCACCTTACACAAATTTCATCAATAATGAGAGCATTTCTCGAAAAAAAATACAATGACCTGTTACCTGTTAGTCTACTAAATATTTTTTCGATGAAGAAGATTATTTTTGAGAAACTTAACTATTGATTCCTTTTGGTACACTGCTTTCAAAAAGTTTACTCCTAGTGTGCTGCATGTTTGCAGCAGTGCACCAGAGCTTAACATGTCGATTCGAAAGTTTTTCTGAAACGCCTTCTGTTAACGATCTTGCAGAATCACATCAAATGGTTGCAGAGGAACTGAGAGAGAGATTTTTTTAGCAACATGATTTAGCTCGAGTCGAAGTCGAGTCAAGTACGAGACACTGAAGACGGCCTTACTGCTGAGGTCGAAATACGTATCTGTCAAGATACAATTAAGTGGTGGAATTCAATGGGATTGTACAAACTCGTCTTATGACAAGTGATGATTTAGCTATTACATTTAATTCATTTTGGGATAAGTATGGAGAAAAGCATTTGAAATGAAATTTTGTGATATTATTCATACGTAAATTACTTTACTCTTACATCTAACA
Source organism: Armigeres subalbatus (assembly GCF_024139115.2). Lineage (NCBI taxonomy): Eukaryota > Metazoa > Arthropoda > Insecta > Diptera > Culicidae > Armigeres > Armigeres subalbatus. Next base: position 303,692,648 of record NC_085140.1, on the reverse strand, counting down.
TCCACTTCCGTGCAATACTGAAACCAATTGTTGCAAAACTTTGCCTAGCACCGCACATCCAGCCGTAGAAATTGTGTTCGCCCACTGGATGAGTAATACTACTATGTCAGGTACTTAGAACAATAGGGAAAAATCAATCTCGGTATCTATTGCGGCAGAAAGTAAACAAGCGTGAGAGCCTACATTAGCTGAAATTTAATTTCTCTTAGTTATCTACTTAAAATTACCAACAAATTGTCTATCCTACCTAAAAATAGTGTGAATTTGATACCTTATACTATATTATTGCTAAAACCTATAAATAATCGTCGAACAAGAAAAATAGTGCGGCAATTCTGAATCGTAGGTTAGTTCCATGCAGTCCTTTATTATTGCTATAAGCTAAAGTAAACTTACTGTATTAATCCTTATTGTCTAGTTCTATTCTAAATACTGCGGTCCCGTACAAGTTATACTACATAAAGCAAACATAATTCACATCACGACAGGTAAAAGGTATACATTTAGTAAGAACGAAAACTGAACTTAACCGCCTTATTGTATTTGTAGCATTTCGATCCCAGATTCTAAAACTAAATACGAAGGAACATACAAAAGGGACACTAAACGTAAGTCTGCTTATATCTATGCTTATATTGCTAAAAACTAGAAATGAAACTATAGTAGATTACACATATATACAACTAGAAACATATTATGTACAATGAATGCTAATCTACCGTATTGGACCCCTTTTCTGGTAGGAAATTTTTAACGTCGTCATCAGTATATGCAATAAATACACGTCGTTCAAATATTTGGAAATTCATCTCTATTTCGTTGCCTTCGCAACACCAATTATATTGTCGATTGAATGTATTGCGAGCTTTATTCAGTTCTTGGTACGCAATCCTCATTTATTGGTTAGACTGTCATCTCATGATACCCCTTGGTGGTTTCAATACGTATAGAAATGGTAAACACTTGGGTAAACACTTCTTCTTCTTCTTCTTATTGGCATTACATCCCCACACTGGGACAGAGCCGCCTCGCAGCTTAGTGTTCATTAAGCACTTCCACAGTTATTAACTGCGAGGTTTCTAAGCCAGGTTACCATTTTTTGCATTTGTATATCATGAGACTAACACGATGATACTTTTATGCCCAGGGAAGTCGAGACAATTTCCAATCCAAAAATTGTCTAGACCGGCACCGGGAATCGAACCTAGCCACCCTCAGCATGGTCATGCTTTGTAGCCGCGCATCTTACCGGACGGCTAAGGAGGGCCCCTCTATAACACTATAGATGACAAAAGGAACAAAAAAATTGTGGATGCGATGTTTGTGATCACAATAACACGTTTTTTTTTCGTACTTTCGTATTGTGTACGTAATGATGTCCATTTGAGCAATCCAACTAACAAGATTTTTATATAATGGTTTAATGATGTTCCATGATGGTTCTCAAACTAACAAACAAGCTTCAGAATCCATGAATCACTATGTTGGTCTTTTAGACCTCCAATATCCGGGAATGTTATGATTTGTATATACTGGTATATTGATGTCCCATGGGGTTTCTACAACTGACACACACGCTCAGGATCCTATGATTCACTCTGTTGACCTCGTAGACCTCCAATATCTGAACTCAAAAATCGTTTGGAGTACCGTAGATATTCTTGGAATGTTTCAATTTTCATATACTGGTGTAATGATGTCTCATGGGGTTTTTACAACTAACACATAAGCTGAGTTGCCTTTGAATCAATCTGTTGGTCTTGTAGACCCCCAAGATCTGAATTCAAAAATGATTTGAAGTACAGTAGATATTCTGGGAATATTGTATTTTGTATATACTGGTGTAATGATGTTCCATGAGGCTTCTCCAGCTAACACACAAGCTCGGAAATCAATGAATCACTCTGTTGGTCTTGAAGACCTCCAGTATCTGAACTCAAGAATGACTTGTGTTACCCCAGGAACTCTGGGAATGCTGTGATTTGCATATTCTGGTATAATGATGTCCCAAGGGGTTGCTCCAACTAACGTATAAGCTCAGGACCCTATGAATCACTCTGTTGGTGTTGTAGAACTTCAAGATCTGAACTGAAGAAAGGTTTGGAGTACCGTAGATATTCTGGGAATGTGGATGTTTTTATATATTGACATAATCACGTCCCATAGGGTTTTTACAACTAACACACAAGCTCAGGAACCTATCAATCACTCTGTTGGTTTTGTAGGCCTCCAAGATCTGAACTCAAGAATTGTTTGGAGTACCGTAGATATTCTGGGAGTCTTGTATTTTGTATATACTACCGTAATAATGTTCCATGGGGCTCCTCCAACTATTACACAAGCTCGGGTACCTATGAACTGCTCTGTTGATCTTGTAGACCTCCAAGATCGGAACTCAAGAATGGTTTGGAGTACCGTTGATGTTTTGGTAACACTGCGATTTGATAAAAATAGTTTCATTATGTCTTAAGTGCCATTGCCAGCTTCATATTAGTATTGAGGCCTCGTAAAACACTTTGTTGTTTATGTAGATCATCAAGATCTGAACTCAAGGAAGGTTTGGAAGCCCTAGAAGATCTCAAAAAAAATATTTTACCCCATATTTCTACTTTTTCATGGTTTGCATACGTTTTTGAAGCAGAATGTCCAAAATTTATGTTGAAATACGACGAAAAAAAAAAATCCGGATTGAATCGGTTAATATCTTCTTCTTCTTCATTGGCATTACATCCCCCACCGGGTCATTGCCGTCTCGCAGCTTAGTGTTCATTGAGCACTTCCACAGTTATTAACTGCGAGGTTTCTAAGCCAGGTTACCATTTTTGCATTTGTATATCATGAGGCTAACACGATGATACTTCTATGCCCAGGGAAGTCGAGACAATTTCCAATCCGAAAATTTTGTAGACCAGCACCGGGAATCTAACCCAGCCACCCTCAGCATGGTCTTGCTTTGTAACCGCGCATCTAACCGCACGGCTAAGGAGGGCCCCTAGTGCGCTAAAAGCCTCAATACTGACAAGAAAAAGAATTGGACGTAATCTGACCCAATTATTTTCTATGTTGCCTTATGTGTATTGGCTGCGTTTGTGTTCGAAAACAACAAAAAACAGATACAGATACAGATCAGTAGTTTTTGGCAAAAGTGAGGCACTTTCAGTGTAAAAGCTGTAAACAGTACTCCACAATTGCTCTTCAAAGTACGTGGACATAAGTAGTTTCTCAAACAAACGAAAAAAAATCATACATTCCTGAACAAAATTTTTGTTTCGTATTTTATGCCAGAATACGTTTTTTTGGACGAGGATTCAGAATATATAAAAATCTCATTTTGGCCTAAAATGTCACATATGCAGTTTCTCAAACAAACGGTTCAATTGTCCCTTTATATCTCATTAGCTGTTAAAAAAAAATCTAGTTAAATTCCAGTTTCCCGTAACAAATTAAAAAATTCTCGTAGACATTTTGAAGAATTTTAGTGGATATTCGGGACAATTTTCCATAAAATATTCCTTTCAATGCTTTCAACAATGATTGTATTTTACTGTTTTCAACTTGGGTTACTCTATCCTTTTTTCGGGTTCTGCTCACAGAGAATCGAGGAAAAGGAAGCAAAATCCGGTTCTCATTGTTTTCACACCACATGCCAACATTTTCACGATAACTCATTTAGCATTGCAAAAATCTCATCGAAATAGTTAAATTAAAAAAAATCTATTCTATTGCTACAATGTATTATTTTTGCATATTTTTCTGGCTAGGATTATGCTATAAGGCCAAAATTGTTTATCTAGAATAGTTTTCCAATTTCTAATTTATTTACCCTTGTTCTTTCTGTCCACAGGTAACGCAATCAGTTTTTGACAATTAAAATTCAAGCCATTCAAGAGTGAGTATTCGTTATAGCCCTTCATATAATTTGACGAATTAAATAGGTTATTTTTATATGTTTCCCTTGTAATTGCATCATTCCATATGTTCAATTTGATGATATTTCCAAAGTTTCGTCTTACGTACAAACAACTCGTCAACAACGTTGTCCTCAAACGCGCCCAATGTGTGTCAACGGAGATTATAACATTTGGTAACAGAGGCCATAAAAATCCTGCTCATGTGAAAAGAGCAGGTGATCTGCAAAATATTATTTTATCTTCCCGTTTCACCGCTGTAGATGGATTTTCGTATGGGCAGAATATCCCTTCGATAAGTTTCGACGCACGACGGGACGGTAGTTAACAAACTGTGCTGTGTATGTCATCTCGCTGGCGGCTGTTGTATGTAGCTCGCTCTTGAACTCTGTTCGTCGTTGTTCCATTGTAGGGTCAATAGTTGCGAATCGGTACTACAGCTACACCAGCGCATACAATAGAAAGTAAAATTGAGTTAGTTCCAGCACCGGCAGGCATCCGTACATCAGGATAGCTTAGTGCAATCTGCTCCGCTTGTGCGACCTCACCCCCCAGACGAGCTCCACCGTTTCGTTGTCACATCTGCTGCTGCAGCCTCAGCAATGATGCGGGGATTGTTTTTGCAGCAGATCTGGAAAAACGGGTTTGGGGACTAATGTTTCCATGTGTTCGGCTTGATGTTTTCGATGGTACGACAATACACACGTTTTTGCCGGGGTGGTCTGAATCATCTGGAATCTTTCGTCATTCTATATATTGCACAAGCTTGAAAAGATTGTGACTTATCAGGATCCTATGGTCACTTTATTAATCAGCACAATTTGGAATGATTATTATAAACATTCTCAATCTATCGGAAATGTTCTCCAGCTAATGGCTTCATCTACGAAAGAAAAGTCAAACTCAGCAATAAAAACTACTGCATGGATCAATCGTAACGAATTCCTCGCAGTGGCAATCTTAAACAAATTTTGTTTGGATTTTATGCATCGTCGGCATACAGATAACATACTTTAACATCATCCGCCCTCGCATAACTGTGTTTACGAAAGTGACCATCAATCAATCAGGTTCTTTTTCCCTCCCATGGAGTTTGTTGTCCGACATTCCTCTTACTTACTGCTGACACATTCCGGGCAATTGTAATTCTGTAAACAATTCGATTTTCCGCTTCGTGCTCTTGTTTCCAGCAGTTTGCCTTATCGCACACTGATTCCACCAGCGCATACGGAAATTTCCATCTCGCTTTTTTTTGCTGTTTCGATGTCTTTGGAATCCAATCCAAGGAACAAAATATTTACCACTGTAATATTTACATTACTCATGGTTGTTATCTTGTTCTCAATGTCAACAAGAATTTGTTGATATTCGGAAAAGTGAAGACAAGTTTTGTGCAATGCAGTGGCTTCCTTTCCGGCACTGATTGTCGTACACAGGCGCTTAATGTCGAAGAATGCAAAAAAAAAAAACGGATGGAACAATAAACGTATAAAATGACTTTTTCCTTTTTCTGTCGAAGAGCCTTTTCGGCTATGTTTCAGATCTATATTGGGATGGGCCACAGCAAAAATGGAAACAAATCGCTTCTTTCCAGATTGAAATAAATGATTTGCATGTCACTGTCACCGTGTCCCAGCAAATGCAGGGAAATGAAAAACAGTACTTATACCTTTGTAAATCATAATGTGTCGGTGATTACTTTCCGCCTAGCTGTTGAAATTTGAATGTTCTCGGCTTCCGCCGATTTCAAAAAAGGTCGTTCGTAACAGTGTTAGCATTTGTTATACATCTTCGCATGTAAAAATGCATTTAACTATCTTTTTCTACTACTGTTGATGTTGCTACACCTAGTATAGCGTCACCAAAAGATCCTTTTTGTTCTATTATTCTGTTATCGCATAAACAGAATTTCTAAATTCTTATATAAAAATGTAAGGATAGACTTTAATGCTGAGATTGTAGCAGTCTTGCAGAGTAAATAATCTTCAATGTTTTAAAGCAAAAAAGTTACAATAGTAACAGTAAAATTTTATTTTATGATTGTTCTGCGGGTTATTATATAATTCAAATTCCCAATGGACCAACTTGTTTTTCTTCCAGTCGAAATCCTTCAACAATTGATTTAGTTTTAACGGATTCAAGTCAGCTGTGTGGCCGATTGGTAACTTTTGCTGATTTTGACTCTGATCACCTTCCTGTGACGTTCGAAATCTCACAAGAAGCCATTCATTATTCAATCAGCTCTACTTTTAAGTATCATAGAGCTGATTGGGATTTATATAAAATGTATACCGATAGGAATTTTGATGTTGATTCCTCTTGATGCCAAAAGCGATATTGATAATGCTCACGTATCTTTGACAAATTTAATTGTCGAAGCCAGAGGCATTGTAATTCCTAAATGTGAAATTAAATTCAACTCCACACCCAAAAAACAAATCTGGCGATCATTGTATAAAATCTTGGCATATACAATTCTATAAGCTTTTTATACTAATACCGTCGTCGGGGGTGACAATGGGTCAAATGGGGGTGAGAATGGGTCACTGTTTCAACCACTTAGAATGCTTATAGAATAGATTGAATGTATCTGAGGGCAAGAAGACTAAAATATAAGAGACCTTTTTGAACGATTTTGCTCTATGACCTCCAGACTGCCGGTGAGAGCGATGACCCATTCTCACCCCCAGACCCATTGTCACCCCCGATGGCGGTATTGTGATAAATTAATAAAAATCTGTATTTTTTCAATTCACAAATATTGTATTAAAATCTTCCGAAATTGTATATGCCAAATTATTATACAGTTTCTGTAAAGTTCTTATGCAGGATTGTATGAAAATCTGCCATCCGCTGGTTCGGTACATTATTATTGACGAAGATCTTCAGCTACTGATCCGTCTTAAAAATGTGAGGTGAAGCCAATACCAAAGAATTCGCGCGTTGAAAATTATTTGGCGAGATTTGCAAAATGACATTAAAAAACGTTTAGCTATTCTGAAAAATCCAACTTTGAGAATAATGTCCCAAAGTTGGATCCCAGTTCGTAACCCTTTTGGAAATTAACGAAAAGTCTTCAGAAACCTCAAAACCAATTCCAGCGTTTAAAGAAACAAATAAAATGTTATTAACAAATAGCTAAAATGCTCAAAAACTTGCTCAGCAGTTTGAGAGAGCCCATAATTTTAGTCTAGGTCTCACTAGTCCTATTGAGGATCACGTCATGCAGAGGTTCGAAAACATTCTCAATCAAGAGAATGTTTTTGACGCTTCGTTAGGAACTAATTTGGATGAAGTGAGATCTTTTACTAGAAAATTTAAAAATATGAAAGCCCCGTGTGATGATGGTATTTTCTACATACTTATCAAAAAACTTCCTGAGAGTTCTTCATTTTTTAATCAATTTATTAACCAAATGTTTTCGTGCGGCCGCGTTTCCGAATAATATGCAATTAATTGAAATGTTTTCAATTGGCTGGCTCCAGATAAATGGAAAAACGCCAAAGTGGTTCCAATTTTGAAGCCGGACAGAAATCCAGCTGAGGCTTCTAGATATTGGCCAATCAGTTTGCTTGAAAAGTTTGAAAAGATTTTTTAAATAGAATGATGGTTTGCATTAATGACAATTTTATTTTTGCTGATGAGCGTTGTGGCATAGCCAGCCATGCTTGGTATCCGGAAGTTGCTAAGCATAATGAATAACCAACCGGAAATCATCAAGGCAATCCATTTGTTATAATAATATGTTAGATTCATTCCATTATCAACTCTCGAATAAAGTAGCTGCATGTTTGAAGCCTTCCTTCATTCCCTCGATACTTTACATTTGGCGACGAGAGAAACCGAATCCAGAATGAATTTTGTCAAGCCTCCGGAATTTAATGTTGGAGATTCCTGGCCGTGGTATGAAGAGCGTTTGAAGAGATTTTTCGTTGCCTATCAAATCGATGATAAGGACGACAAAAGGAAATCTGCGTTTTATTGACGGCTGTGTCTATGGAAGTCTACCAAATTGTTAAGAATTTAACGTTCCCGGCGCTACCTGAGAATAAGAAGTTTTCGGAGCTATGCGATTTATTGAAGCAGCGGTTTACCCCGACGCTGGTTGTTTTCCGGGAGAGAGCGAAGTTTTTGAGGCAAGACAAGGTGAAGGCGAATCGATTGTGGAGTGGAGTACTCGCTTGAAGAAGTTAGCAGCCAACTGTGAGTTCGGCGACCAATTAAATCCGTTTTGTTGAACATTTTTGTGACCGGCATGCGAAGAGGACCAATTTTCGAACGCTTATGCGAGGAGGAAGCAACTTCGACGTTGGAGAACCTTTAAAGATTGCTATGAAGAGAGAATCTACTATGCAGCAACGAGAAGTTTTGGAAGTCCATAAAATTCAAGTACATGAGCAAAAGAAAAAGTACAAGAATAAAGCCAAGTGCTACGCGTGTGGTCAAGGAGATTATGATTTCAAGAAATGCCAATACAAAAGTTATATCTGCCGCAATTGTGACAACAAGGGCCATTTGGCGAAGGTTTGTCCATCGAAAGATAAGAAGCAATCAAGAGAGAAGCGTAGTTCGAAAGTGAATCATTTGTGAATCAACAAACTCAATGTTCCTCCGCCAGTGGAAATGCAAGTTTTCGTGAATAAACAACCAATCAATTTTGAATTCGATGCTGAAAGTCCTGTGAACGCTTTTTTCCAAGAGCATGCATGATCGATTGTTTCAAGACATCTCATTGAAAACAAATTCTACTGAAGAATTTCTGTGCTACAATGGTTCTTGTTTTCGTGCTGTTGGGACGTTCAAAGCTATTATGAGGTACAAGGAGCATGAATCATTGGAAGAAGTATTTGTTTTTGAAGGAACCCGTCAACCCTTATTCGGACGTCAAACAATGAGGAATTGGAATTTGAAAATCGATTTTCACTTCTTATCAATAGACGAAAAGGATTGTAAGAAGTTATTGGATCCAATTTTGAAAAAACATACTTCGGTATTTGAAGGTGAGTTGGGGCGATTCAAGCACAACAAGATCCATTTGGCTTTGAAGGATGACGCTGTTCCAAAATTTTGTAAACCGAGAAAAATTCCGTTGGCATTTAAAGAAAAAGTTGAAGTAGAACTGAACAGACTGGAGAGCTCCGGTATTATTTCAAAAGCCCCTTCATCGGAAGCTGAATGGGGTACACCATTAGTACCAGTTTTAAAGAAAGATTCTTCATTACGTTTGTGCGCCGATTACCGTGTCACCGTGAATCCGTTTTGTTGGACGACCACCACCCGTTTCCTGTTATAGAAGATATTTTGCTGCTCTCCAAGGAGGAAGATATTTTGCCAAATTGGATTTGAAGAACGCTTATTATCAGCTCGAAGTGGATGATGAAACGAAGAGGATTTTGGCGTGGAGTACACATCGTGGAGTTTATTGGATGAATCGTCTACCATTTGGCACGAAGCCAGCATGTTCAATTTTTCAAGGTACGTTAGAACGAGTTCTTCAAGGATGTCGTGGTACCGTTATTTACCTAGATGACGTCCTGGTTGCTGGAGCGACAGTGCAAGACTTTCTGGAGAATCTGGATAAAGTTTTAAACCGTTTGAAGGAAGCAGGGTTTCTGTTGAACAAAGACATATGCGAATTTTTCAAACGAATGGTAGCATACCTAGGACATGTTATTGATGAAGATGGACTACACAAAGATCCAGAGAAAGTGAGAGCCATATTAGACGTGAAACCGCCAGCTGATGTCAAGGATGTTCGAGCGTTTGTTGGACTAGCAAATTACTACGCAAAATTTTGTCCAAGTTTGGCGCAGTGTTTGAAGCCCCTGTATGAACTGTTGAAGGACGGTGTGAAATTCTCCTGGCCAACAATCAACAAAAGGCGTTTGAGAAAGCGAAGAAGCTACTTTCCGAAGATACCGTTTTGGCTCACTATAATCCTAATCTTCTTGTTCGGTTATACTGTGACGCATCTAACGAAGGTATTGGGGCCGTGATTACTCATGTTTTCCCGGATAAATCTGAACGCCCGATTTCATTTGCATCTCGAATTTTCAAGAAAAATGAGGCTGGATATTCCGTTATTGATCGAGAAGCATTAGCGATCTACTATGGTATCAACAAGTTTAGCAACTATCTTTTTGGCCGTCACTTTGAGCTGATGACCGACCATAAGCCGTTGACTGGGTTGTTCAATCCGAAGGGTATCCCAAGCATAGCTGCTGGACGGTTACAACGATGGGCGGCATTCCTGGCGAACTACGATTATGAGATCCGTCATGTGAAGGGTGTGCACAATGTCCCAGCTGATTTTCTCTCAAGATTTCCGTTACGCTGTGAAGATGACGAGAATGATGAAGATGCCGTAAGCTTCCTGAATTTCATTGAAGTTGAAACACGGTCTTTGGTGGAACGGAAACAGATTGTTGTTGAAAGCCGAAGGGACAAGCTTATCAGCCGAGTTGTCAATTACGTTCAGTCCGGATGGCCTAATATGATTCAGGAAGATGAATTGAAAACATTCTATCAAAAACGTGACGAATTGAGTGTAGAAGAAGGTGTTTTACTCTGGGGCTATCGTATAGTTGTTCCCACCAAGCTGAGAAAGATGTTGCTAGATGAACTTCACAAGGTACATTTGGGAATCGTGAAAATGAAAAGTATGGCCCGATCGTACTTCTGGTGGCCTAATTTGGATAACGACATCGAGACCCTAGGAAAAAAATGTGAACTGTGTATTCAGCAACGACCAGAAAGAAGTGATCCTGTTTCGCCTTGGCGACTGACGTCTGCACCAGGAGACAGAGTTCACATGGATCATTTTTCGTTTCGTGGATCGGATTTCTTTGTTATGGTTGACAGCTACAGTAAATGGATTGAAGTTTTCCAGTTCGCACATTGACGTCCAAAGAAACAATTGAGAAAACTTGTGAATATATTTCAAGATTTGGTGCAATTACCACTTTGGTGTCTGACAACGGAACAGCATTCACGTCGGAAGAATTTCAAGAATTTTGCAAATCAAGAGGAATTAATCATTTACGAACCGCGCCATACAGCCCGTGTTCAAATGGTGCCGCAGAAAATGCTGTGAAAACAGTGAAAACTGCTTTGAAGAAACTTAGCAGCGATGCAGTTTTCCAGAAGAAATCGATGTCCATGATGATCAACTCTTTTCTGGAAATGTATAGAGCTTCAAAACATGCGACGACCGCGGAAAGCCCATTTAAATTGATGTTCGGCAGAGAAATGAGATTAAGATTTGATTCATTGAAGTTTGATGCTGCAAAACGCCAGTGCGACACAATTGAAAAGGTAAATACTAAAAGAAGCCACTAACATTTGTTGTTTTGGAACCTGTATTCGTTCGAGGCTGTAGAAATCCAAAGAAAGCAACTTGGATACGTAGAAATTCTTTGAAAAAGCTTGGAGCTGTACTCTTCGAATGCTCGTTGTGCGAACTTGGTATAATCAAACGGAGAAGTAATCAAATACTAAAGTATCCATATGATGATTATGAAGAAGGAAAGCGAAACACCAATCACTGTGATTTCAACAACGACGATGCAGATTCGGATGCAAGCTACGTTTCGCTTGAAGATGATACGGAGGAGATTCGAACAAACCATCAATTGAACGGAACATATGTTACGAGGTATAACCGAGTTGTTCGACCGCCAAGACGCTAGGAGGAGGAGTAGTTGTGGCATAGCCAGCCATGCTTGGTATTCGGAAGTTGCTAAGCATAATAAATAACCAACCGGAAATCATCAAGGCAATCCATTTGTTATAATAATATGTTAGATTCATTCCATTATCAACTCTCGAATAAAGTAGTTGCATGTTTGACGCCTTCCTTCATTCCTTTGATACATTACAAGCGTTACGTTACGAATTTAATTCGACTCAACAAATCTGAAGGATATTCGACTGGAGTTGCTCTTCTTGATATAGAGGAAGCATTTGACAGTGTTTGGCATGAAGGTTTGATTGTAAAATTGATGAATTGAATATCATAAATGAATTCGCCAAAGGGCGAAGCCTTTGTGTCTTTTGTTGTAGATTGCAAGAAACTTTGGCTCTTACTAGCAGAAATGGAAAATTTCCCCGAATGCTTCCAAACCTCAGCTTATATTTTCCCACATAAGTCTCGGCTAATTTGAAACCTTCTAGCAGTCTAATATTGTTACTATCAATGGGGTTCCAATTAATTGGTCTAGCGAAGCTAAATATTTAGGATTTCTGCTAAATCAATAATTATCAAAAATCACATTGAATATATTAAGTGTCTAGACGCTTATACACAGAAAATCAAGACTTTGTCTTAAGAACAAATATTTGATTTAAACCCAAATTTTTAGACCAGCGATGTTGTATGCAGCGCCAATATGGGCTAGTTGCTGGAATACCAAAAAGAAAGCTCTTCAGCGGATTCTAAATAAAATTTTGAAAATGGTTCTGAAGTTGCCTCCGTGGTTAAGTACCAATGAACTTTATAGAATTTCTAATATCGACACATTGCATCAAATGTCCAATCAAATAATTTCCAATTTTAGACAAAAATCGTTGCAATCTTCTACTGGAGCAGTTCTCAACCTGGGGTACATGTACCCCTTGGGGGTACCTTCGCTGGCCCTAGGGGGTACCTCGAACAAAAATTCGTAATGGCGGACGAATTGCAATTCTAATCGTAATTTATTGATAAAGTTTTGATAATTGTGTATTTTTCTCTTTCAAAACCTTGTTTTGTACATAATATGCATAGCGATTAGTAAACCCAATAGAATCATGTCCTCCACAACCACTACTTGGAAACCTCCTCTCAAGAGGCCTGTAAGCCTCCTCTCGAGAGGCCTGTAAGCTTCCTCTCAAGAGGCCTATAAGCCTCCTCTCAAGAGGCCTGGAACCTCCTTTCGAGAGGCTAGGAAGCCTCCTCTCAAGAGGCTTGAAAGCCTCCTCTCAAGAGGCCTGCAAGCCTCCTCTCAAGAGGCCTGGAAGCCTCCTTTCAAGAGGCATGGAAGCCTCCTTTCAAGAGGCATGGAAGCCTCCTTTCAAGAGGCCTGGAAGCCTCCTTTCAAGAGGCTTGGAGGCCTCCTTTTGAAAGGATCAGAAGCTTTCTTTTAAAAAGCTCGGAAGGCTCCTTTAGAGAGTCGGAAAGTTCCTTTTAAGAGGGTCGGAAGTATTCTTTCAAGAGGCTCGGAAGCCTCACCTAAAAAAACGGAATTCTACTGTTAAGATACTTGGAAGCGTATTTTCAAGGTGGCTCAGAAGCGTTATTCCAAGATGCAAAGAAATCCTTTTTATCAAGAGGCCTGGAAGCCTCTTTTCAAGAGACTCGGAAGTCTCGTTTAGAGAGGCCTGGAAGCCTCCTTTCAAAAGGCTCGGAAGTCTCCTTTTGAGAGGGTCGGAAGCCTTCTTTCAAAAAGCTTCCATCAATTTATATCTATTTGCGGGCATTTGAACGCATTGCAGCAGCTGCTGGATTTTTTTTTTCGATTTTGAAAAAAACATTTCCAAGGGCTGGCAAAAAAAACAATGTTTTTCAAAAATTCTGGAACGCAATCGCCGATCGGGTTAATAGGAAACAACTAGACCACATTCTGCGTTGATTGCATCTTGTGGCTCACATTTTTGTACACATATACACACATACATACAGACAGACAACACCTCAATTCATAGAGTTGATTGTTATATAACACTATGAAACGAATGCTTTTGTCCTTATTAACCAACAGCAGCTTTAGCGCCACTCTCCGGGGAGAGGCTGCTGAGGCGTTTTGATTGACGCGGCTGAGACTCAATCTATTCGGGCGGGTTGACCGATCCCATTTTGAACTTCCCAAAGCATGTAGCTGCCAATCTTAGAATTCTTCCATGCCACGAATTGAGCATGAGCATGAGCATGAGCATGAGCATTATGACCGTACATTTCGTAGTTGCTACTCCGTGATTGACTGGAACTTGTGAAATTGCACAGAGAACCATGTGAATGGAGCATGGGATATGCTATCCATTCTCAATGTACACGTTTCAGAAGCTCACGTATTTAAAGTCAATAACGGCGCCGGCCACGTCCTTACGGTCATATAGGAAAGGTAGGATTGTTAGTTTGACTCTCGTTGCTACTAGAGACCGAGAACACCTCTGCATCTCCACGATTGTCACGGGATGTGGTATTGTGTTAGTTGCATAGGATATTTTATCTGGATTCACTTTGGTAAGTGATGCGATCTAAGGGAGGGGATTATATAAAATACAAATAAAAACGCGAACCGTACAGATCAAAACAAAATATCTCAGATCACGCGACAGTTTTGCTTGCTATTCGAAATACGATCAATCGTAAAATCAACACAGAACTATTTCGCGACGACCAAAATACATACCATCACGCACTGTACATACTTTCTCAAATCACAAGAGAAAACACACACTGAACTGATTAGCTTTATTACCGGCCGCGCAATGCAGAACACAACATTCCGGCAGATCGCACGATAGTTCTGCTGTCCGAAACAAGAGAAAACACACACTGAACTGATTAGCTTTATTACCGGCCACGCAATGCAGAACACAACATTTCGACGGATGGCGGGATCGTTCTGCTGTCCGAAGCAAGAGAAAACACACACTGAACTGATTTGCTTTATTACCGGCCGCGCAATGCAGAACACAACATTCCAGCAGATCGCGTGATCGTTCTGCTGTCCGAAGCAAGAGAAAACACACACTGAACTGATTAGCTTTATTACCGGCCACGCAATGCGAACACAATATTTCGACGGATCGCGGGATCGTTCTGCTGTCCGAAGTAAGAGAAAACACACACTCAATTCTTCCATGCCACGAATTCAAACCCGAATAAGTGGGAATGCAGTTCAATTTAAAAGCAGGTAAAATAAGAATTTAATCGATACCGAACCAAACTATTCCCAGGGAAACGTCAACCTATTCAATCAAAGAAGAAGACTAAATTTTATCTGACCATAATTCATGTTGTCGAATTTTAAAGTGTGCACAATTTACAAGATGCATGTCCTGGTCTTCTATTAGTTGACGTCAACGCTAGCTATCTACGTATCTTAAGTTTGTACAATTTTAGCTTATTTCTAGATATCATAAAAACAATAGATGGGTCTGATCTGTTGTGCTTAAGATGATGCTGACGGCATGCGAGTCTTCGTGATGCGTGGATCGATTTATTCAGGGAATTCCGCTGGACGTACATAGTACTATGTTGCGCACGTGGCAGCTGCACTGTTGCAACTCGGCGATGTTACACCGCCGCTAGTTCAAACGATTTCCACTAGGTGTCGTTATGCTGGGCGCTGCTCACGTCGATCGGTGGATCGAGGAAGTGTTATGCTCCGTCTAGGCGTGTAACGAATGGTGGTTGTCTTATCACACGGTAGAGCTGGGAAGGTTTGACCAAGATTTTTTTATGTACAGGTTATCCGACTTGTCAAATCCCCAACTCAGCCATCTTGGATTTTTGTATGGAATTTATGCTCGTTTGTTTACGTTTTGCACTGAAAATGTATGTTTCCCCGCGCGCTGGTTATTCCCATCTACTGACGAAGTCGGATAACCTGTACATAAAAAAATCTTGGTTACACCGCCGCTAGTTCAAACGGTTTCCACTAGGTGTCGTTATGCTGGCCGCTGCTCACGTCGATCGGTGGATCGAGGAAGTGTTATGCTCCGTCTCGGCGTGTAACGAATGGTGGTTGTCTTATCACACGGTGGAGCTGGGAAGGTTTGACTACACGTTATGACAGCTACCACAGTAGCTCAAAATTGCTGTCACTCGCCCTTGGAGTGGGTGGTGGGCGTCCGCCTTTGCGGGAAATCGATAACGGTTGCACAGTGGTTCGGAATAGCGCCAATTGCACTCAAATATGATGGTGGGCGGCTGTACTGGCGGGAAAACGTTAACCACGTGCCAGGCAATCTCGCAGTTTGAAGTCACGTGTTGCACTTTTCGAAGCCGTGTGTGGTTGCCCCTCGGACACACCCACGTCGAACAGTGGGATATGCTGTTCCACGTACGAATAATGATTTATTAATGCCTTTATCTGCCTTTTTGCAATAATAGGTTGCTTACCTTGACCTAATGGCTTTTGATCACACGAGCCTTTTAGGAATCAATATCGAGGAGGGAGAGTTATTCTAAACTGCTTCACTAGACCTAATTGAAATACCTATAATATTAATCTTGAAAATCATTTACAACAGGTTTCTCACTTCTATAACTGCACTATGAAGCACGTTTTGCTTTCAGTTGGGTTTTAGGATTTTACTCGCACTATGACTGTTTAGTTCGGCGGATCAACTGGAAATGGTTCGATTATAATATTCAAATCGTTTCGACCGACCGATCCTGCTAACAAAGCCTCAATATCGTCTTTGCTGGAAACAATTGAATTCTCATCCCATCTCATCTTCTCTACTGGGTTTCTCCCTGCGACTGGGGCCTATTGTACAAATTTCGCGAATTTGCGGAAAACAAAATCCGAAATGTACTTTTTTAGCGGCAACGAGTAAGGTGGCTGTAGATGCCTAGAAAATTTAAATGAGATCCGAAGTGCTACTCGCTTCAAATTTTTATGTTCAAAAGCTTGAACAGTCTCTACATCCACGTATAGGTGGCGCGTCGGCTGAATGAAAGGTTAATATCTGTTCGCATTCGTCGCATGATAACTAATTCGTTACAACTATAGGTCTCCGAGCTTTCTATCAAATGTTTGGTGTCAGAGCAATCACACTTTACATTTTGTATACGAGTAAGGCAAAAAGAATAAAAAAAGAAAATGATAAAGAAGAAGAAAGAGTGTAGAAGCAAGTAAGAGAAAAGGAGAAGTAAGGTAAAGGAAGAAGAAGGAACAAGGTGAAAAAAGGAAAAAAGAAAAAAGGAGTTTAGAGTTATAAGGATTAATAAAATTTTTGTTTCCGCCCAAAATCACTATTTTGCAATCAAAAATCGATCATTTAAAATTTTTAATTTGCGATTTTATCAATTTCACACTTCGATTTTTTTTAGAATTTTGTTTTTCAAGTTTTTGCCTTTCTCGTACAACTAAGTTGTACCGAAAGGCTATCATTTCACTCCGAAAACGAACTTTTTATAGAAGCCTCTGAGACCCATAGTATTATATACCAATCGACTCAGCACGACGAGCTGAGCACATGTCTGTCTGTCCGTTTGTATGTATGTGTGTATGTGTGTGTGTATGTGTGTGTATATGTGTGTGTATATGTGTGTGCACAAAAGCTATAAAAACATTAGACAACTTTTCGTATAGTAATCCTTAACCGATTTTCTCGCAACAAGTTTCATTCGACAGGGGACAAAGCTTTGTTGATCACTATTGAATTTTATAACGATCGATTATTGCTTTTAAAAGTTATGAAGAAAATGGTACATCGGACCATATGAACCCCATATAAGTTTGGTGTCTTAACTAAATGCGAGAAAGACACCACCAACGCTAGGTGGATTAATCTGGGTTTTTATCTAAACAAATAATTTCTTGAATCTATGATTCTTTTTTGATTTTTCAACATATTTAGAGTTAGAGTTAGAGTAGAGAAAATTCCTGTCTAATGCTGACTTATTGCAATTTTCAAATTTCCAGGTTTTTTTTTATTTTCCGTGTAACGAGTTGGATGAATATTTTAGAGTGTAACATGCACCGCTATAATTTTCTATTGAATGAGGTTAAATAGTTGTAGACAAATACTAAACTACAAATATTTCACTCTTCAAAGGTATACGAGCGAAAACACAGAAGAACAGAATATTACTCAATTTTCAATATTTTTTTATAAATGTGTAGAACTTTGAAAATTGACTTTAAACCACATAAAAACATGCATTGAAATTTATATTATTGATCAACATCAAAAACATTTCAAAATCTGATCAATTGAAAACTACAAAAAATAATCAAAATACCCCGTCCAAAGGCGGTCTTGGGCATTAGAGGGTTAATTTTACAATTTTCAATTCTCTCATCTCACTTGTCACATTTCACATTTCATTTCTCACTTATCATTTCCCACTTCTCGCTTCTCACTGTTTATTTCTCACTTCATTTTTCACTTTTTACTTCTCGCTTTTCACTTTTCACTTCTCGCTTTGGACTTCTCACTTCTCACTTTTCATTTATCACTAATCACTTCTCATTACTCAGTTTTCCCTTTTCATAATCACAATCACACGTTTTTTCATCTGTTCAGCTAAACACTATTTTGCCAAATGACCCGTTCGGCCAAACGGCATTCGGTCAAATATTGTAAGGCCGAGCGGCATTCAGAAACAGTTAACAGGCACCGTGTATATCGTGCATGTTCACTGTTTTCGACAACATCAAATTAGCGAGATGAAAATGCATTGGAAATCTACTTCGACTAAGAGAATATCGAGTTTGTTTTGATTCAAAGAACTTTGAATTTCATCGAGTAAGGAAAAATATCTAGTTACAGAACATCGAGTTCGGGAGAGTTCACTGTACCATCGATTATGCATTCCAAAGTACTTAAATAGTTAAAGCATTTGCTATGTTCAACAGCAAAACTGAACGCAGCTCTGTTCTATCGCTCATCTCAAAATGATTAACGATGATACAATTACTATGTAAAATGTCAAGTCAGCCAATTGTTAACTGAGAGGGAGCAATTTACACCCTTTTCTAATAAATTGCTTAACGGGCGAGTTGGATACCATCAAATTCCAAAAGAAAAAATTATGAAGTAATTTATAATTTCTTTAGCATATGTTTTAATTGTTGGCAAAACTTTCAACCATTTGTATTTGTCAATAAAGCTCTTTTTCTAAGAACTAAAAACCGTCGTTAAGAATGCACCTAAATACTTTTGCTCCAATTTACTTTTGCTCGAAAAATGAAATAGCACATTTCCATTTTCTCCACAACTATGCGCGCATCAGTTGCTCTGTGATGTTGTCCGCCTTGGCCTCACTCACTGTTCTTGCGACTCACAGACCGGGGATGAATCTCCATAGCAACAAACATACAAAGTGCAAGACTGTACACACCAGACGTGCTGCTGCTGCTGCTGCTTCCACTACTGCTTGGGAAGAAAATATAACAAATTGATACCGCAACTATCATTCTCCGCCACGCCAGAGCAATAATGCAGCATCTCTCCCGGTCGAATTCACTGCTGAAAACCACGGAATTCCATGTAGTACGTACAGCAGTACATACACAACAAGGCATCGCCGGGATGATGGTCGTCGCCTTTATTAGTTCTCGCTTTTCATCCTAGATTTTACAGAGGCACCACTGAAAGCAAGCGAACTTTTTGATTAAAAAGTATTCTTCATGGATTCTATCGCAAAATCTCTCACAACCGAGGTCGGTCGATTAAATATTGCAAGCATATTGTCTGTGTGGAGTACACAGTCAGTGGAGATAATGAGACAGCATGCTTTGCCAATTTATCAGGGTAAGGAGGGCAATATCAGCTGTCTAAGCAAATCTAATTGTAGAAGAATGCTCAACTTTTACACAATTAGATCGGGCTTTGGTTGGGTGCAATTTTACTGTTATGAGGCAAACTTGAGGGTTGCTCAATTTACCCCATTTTCTCCAAAACGGTGGCGAGGAATAAAAAAGCCAATGTCGGGGCTCTATTTAGCCGAGTTAACTTTATCAATATAAGTGCTAGTAGGAACAGCTTCACCATCGAATGCTATTATGTTTTATCGAACAGAACATCTATCTGGAACAGGAAAAATATATCGGGCTGACTGACGGAGTGGCGTGTCGAGATTGATTGGGGTAAAATTGGTTAAAGTCATCTTCGGCCCATGCCCCGAGGGAAACTGGAACTGGAAAGAATGGACCCTGTATCGAAGGCGGTTTGGGGTATTGATGATTGGGCATTCTCTCGTTTGGCCGGTCGCACTCGCACCCCGCTGCCGCGGTTGATGGTGTCCGTTCCGTATACAGTTCGCGGTGCGCTGTTTGTCTCTACACGTTTTGTGCTCTCCAGAGGCTTATTCATGCTTGTTGGCGTGAGACCGGCAATGAGCGGCTTTCTGTATTCGCTGCGGGATTGTCCGTCGTCATAGTTTTGGAATGGATGGGGTCCGGCGACGGAGGTGTACTCGCATTGGATTTAGGATCGGAAAGACCAGGGAGCAAAGTAAACCCAGGTTGATCATAATTTGGTTGCTCCGTGATGTGGAGGTAGCGGTTTTTTATGCCGTGATGTACATGTCTGAGCAAGCATAAATTGATCATATATTTGAGAGAGGGAGCGTGCATGGAGAGCGCTGGAGAGTGTCGGACTACAAATTCATATGGTGAGAATTCTTTGTGTATGCTGGTCAGCACGGTGGGTTTGCATGTAGCTACTAATAATGTAATATTGCAAGTGATTTTAAAACACCAATTGCAAGAATGTTCGCGGGACAGTATCAGGCGGGATTTATGGGCGAATTCTCAGGGGTTCGCCATACGCCAGATACTACAGGAATGTCGCGAATAGAATGAACCTACACATCACCTATTCATCGACATAATTGTTGATACTACACAATCGATAGAGACCAGTTATAACAGTAAATGACCGAATACGGATTTCCAACTTAACTAACACGATTAGTAGAGTGCCAATGAAAATGACATTTTCGAATTTCAAAAAACGAAAATGTTCACAAGTTTCATTACCCCAAAATATGACCCCATGCAAAATTTGAGCTCAATCAGACATGATTTAGGGGTGCCTACAATTCATCAAAGTTTTGAAATTTTCACCCATGAAAATTTTCCCAAAAGGGGACCAAAGGAAAAGTCGAAAATCGATTTTTTGTTTTTGATGCCAAATGACTTTAAAATGCATGAAACGTCGAGACCTGATGTTATTTCAGTAGAGTGCGAGAGTTCGGCTACGTGGCCGGTGCTGGAAATTTGGTTTCATCAGTATCCGCTAAGCTGCGGAGGACGACGGAGGTCCTTCGTAGCATAGTAGGGAAAGCACCTGTCTACCGTACTGGTTTCGTGGGATCAAACCCCACCGAAGGGAGCGGTTACCAGACATCATGCACGCGTACAAAAAAGAATGAGATTGAGCAACGACTGCTACGCGCACATAAAATTTAGCGCACGCGAGTCTCACGAGATTTGTGTACCTCACATTAACATTGGTGAGTCGCATTGAGACATCTCAATGCGATCAGCTCATGCGCTGTTTGCCATGGCAAACCTTTGCATGCAACAGCGAAAGTGCGTAAAACAGCTTGGGCGGGAAATTTTAATTCAATAATATCGTCGCCTAAGTAACGCTAGCTATGCATTTCTACCGCATGAGATGAGTCTCATGAGACGTACAGTGAGACACGCTCACTCAGTTATTTTATGCGCGCTAGCTTCTCTCGTCGCACTGAATCGGTGCTACGTGAGCTTTTGTAGCTCATGGCACACTGCCTCATCTATGTATACACGAGAATTAAGAGACTCTGGCGGTTACCCTCCAATACCTTTTCCGAACTAAATCTATTACATGTTTTGCATATGCATAATCGAGTTTCAGACACGTAACCTTAAGATGACCCTGAAGTAGGAAAACTTAAGCTCAACGGAGACTCAAGAGTTCTGAGATGGGAGTGTATTAGGGTGGCTCAAAAAACAATTTTTCAATTTTTTTGATGGGCCGGCCTCTTATTCGGTTCTATTTGATGCCCGGATGCTCTGGACAAAAATTCAGCCAAATCGGTCAACGTTTGGGCGGTGCTAAACTCGTTGGAAGTTTATATAGAAAAATGTATGCAGAAACATCCAAAAACAGTGATTTGCAGTTGGACGGCACAATTTACGATCAAGAATCATGATACTCATTCAGTTCTTGCAGAATTAAATACAGAATGTTATGCTGAAAACCGCGAGAAGATTAGAGTTTATTAGGCAAAGATATTAGCATTGTACTGGAGTGTTGTAGGGGTGAATTTATTTCTTTTCAAAGGTAAAAGAAACGAAATTTGCTGAAACCCCACCTCAGAAAAATGCTAATAACTTAGCCGGGCAAACTCTAATCTTCTCGCGGTTTTCTGCATAACATTCTGTATTAAATTCTTCAAGATCTGAATGAGTGTCATAGTTCTTCATCTTAAGTTGTGCCGTCCAACTGCAATTCACTGTTTTTGGATGTTTCTGCATACATTTTTGCATATGAACTTCCAACGAGTTTAGCACCGCCCAAACGTTGACCGATTTTTTTGAAATTTTGTCCAGAGCATCAGGGCATCAAATAGAACCGAATAAGAGGGCGGCCCATCAAAAAAATTGATAAAAGTTTTTCCCACATTAATTTGAGCCACCCTAGAGTGTATCCAGGCTAACGAAATCGAGATGGTATAAGTGCTCCTGGAGTGTAGGCTATGGACGGTGATTATGCTAAAATTGAAGAATCGGTCCTTAACCTTCTGTCTGTGCTCAAAAAAACTTACGTTGTCTGTGCTCTGGGGTCAAATTGACCCCAAATTGAAATTGCTATAACTTTCTTAATGTTTGACCGATTTTAGATTTTTGGGGCTGTTTCGGAAGATAATTTAATCATCTTTCAGATCGTTACCAAATATTGACTTTTGGTGGGCGGGTACATCGCGGGGAGGGGTTTTAGTGAACAAGGGTACAAAAATAGTGATTTTTCATGAATATATTAGTTATATCCGAAAATCCTACCCATTTTGAACTGCACCTTTATAAAAAAGGTTATATAGGAAGGTGTGTGCTTTGGGATGAGACGTTGATAAGTTTAGAACTTGGCCGCCAGGTGGTGGTATATTTGAATTCATCATTTTAGACTACTCAAGTAATTCCGATATAAAGAATTCTCCTCAGTGTAAATATTCCTATCGCACAAGTTTAAAATTTGTTAAAATGGCGTCTTGATCAAAGGTCGTCTAGTGGGAATGGACTGTCTTGTGACGGAAGTAATAATTGGGAATTTTACAAATAGGCGGAAAATTTGCTGATCTTTGGTTACGCATGTAGACCCAAAGGCCTTAATTCCGGGGTTTTCTTGGATGACCTAAAACATATTCTGTGAACACATTCTATTATTTGCAGCATCGCTGGAACAGGTTGAATACAAAGAAAACTTTTGATGAACTCTACCACAACACTCATGTTTGTCAAAAATGCTACAAACCAAAATACATCAGATCTCACATGAAACAATATACTCAAATATAACAGCTCACTAGCGCCGCATCTTGGAACAAGTGCTCATTATATTGAGCACCGCTTTGTAGTCCTGGACATCCTGAACAATGTTGCCGAATACAACTTGGGTATAGGTATGAGGGATCTCAAGCTAAAGCAATATTTCAAACATGCAAGAATATTGCAAGTACACTAGCGCCGCCTGTTTGTAAATTTCCTAATTATTTATTCCGTCACATGATAGACCATTCCTACCAGACGAACTTTGTTAAAGACGTCATCTTTACAAATCTCAAATTTGTGCGATAAGAATATTTACAATGAGGAAAATTCCATATATCGGAATTACTTGAGTAGTCTAGAATAATGAATTCAAATATACCACCACCTAGCAATCAAGCTCTAAACTAATCAATGACTCATGTCAAAGCACACGCCTTCCTGTATAACCTTTTTGAAAGGTGCAGTTCAAAATGGGTAGGATATTCTGATGTAAGTAAAATAAGCATGA
The DNA here is from genome assembly GCF_024139115.2 of Armigeres subalbatus. NCBI lineage: Eukaryota > Metazoa > Arthropoda > Insecta > Diptera > Culicidae > Armigeres > Armigeres subalbatus. Next base: position 303,669,036 of record NC_085140.1, on the reverse strand, counting down.
AAAATCACTGTTTTTGTACCCTTTTTTACGAAAACCCCTCTCTGCTATGTACCCGCCCACCTATAATCAATCTTTGGTAACGACCTGAAAGATGATTAAATTATCTTTCGAAACAGCCCCAAAAATCCAAAATTGGTCAAACATTAAGAAAGTTATAGCAATTTCAATTTGGGGTCAATTTGACCCCAGAGCACAGACAACGTAAGTTTTTTGAAAAAAGTACACTGTAGCGCATATTTTCAAGATTTTTCAAGCGAATTTGCACATAGGAGACAGATCTCGGCGAGTTTTATCAAACTACCAAAAATTAGGAGAATCGGTTGAAAACTAAAAAAATGGCAGCCACTCAAAGTGGCCTGGGGTCATATTGACCCCAGAGCACAGACAAAAGGTTAACCTGCATATTCAATTGAGGCAAGCGATTCCTGTCTGGCGATATCGGGACGATTTGTTTTTCACAAACGGAAGACGAAGGATGCAAGCCACCAAGTAGCATTATGCTAAGTAACCACGACCAACAAGCAGTTAGAACTTCGAACGCTGTGAGCTTCCATTGGCATATCAGATCCTTACTACCCGAAATATCGCAGCGCAACTGATACGTTATTATAATCGTCCCTAACTGCATCAGGGACGAATCAAGGCTCTCAGCCTTTTTTCCTGCCTCTACGCTTCCACTGAAGGTCGAAATCTGTCTTTAGTGTAACCAACTACAGTTCGCCCTGGATTGTAAGTCTCCAAAACGTCAACCTTTTCCACCAGCCTCCAAAACGTCAACCTTTTCCACCAGCCTCCATAGATTATTCCCTTCGAGGCAAGTACAAGTAGATTAGTAATGTATGTACCAACATCCGGCATTCCGTGACGACCGGAAGATCCCCTTTGACGTACATACCTCAGTTCAGCGAAAACGCCCCAGTCTTTGGTGTCCGTCGCCGAGGTACCCTAGCAGCACAATTCAGACCGATATGGTTAGGGTAACTCATGGATAATTGAATTCGATCATATATGAGTAATATGAACTTATTTACAACATATGTGCTGCTCGGGTAGCATATTTCTTATAGATATGAAAGCCCTCCTTAGCCGTGCGGTAAGACGCGCGACTACAAAGCAAGACCATGCTGGGGGTGGCTGGGTTCGATTCCCGGTGCCGGTCTAGGCAATTTTTGGAATTTTCGGATCTTACCCCCGCAAAAAAAATGATTCCTTCATTTGTTTAATCAAGCCAGGCACTACTAACAAAGATTTCCCGACGAGTGGCAGCTCAGCAACGTCATTCTTATCCCGAAGAACAGCGCCTCCTCTCGGGATGCTTCCAACCAGTGGTGCAATTTATCAAGAATGCCTGCTGAGTGTGATTCTTTTGTTTTGTATTTTTCTCTGCTCCTCTTTGCCTATGACGGTGCCTTTCAGTCAGAACGACAAAGCAGAAGTAGCTTAGCAAACTCGGTTTGCCAACAGCGGGCTGAAGCTGATGTTCATTCGGCACAAATTTCCTGTCACTGTCTTTCAAGTGATAGTATTCACCCATGCATTTATATAGGGCCGTCGCATTCACACAGCAGCGAGTGAACTGAATAGACTGTCAGTGTGGGCTGCGTGTGCAATGAGAAGAGAGGTCTTTTGTTTACTTTATCTTTGATTGTTGCTGCTAACCATTTTCAGTTTTCACTGCTAGGAAGTGAGTGTGAAGAGGGAATGGTATCAATATCCAACAAATTTCAGTCACTGAGATTGAGAATTCGCACCACTGCTTCCAACAAAATGCACGCCCATCTTGCTGACGTCTTGTGTATCCAAGGTTGTCGAAACCTTGGTCAACCACTGCATAATGGAAAAAAAATGTCCATAACGCGAATAAAGTCAAAATCTCTGTTCGGTATGGGCGGATTGCCCTGAAATTTTGACACAAATCGTAGAACTTTCTGCGGAATCGTTCAAAGGAGGTTAAGTTTACTGCTCGAAGCTGCAAGACCAAGTTTTACCCCAATGCCCCATATTTGTTATGTAATTCGTCAAGTTCAGATTAACACATTATCGACAAAACATAACACATTTGACCTCAAATTTTGCCCAAAATAATGTTGTGTTAGCCCTGTCTACTGCACGATTTTGGGAATTGAGATCTTGCTGATTTTATCCCACGTTCTCATATTTCTCAAATTGCTTACTTAGGTTATTACATTAGTGTGATCTAGAATGTTCCATGGATTCGATTGGAGTTATTTTTGTCCACCACACGACTAAAGAAGCTAAAATATTGCTCATTTTACCCCACGTTCGGTTATTTTCTAACTCAATACCAAATTTTCAAAACGATTTATCTGCTTTTGTAAACAAATATTCAAACGTCGATTTGTCGAACCTGATAGCACTCCCACGCAAACCAACACCATCAACCAGTAGCCGAAGCCTTCACCTACGTGTTGATTGTAGTGGTTTGCGTGGGAGTGCTATCACATTCGACAAATCGACGATTGAATCTTTGTTTACAAAAGTAGATAAGTCATTTTGAAAATTTGGTATTGAACTATTATCCAGAAGGCCAAGATTTTCCGGAAAGCATAACAATTAAGGGCCATTAGGGTAAAACGAGGTCTTGCAACGTCATGCAGTGAACTCAATCAACTTTTGTACGATTCCCCAGAAAGTTCTACGATTTGAGTCAAAATTTCAGCGCAATCCGCCTGTACCGAACCGAGATATTGAATTTATTCGCGTTATGGACAATTTGTTTCTTATTGTGGAATTACTGCCTGAGAATAATAGCGGAAGAAAGATTCGCCTTCCAACAACATACCGATTAGAGGATTAGAAGACGTCTTCCAGAACGCTTTCGAGCAAGGTAAACATGCAGATATAGTAGTCCTTGATATATCTGAGGCGTTCAACCATACGTGGACGCTGTTAGTCTGGTAGCAGCTGAATGAATGGGAGGTTTCCGGCAATGTTTTGACCTTTGTCTGGAATTTCCTCATGGAGTGCTCGTTCCAAGCCCTGATCCGCAATCAGTCTTTGGGGACCTACCAGGAGGCAACACTGCCCTTCTACGCATAGTTGTCCCATGTTAGTTTTTGTGGAATTTGACTTTTCACCATAGAGCAGTCTATTTTGATGTATACACACTTAGAATAAATTACCGACTTCGGTAATTGATTTACCGAATTCTCAACAGCTGAAGTTCGGTAATGAGTTCGGTAAACGAATAAATTACTGATTGTTCGGTAATTTGAATATCATCTGAGAAATGTCAATTTTACCGTACAGATCGGTAAAGTTGTGCATTCACCGAAATGTCCGGTGATGGGGAACATTCTGTTGATTCTTATTAGAATTATTTGTTTACTATTTCCGAATACAAGAGCAAAAAATTATTACGGGTCAATTCATTACTTTATTGTGCTTTATTGAAGGTTTAAAAAATCAAATATCAATATATCCCATTGATAGCATCGTTGATCAGCGGTTACCACTTGCCACATGGTTTACTACTGCTTCTTCGTTAGAATTCCTGCCAGCATCAGCGTCTTCTTAAAAGCAGGCTTCGGTGTTTTCGCTTCAAAGTTAGGCTATCTAGATGTGGCAGAAAGCCGATGGAAGGAAACTTCCAAATGATGGAAAACACTTGCTTTATTGGGATTGGAAATAATTTTCGTTAGTGTGAAACTTTTCTATTGCGCTCCTTTACTTACCTTTATCAACTTGAAACTTATTCGAAAACAACGCGTATAAACCATAAATAAACCAATGTAAAAAATACTGCCGCTGCAACTTGACACCAATGGAGTCTCGTAGGTTTGACGTGTGACTTTACCGAAATTTCAGTTAGATATTACCGATCTGTCGGTAGTACAGAAGATTCACATTTTATTCGGTAAAAATGATGACATTTCCCCCACAATCACCGAAGTTCAGTAACATTCAATGTCAACAAGAGAGAAAATACCGAAATATCTGTGAAATATCTGAAAATAATTTACCGAACTCTTGAGCTCTGTTTAAGTGTGTACTTTTAGAAAACAGATTTCGAACTTTGTTCGGAAATCTCATTGAAAACAACAGCAAGTCTATTTGTCCCATTGCTTAACTTCTACGCATAATTGTCTCGCGGTGATTAAATTCATCATTATGGCGGATTCTGTTTTTTTTTATGGAGCAACACACATTGAAATAGCATTTTCTGTTTAGATCTTGCAATCTTAGCCCGTTGCACTGGTTTAATGGGGGCATTTGTACAATACTCATTCTAAGCGACATAATCACTTCAACCACGTGGCAGGGTCACTTCCATAGATGAAGCATGTGGAGACATATGTCAATCGCAGTAGTCATTCACGAAATCATGTATTGAACGGGGCTGATATGCGTAGAAACCATAAAACAAGTGCTCGATTTCTCGGCATAACTGTCCCGCCAAACTATTTTCATGATCATTGTCGCAAATTCTATTTGTGAGTGAAAAATAAGAATGATTTCAATGAAATTAAGTCTTCTGAATAGTTCTGTGATGTAATAATCTTATATTGTATTATGGTTATACGCCAGCAATGAAAATTAGTGTTCAATTTCAAAGCAATGTCGTTTTTTTGAATTTGGTACAAGCATGCGTAGAACGGCAGAAAAGGTGTGCCCCAAAAAGGCCAGGGTGTTTCGATTCATACTGTGTAACATCCACATTTTCACACACCCAGTTCTTTTTTTACACGGGTAGGTTTTAGTCGATTATGACCTTTAGCGTTAATGGAACTGTGAGTTAACCCCATGAAAAAAATCACAAAACAATCAAAGGTGGTATTTAAAAATATGTGAAAGATCAGGTTAACCAGGAAATTAAAGAATACCAACCGTATAAAAAAAATGGGTGTATACCCCTACGATATTTTTTGGGTCGTCGTCGGAGAGACACTTGAACAGACTCGGATTAAGATACAATTCGCCGTCTCTTATTGGACCACTTCGGTAGGGTTCTCCATGACTGTAGTTCAAGACACCGGCCTCACTGGGAACTCTTTCTGCTTGGTGTCTCTTATCACCCGGGGTCTAACTTTCCTTCCCCACTTCTGGGGGTTAAGGTCAGCTGTAAAACAAGGGTACATATTTAGTAGTTCTGTCCAAGCTTCACAAGACCAACAACAAGGAGTTCCGGCTGCGGATAGGATAGGCTTTCATAGACAACGGCATTCTCTACGGATTAAAACTAATCTGTCGCCAACCTTCAGCCAGTAGCATAGCTAAAAGGATAGGATCATGCGCACGATGGCAAGGAGCGAGGATTTGACCCTCCTCTTCGGCCACCATAAACAGCTCTATAGCGCAAACTTTTCGCCGAGGAAACAATTCACAGACACTAGTATTGGATAACAGGACTGACACTTCACGACGATGGTCCTCTGGCGGTTACAAATACATGGATGAAAAAGGAAGATTCGGATCGCCCCTGGTGGTCGCAACATTAAAGGTTTCATCGAAGCTTGGACCGATTTGCCTAAACTTATGGATCAATAATTTTGGGAAAAGCCACAATTTGCGAAATCTGTGTGGATCTCTCTTTCCTCAAGTATGGGGCTTATATAGTCTCATTGAATCGTTGTCGCCATCATGGGCCTCCCGAGTTCCATAACTTGGGTTGTATGTTCCTTCTACAGAGAGTGCGCGGGCTCTCTTTTCCGCAAAAATGTTGATTTTAATAAAAAAAAACCAACTTAATTCACCGAGTGGTGATACTGCCTTTCTCGCATTTAGCCGAGACACCAACCTTATATGGCGTTAATATGGTTCGATGTACCATTTTCTTTATAACTTTCAAACGCAACAATCGATCGATATAAAATTCAATAGTGATCAACTAGGCTTTACCCACTGTCGAATGAAACTTGTTGCGAAAAAAAATCGGTTAAGGATTACTATATGAAAAGTTGTCTAATGTTTTTCTTAGATTTTGTGCACACACACACATACACACGAACAGACGGACATTTGTACAGCTCTTCGAGCTGAGTCGTTTGGTATATAACACTATAGGCCTCCGAGGCTTCTATAAAAAGCTCGTTTTCGAAGTGAAATGATAGCCTTTCGGTACAACTTTGTTGTACGAGAAAGGCAAAAAACATATACAGGTAACGGCTAGAAAAGTCGTTTGCCTTAACAGGTCGTTTGACCGAAATGGTCACTTGGTCGAATAGGTCAAGTAGCGGGAGTATTGAGATTTACGAGGTTTTCATTTACGCGGAATGTATCTCCCACGTAAAATCGGCTCTGGTCGTATGGCAGAAAAGGCCATTTGGCCGAAAATGTCATTTGGTCGAACGGGTCATACCTTTCTGCCAAACGACCATTTCGGCCAATTTTTTTTTTCTGCCGAACGACCATTTCGGCCAATTTCGGCCATTTCGGCCAAAAATGATTTCCACGTCTATCGGTTTAGATGCCCTACACTTATTTAGTATGCAACTATTAGGGAATGGACAGTCTATCACTTTCTTACGATTAATATATAAAAAATAATCTAAATGGAACGAGCGAGATTAAAAAAATCAGAAAAATGTCATTGATCCATTTGTTTGTTGTTTTCTTGGAATTATGTAAAATGGATATGCGCTGTTTCTCATACAAATGATTCAATTAGTATATGCCTCTTCAATATCTATATCATCCAATTTCAATAGCAAAAACTTGGAACGAGCTCACCGTTAAGGTTCTGGCCCGACATAACCTTTACGTACACTAAAAAAATATTTTACCATACAATTCCTATGATTTTCTATAATCAACTTCATTTCACGATCTGATGCACCGAATCACACCGTGCACCATTCATTCCTGTTATGGACAGGCAGTTAATGTATGCTCCGGCTGTGTGCTATGTAAGCTGGAAAACGGCCCATAGTCCAAAATTATGAGCGCCGAGCATATTTCATAGCATCTCCCGTCGCCGATGTGTGGGAAGATGTTGATGTTGTCGAACTTCCTTTGTTCTCTCGTTGCTCTTCCCGGTATATGTGTTCGAACCGTAGTCGTCGCCCGGAAGACGTGAGAGAAAGCAAGCATAAATCCGACAATCATCGGCCGCGGACACGAAGAGAGCGAGAGCGTGTACGCTCCCTGGGATATGCGGATGGTCTGTCTCCGTGCTGCGAGGCTTATCTCGCACAAAGAACTTAATGCTAGGTTTATTGTGCATTTAGTGTTCGTGCTGTGTGGAGGCATTAAAATCGAATTTTGTGTTATTTCATGCCAGTGCGCTTCAGTTAGGATTTTTTTTATTGGTTCAGTTGGGTGATATCCGTTCAATTGCCAGCAGACCGCAACTGTTCCTCCATCCCCTGATTTAGGAGAGTGTGAATCCGGAAAGAGTGGAGTTCGTGCTTCGAGTCAGCAAGGTGTGAGTAGAGGTTTGGCTCGAGCCATCCCGGTTGTGCGATTCTAGGTGGAAACATAACAGTGATTTTTAATTGATTCAATTTTTTTCATTGATGCTTTCTGGATGTCGATTCGAATTTCGGCGTATCGGTATATTGTTTCTTTCCGGGAGTAGTGCATCGGGTGAGGTGTTTCGAAGTAAAAATTCAGAAAACATGGATTATATGCATTGGAGGAGAGAATTTTAATGGTGTGGCTTCATCGTCGACTGTTCCTCTTTGTGTGACCGTTGTCTTTTTTTCGGTTCATGGTGCCATGTGTCGGTTCCAATTTGCAACAACGGATTAAAACGAAAAGAAGCGAAAAAGGAGGAAAACATATGAAACCTGAGTGTTGTGGTACAGTTTGCGGGAGCCTTAACTGTGTTGGGAGAAGCAAAATCCTGAAAATAGTGTTGATTCATATTTGCTGCGCTTCTGAACGGTTGATCTATAGGATACTAATGATGGATTATATCAACGGATCTATTAAATGATATAAGCTTACTCGATGTACATGACATCAATTATTTTTATGAATTTGAAACTTTCTTGTATTTTGTATAACATAGTCAGAAACTTATAGATTCGTTGATTAACCATGTATTAAAAAATATCAAAAATATACATAGTATTCAAATAGATCAGCACAACGCTGAGGAACCCAGTAGAAAAAATTAAAACTCCGATTTAAGTTACTTATTTGGGCTAATGATCGTTACTCAGCAGTATCTTTTCAAATTTTCTGGTGATAACGGTAGGAAACAATAAACGAAAATTGGAAGGCAGTACGTGTGCTCTACACAAGTTGGTTCAGAAAAGTGCGAAGCGAAGTGCGCGTGTTGCTGGGTCCTAGAACACCCCAACACTATCTATGCTCGCATCCACTCCCCATTGTGTTCCATTTGGAGCGCGAGAGTACCCAGAACCTGACCGGATCAGACCGAGAGAGTGAAAAGTGTGTGACGACGCCCAGAACATATATTTTGAGCCAGAAGCAGCAGTGTGTTCCGCTTGCTTTTGCGAACAGCAACAGCAATTCAAGTGAAGTAAGGTGGCTCTTCTTCTAACCTGTCCTGTTTTCTTCCCTATCCACAACTAGCAGATTCGGCTTTATACCTGAACCTTCCGAAAGTTTTACGCGAGTGTATTTGTGTACTATACGCGAAGAAGTCGAAAGCGGAAACAAGAAGCGTACACCGCGAAGAATAAGAGTTCGACAATTTTAAAGTGCTCTGAACTACACAACGACGTCAGACAACCCGGTTGTTACGTCGGTACCAGAAGAAGAGGAGAACCGAGCGAAAAAAGTGATTTAAAAAATTCGAACAAACTGTTTCCCCATCAGGCAGCAGCTGTCAACTGAATTTTTGTGGATATCAAAAATTTATAATTGCCCAGCTTGAACCACGGAGATTAATCCCCGGAGCCCGCGCTCGGATCACAGAGGTACTTTAACTGCATGTATTTTAATTGTGAGTTTTCGATATCAAACCCCCTTTGTACTCTTGCACTCCCGTTGCCCTCGATTGCACCTACTGGGGCCAGGTGGGATGAATCGCTTATCTTTTGACACTTGACGGGAGGATAACTGGAATGGCGCATGTTCCATCGGGTTGTGATGTCCAGCCACGGATGGACGAGGCTGATGAGAAACACAGTAAATCGGAAAAACGAGAAACAAGCCGACAGGGCGCACGCTACCCGGTAGGCATGTTTCGGGTGCGATGCTACACATGTCCACCCCACCGCATAAAATTGAGGGTTCCGTGATTCAGATTTTTGATTGATAATGATGGGTTTTATGGTTTCAGGTTTATTTTACGCTGTCTTTGGTGGGTTTTGGAGATATTTTAAAGCGGATTGGAGAGATTTGGGGTTTATTGAAAACTGGTTCGATGATGCATGTCTTCCGTTTTCGAATTTCCTGAAAAGCAGACTATTGTTTAACTTCGTTGTTGAAGCAGGCTCAGTAAGTATCTGCTCAATCGTTTTGAAGCATATGTTTTCAATTCGTCGATTAGGAAATAAATTAGGATTTTAGTATATCTTTGTTCTAATAATCAATTTAAAAATGCAATTTTACGTTTTTAAAGAAATTTACTCGAGAGTTTTTGAAAATTATAGGGGAACGGTTCGGCACTTCATTCCATAGCTCCTATTTCCATCCCATCAAAAACAAAGCCATGAAAAGGAATTTGGTTTGTTTCTAATTTCTGTGATTTTTTTCAACAGTAAGCACGCTTGTTAGCAAAAAGAAGCGACGAGATTGGTACTGTATTTCTTTGTTTTGCGATGAGATGAATGTATGTTCAGTGAGATGGAAAACGGAACAGTTCCCCTACAAAGTGCCTGGAAACTTTTCAATTATCTGGAAACTTTAGGGTTCTATTGTGTATTTAATTAATTCCTTTGGAGTTATTCTCGCGTGTTTCTTGAAACCCCTTAGGGGCTGTCCATATACAAATATTTTTTTGAAAATTTGTACGGACTGTGGACATTCCTCTTATTTCAACATGGTGTATTGCCCTTCACATAACCCGCGTTTAAAAAAAATGAAAATTATAAGATTTTTTTGAAGATTTTAGCTTTTGGAACAAAATTTACTTTCTGGTTTCTGCTTAATCCAAAATTATCGTTTCATAGAATGGCCATCAATAATTTAAAATTAATATATGATCACTTCACCGATTTCAACTTCACTTTTTGGTCACTATTCTATTTCGTAGACTCTAAAACACTGAGACTATAATTTCTGCGTTAGTGACTAAAGGTCGATAGACAAAAAGTCGAAAGACAAAAAGTCGAAGGGTCAAAAGGTCGAAAGACAAAACGTCGAACGGGGCAAAAGGTCGAAAGATCAAAACGTCGAACGTGGCAAAAGGTCGAAATAGACAACAAACTGAAACGTAGAGAATCAATATCGCACAATACAAGTTTAATTTATTTCTCAAATCAATAATCTTTTTATCTCTAACCTAACTATCTAGATATTCATAATATTGTTATATAGTAATAAATCCTTCTTTGAAAATTGCTCATTCTTGAACTTTGATTGATGAGATAAGTGTATTACTTTTACGTGAAGTTAAATGAATTTCACATAATCCTTTGGAATACACCCAACTTCTTATCAACTTGTTTTTGATCGAACTTTTGTCCTTTTCGATTTTTTGTCCCTTTCGACCTTTTATTCTTTCGACCTTTTGTCTATTGAGCTTTTGTCATAGATTCATAGTTTTGACCTTCTGTCCCTTTCGACGTTTTGTCTTTTCGACCTTTTGTTCTTTCGACCTTTTGTCTTTTGACCTTTTGTCATAGATTCACAATTTCTTGCTGTAAGTTAAAGGGACAACCCCAACAAATAACACTTTCTTGCCTGAAACCAAACTTAACAGCGCTCAGTAAAGTTTCGGTAGAGAAAGCTATACTACATGATAAATGCCTTTAAGATTGTCCAATAGGTAGTGGACAAAAAAATGGTCCAGTGGTGGTAATAAAAGAGAAAGATACCTAAGCTGGTATGAATACGTTTCGAATCAAGCCATTTTAATTTTGAAACGAGTAACTTCCAGTAGTTGAAAAGCTTTCAATAATAAAACAATAATGATATCATGATGATATTGGGATGTGATTTTATATTGGATTACTCTAACAGTTGATTAAACAACTGGTCTTGGAGAATTTCACTCCCCAGAAACCCAATGCAACATCTAATGAGGTACGTATACGTTCTAAATGAGTCCTATGTAGTACAAAACCACATTCAAACATACATTTATCATATCCACCCCAAGGGGCAAACTTACTTGACCGCGAATCAACCCGCACAGAAAGCGGTGTACGCCTTCGGTCATCCATATGTTTGATCCATAAACTCTTTCCCCAAATCAGCAGAAAATCAAGCAGCACGGGGAGCGAACCAAGACGGATAACCTTTCCCCATCGGTGAAGAAATTGTACCCATATTGCAGTACTACGTGATACTATTTCGGGGTCCGGTCTTCGAGCCCATCCTTTTCTCCGCTGTTTAGCAGCCTCAATCTTTCACAGTTATACAAAGTGTTTCTTTCTTGTCTATATTGTTGAATCACACCACGTTGCCCCCGACCATTTCCTGACTAACCAACAACTCGACCGTCGCCGTCCGTTAGTGCATCATTGCCTTTAGCAGCCTGAACAAATAATTATTAATGGTAAACATGATGATTTCGGGGGCCGCGCCGGGGTCTTGCTTCAGCAGCAGCAGCAGCGGGCCAACCCCAGTCTAAGAAATGAGAAAGTGAAAATTTATATGTTTAAATGAACAAAGTAGCACGATCTTGCTTTTATATCTTGGAGGCAACATTTTTTCCCTACGATCGTGATGCATATCTTAAAGTGAATTGGATTCGCGGACGGAGAAAGGGTCGTTGTACAGCTAGATAAGTGTTGTTTTTTTCGAGGATGAAATCTTATGTCGCTTTGCCTTAACAGCATTATCCGCTTACTTTCTGAAGATTGTCGCGCAGAAACATATCAGGGCTTCACTTTTTTGCTTGCTGCTACAGTCTACATCGCAGAGTGTTATTTTCTTTTCTCTTCATTTTTTGCTGTTGAACACTTCAACATAGGAAACGAAACAACTCGTAGCAGCAGTCAGTACTCAGTATCAGCAAAATCCATCCCGCGGAGCAGTTCGTTAGCCAATATTTCATTAGCACTCCATGAATCATTTGTTTATCACTAATGGCAGTGACGAAGACGATGAAGCACTGGGCAAGGCCAATGTTTTCCTCCTTCGTGGAAAAACACGTTTGCTAAAATTTCTCCTGATACTGAGCAGTTGATAGCAAAAAAAAATGCTTGGAAGGTAAGAGGATGATGGATGCAAGCACTGAAATGTAGTTCAGTGTTATAGGCAACCATCAGCATCGCCTTGGTACCGGGCATCGATGCGTCTTCTTCGCATACGACGTGCGGTGCGTTTGTGTCGTAGAAAGTGTGTTGCCGCTGTTTGTTGACTGGAAAACAATACGGCCCCGTCCATCCGCGAGATCGCGACGCACGTGCACTTCCACCGCACAACAAAGAAAAGCGAGAAACTGATCGCATCGAACGCCACAAGACAACACAATGCAACGCCGCCGTGCTGCTGCTGCTGATGGTGCAGCACACAGCGAGGGGAAAAGGAGAGCAAAACAATTTGCGCGAGCGTTACATTTTTTTTCTTCTGTTGTGTTGTTTTGCTTTCTTTCGCTGCTGCTGGCCCTGATTTTAATCTTCGATCTTGGATCTTTCACTCGCGGGTGCTCCGGTCTAGGAAGAAGCATCACAACAGCAGCAGCACCATCACCGTTGTGCACAGCCTGTCCATTCTTTAACTGGACCTAATTTTGCATAATAATTGATAATGAGGGGATTTTTTCCTGATTTTTTGTTGTTGTTTGCAACGGACAATTATTTTTCATAGCTAGAAACGGGAATGTATCCATTCAATATATAGAGCAAAAAAGGAAGATATTTATACCATTTATTTAATAAAAAATCATCATGAGTAAGCATATTTTGCAGAAACAGCATAAAAATTCAGTCACAAGAATAAAATTTGAAAAAGCATGGACGCAAAGTTCATTCATATAGGTAGAGGTATTTATTTTGAGAAGAGAACATATAATAGTTTGGTATATGGACAAAACGCTTTTTCAGGCTCAAATCATGATTGAGTGCACCTCACTAACCAGTGTTTTCTTTTTCAATTTCAGGTTCGTACTTTGATCGATTATTATGCAATTGACTCTCGTATCCCTACTATAGAAGGTGAGAAAGTTTGTATTACATAAAATCTTTTGTTTAGTTACATGTCAATAAATATTTGGATGGTCCTCTGTATTGATAAAAGCGGGAAAAGTGCGAAGTAGACAGGATTTAAAATAAACGGTGAAAAAGGAAAGAAATCAAGAAATGTGGACGAAGTGTTCCTTTAAGGATGTGTCTTGTAGTTTTTGTGTCTCAGGAATTCTTTTATTGTCGCTAAAGATTTTCTATCAATATTTCATTACTAGCTTTATGTACCCGGCCTTGCTCGGAATTGCCAGTTTGATTCGCAGTTTTTTTTTTCACAATCGGAAAATGAATAAACCAATTGGTCAACAGGATAATTGCGTTATCTTATCGATACTTCATCATTTGATCAAAAGAAGGCAGATTTCATTTGAAAACATTGACTGATTTTGGAAAAGGGAGCGAACCCATAATCGCCATATTCCGGGCAAACGTCTATTTCTAAAGAAGGACAAACATCCACCGATGCCTTATTCCGAGCAAACGTCTATTTGTAAAGAAGGGATCACATTCACCATCCAGAAGGAAACACATTAATCATTGCTTTTTACGTTGGGCAAACCATGATTTCGATAAATGGTTGAATTGATCGATAACTAAACAATACAATAATGGGTTCAGAAGTTAGGCTGGAGCACACACACAAACATACAAACATTGAGTTTTATATATCTCGGCAACTTATTCAAAACGACGTATGTGATTTTGTAAACAAAGATGCATACGTCGATTTGTCAAATATGATGACACTCCCACGCAAACCAATACAACGAACATGTAGCCGAAACCTCCCCCTACCTGTATGTGGCGATAGTTTGCGTGGGAGTGCTATCAGATTGCAGAAATCAACGTTTAAATTTTTGTTTACAAAATCACATACGTCACATACGTTGAATAAGTATCCGAGATATATAGATAGCTAATAGCTGTATGTACCCGGCCTTGCTCAGGTTGCCAGTTTAATTCGCAGTTTTTCACAATCGGAAAATGAATAAACCAATTGGTCAAAGGATAATTGTGCTTTCTTATTAATACTTTATCATTCGATTAAAAAAGGCAGAATACATTTGAAAACATTGACTGATTTTGAAAAGGGATCAAACCCAAAATCGCCTTATTTCGGCAAACGTCTATTTCTAAAGAAGGAAAAACATCCACCGATGCATTATTCCGAAAAAACGTCTATTTTAAAAATGACCAAATTTACCATCCAGAAGGAAACACTTTAATCATTGCTTCTCACTGGGCAAACCATGATTTCGATGAAGTTTTGAGTTGATCGATAACTAAACAATACAACTCCCCCACACCCGCCTCTTTCCCACCCTTAATCCTTAAACCATGTATGCTCCAAATTTGACTGAAATAGGCTAAAGGGAGATCAGAAGTTACACTGAGGTGATTGAGAGCTGAACAATGCTAGTCCCTCCACAACCTTCCCGTTTTCAAAATATCATCCCTATCATCTTCGCCTTCTTAAGAAAAATTATTGAAATCGGTTGAAATCGGGCAAGGGTACAGAAGTTATGCTGGAACATTGGATCATTGCATACCTTGCTTTTGTTTATTAATCTTTAATCATAATCATATAAATTCCATACCTTTTAAAATTTGTAATAAAGGTTACTCGATTATGGATCACTATGCAAATCATTCAATTTGATCATTCATAATCATCAATCATTAATCATATCGATCGTTAATCATTAATCATACACATAGTGTATCAACATTTAATCACGATCGGTAATTGATAATCATACTCCAACGGTTTTTTACATTATTCATAATCGTTAATTATTGTCAAAAATGAATTGAATCGTTAATCATTATCAGTCATCATTGTCAAAAATTAATAATTCATTAATCATAACCTTTAATCATAGGTAACTCTCAACCCCCAGGACTAATTCCAACCAGATTAAATGATTTAATCATTTAATCTGGTTGGAATTAATCCTGGGGTTGGGAGTTACACTGAATTGCTCGTTTCATAAAGACAACCTTCCCTTTTCCCTCCCTCTTTTCTCAACGACCATTTCACCCCATTTGTTTTCTTCTCCTTGGGATAGAGAATGTGTGTACCAAATTTGGTTGAAATCGGTACAGGGGTTCAGAAGTTACACTTAATCGCCCGTTTTCTGAACAATACCCCTCCCTCCAGATCCCTCCCCCCTTGTCCAAATTACCCTCCTGTACGATCGGCTCCTCATAGTGAATATGTGTACAAAATTTGATTGAAATCGGTCCTGGGGGTTGGGAGTTGCACTGAGTTGCTCGTTTCCCAAAGACAACACCTCCCCCTATACCCTCCCCTTTTTCCCAATGACCATCCCACCCCTTTGTTATATTTTTCCTTATGATGGAGAATGTGTACCAAATTTGGTTGAAATCGGTACAGGGGTTCATGATTTACTTTGAATTGCCCGTTTTCTAAACAAAACCCCTCCTCCAGACCCCTCCCCCTTTCCCAAATCCCCTCCCATATGATTACCTCCTCGTAGTGAATATGTGTACAAAATTTGGTTGAAATCGGTCCTGGGAGTTGAAAGTTACACAGAATTGTTCGTTTTCTGAACAAAACCCCTCCCACCACCCCTCCCCCTTTTCTACATGACCATCCCACCCCTTTGTTAACTTCCTCTGAGGATAGAGAATGTCTGTACCAAATTTGGTTGAAATCGGCCAAGTGGTTCAGAAGTAGTTAGCGAACATACATACATAGATTGGTTTTTATATATATAGATAAGTCGCTCAAAAAATGTTCCAAGAGAATCTTTAGCGAAAGCCATGAGGATTTTTACCCAAAAAAATGCTTCAATTCAGATGTTACCAGACAAACCTTCAAAATCTCATCATTTAGCTACAGTGGTCTTCTTCTTCTTCTTCTTCTTCTTCTTCTTCTTCTTCTTCTTCTTCTTCTTCTTATTGGCGTTACATCCCTACACTGGGACAGAGCCGCCTCGCAGCTTAGTGTTCATTAAGCACTTCCACAGTTATTAACTGCAAGGTTTCTAATAGACCTGTGCGCCGCCGCGCCACGCCGCCGCCGCCGGTGGTTTTACTCGCGCCGCCGCCGCCGACGATTTTGGGTCGGCGCGCCGCCGATCATAATTTGGCCACGCCGGTGACTAATCGCAATAAAAATAATCAATTAACTTAAGTCGAGTCGAGCCAAGCACGAGATTCAGTGTCGCGGTCTAATTATTGAGGTCGAAATACGTATCCGTGAAGAAATACAGCGTGGTAGAGTTAATTGGAATAGTACTAAACTAGTCTTACGGCAGTTCATAAATGTTGTTAAGGTGAAACTCGTCAAAATTCAATTTCAAATCTATCTCAAGCGATGGTGTCCCTAAGTCGGTATAGTGACATACCTTATCTTGGTTATTTAATAGGTTGGTTGATTAGTTTGAAAGTTTGAATGAGGATTTATCTAGTCTAATAATACATAAATTGTTAAACTGATCTTTGGAATGCGTTAAGCCAAGGCCTCATTTAGTTAGGCACCTAAACTTGTAGGTGACTCGCAAAATGGGTTTGTTGTGGGGCTTGGATACATGCCCAAAGCGTTCCCAATTCTTAAAGGATCTGGCATTGGTGCAGGAAAATTATTGCAGTTAAGAGATTACAAGTCAAGTTGCTTATTAGTTATTTTGACATTTTTTTTCTATTTATTTAAATCAACTTATTTAATAAGTTTTCTTTGTTTTACGATTTGTGCTGTTAGGATAATTGGCTTATAAGGCAAACTGATTGAGCAAAATAATTAAATCCCAATTGTGAATGCTTTACCGATATTTTTGTTCCGACTCCCGAGTAAGTAATTCATATTATGAAATCAATTTCCGAATATAACTGACATAACCACTTGCTGAGCATCACAAAGTAAATATTACGAGCATCAGTTAAAAACGCTTCATATTTTCTTATTCACAGCTATTGTAACCCAGAACTGGGGTGTTGTCGCTTCGCTGAATAGTATTTAGTCAAATTATTTAGTTAAAACGTCAGGTATTTTCAAACATAACGAAAATTTAATCTAATTTTATTGTCTTGAAATTATTTAATACTGTATTCCAAAAGCCTCATTGTAAAATTCTTGGAATTTCTGAGTATAATCGAAGAAGTGTCGTTCAAACATTCACTTATGAATTCCTTCGAAAAATACTCCAGAAACTAGTTCGGAAATAAATCAAGAAATTTATTTGATAATTCCTCCAGATATTCCTCCGAAAAGTTCCTTTTGAAAAGCCTTAGAAGATTATTTTATTAATTCTTCCTAAATTTATTTCGGGTATTCCTTTGGAGATTCCTTACAAAATTTCTCCGAAAATTCCTTAAGAATTTTCATTACGCATTTCTTCAGAAAATCCTTTACGATTTTTTTTCGGAAATTGCTTAAGGAATGCTTTCGGATTTTGTTCCACAAGTTCCTACAATCTCCTTCGGAGACTACTTGAGGAATTCCTTTGGATGTTTCTTTAGCAATTTCTGTGAAAATTCCTTAAGGAATTCCTTAAAAAAATCCATTCGTTCTTTTGAGAATTTCTTTGGAATTTTGTTGAGAATTTCTTCGAAAATTTTTCCTTTTGAAATTGATTCAGCATTTATTTATCGCTGGAAAAAGTTCTTCTAGATATCCATAAGGAATTCATTCAATTTTTGCCTAAAGAATTTCTTCAGAACTTCTTCCAGCAACTCCTTTAAAACATTCTTCGGGAATTCTTCCGGAACTTCCTGCAGGAATTTCTCCAAAAATGCCTTCATCTTTCCTAAAGTCCTCGTTTGTTGATGGTTGTTTTTGGATTTTTGTTTGAAACTTCACTAAGTAACTACGTCGCAAACAACTTCATTTTCAATAAATTTCAAAGGATTTCCTGGAATATCTTCCGAAAAAAAATCTGGAGAAATCTCCGGTTGAAGGTTTTAAGAATAATCTTTCAAAGAAGTCCCTGGAGGAATATCCGAATGAATTCCGGGCGGTATTTTTTTTGTTAGACCGATATAAAATATTTAAAAAATATTTTGTCTCCCCACCTACCCCAGGGGATGTTTTTTGCCAAAAAATAATATTGTTAAGGGGCAACAAAATTAAATTCGGATAATTTTGAGGATTTTCAAAATATTCTTTAAGAAATCCGATAATTATTTTTTATTGTCCCTCCGCCTTTCGGAGACCAGTAGGACAAAATGTTAATTAAATATTTGTAAAGGCCTTTATAAGAAATAAAATTTTGGAGGAATTCACAAATAAATTTTTGGAGGCGTTTTTAAAGAAATTTGTGTTGGGTTTAGTGCAGGAATTTCCAAATAAACTTTTGAAGGGATTCCCAAAAGAGAACCTCAATGGATTTTCGAAAATAATTCCTAAAGGAACTTCTAAAAGATTTTTTGAAGGTAAGTATTTTACCCTAAAGAATTCCTAAAGGAATTTCCAGAGGAATCGATAAAGGTATTTTTGAAAAATTTTATGATGGAATTTCCGAAGGAATTCTCAAAGGAAATTATGGAGAAAATCCTAATAGAATTTCAGAGAAAATGCCTACTGGTTTTTCTGATGTAATTCCTAGGTTTTTTCAAGAATTCCTTTGGAATTTTTCTCAGTAATTTATTCGCAATTTCCTCCAGAGATTCCTTTGAAGATTCGTCCAGTAATTCCTTGGGAAATTGCCTCAAAAAGTTCTACAAAACTCCTACTCCTACTCTACAAAATTCCAGAAAGTTCTTCGGAAATTCTTCCGGATATTTTTTAAAATTTACTTCGGGATTAGGTCAGAATTTCCTCCACGTATTCCTTTGTTTAAGAAAACCTTAGGAAATTCGTTAAGGTTCGTTCTTTTGGAAATTCCTTTGAAAATTTCTTAGGAAATTGCTTTAGGAATTGCTTCATAAAATCCTTTAGGAGTTCTTTCGTAATTCCCTTAGACATTCTTTCGGATATACCTTCCGAAAATCATTCGCAAATTCCTTTTGAAGTATCGACGGAAAATATTTTAGAACTCTCTCTAAAATTCCTTCAGAAATTCATTTACATGAGGATTATTTTAGAAATTCCTCCAGTTTTTTTTAGAAAAAAAAAACGTTGGAAATTTTATAAAAATTCATCTAGGTGTTTCTTAGCAAGTTCTTTGACAACTTTCCCTGAAATTCACATAGGAATATTTTCAGAATTACCTTAAAAATTCCTTGGAAATTTCTACGGATAATCCTTTGAAAATTCTTTGGTAACTTTAGGAAGAAGTTCTTGGGCATTTCCTCAATAATTCCGTAACAACATTCTACATTTCTTTTGATTTTTTTCGGGAATCACTTCTTGTCTTGTCTTGTCTTGTCTTAGCACATCCTTAGCACAAAAGCATCCTGGAAATGTCGGTTGTGTTCCCGAGCATTTTCTTGTCTGCATTAATATTTGCAGCATATCATAAATATGACACAAGTATTAAAACGGCCAGGCCCACCGTGCAGGCTTGAATTTGGAAACAATCCATAACTCCCCGGCAATCAGATTATTTGGTAATCAATAACATGATAAACGAAGAGTTTTGTTTTGAGCCTACGGAAGGAAGAAACGGGGACAGCCGTACCAACCGTTTCACATTCAGGGGGAATCGTTGGGAGTGACTTTGCTAAGAAGATTAATGTACACTCCTTGGGTCCTCGATGGGACACAGTTTTTAGTCTAGTGCCCAGGCTTATACACAGACGGGCAGAAGTATTCGCATAAATTCAGATAGATTACTATTAAAACATGACGAATACTTATGCACATCAGTGCACATGTAGGCCTAGGTTTAAGCGCCATTTCTCGCTCTCTGGAACGAGAAAAATAAACAAAGGGATGAAAAACAAGCAAAAACTCATAAGACGATCAAATTATACCATATTTGTACTTACAGCATCTCCATATTTTCCGGCACAATGAGTCTGTCTGATAGGTTTAAACTCGTACTTAATTTGGGTCGGACGAAAGAACTTATTTATTTTTTAATCTGCTTTCCCGGAAAACTCTAGTGAAAATGTCTAGCTTTCCCCAGATACCATCTTTGAAAAACCATATATTCAAAAAAGAAAGCCCTTCATTAGAAACGTCCTCATGTCTATTTATGAACAGTTAATAATTTGTTATTTGAGAACTATTCATATAATGTTTTTTTGAAACCATATCTAATTGCTTTTACATATTAAAAACAACATATAAGGAAAAAGTAAAAGTAACTAAAATTGTTCATAGCTTTACGACTCAAGACACTAACGGTAGAGGCATCTTCAGCACGCTCCTGCAAATTTGCAATCAATTGGGGTATCATACGCACTAACTATGACAAATTCTAGGAAAATGGTGTAATATTTATTTGAAGGAAATTTTGGCATTTTGTTAAAATATAATGGCATATTCACATTTTGTTTAAAATAATCCTGCAATATTTTACAATACTTCGCAAACTCTTTTTTTGTTTTGGAAACATGGAATGAATTACCAACGTATATGTGCAAAAGCTATTTAATAACCGGTATGAATGAACCGCCAGAAATCGACGAAAGACATCTGACGCTGGTCCTTTCAAAAGAAGGAACTTTTCACGAAAAGCTATTTGGTACCAGTTATGGTGGAAGTTATTTGTTACTACGCCTACAAATATTTTTTCGAAGAAGATGCCTAATTTTGGGAAATCGAACCTTAAATGCCTTTCGCCAACTTGCTTTACATTGTTCTCTAGCAGGAAATAAAACAATTGAATTATTTTTCTCATGTGTAACTTAATGATAGGTCATGCTGAATTAAAGGCCCAGTAGCCTTGTGTAGACCATGAAATAGATGTTTAAATTGTACGCCATGCTGGTTACAAATCAATTTGACCGGCGCTGATTGACGATTCTTTATTAGCGGGCATCATATCCCTAACATAGTAGCAACAGACATCGTTTGCCTGATTGCTTGCGGCAAAAGCCCTTTATGGCATACATCAATTACTAGATCACTCATGTTTAACTGGAAAATAAATCCACTTACCTCGGGTGGCGAGACATGCCTTCTAGAAGTGGAAACGCCCTATAACTCACCAACAGAGCACCAGACTAAACTCGCCGATGTACCGATACAAAAGTAGAATTCTGAAGGATACAGAGGTTGAACGCATCATCTTGGGTATCATTTTTGATGAATTCAATCCACCCGTCACTCAGGCTTTCTTGACCGAGTAATTCGATTAATGAATTGGAACACCAATTCACAGAGGGGTCTCTCGTCCGAAGCCACGTATCGATCGAAACTGATCCTTGAACGACCTTGCCTACTGTCCTGTCCGCTCCTCCGATCAGATTCCAGGATTCTCAAAGATACTTCGTTTTTTGGAGTGAGTATTGGCATAATTATTTGCTCGATTCTTGAATTTTTTCAGTTAGAAACAGAGAAAATTTGAAATTTTGGCAGGAGATGAAAAAATATGCGTCCGTTATCTTGAATAGCATACTACGATCTCCTTGATTTTTTTCGGGAATCACTTCAGAAATTAATTCAAAGAAATTTCTTCGGAAATTCCTTTTGGGAACCATTCGGAAATTCTTCTGAAAATTCCCTAGAACATTTTTTCGGAATTTACTGAAAAGATTCTTTTTAATTTTTCTGCGGGAATTCCTTCGGTTCCCTAATGTAAACTATTGTTGAAGTCGATGCTTCCGGGCAAAATTATAAAATGCCTATGCATATAATAAGCAAGACCTGCGTGCCCAAACCTTTGTTCCTTATGACGAATAAACGAGTCTACATTAAGCAAGGTTTTGTATTTCCTTGGTGTGATTTGTGGGAAGTGAGTCGTGGGATCAATAGTGGATCTTACACTAAGTTCTTTCGAAAATTCCTTCAAAAATTGTCTTTATAAACTCTTTTCGCTATTCTCTCGGAGAGTCCTTTCTGAACCCCTTCGAAGATTTTTTCCAGCAATTTCTTCGGAAATTGTTTTAGGAATTCTTTCGGAAACTATTTCATTCCTTAATAAATTTCCGAATGAAATCCTGAAAGAATATTCTACGGTTTTACCTGTGGTTTTACTAAAGGAATTTCCCAACGAAAACCTTAATGGTTTTTGAAAAAATGCCTACATGGAGTTTCCGCAGAATTTCTTATAGGGTTTAACAAAGGAATTTCTAATGAAACTTAGAAAAAAATCATAGTTTTCTCCGGAAATCCCTTCAGGAACTCCACCACTTTTTTGGCGTATTTTACCAACTTTTGAGGAAAATATTCGATTTGGTTGGTCATCATGCCTAAGTCTTATTCAGCCAGAGCTTATTTTAGTTATGTTGATCATCTATTGAGATTTGTGCATACAAGAACGCGAGGTGGGGAGTAAACTGTCCATTGTCCAGCCGCTCAAACATTGCCCAATTGTATATGCTTCTCAAAGAATAGTAGCTAGATTTTTTTTTCTGAAATCTGGATATATTGAGAAGTAAATCGACTGGAATTTATCAAAATCCTGAATTGGGAAAACTTTTGGAAAAAAATATTAACAAATTAGTCCTATGACACCGAAGTCTAATTCTCAATACTGCTCAATGGTTACGAAAAGTGAAGCGGGATTCGTTGTTAAATTTTGATTCATCAAAATCAGAAAATAATAAAATAGTTTCAATTTAAATAACATTCTGAGATCAGGTACTTATTAGTGTCGCTGGTATTTTACTATGGAATGTGCTGTTTGATGATCTTGATGATCATAGAATATTTCACTGAAGTCGATTTTTATAGGGCGATTCGTACGGTGTGAATAAAAACCACGTGAATTTAAAAATCCGCGGTAAAATTGATTTTTTTTGCCATTGATTTCTTCATCCACGCCGGTTCACGCCGCCGCCGCCGCCGCCGATAAAAGCCAACGGCGCGCCGCCGTGACGCCGCCGCCGCCGGGGCAAAAGTGATCACTACGCCGCCGCCGCCGATTATAAGACCGGCGCACAGGTCTAGTTTCTAATAGACGACCGATTGAGTTGAAATTTTAGTAGTGAACTACAAATATGTTGATATTGATGTAGGTACACAACATTATTTTCGAATCACTTGCTATGCTATGCGAAATCTGTCACACAAAATTCTAAACACTATCCTCTTGATAGGGTAGAGCAACGGTTCTCAACCTTTTTCTTGAGAGGTACCCCTTCGAACCGTTGCATTGATTAGGCTTCCAAGCCTCTTGAAAGAATAATTCCTTCTTGAAGGGAGGCTTCCGAGCCTCTTGAAAGGAGCTTCTGAATCTCTTGAAAGTAGGCCTGAAAGTAGCCTTTTGAAAGAAGGCTTCCGACTCTCTTAAAACGAGGCTTCCGGGCCTCTTGGATGGAGACATAGGCCTCTTGAAAGGAGTCTTCCGAACCTTTTCAAAGAAGGCTTCTGAACATCTTGAAAAGAGGCATTCGAGCTGTTCCGAAGATGGCTGAGAAACGTAGAAGGATGCTTCTAATCCTCTTGCATCGAAGCAATTTTATAAATGCAATGCAAGTAAAAATGCAAGCTTTCTTCGACTTTTTGAGGACATCTATAGCTCGAAAAAAAAAAACGTTACTGCAACAAAAAAATATGTGGTGGGCTTTTATTTAAAAACGGATAGAAAAAAGAGGAATTAAGAAGGAAATAATTCTCGTATATAAGATTGCATTGTCAAATACTTTCCCATGGGATTCTTTCCAGTTTGCTTTAACTTCCGCTTGATAATTTTCAAATACTTTTCAATTTTTACGCGGTTTTTTTTTACGCGGTACATGGAGCGACGTAAAAAAAACCTTAGTGTACTGTTGTATCAACGAACGAAATTTTCAAAGAAACTGCTAAAGGAGTTTCCAAAGGAATTCCTTAAAAAAAATCTGAGAAAATTGCTAAAGGAGTTTTTAAAGAACATCGTAAAATGATTTTTTTAAGAAAGAAAATTCTCGGAACAATTCCTCAAGAAGTTTTCTAAAGTTTCTTTGAAGAAATTACTAAATTTAAATCCAAAGGAATTCCTAGAGGAATTTCCGCAAAAATTCCGCAAAAATTCTCAAGGAATTTTCGAAGGAATTTCAGAATAAAATCTGAAGAAATCTAATTTCTCAAAAAAAAAATCGAAAGAGCTTACAATTTCCCCCTTTGAAAGAATTTCTGAATTCATTCCTAGATGAATTTCCGAAGGAATTTTCGAAGTACCTGGAGGAATTCCCGATAGAATTCCTGCAGGATTTTTGATTGAATGGCTGAGAAATTCCTAGAGGTATTTCCTAAAGAATTTCTTAATAAACTTGCGAGTAAAAAAGTTTTGTGAGGCTACCAATAATTTCTTCTGGTAAACGTTTTTCGCAATATTTTTTATAAATATTAAATATTTTGCTGTAAATATTTGTATACAGCAAATTTGTTTTTTCCTGGAAATCAATGTAAAAAACCCTGATTAATCCACCTAGCGGTGATGATGCCTTTCTCGCTCGTTCAAAAGGGTTGACAAACATATTTTTCACATTTGTTTATGGCAGCCTTACTTTGTACCGTTAAATGCACAAAAACGATCCATAAAAAATGAAAAACGATCCATAAATAACATCTGAATGCTTTATAAAACGCTACCTTAAATCCAAAAAATAGCTTAGGCGTATCCATAAAGATTAATTTTAAGATCCATAACTAAGTATAACTAAGCTAAAAAAATAAACCAAAAAATTGGAAAATAAGTATGTACCTTTAAACATGATCAAGAAAAAGAATATCATTCCTGCTATTTTCCCATCATCCATTTAGAAAATGATCCAAAGAAAACTACATTTTGATCCATAAAAATACAATTTTGCGCAATTTTTATCGTGATTATAATCCATTACTTCGGTAATATGATCCATAGTTTTGGATATATGATCCATAATGTTGGTCATTTGACAAACTTTCGAGTGTTTCTTGTTTAGAAGTCAGAATCCAGCTTAGGCTTCTGGCACCCATCAATAAGTTAGCCTTTTTAAAATTATTGTTTTGAATAGTATGATTCTTCATATAGATAAGAATTCATTTTTTGCTGATAGCAGTTCCGTTTTTGTCATTGACATTCAACCACTTTTAACTAAGATTTACGAATTTGATCCGACTTAATAAAATTTGAAGGGAATTCTACTATGGTTGCTTTTCTTCATATGGAGAGCATTTCGGAGTGATTAACCGAAGGTTTTATTAAAATTGATTCATATTAATTTGTTTTTGTATATATTAGAATGAACTGATCGAAAATTATTTATCAGATCATTCTGTACAGGTAAACTATCACTGTACAAAATCTGATAGATTACTCGTGACAGAGCTGGTGTTACCGAAATCAGCATACTTGGCCCAATAATGTCTAATACTTTATATCATACTGATTGCATACCTGATATTATTCTATCAGGGAATAAAAAATCGTTGATTGCCTTAGAGTAATTTGTTATGGATTATAGCAAGGATGTTTTCGATAATTTAGTAGTTTGTCAATAACTCGAAAAATATTCGCACCAGAAGTCCACCATAAAACACGTTTAAAATTTAACTTCTGGTATGAGTAATCGACAAACTAAATGATCGAACTTAGATTACTACATGATCCAAAACATGCTTGGATTGTAGAAAAGTTTGGATACATTTTCCATTGACTTGCCAAAAAGAAAAATTTTCCTCAAATCCTACCGAATCTCAGCTTCTCCCACATAATCCGAGTGCTATTTGAAATCTTCAAACAGATGTGTTGTCACTATGAATGGGGTTCCAATTGGTCTAGCGAAGTCCAAGATTTAGGACTTATGTATAGCATGAATTAAATAACTATCAAAAACCACACCGAAGGTATGCAAGCGAAAAGGTACGAATATAGTAAGTAGTTATAGAAAATCAAAACAATTTACTAAAATAAATTGTTGTATTTACAAACTAATTGTTAGACCAGCCATGTTTTACATATACTGTGCCAATATGAATTATTTGCTGAAACGCCAGGAAGAATGCATTACAGAGGATTGAAAATAAATGTTGAAATTGATTCTGAAGTTGCTTCCCAGCACACCAAAACATTATGAATATTAGGTGACATATTTGAATGAATTGACACAAAAGCACATGACGTAAACTCAATCGTATATGTTTTTCAACGTCAGATGATTTAAATATGCCACGGAACCTAAAAACACAGCACCAGGTGCGTTGCCGCACGAATGCAAAAGCAACCGATGATAAGTGCAAATTGCATATAACCTGTTGTACTTCGATCACCATTCATCCAAGAAGTGAAGATAGCTGAGGGGTAGCGTTCTAGCCTCTCACTCAGAGAATCTGTGTTCGACGCTCGTTCGGTTCTTATTTTTTTCAAAAACATATTTATAAATTTTTATTTTCTATAACTCACTCAATACCAAATTTTTAAAACGACTTCTCTTCGTTTGTAAACAAAGATTAAAACATCGATTCGTCAAATCTGAGAGGCGAGAGCAGTCCCACGCAATCCAACACCACCAAAAGGTAGCCGAAGTATTTAGGTAGCCGATGTATAACATATTTATGTTAGACTACGTATCTACACATGTCTTTTAATCGAAATAATTAGACTTTCATGTTGCCAATCTAAAAGAAAATTAAATTTCAAACCCGAAAAATCTAACTATTTTCGGCTAAAATGTGTTTTAACATTTTAACAATCATTTTAATTCAATCAAAGGTAATTGCCTATTTCCGGGGATTAAACCACCCGACTTGGACGTTAATTTACAATGTTATGAAAACTTATATGTGAATATGTACGTTATGTGGAAGATATTGATTTGGAAAATGTATTGGAGGTAACCACTTTCCCTTCGATGGGACTCGAACCCATGACCCTACAATCATTTTAAAATTGACGCCCTTCACCCTTGCCGGGGTGATGGGCCAATGGGGCGTGTTGGTGATGCTTCCTTCTGCAATATTCATCCAACGGCAAGCGACTGAAGCGAATGCAGTGACGTTTTATTTTAGTATTAGCATCTATTTTAGTATTACAAAAAAAATCCCGGGATATAGAACAAAAAAAGTTTCCAGTTGGCAAACATTCGAGTGCTTCCCAGTTTGTAGTCAGAATCCAGCTTAGGCTTCTGTCACCCAAACAATAAGCTAGCCTTTTTAAAATTATTGTTTTGAATAGTATGATTCTTCATATTGGTAAGAATTCATGTTTTGCTGATAGCAGCTTCGTTTTGACATTCAACCACTTTTCAACTAAAATTATCGAATTAGATCCGACCTTATAAAATCTGAAGATAATTCTACTATGGTTGCTTTTTTTTCATATGGAGAGCATTTCACAGTGATGGTACGAAGGTTGGATTAGAACTAATTAATTTTAATTTGCTTTTGTATCCAAAATCCAAAAGATCCAAAATTATTTATCAGTTCACTCCATACAGGTAAACTATCCATGTACACAATCTAATAGATTACTCGTGACAGAGCTGGTGTTACCTAAATCAGCATACTTGGGCCAATAATGTGTAATACTTTATATCATACTGATTGCATACCTAATATTATACTTAATTAATTTATTAATTATCAAACCTATACATTTAGTAGTTTGTCAATAACTCATTCCAAAGGTTGAATTTCAAACGTGATGTATGGTGGACTTCTAGTGCGAAGGTTTATACAACTCTGCCTTATTGTTGTTTCTTTTGCACTAATAACAAAATGATAGCGCTAGTTGCAGTAACTTATACTGACTAATAAAAACTAATAAAAAAAAATTTGTTATCATTCAGTATAAGTTATTACAAACTAGTGCTTTAAATCGATTATTAGTTAAATTAAAACAACAAACTGTAGGGCAGAGCTGTCGAAAAATTTTCGCACCAGAAGTCCACCATAAAACACGTTTTGAAATTTAACCTCCGGGATTAGTCATCGACAAACTAAATGATCGAACTGAGATTACTGCATGATCCAAAACATGCTTGGATTGTAGAAAAGTTTGTATACATTTTCCGTTGACTTGCAAGAATGGAACATTTTTTCCGAATCCTTCCGAAACTCAGCTTCTTCCACATAATCCAAGTGATATTTGAAAACTTCAAACATATATGTTATCACTATGAATGGGGTTCCAATTAATTGGTCTAGCGAAGTCCAAGATTTAGGACTTATGTATAGCATGAATTAATTAACTATCAAAACCACACAGAAGATATGCAAGCGAAAAGGTAGGAATATAGTAAGTTAATATTTGTAGAAAATCAAAACCATTTACCAAAATAAATTGTTTTATTTACAAACTAATTGTTAGAAAAGCCATGTTTTACATATACTGTGCCAATATAGATTATTTGCTGTAACGCCAGGAAGAATGCATTACTGAGGATTCAAATTAAACGTTGAAATTGATGTTGCTCCCCTGCACATCAAAACACTATGAATATTAGGTGACATATCTGAATGAATTGACACAAAAGCACATGACGTAGATTCAATCGTATATGTTTTCAACGTCAGGTGATTTAAATATGCCACGGAACCTAAACACAGCATCCGGTGCGTTGCCGCACGAATGCACAAGCAACCGATGATCAGTGCAAATTGCGTATAAGCTGTTATACTTCGATCACCACTCATTCAAGAAGTAAAGATAGCTGAGGGGTATCGTACTGGGCTCTCACTCAGAGAGTCTATGTTCGACGCTCGTTCGGTTCTATTTTTTTTCTTTTCAAAAACATATTTATAAACAATTTTTCTTTTCTATAACTCAATACCAAATTTTTAAAACGACTTCTCTGCATTTAAGATTAAAACATCGATTTGTCAAATCTGAGAGCCGAGAGCACTCCCACGCAATCCAACACCAGCAACAGATAGCCGAAATCTTCACCTATATGTTAGGCTATATATCTACACATGTTTTTAATCGAAATAATTAGACTTTCATGTTGCCAATCTAAAAGTAAATTAAATTTCGAACCCGAAAAATCTAACTATTTTCGGCTAAAATGTGTTTTAGCGTTTTAACAATCATTTTGAAATTGACGCCTTATATCCCTTACCGGGTGAAATAAAAAAGCATCACCCGGCCCCCATTTTGTTTACTCGCTTCCGTCAGGGCCAAAGCGGTGTGTTGGTGATGCTTCCTTTTGCGATATTCATCCGACGGCAAGCGACTGAAGCGAATGCAGTGCCGTTCGCTCCCGCCGAAATGTGCTTGCATAGCGTCCTCACGTACACCAGCTGCGCTACCATACGCTGATTGAACGCCACAAAAATAGCTGCCACGTGAGAAGTTCACTCGTATATAGGGTATGCGAGCGCATGATAGCAAAATAATAGAAAAAATGGGCCTGATTACATTTAGTAAAGAGAAACGTTATTAATTATTGAACAGTTTTCTCTTCGTTAGACACTATATAGGGCGATCATGCCTTCAGTGAAAACAATGGGTTCTTAATATTGTTCATCATTGCATTTCTTAACGTTTGCTTTACTTGAAGCAACACGTTGTAATTATGCCATTATGAATACTAATTGAAAACAATAATTTCCCCAACAAATTGGCTTTCCTACCTATATACTGCCGCCGCAAGCGTAACTGTTCCATATTTTCTTCCATGCAAAATCAATATTGGACGATTATGCTTGCGACGGCAGTATAGTGGAGTGTTCATTTTACCTCCAAGAAATTTTGATTAATTATCAAGGCGAAATTAATCCAATTTCATTTCTAGCAAATTCAAAGTTTGTCTATCAGTTAATGCATTAAAACTATCAATTTAGAACCACTATTGATTTTATCAAATATATTTTCTTTCATTGATTCAATAATACTTCCAATATTGGTACCGTTACCCTAGCAGAGTGAACTCTGTGGCTTTGAAAAGAAATGAACGTATACCAATTTGATGAATACTGTACAACTTATATTTACTCATTCCATGTGTGTCCCGATGGTTTTGTGGTATGGCAAGCGCCTTCCACCCAAGAGGTCAGCAGTTCGAATCTAGGAAAATTCAGTGTAGAACATTTTGCTATTTTTTATACACAAAAACAGTTTTTGGCCATAACTCCAGATTGCGATGAGCTATGGATCTAATTTTCAATAGCAAACAATGGGACTGAATTCGCGTCGACTGCAACTTGTTGCGAAGCAAATCGGACAATGGGAAGTTCAAAAAAGTGTGTCTACAAAATTTGTACACATACACACATACACACATACACACATACACACACACACACATACATCCACACATACAGACATCACCTCAATTCGTCGAGCTGAGTCGATCGGTATATAAAAGTCGGCCCTCCGGGCCTCCTATCAAAATTTTGTTTTTGAAGCAGTATTATAGCCTTTACGTACACTTAGTGTACGAGAAAGGCAAAACCTTTTAAAAACCGGAAAAAATCAAGGAATTTTGCTTTTAGAGATGAGTAGACACCCTGACACAGAATTACAGTTGCCGCCCTGATCATAACTTCATAGGCAATTACCCATATTCTTGCACGGGTAAAATTCCATTCTCGAAAATCATAAATATGACTCATGATTTCATGAATATAGTGCGTTTTCATGTTATGAAAATACACCATGATTATGACTCATGAATTCATGATTTGTTTTATGATGTTTTCCCGTAACGCATTGATGCGTTACGGTTTTTCTACCGATGGCCAATCATAATTTGGTTCATGAAATCATGAGTCATATTACCTGAAATCATGAGTCATTCGACCGGAATCATGAGTTCAATTCATGAAAATGAGAGCTTTTCTTATGAATGCGGGTTCCATCCCTCATCGAGTCGTATGTCGATTCATGATTTAGTTCATGAAACCATGAGTCATCTTACCTGAAACCATGAGCCATTGGACCTGAAATCATGATTCAAGCTCATGAAAATTGGAGGATAGTTTATAAATATGGACTCATCCGATCATCGAATCGAAAGTCATTAGCATCATGAATCGTTTAACCTGAAATTATGAATTGAATTTACGAAAATGGGACAATTTGCTTGAATAAGAGCTCGACCCATATCTAGGATTAATGAAATACGTTCAGAAATTGAAATCAGCAGTTATAAATCCACCAGATGTGCATTGCTGTTACATGCCATAAATAGGATATTGTTATGTTTTGCATGCTCTGCATCTCAGTACTAAACTACACAGGGACATAAAGTATATTTTAATACTGAACTCGCGTTCTTTTAAATTTAAAACAAAACCTAATTCACAATAAAAAGATTTTTCAAATTTGTCAACACCATCTCTTCAACTTAAAAAAACGCCACCGCCGATTGATAGAAGCAAATATTAATGATCACAATTCAACGCAAACTTAGCCAGAGTCTTGCAGCGAAGCCGCCAGGGTGCTGTAAATTTACAAGTAATAGATTATTATTAAAATACAGTTGTTGATGAAACCCCATTACTTACAGAATATGTTTTAAATTAGAAAAACGTCGCCACCGAAGATTATGGACGCCACAAATTTATGTCCACGGTTTGACAGATAAAGGTAACGCTTGTCCCATTGATTTCATATTTTCATGATTCACATTCATGGCACCGGTAGCTTTGACTCATGATTTCGGTGAATTGAATCATGAAATCATGAGTCAAATTCATGATTTCATGAAATAAGATAGATCATGAATTCATGATTTTAAAATCATGAAATCAGTAACCGATTTGTTTCCGTGTGACTACATTCGAATGCTCTCTCTTGTTCACACCAATTAAGGTGATTATACAATCGAGCCATCTGGTGAATTTAAAATTCACCACACGGTTTTCTACTCTTATCAAAAGTTCAAATCTAGCGTAATAATTTTCCTACAATCCTGAAATTAAAGTCGATTGTTTAGCATAAGTAACGATCTACGGATGTTTCATCCTCATGGGCGTTGTGGTTCTCTCAATTCGTGCTCTTGAAAAATCATCAGGAAAAACACGTGGTTTCCAAAATGGCCGATCTGTGGCTTTGTTGTATAACCACCTTAAATGGAAAAATCGTTCGAAAGATTCGAATTTTTAAAACTATCGGTCGTTCGTAAACAAGTAGGTACATCCTCAAGCCGAGATGCTAGATATGGGTGAATATTCAAACACAAGTTCTTCCGAATATCAATCATGCCATGTCATCAATGTAGTTATGTAACATCATCGTGCTATCGAAAGTTAGCCACAAATTACGTCAAATTAATCATTTCACACCCCTTATTTTATGACCAAGTTATGTACGTTCGCACATAAGGAGAGGGCCCTGCTGCATAACCGAACCCGTATCAAGATCATCTTGCACTCTGAGTACCTCTACCATTTTCATTATGTGACAGGAGATAAGTAGCCACCGCAACGGGATTTAATTTGTGCATTTGTGAACAGCAGCAGCCATCTCCCCGTCATTTTAATTCGTTGCTTTTCCTCTCCGTTGCTTGTTGTTGGCGTTTGGATGCTGCTGGATCCCAGTTTACCCAACTCATGATCGTAGAAAAGTGGAAATTTAAAACTATCTTCTTCGTCAGTGTACGGACGTATATTCTGCCGAGTGTTCCTCGCTCTTAGGTACAGTAGTAGGCATGCATCTAGGATTGATGATGAACGGGGTGATGATGATGATGAATAGTGATAAACGTAAACAACATGAAGGCTTCTCATGCACATCATTCGTTATGTCTGCTCGAGGGTTATATCTGCCGCACTTTGTTCCCTCTTTCTGTACCATCTTTGTAATGCTCCGAAACCAGAGATCAGAATATACTTAGTGGTAACCAATTTCAAACCAGCAGAGGAGCTCCGCGTGGCTATCAGATAAACCCGAAAGCAACGAGCGGGAGATGAAGATAATCGATGGCTATTTTTAATGCATGTGAATCAAATCTTGTTATGGCTTTTTTCACTAATCATGTTTTGATCTTTGGCCCGTTGCTCTTGTGGGTTGAGGTGCATCAAAAGTGACCACTTGGTTGTCAGTTTTACTTGAATAGAAAATTACATTTCATATGTAATATAATAAAACAATCAGATTTTGACAGGAAATTCAATTTACTCCTGGGAAGTTATCAAAAATTCGATAATGTCACCAAACACAAAACACTGAATTGTGCCACAGTGGCACAAACAGAGCATCACACACTCGTAAACCAATAACGGCTGCAGCTGAATCCGACAGGCACAGCAATCCTGTAGCAGGAGATTGGCATGTCAAAAAGTTTTATGACATACTTCACCTAACCTTCCGCAGAGCTAAAGTCGTCCTACCTTATTGCTATTCTTCTTACAGTATGCGAGGCGCAAATTCAAACTACCACCGCATGAGCTACTCCGGAACCAAATGGGAAACAGATTGAACGATATAACTTTTCCATGTGGTGACCGCTCAATTTGAATCGCCCGAAAGTTGTGGGATAATTCTGTGCATGGGTGACATGTTTGAGTTGTGGAATAGAATGTGTTGCCCTCTTCGGTGCTCATACAGCAGAGGCAGCATTGCTGAAATTTCAACCATATGAGAACGTTGAAAGAGCAATGACCCGGAGCCAAGCATTCTGGCTCAGTTAAACGCACCTCGTTCGGCTCAGCAGAGATGCCATCGTTTACCGGAGACTAGTTTGGAGGTGTGGAAGGTTTTATGCTAATACCATTTTAAATGGGTATTGTATAACTGTCACCAGGATGCATATTTATTTTCTATTTTATAAGTTGTTTAATTTCATTAAAATGAGCACAATGGTTCGTCGTAATTTGAAGATCATATAATCATATAATCCATATTCCGTATTCCGTATTCAACTTCCACGACTTAGTTCCGTAAAAAATAACTAATTAAATAAGAAAGTAAAAAAAGTCTTTATTAAGCACTTTTAACTCGAAATACTCAAATAAACATCATTATATAACAATATAAAGTAACTCAATATCCTGTTAAAGCTCATGAATCATACAAAAAAATATGACAAACATTTCAAAGATTATCTGTTAATCGATTGTGTTTACGGGCTTCGTGCCTTTTTATCATATCGTACGTCCGGAGTCCACCCACCAAATATTAAGGCTGTCGTTCAGTTGTGCCCCAAATCTAATTCAAAGACATCGTGACAGTTTGAACGAATTTCAAATAATCCTCGAGCCCCCATCCCTTTGCCTGAATATTAGAAATACCATTTTCCCTTTTCTCACCTTTGTTATAACGCCTCCGGCTTTCACCTTCCATTTCCAGCAACCATTCAATGCCAGGTCTGTCCTTCCTACGAAATGGTTGAGAAAAAGGATTGAATTCCTGTGACCTCCCCTCGTCGCTTTCGCTCCGGATAATAGCCATTGTTGCGTAACCATTTGTCGAGCCTTTTATTTGTTTGGACGGAAAAAAATCCATTTATTAGATCAGTCAAAGTTCAGTGTGGTAAGAGGGCGGTGACATCGACCAAAGACAATTATGTCCATAACGCACGCGGGACGACATTTCGAATGCTTTAGTCCGAGTGACGAGTTGACTGTCCGGAGTTTATTGGAAAACGCAGCAACGGTCGATGGGGGTAGAAAGCAGGAAGTAATGTGTTTGCGTGCCTTTCGTTACCTCTTCCGGTGTGACGGGGGTCTACGCGTTCTTTCAGTTGAGCTCTGCTGGTGGTATCGGATCGACTTGTGCGTTGCTCATCGTGCTCGCACTCCTAATGTTTTATGGGTGACGGCGGCATTTTGGAACCACCATCGTCACCCTCCAAACGAAGGCATCAGACGGAAAAAAATGCGTCATCCGAGGGAGGAGGGGACCACGTAAGATTAAATTATTTATCATCCGAATACCGCTTCGGATGTGATAAGGCTTCCTTGATTGTTTTGGCATGCCTTCGACTCAAGGCTGCTTTCTTTCCGTAAAGTAAGCTGATGATATCCGAAACAGGATTATGTTCGCGTCATGGAAATTTCGTTATTCCTGAATTTTGGCAATAACTTACTTAAATGACGGTTGCACGACCATCCCGGAATTTATGGGTTGAGTTAATAGGTTGTCACGAAGATTAATTGATTTTGTCCCTTGTCTCTTGCTTCATAGTCTACCGACTAGACTCGTTGAGGATGATTTTCGGATTCAACTATTTCATTTGTTAGTTATTCTAAATTTAAAAAAATTAAGCATCTTATGCACCAATAATCTAATGTAGACCGAAGATAAAGAACTCATTATCAGACAGTTGAGTTGCATCAGAAACATATATACATATTACCTAGCAATCAAGTTTGACTTGTACAGGTCGATGACCCCACCGATGTCAGACAACCACAATCGGTTTTCTACGGAAGAACTGTTTACCAGAACTATTACGAGCGCTTAACAAAACCATCAAGCAACCTGATTGCGGGAGGGCAATTACCGTCATCGGAGTCTCCCGAAGTCACTTGATACCGAACGACGATCTGGTATCGTTCTTCATCGTACGCTTGCATCGGAGCTGGAAGAGCCCATCGAAGCGCAGAAATTACGTGCAAGCATGTTGAGACCGTTTTTACGTACCTTTGATTTCCCTCTTCCCGCGTGGCAGGTACCTTCTCCCCAATCCCTACTCTGCTCTGCTTAGAGGAGGAGCAATACCAACACTACAGGCGAACCGCCCCACAGTCTACAAGACAAGAACCTACCCAAAGGGGCTTCCTAACCGTAGTTAATATTCCGCCTTCTGCGCCGATTGTGCTTTTCGACCCGACAACGATTGTGCTTTACGACGACGACGACAACGACGTCGTAATTAAAACCTCTTCCAACTTGTACACGCTGGGTGTTGTGTGCAAACATTTTTATTCAATTTAGTGCTCTCTAGGCTGCATCCACGCCGGACCACACTTTGCATTCGTCCGATTGCGGGTTTTCCTCTTCTCTGATTGCTCAGGCTGGTGTGCGATGCTTTCCGACGGAGTACACCAGATAGCTGCTCCTTAGTTTCAGTCAGTTGGTTTGTTAAGCATCGGCAGCATAGTTCTTCGAGTCCATATTTAGCTGCTAGCAAACTCGGTAGCCATAGCGCCTGCGGCGTGGCCACGGTGGATCCTTCTCATTAGTGTCGAACGGTGATGATGATGATGATAGTCATGGCGATGAGGATGACTGATGGAGGAGGTACTGCAAAACTAAATGCTTTTAACACTTTTTACTTGCAAATTGTAGGCATTTGTACGGATTGATGCACACCGTTTATGAGAAGCACAGTGGCACGGGAAGGTGGTTGAGTGTGGGAAAAATTGGTGCTAATGAAATTTATTAGCGTGCATTACAGATAATTATTACATCGGCTGCCATTGCGTTGTTGTTTGACTCATTCGATTCGATATATTTTTCGATATTTATTGGAATGAGGGACATTATCGATAGTTGGGGAGATAATTATTTCGCAATCATGCTGTATTTATAAAAGTGTTGTTACAAATGGTTCGGTCAAAAATCACCTCCATAATTACAAATACGAGAGCCGTCGACCATTTCTCGCGCTTAGCATCATAAGGGCGTATGCTTGAATCGATTTTCTTTCATCGATTTTATTTGTCGTTAATAATTCAATTCAATACTTTTTTGATTTACAAACAAATTTTTAGACCAGCCATGTCGTATGTTCATTAAATAAACCATGTGCACAGTGAACCAAAAAAATATAAAAAATAATCATTGAAATATGCTCAAAAAACTCCATTTGGCGGAATAAATCGGAGATTTATTTTCTTCGTTGTTTAGGGATGAATAGCAAATGTATGTCTGAACTTTTGTTTTAACCTGCGTCATATTGGATATTGCAAATAATCCTTTTTGTCCATATTTACCGCTTTCAATTAAAAATTTACGAAGTCGAGAGGAGTTTGTTTTTCAGGATATATTTTGTATCTCCTCGCGCCTGTTGCATTTTTGGCTCCAATTCAGATCCAGTGGTTTTGCAACGGTTTTGCTGTTGAAATTCTGCAGAAGTCTGCGATTTATTTAAAGTGTGCAAGCTTCGAAAGGGTTTTATACTTAGCTGCTACACTTGTCGCATCGATTAGAATATAACTTTTTTGTACAGTCCCCCACAATTATGGCACACATTTGCCAAAAGGTAATCATTTTATAAACAAATTCACTATTTTCAATTGCAACCGATTCTCTATCGGCATAATTAAATCTCTACTTAGCCGCCTATTGTAACTCTGATTTGTTTGAAAAAATCATCAATCCCCGTTCTATGGCTTAATTGTGAAATCAAGTTAAAAATTGATTCTCACAGGAATTTCTTTAAAAAAAAGACAGGAACACCGTCTTCTACCAGAGATCGTACAGACTGAACACATAACACCTAGCATGGGACAATGGACAGGACACATGACACCCAGTGGACCAGTGGAGAATTTTTCGGGGCGGGAATTGAACCCACACTTCCTAGCACATGCGTCTAGACGATGGTCGTCGCTAACTGCACGTCCATGGAGCCCACATTTCCAACAATGCTGCACTGTAGGCCTGGCCACTTTTATATTTGAACTACATTTATGATGGGCATCAAACATGAATATTGACAAGAAAAGTGATAGATGTAGTCGAATCTATCACTTTCCAGGATTCTTTTACGAATTGACTGTGTAAGTGTAGACTAGACTAGACTAGAAAAGGCAAACATAATGTCACATTTTTTCACGCGTGATCTTATCTTTACATGCACTTTGCTATTTTTTTTACAATGAATGAAACGAACAAAACAACATTTTATTTTGAAACATATATTCGAAAGATTTTATCCAAATTAATTTTGTTTTCTTATCGACAGTGCAACCGATTGTAAAAACAACAAAGCAGTTAACATTTTATTATCACATCTTATCGGATTATAAGCTATAATTGCATTTTGCTGCGAGCACCGCCGGATACCGGATAAAATGAGCATGAATCGTTCGATTACAAATTCAACTAATATGATAAAGCAAATATGAGACAGTTACGCTTACAGATGCAAAATACTGCTCATGATCGCATACCTAACTGGGTACATGTTTAGCTTAAATGTTGTTTCACCTATGCCTAGCGCATTATAGATCTCCATAATGGTCGGTCTTGGGCGATGTTCCTCCAGTTTCTCTAAACTTTTATGGTCTCCAGGTCTGATTCTACCGCGTAGAACCAGCGTGTTCGTGGCCTCCATGAAGTCGCCGGTCCCTATCCGGCTCTGTATTGAATATTGTTCTTGTCATTATTTCTTCCGACATTTCCACTAAATGGCTAGTTCACTGAAGGCTGCCGTTAACCTCTGTCTCTACCTGTAACCATGTACTTTGTCCTAGTAGACTTAAATTTTAGTAAAATTTTAAAAAAGCTAAGCCTATCCTCGGACAAAAGCCTCCACTGCTCCGATGTGGACCTGAGAAGAGATCGGCAAAGACAGCTTCTTTTTCTTTGTTTTGACTCTTGTTCTTTTTTTCATCACAGTTGACCATCGAGTTTCAACTGTTTCCTTGATTGTTTCACCTAAGCCCCGGGTGTACTCTTTTGAACACAATAAAAGTGTATCCAATTCACGAATTAGTAAATTCATTTTCATAAGGATTTTTATACCTGGAACAAAACACAAGTTTATAACTGATTATTAATAAGCTAAACGGATGATTTGGAATACTTGTTTAAGTAAAAAAGTCTTCGTAAAACAATATTCATGCGAAATATTTTATTTGTGACACCAATACTTTCACACAAAAAGCTACTGGCTGCACCTGACAGTTCGTGACAGCAGTTGACTGGCAGCAGCTGAAGTTACATTTTTTTCCTCTTTCCAAGTCCTGTCCCAGATAGTGCCGATCCTCTACACGCCAGATCTTTCGCGCTATCGAGGGCAATATCGAACAGTAAATTCTAAAGCGCATCGCCCTGCTTCAACCCACCTAAAGTCATAAGCGTCTGCAATCCAAATTCATAATTTCGTGCTACATTGAGCACGTATCGGCCTAATCAGTTTCGCCGGAAAACCATGTTCAGGCATTATCTGCCATTCATTTTCATTTATTTAGTTAACATCTAAACAGATAACACTGAATCAACAATTTTACGCCACAATGCACGGTTCGAGGCCGCATCTCTCCATCCTCGGATACGCCCCACGCTCGCCAAGTCGTTCTGCACCTGGTCTGCCCATCTCGCTCGCTGCGCTCCACGCCGTCTCGTACCTGCCGGATCGGAAGTGAACACCATCTTTGCAGGGTTGCTGTCCGGCATTCTTGCAACATGCCCTGCCCATCGTACCCTTCCGGCTTTAGCTACCTTCTGGATACTGGATTCGCCGTAGAGCTGGGCGAGTTCGTGGTTCATTCTTTGCCGCCACACACCGTCTTCTTGCACACCGCCAAAGATGGTCCTAAGCACCCGTCTCTCGAATGCTCCGAGTGCTTGCAAGTCGTACCCGAGCATTGTCCATGTTTCATGTCCGTAGAGGACAACCGGTCTTATTAACGTCTTGTACATGACACATTTGGTGCGGTGGCGAATCTTTTTTGACCGCAGTTTCTTCTGGAGCCCGTAGTAGGCCCGACTTCCACAGATGATGCGCCTTCGTATTTCACGACTAACGTTGTTGTCAGCCGTTAGCAAGGATCCGAGGTAGACGAATTCCTCGACCACCTCGAAGGTATCCCCGTCTATCGTAAAACTGCTTCCCAGGCGGGCCCTGTCGCGCTCGGTTCCGCCCACAAGCATGTACTTTGTCTTTAACACATTCACCACCAGTCCAACTTTTGTTGATTCACGTTTCAGGCTGGTGTACAATTCTGCCACCTTTGCAAATGTTCGGCCGACAATGTCCATGTCATCCGCGAAACAAATAAATTGACTGGATCTGTTGAAAATCGTACCCCGGCTGTTACACCCGGCTCTCCGCATGACACCTTCTAGCGCAATGTTGAACAACAGGCACGAAAGTCGATCACCTTGTCTTAGTCCCCTGCGCGATTCGAACGAACTGGAGTGTTCGCCCGAAATCTTCACACAGTTTTGCACACCATCCACCGTTGCTTTGATCAGTCTGGTAAGCTTCCCAGGAAAGCTGTTCTCGTCCCTAATTTTCCATAGCTCTACGCGGTATATACTGTCGTATGCCGCCTTGAAATCAACGAACAGATGATGCGTTGGGACCTGGTATTCACGGCATTTTTGAAGGATTTGCCGTACAGTAAAGATCTGGTCCGTTGTCGAACGGCTGTCAACGAAGCCGGCTTGATAACTTCCCACGAACTCATTCACTAATGGTGACAGACGACGGAAGATGATCTGGGATATCACTTTGTAGGCGGCATTAAGGATGGTGATCGCTCGAAAGTTCTCACACTCCAGCTTGTCGCCTTTCTTGTAGATGGGGCATATAACCCTTCCTTCCACTCCTCCGGTAGCTATTCAGTTTCCCAGATTCTGACTATCAATTTGTGCAGGCAAGTGGCTAGCTTTTCCAGGCCCATCTTGATGAGCTCAGCTCCGATACCATCCTTACCAGCTGATTTATTGGTCTTTAGCTGTTGGATGGCATTCTTAACTTCCCTTAAGGTGGAGGCTGGTTGGCTTCCATTGTCCGCTGAACTGACGTAGTCATCTTCTCCGCTGCCTTGACTTTCACTGCCTGTACTCTCAGCAGCGCCATTCAAATGTTCCTCGTAGTACTGCTTTCACCTTTCGATCACCACAAGTTCGTCCGTCAAGATGCTCCCATCCTTATCTCGGCGCATTTCGGCTCGCGGCACGAAGCCTTTGCGGGATGCGTTGAGCTTCTGGTAGAACTTGCGTGTTTCTTGAGAACGGCACAGCTGTTCCATCTCCTCGCACTCCGCTTCTTCCAGGCGGCGTTTCTTCTCCTGAAAAAGGCGAGTCTGTTGTCTCCGCTTCCGTCTATAACGTTCCACGTTCTGCCGGGTACCTTGCTGCAGCGCGACCGCCCGCGCTGCGTCCTTCTTCTCCAGAATTTGTCTGCACTCTTCGTCGAACCAATCGTTCCGTCGACTTCGTCCCAAATACCCGACGTTGTTCTCCGCTGCGTCGTTAAGCTCTGAGGGAAGGGTTTTCCGATAAAAAAGCACGTGCTGGCACTCTCTGAGAGAGAAAATTGCCCAATTCAGCCCGCCAGAATGACGCTGTCAGTGTCGCCAAAATGATTTCATCATTATGCAGTTTACAATTGCTTGAGAATTTGCCGTAAACGGAGAACAAAAGGAATTGGCAACAATGCGGAAGAAATTTATCACTCATGCAGTGGTTCGGCGAGAGAACAGCCGCAGCGCCGACCAATCACGCAATGAAGACATCAAAATAAACAAACTCCAGCTGGTTTTGGAAAATGAAAACATGAGCCTTTTCTAGAACAACATTAGAAAATATCGTGGGAGGATTTCTGTACAAGGTTTCCACACAAGCTTTGAAAAGTATTTGGGTGATAACAGTGGTGCTGGTGTAAGTAAGACAAACAAGACAAATAAGACAAATAAGACAAATAAGACAAATAAGACTAATAAGACAAATGAGACATATTAGACAAATAAGACAAATAAGACAAATAAGACAAATAAGACAAATAAGACAAATAAGACAAATAAGACAAATAAGACAAATAAGACAAATAAGACAAATAAGACAAATAAGACAAATAAGACAAATAAGACAAATAAGACAAATAAGACAAATAAGACAAATAAGACAAATAAGACAAATAAGACAAATAAGACAAATAAGACAAATAAGACAAATAAGACAAATAAGACAAATAAGACAAATAAGGCAAATAAGACAAGTAAGACAAATAAGACAAATAAGACAAATAAGACAAATAAAACAAATAAGACAAATAAGACAAGTAAGACAAATAAGACAAGTAAGACAAATAAGACAAATAAGACAAGTTAGACAAATAAGACAAATAAGACAAATAAGACAAATAAGACAAATAAAACAAATAAGACAAATAAGACAAGTAAGACAAATAAGACAAGTAAGACAAATAAGACAAATAAGACAAGTTAGACAAATAAGACAAATATGGAGGAATTTCCGAAGGAACTTCCGGAGGAAATGCCGAAGGAACCTCCGGAGGAATTCCCGAAGGAACTTCCGGAGGAATTCCCGAAGGAACTTCCGGAGGAATTCCCGAAGGAACTTCCGGAGGAATTCCTGAACGAACTTCCGGAGGAATTCCCGAACGAACTTCCGAAGGAATTCCCGAAGGAACTTCCGGAGGAATTCCCGAAGGAACTCCTGGAGGAACTTCCGAAGGAACTCCTGGAGGAACTTTCGAAGAAATTGCTGGAGGAACTTCCGAAGGAATTCCTGGAGGAACTTCCGAAGGAACTCTTGGAGGAACTTCCGAATTTCTGGAGGAACTTCCGAAGGAATTCCAGGAGTAACTTCCGGAGGAATTACTGGAGAAACTTCCGGAGGAATTCCAGGAGGAACTTCCGGAGTAATTCCTGAAGGAACTTCAGGAGGAATTCCTGGAGGAACTTCTGAAGGATTTCCTGGAGGAATTCCCGGAGGAACTTCCGGAGGAAC
This sequence comes from Armigeres subalbatus, assembly GCF_024139115.2. Lineage (NCBI taxonomy): Eukaryota > Metazoa > Arthropoda > Insecta > Diptera > Culicidae > Armigeres > Armigeres subalbatus. The sequence goes on along the minus strand of NC_085140.1, from coordinate 303,626,294 downwards.
TTCTGGAGGAATACCTGGAGGGACTTCCGTAGGAATTTGTCTTGTTTATCTTATTTGTCCTATTTGTCTTATTTGCTTTATTTGTCTTATTTCTTTTATTTTGCTTATTTGTTCTATTTGTCTTATTTGTTTTATTTATTTTCGATTGTTTATCTCATCAAATTCCTATAGGTATTTGATTTCAATTTATATATTTGGTATCCTCGTGTTCACAAATAGGAATACGCTATTTTCTAGTGTCACGCTAGATACAAAGTTGACGGACTTTCTACCGCTCTCATCGCTCCTTTCCTGCCGTGCCACAAGAAAATATGCTGTTGGCTGCTCTCCCGAAATGGTAACTTTTGTATGGAATTTAAAAAACTTGGTTGAAGTAAAAAGAGCTTCCTGCAAAATTTATTGCGGTGACATATACTTTTTATTACACCAAAATGATCGTTGGAAAAATTCAAAACTTTTGTCAGTTGGGTTTTGCGAAATTCGGTTCCTTTGTGCCTCAAATCATCGGAGAGAGGTACTGAGAAGTGAAAATTTCAGTTCTACAATAGTTCAGTATTTAGAGCTTAATTCAAATTTGGGAAATAGTAGGTCTATGAAATTTTGTAGGAACATTCCTTGATAAATTTCAAAGAGATTGTCAGTTGGGATAAGCGAAATTCGTTCCCAATTCCGAGTTATAGACATTTTAGTACGAAAATAGCGCTCTACCGCGAGAGAGTTTTCCTCAGACCTTAATTATGCTGCTAGGATATTGTATTCATCATATCACGTCACAGCTTAAGAAGAAGCCGTCCATACACAACACATTCACTTTCATACTTTTACGATTGCCGAGCATCCAACAGTCGTGATCTCGGCAATGATTTTGACGAATCTCGGTAAAAAATTCACCGGGATTTCAATAAACTTCACCGTGTTATCGATAATCATTACTGAGATTTGAATAAAAATCAATTTTGCCGAATTTGACGAAGCTATCCCTGGTGTTGGAATCTCGGCGAACACTAGCGGAATTAAACTGGGGCACGTGACTCACCAAATTCACCAAAAATACGACAATATTCCCTGGCCTCTTGTATTTAGGGATTTCTTTGGAATGGAATGAAATTGTTTCGGGAACCCTTCAGAAGTTCTTTTCAAAATCCCTTCATCTCTTCAAATACCTTCATCCCTTCCGTTCTGCTTAAAATGTGAAAAAAAAAATTCCGGAAAGGTTTTAAACAAGCATCCAGAAATTTTTTTAAAAATAATCCCAGGATGTTTTTTTTCGGAAATTCCTCCAGGAAAATCATCTAAAAGTAATTTAGAAAATTTTTCTAGCGATTCATTTATGCAATCTACCGGAAATTCTTTCAGACTTTCATTTGGAAGTTTTTCTTCTAGATGTTTTTTCAGAATTTTCTTTGCAGAACTGCATCGGAAATTCTTTCAGGAATTCCTGGAAAATTATCTAATGAATTTCTTTGAATATATTATAAAATAGTTCTAATTCCGACCTAAATTCATTCGGAAATGCGTTTATAATTTCCTTCAAAAATTTCTTCAAAAATATTTGTTGAAGGAAGTTTTGAAAGTACAGTGTTGGCCCGATTTTGTCACTCCCCGATTTTGTCTACCCCCCATTTTATCACGTTTTCGATTCGATTTTATCACGTTTTCGAACCGATTTTATCACGTCCCGATTTTGTCACGTTTTCGACCCGATTTTGTCACCCCAAAAAAATTTGTCATTCTTTTTATTTTCGTAAATAATGCCAAAAACAACATTGATTTTCATGAAATAACTTTTACCGCCTGTAGTTTATTACGAACGACTTCTGAGTACTGGAAAATATTCTGTAAGCAATTTTGACAAGAAATAATGGGTACCGTTCACACATTTGGCCTTTCCAAGGCATAAAATGATTCATATTTGTGGAATGAATTAAAAAAAAGAATTTTTTTTTTTCAATTTTGTCACATACCCTGTTTTATCACCCCAAAATTCACCAGGGGGTGATAAATCGGGATATTACTGTATTTTAAAAGAAATTCCTCAAGTAGTTATTAAATTTTAGTACCTATCAGATGACGAGTTTAGTACTATTTCATTTAATTCCACCACGTTACATTGAAAGCGACCTTGCAGTTGAAGTAAAAATACGAATATATATGGATTACAACATGGTGGAATTAAATGCAATAGTATTAAACTCGTCTTATTACAGGTAAAAGACATTCCACTAAAAAAGCTCAATAGTATTCTTCAATTTCTGTAATAAATGGGTACTCAGTCTTTAATATAGTGAAACAAGTATGCTATTCAACCGACGTTTCGGCACGGGGATTGTCTCTTTCTTAGGGGGAAAGTACTGTCGTTTTTTGTCTATTATTTGGTCTAAATTGGTCTAAATTGTGTCATTTGATTTTTTTGTAAATCCATGTCCCAAGCAGCACAAGTCAATCGAATCTGGTTACAGTAACTTATTTGTGACTGAATCTGGTCATGTAAACGTTCCCCTACTTCTATGTGCAACATGTGTGCTGCTCGGGGTATGTACTTACTGGCAGTGGCGCAATTTTTACTTTTATCACCCCCCCTCCTTTCCTGAATTATCTATTAGTAAACCTCAAAGGGAAAATAAGATACATACTGGTTTAACTAAATCAAAGACTGAGTAAACTATTAAAAAAAAAACCCTAATTAATCCATCTAGCGGTGTTGGTGCCTTTCGCGTGCAAAAAAGTATATTTAAAAAATGAGCAAGTGTTTTTTAGCGTGTCTTGCGCATAGAAAATAGTATCTGGCCAATTTTCAATAGCAAACAATGGGGCAAGATTCTCAGTCGAATGGAAATTGCGAGTAATTTGGGCAATGCTAAGTTCCAGAAAGTGTGTCTACAAAATTTTGTACACATACACACACATACATACATACACACACATACACACACACACACACACACACAATGGGTCTCTGAGCCTTCTATCAAAAGTTTGGTTTTCGAGTTATCATATAGCCTTTACGTATACTTAGTATACGAGAAAGGCAAAAATCGCCACCCAGACCACTTATTTAAAAAAAAATTGGATGAAATTTCTTAAGGAATTCTTGAAGAGATCCATGAAGAAATTTCTAAAGGTGCTTATGAAGGAATTCCAGAATTATTTCTGAAAAGCATATTTAAAGTAATGATATGGAAATGCTAATATCATCTTCCAAACTTGGACGTACATGTTCATGATAGCATTAGAGGCGAAAGTATAGAATTGATAGTTCCGTTAGGATACGGCAGGCATGAAGAATGTTTTTATAGAAGTCGATTTGAAAGCGAGCGGAGGGCAATATTTGTGATGGCACATATCGCACGACCTTCCTTCTGCTAAGCTCCCGTATGAAGGGGAGGAAGAATATCAGTGTGGAATCTGATATATCTCCACTGGCAAAAGGAAGGTGGTTTGACTTGCTCATATGCCATCGCGTGCAGAAGGATTTGCTATCGACGAGTACTGTCTCAAATTTCTAATATGACATCAGCATTTAGTCGAATAGGATTTTTTATTGCACAGTTCTGTTTTCTCATTGCGTCCGTCTCGTCGCAACCAACTTGGCTGCCTCGGAGAGAACAAAGCAGAGAAAGGCACTGCTGCTGTACCGTCGACCAATAACAGCTGAATTGATGGATGCCCCCACCAAGGGTAGTACACTAAATTAATGATTTCGTGTGTGTTACTTCTACGTGAAGTTAAACGATTTACAATGATATGGAAATGCTAATATCATCTTCCAAACTTGGACGTACATGTTCATGATAGCATTAGAGGCGAAAGTATAGAATTGATAGTTCCGTTAGGATACGAGGCAGCCAAGTTGGTTGCGACGAGACGGACGCAATGAGAAAACAGAACTGTGCAATAAAAATCCTATTCGACTAAATGCTGATGTCATATTAGAAATTTGGAGACAGTACTCGTCGATAGCAAATCCTTCTGCACGCGATGGCATATGAGCAAGTCAAACCACCTTCCTTTTGCCAGTGGAGATATATCAGATTCCACACTGATATTCTTCCCTCCCTCTTCATACAGGAGTTTGGCAGAAGGAAGGTCGTGCGATATGTGCCATCACAAATATTGCCCTCCGCTCGCTTTCAAATCGACTTCTATGAAACATTCTTCATGCCTGCCGTATCCTAACGGAACTATCAATTCTATACTTTCGCCTCTAATGCTATCATGAACATGTACGTCCAAGTTTGGAAGATGATATTAGCATTTCCATATCATTGTAAATCGTTTAACTTCACGTAGAAGTAACACACACGAAATCATTAATTTAGTGTACTACCCTTGGTGGGGGCATCCATCAATTCAGCTGTTATTGGTCGACGGTACAGCAGCAGTGCCTTTCTCTGCTTTGTTCTCTCCGAGGCAGCCAAGTTGGTTGCGACGAGACGGACGCAATGAGAAAACAGAACTGTGCAATAAAAATCCTATTCGACTAAATGCTGATGTCATATTAGAAATTTGGAGACAGTACTCGTCGATAGCAAATCCTTCTGCACGCGATGGCATATGAGCAAGTCAAACCACCTTCCTTTTGCCAGTGGAGATATATCAGATTCCACACTGATATTCTTCCCTCCCCCTTCATACGGGAGCTTGGCAGAAGGAAGGTCGTGCGATATGTGCCATCACAAATATTGCCCTCCGCTCGCTTTCAAATCGACTTCTATAAAAACATTCTTCATGCCTGCCGTATCCTAACGGAACTATCAATTCTATACTTTCGCCTCTAATGCTATCATGAACATGTACGTCCAAGTTTGGAAGATGATATTAGCATTTCCATATCATTGTAAATCGTTTAACTTCACGTAGAAGTAACACACACGAAATCATTAATTTAATATTTAAAGTACTTTCTGGGAGAATTTCCGAAGCAATTACTGGAGAAAGCTAAGAATGTTAGAACAACCTTCCGGAATTCTTTCTGAAATTAATTTCGGAATTTATTCGGACATTTCTTTGGGATTATTTTGCCTTGAACTTTGTCATAGAATTTTCGGAAGAATTCATAGCGAAAATTTCCGAAGGAATGGAAGGAATGGAGGGCAAGAATTTCTGAAGGAATTTCCGGATAAATACTTGGGGAAATTTCCGGATGGATTCCAAAAATTTTCAGAATAAGGAATTTCAAAAAGAAATCCTTAAAATAAAAATTTCATAGAAATCCATTACGATTTTTATGTCGGAATTTCTAAAACAATTTCTGAAGGAATTTCTAAATAGGGTTTCTTACCCCATTCCCGGCCTAACATGCATGCGACTGCATTATTTAATTGATATTTATGACAGGAAGCAACTTTTCCTAAATTTCGTGTGCCGTGCAATACTGCAATGGGGTTCACTTCTGCTTAAAAATAGCTTTTCCTGGTAAACATCGTTTGAAAAAGCTTTTATTTGATTTAAATTAACGAGGTCCAGCACTAATTTCAGTCATAGCGATTTCATTTCCGGCCCACTTCAAAACCGGTTCCCGGCCTAAGCAAAATTTCGCTCAATCTCTCAACACCTTACTCTCATTCTCTCTCGGGATGGTGGAAAATGCGACGTAAACAAAAATAAGCACGTTCAACGCCGACATGATGCCAGATGGTATTATTTATAATAATTTTTATTTGGTTGAAAAGATATATTCACTCATCCAAATTACTTCCAAACGCTTAAAAACTATATTTTTGTCACTTTTTTAAATCGAGTCGAGAGAATTACAAATAACATGATACGGTCAACTAATTAGATAGTTTTCCTATGACCGTTGAAGGATTTTGTTCATACTAAAAACGACTCCTGGCCTTCTGGCAGCACGGTGCGGCTAGAAGTTCTTAGGCCGAGGTGAATTTTTGTTCGGTTTGAGGATACATTTTTAAATGTATTCTAATATGTTTATATTAGTTCAAGTGAAACAAACAAATAGAAAAGATTAAAGTGCGTGAGTTTAGAATTATTGTGTGGTGATTAACAGCATCTAGCAATGATTGTATCGAGAACTGTGACGATTTTCAGGTAGGTGTTTATATGAAAATACCGTTTTGTAAAAGTGAAAAGATTCACTCCGGCTCAGCGGTGTAGCAACGGAGAGTGATTGTTCGGAATGCACATTTTTATTTTCTAGAATTGGACCAATTAGGAGTGAAATAAATGGTTGAAAAATATTGAGTATTGTGCGAAATAAATGGGAGACTTTTTTTAAATTATCAACCATAAACCTACGGCTTCCAAAAAGTGTAAATCCTTAGTTTTCTGTGCAGTGAGCCGGGAATCGGGTCCATAGGCCCAAGTAGTGATTTACCCTAAATTTCCGGAAGAATTTCTTAAGATATTACTTTTTTCAATTTCCGGAGAAATAAATTCTTGAAGGATTTTTAGCAAACATTTGCAGAGGAATTTATAATGGAATTCCTGGAGAAATTTTTGAAAGCATTTCTGATAAAATGCATGAAAGAATTTCTGTATGAATTTACGAAATAATTCCTTGAAGTATTTACAAACAAAATCTGGAGGATTTTTCGTTGGAATTTCTGGATAAATTTCTGAGCTAACATCTTGATGAATTCTCCAAGAATCTGAAGAAACTCAATTTCCAGACGACAAAATACAATAAAAAATCATAAAGTTTGAAACTGCCTAAAGTAAGCCAAGAAAGGATTTTAGCATTTAATGTTATTAAAACTTCAAAGTTTCAGAATTATTGTTACATCATGACACATGACAATTGAACCGGTGCCAGCGAAAGTGGTACATAAACCATTTTTGTCGATTTTGTGTGTTTTACACCAACTGCTTCTGGGAGCAAAGATTTAGTAACGGAATAACGAAAAAGTGATTTTTGGCAAATAAATCTGGAGATATGCACTTTTTAATTTATGGTATATATCACAATGGCAATTTCGTTGCCAGGAAAAGTGGTACATGTGCAGTTATACCCATAAAAACAGCTTATTGAATAGAAAATTGTACAGCATAGATGTTTCCGCAATAGATTTCAACCATATTTTAAATTTCAAGATGGTTTACTGCCGTTTAAAATAATTTTAAAAATGTACATGTACCACTTTTACTGGCAACGATTTTATGTTTCTGTTGCATTTTGCTCCCATTAATAGTGGTACATGTGCATTTTGTTCCAACAAATTTGAAATTTGTCAAGAAACTTTGCATATTTCTCATTACTACCTTTAGGCACATCAGTCATAACACGTTGGTACGGTTGAAATGCAGAAAATTGCTAATTTGAATTTTATTTCAGAAGGTTTCGGAAAAATGCTTCTCCTGTAAAATTTACTCAATGTAACATGTACCACTTTCGCTGGCACCGGTTCAATTATTGTTTAACGTTCAATATCAATTTCCCATTTACCTTTCAAAATTATTTATTCCTTTTTTTTTAAATTCATAAAATCATCTGCGCCATGTATAACTTAAATCCGTGAAAGCTGCTTCTAGATGTTATGTGTTCAACGTATTTTTAGAATCCTGAAATTTATTGAAAACCCTGGAAAAAAACTAGAAAAATCAGGAAATTTTTATTTTGAAGATGAGTCCACACCCTGTAGAATTAATCCATATTCTGATCCCATAGTTGAAGGAAGTAAGATGGTATCGTCGAAACCGTAGTATGTATCAGTTTGGAAGGTTATATAATTTATAAACGCCTCCAGGCATATTTTTATAGTGTTTACTGTTATTTATGGATAGCTTCTAAACTTTGTACCGAATGGTTATCTAAACATAAATAGCTGAACTTTATCTTCCATATCGCATTACGAATATAAAGCAATCCAGAATTCCACAACGAACTAGGCGCAAATCATCACAGTTTACAATTGGCGCCATGGAGACAGGATTGCTCATTTTATTACCGTTTGTTTTGTCCGTTCTGACGTACGTGTTAGGACGCATGTGTTTGGGTAAGAACTAAAGTTATTCAACCAGATTTATTATCAACGCAATCTAAATCGAAAGCAACGATGATTCTGCTCTATTTAATTTTATAGGGTTCCATGCTCGCGCAGTAGCTCAATTCAGTTTTTTTTACATATAACAAACCTTGTTAGGGAAAACCCATTAATTACGTAACGCAAAAATGGCCATTTCAACCTCCCTCCCTCCCCCTATGACACACTTTTTGTATAAAGAATCTAAAAGTTTTGTATGTGTCCTGTCGTCGTTGCGTAATTTATGGATGTTGCCTTAAAGCCATTCATTTTCTGTAGATGAAGTTTAAATTATTTTCATAATTTTGAACGAAGAGATTTTTTAACGGAATTACACACATTAAATCACATTTTAATGATGAATTCTTGAATGACCAGTCTTGATAAGAATACTAGAATAAACTGGCAACTAAATCAGTAATGGAGGAAGCAAAAATGACTACATTTCGTCGCTTCTGTCGAAATGAATCAGCACCCTACTTATGTACGTTTACTTCCTCTTGAGTTTTATGCGTTGCTTGTAGCATCAAACTGATTATCTCAACATTCACACTCGAGCAAGTTGGTTGGTTGCGTGGCTAAACAACGGTAGTGGTGGACGGTGGTATAGCAACGAAGCAAAGGTACGACGCATTTCGACGCACTTGACAAGGATGGTCGCTTCTGGTTTTGATGCTGTCTCGTCACAAAGATCGTCGCTCAAAAGCGTGCGCGCGTGGATGGATCGGGCTGGACGGACACAGAGAGATAGGTGCCGCTATTGAGCCCCGCCAATGGAATGTGGTTCACCCAAGGACGCTTCCCGCTTTTAGCGACAACGATTCATGCAAATATTTTGTTCCGTATGATTTCAAGGTCGTGCGGTTGGTTTTGTGACGCGTCGTTTTTACTATCGGACATCGTATATGCAAATCAGATGAAAGAATTCGTCTCCGAATCTGGTGCAAAACCTCTGTGGAGGATTCAGCTTCCAAATTGGCTGCCAAAAATTTGTATAATACAAATTCTATCTGTAAATAATGACTTCCCTCGTTCTCGTTTTTGGGTTTCCGCTTTTTTCACCCGCTTCTGACGCAGCTTTTCCTGATTTGGCTTTACCGTGCAGCAGCTCAACCCTCGCCGTTGTCGTTGGTTGAAAGCAATTGTGAACTGTTTCCCAGCTTTTGCATGTTGGTTTCCTCTGTCCACTCAAGCGAATGTCATCCCGCATGGCGCGGTGTAGGTACGGATCGCTCCTTCTAGTTGGTGAGGGCCATTTGAAATTCTAGACAGGGTGCCGTGCCATTTCGGTGTCCGGAGTTAAGTTTCCTCCAGTCAGCGTTGCTGCAATACGACCATACAACAATATGGCGCTACGGTTTATAATACATAATGTACGCCACCTACACTCATTTGCACCGTTGGTTCCTCAATAAAGTGGTCAACTGTCTCCCAACCTGAATAGGGTCGCCGCTATCTGTTTCATTCCCCCCGCTCTATGCAGCTCTAGTTTCGAATTCGAGGTACATATATGATAATGAGAAGCTATGCTGGAATATAGTACACACATATATTCACAAATTTATGTTACCAACTGGAAAACTGAATTAAAATATAATTTGGCATTCGATACCAGAGCTGTTTACATCCAATGGTTGTAAAATGAAATAAATGCATCAAATATCTTGAATTAGTTTTCTTTTAAGTTGAAAGATCTAAATAAAAATATCTTGTGGTTTGGCATACCTCTGTGTTAGGTTTTCAACTTTAAAGAAACCCACGCCAGAGGTAGATATGTCCGATCCATGAAATTTGCTATGGGATATTTTTAGAAACATAAGTACCACAACAGATGGGAATCAAAATCCTTTGATTTGGACTATGAATAGATCTAAATGAGCAAAATGAGAAACAGTTACCCTAGTGTGAACAAAAAATCTCCTTGAACAATCTGCCTAATCTGTGATAATGACGATTAATATGAATACAAAACCTCTTATGATATTTTCAGACATAATAATGTGCCACTTTCCTTGTATCAAATGACTTCCTCTCTAACGCTTATCACCCTAATCCATATTCCCATTCAAAAGCCAATTCCATCGTCATCGTCATAAAGCATAAGTAACTAGCCTACAGCTACAGAATAGAGTTCCTTCTTTGCATCGTGGAATCCATCAAAAGCCTCCAACTTAATACATGAACGACAGGTAACGATTCTGTGCAGTTTGCTTCTCTCTCACATGTTGTTAGAACTTGCGACATCAAGCATTCCTGATGAAGTTGCCAATTGGTGACAGAAACGGTTGACGAGGGTGGTGAGGGGTTGCGAAGGTTCGATGCTAGCTCGTTATGTTTACTCATCACATCGGTTCAGTTTAGTTTGACAGTGAAGTACGTCTACGGCCCTGCGGGATATAGAATTTCTTCTTATGATGATTACCTACCTTTTTGGCTCCGTTCGTCTCTTGTCACAACAACATCGTTTGTAATAAGGTTCTTCATTGAACCCTACACAGAAGGGACGGCTGATGGCGCTTTTCTCCGCCTACACAAAATCACTCTCATAGGCTGGAAGGGGTCTTTTGAAAGAGCCTAAGTACTTTGTTTATCTTCTTTCAACCATGGAATAACATCATTGATAATAGGGTTGCGCTGGGAGCAGTATTTAATTTTTCTCACTTTCCTGTTTTGCTTGTCATTTTCATTAGAGTAAATGATTGAACATTATACTTTTGACCAGAAACAAAGTTAAAATCAGAATTGTTCCTACTTTCAGAAGTTCTATTCCCCGGAAACAGCAACTTTAAAGATTAGGGTCTAATCAAAGTTGAATTTCTTTAGCAACGACCGTGTCTCTTAATGATAATGTCAATCAACTCGAGCCCATTCTCTCCGGCTAACGATTTGTTTCTCTCTTTTCTATTTTCAGGTAAGACCAGAATCACATTCCCCAAACTTGTCGATCGGATTATAGCCAATATTAGCTCCCAGAGCAAAGCCTAGTGAATTCGTTGTGCAGCCTAATTGGTCACGACTTTTCCGTCGAACCCCACTGAACTGTCGCCCTTTGAAGTTGCTCAGCTTCGGCACCAACTTAAACGACGACCCGTGTGGATGCTTGAAGGCAGCAGCAAACAGTCTTGAGAGCTGTCGATGGCAATTTATGCGGCACTCCACGGTTTGCTGCTCCACGGGGCGAAGCAATAAGACGAACCGAACGGTAGGCGTAATTAGATAAAATCTACCGTGAAGAAATTACGGCCAGACTGTGTGATCGGGGTGGTCGAGATGCAATCAATCAATCGGCAACCGGGTGCGCTATCAGTTTTCGAGCCACTTAGGGGACGGTAAGTGGCGGAAGGGTGCTTCAGGAGAGCTCCCGTTTCAGACGATTTCCAACGGTACAGCTCGATTTCTCGGTGCACATCGAAATATCGGATACGGAAAGTATGTCGGAAAGCTATGCCAAACAGCGGAAACTGCGCCACTCTGAATCATCAAATGACTCACTTATTGATGCACATCTCTGACTGGGCGGTCATAATTTACGGTTGAGCTTATCAGAATGTCGAATGGCTGTAGAACTGAATGCCTTCTCAAAATATTGTAGAGGTTTGTTGAGCATTTGAGACAGAATTGAGAGGCCACTAGATTGATTATTGAAAATTAGGATTAGAATTTACGCATTTTCCTGAGCAGTGGCGCTCATAAATGATCTGATTTGCGACGGAGAATGGCTTTAATAAAGCTTCTTTGCGAACGTAGTTCAATGCAGCAATCACACAGGTTGAATCAAAACCAATTCGTCAATGTCCAGAACCGTTGAGGGAACATGATGGCGAACTCAGCACAGCACCACGGTAGACTTTGCCAGTTATCAGTATTTAGCTATGCCATGTAAACAACAGGACAAGCAATTCGATTAGCATTCCATTGCTGAGTGCTACTGCTGGACACGACTAGCAGCGGTGTGGTATGGCAGCCAACACCATAGGGATTGAATTTCTGATAAGTACAACAGCGGCTTTTCTATTTTCGACTTAATGTTAGCTCGTGGCGACTGAAGTGTAATTAGCTTTGCGATTAGAATTTTATTGTTGATGCTTTGAACTAGCGATCATAAACTGATTCAACAGAAATAGGTGGGATAAGTTATGCGCAGTTGCATCCAAGAATTTGGGTGTGGAATCGTTATCAGCTGAGCAGTTGTTGACCATTGCCGTACAGTAACTTTATTGGAAATTGCGTTTCGATAACTTGTCAATTACTGGTTATGAATAGGATTTACAAAATCAAGATAATTGTCTCATTTTTCGCTTGTTTAAAGTGACATTATCGTGTTCCTTCAATGGAAAAAATCTGCAGTTTTTTTTTTATTAAAGCTGAATTGCTCAAAACTCATAGAAGATTCAAATCAAGCGTGAGTTGAAACGCACTCAAAATATCATAGGTTGTCTTTTTTTCTTCTCGTGGATACTAAAAAAATGTCCCAAAATTGGTTTTTAATTCATTTTGCAGCGAAATGATGTATTCGCCAATAAGTGAAACGATTTACGTGATACGTGATACGATGCGATTTGGCATAAAAATCTCAGCCGTGATACATTCCTCCTAATTCGCAAACGAGTTTTCTGACGCTTGAGGGCTTAATGATTGAGATTTGTGAATGATTTTACCAACACTGCTAGAGACACATTTTTTTCAATAACAAAACTATCACAGGAATTTAAAAGAGATTCGCGTCTTCTACTAAATGCTGAAATAACGACCATTAGTTTCTAATTTTCCGGGAAAACGGTATGTACGTTTGCGACTAGGAACCAAATAAAGCAAAAGTTATAGTGTTAGTTAGGAACTTCCAGAATTTTCATCTGTGATGTGACCCCACTAAAGTCGCAATAGCATCTTTAAGTTAAATTTTAACTATCGTCAAATGGTGTGATTTGCAACAGCGATGTGACTTGCAACACTTGCGTTTTTCACAAGTTTGTGTTTTTTACAATAAACATCAACCCAAACAATGGCTTCTTTCATCATGTGTCCGTAGTTTACATTGTATTTATTGTGCCTAGTTGGCAATTAGGTGAAAATATATCTAACTGTTTCGTCAATTGAAAGTCGAACGTCTTAAATCGTATTTTCGTGTTACAAATTAAAAATAATTTCACTAAAATCGATCCCCTCTCAGCCCATAGCTGACTCGTCTCGGAAAAATACAATTCATACATTTTTCCTTACCTCTAGAGAGAACTGTTGAATATACTATGGGATTGTCTAATTCATTTTCGCTATCATTCTTGGTTGCTTCTGTTCGGCCGTTCTGGCAACGCTGCTGCTGAGTTCGCCGTTCTGGAGTATTCTCCTTTCGATCCGCTGACAGCTGTCACTTGTTTGCCGTTTGTGTTTCGACCGAGTCACTCTCTGATTGATCTGCATTGCTATTGTTGTCTGTAGGTATGTCGTCGTCACGTTGGTTGGTTTGTTCGGATCTATTTCGATTCGTTTGCTTTTGATGATAATAGTTTTAATTTTCAAAAACTGCTCACTCAGTTTTTGGACATTTGTTGCCATTGATTTTCTGTTACACAATTCCTTCTACGTTGGAGACCATGCCAAGGATCTACAAGAACTCTGCTGGAAGTCGCATGTAAGTTAATTTTTCAAATGAAACTTTGATGAAAGCAGCACTGCCCATAATCGCATATTTGTAACACTCGCATTTTTGTTCATTTTGTAAAAAGCCTATGAATCGTTCAGAAAGCTCAATTTACTGCATCCAATCCCAGAACAGTAAAATAGGCTTTACTATTTTGCTTATATGTGGTAAGCTGGAAATGATTGAGTTTGTAGGGAGGAATGACAAACGATATACGGCGGGATCGGCAGTCATATGGCTACTGCTTCTGCCTCATACGCAGGAGGTCGTGGGTTCAATCCCAGGTCCGTTCCATTCTCCTACTTTGTATCTTTCTCTATATTTCTCATGTTTTAGCAATCGATAGAACTGGAAATGGATTTCCATACCGTTTCCATTACTATATTCTTATACATTCAACTTGAGTATTCTAACAGTAATCTGCTAGAATTGGAAATGAACTATAGAGCTCGTTTCCTACATCCAATTAGAAATTCCATCAGTTGCTTTCTCCTATCTATCACATTGGCAGCTCGTTAACCAAGACGGACCTCTGCCTCTCGATCCTAACCCAAAAATTCCAACAAATTCCGCATGAACTCGTGGCAAGTGCAGAGGTATATTCGGCTTGCAGTGGGCGAGTGATTGTATCATCATTTCCTCCCCCTTCCCTACATTGACTTGCATTTTGACGTGGCAGGCGCCAGTATGACCTAACAAATGAGATCACCAGTACTTGTACATTGAAGATGTGGGCTAGTCCCAAGCAAACATCTGTTGGTTCCCTGTGCAAGAACAGCTGATCTGGTCATAATGGAGTAGCAACTACGAGCAGTCAATCAAGCTCAAGCTCAAGCTCAAGAAATGACAAACGATTTACAAAATCAACCAAATTGCAAATGTTACAAATATGCGATCATGGGCAGAGCAGTAGAAGCTAAAAAGAACAAATTGTCCATTCAGAAAGCCGTTCGGTGGTTCGATTTGGGCCCAAAAACAATGTCACGTTATCTAAATACAGATAACAGTAACATTAAGGCTTACGATGGTCAAACAGTATTGAATCCATAAATGATGAAGTTTCTATTTTTGCCTTTCTCGTATACAAAGTATACGTAAAGGCTATAGGATCACTTCAAAACCGAATTTTTGATAGAAAGCTCGGAGACCCATAGTGTTATATACCAATCGACTCAGCTCGACGAATTGAGGTGATGTCTGTATGTGCGTATGTATGTAATTGGTTCGATCGGTCATTGCGTTCCAAAGTTATTGAAAAAGCATTGTTGTTCTACCAAGGGTCCTCTTTTTCAAAAATTGCAGCAATGCATTCAAATGACCGCAAATGCATATGAATTGATGGAAAAAGTAAAATCTATCCCCCTAAAGTGCTATTTCGACCTCTCTCATGTGTTTTTCTTATTTTTTTAATGCGCGAGAAAGGCGCCACCAACGCTAGGTAGATTAATCTGGATTTTTTGAAAACAATCACTACAATACTTACTTGATACTTGATACTTGATGGGCTCTTCGATGAACCTACGCCGAATGGAGTATCCTTCTCCACTGGACTCGATCCTGGGCCAATCGCTTCCAGTCGCCCTGAACATTGAGCGCCCTCCTCTCCAACTACAAAAGCCATCGTGTACGCGGCCTTCCACGAAGCCTGCGGCCTCTTCAGGGTTCTCTACTAAATATTATCTTTGCTTGACGTTTTTCCGGCATACGAACAACGTGACCAGCCCACCGTAGTCTGCCGTGTTGAATAAGTATCCAGCCCTTTATACATCTGGTACAATTCGTGATTCAGATAAAGTCTGATAATAAATAACAATTCGTGATTCATGCGGCGCCGCCAGATACCGTTCTCCTGTTTACCGCCGAGTATTGTCCGCAGCACCTTAGGCTCAAACACTCCGAAAGCTCGCCGATCAGCCTCCTTTAACGTCCATGTTCATGTTTTCGTTTGCAGACTACGGGACTTAAGCGAAGTCCGTAACAATAAAGATTGAAAAAAACAAGGTGTTGAATCCCCAAGTAGATCCAACACTGGTGAATGGTTTACTAGTTGCAGCAGAGTGGGATATAGGCTTCTTCAAGTAGGAATAAATCCTTTTAATTCTGAATTATTGAGAGAGAAACCTGGAAAGTGTTGCGAGTCACCCCGTTTGACGGTACGTAAATTCTCGAGTGAGCACTAATAACGATTACGATTGATTTTTTAAAAATTGGATAAAAGCGAGCTCGCGTTAGATTGAGCAAATCATAATAAATTGCTTCATCTCCTTCATTGCAGTTGCCAAAATCTCAGAAAATTTTGATTATAGGCATTTGGATTGGAATAGAATTGAATTTGGATTGGGTTTGAATAGATTTGGTTGGATTTGGATTTGACTTAGGATTGGATCTGGATTAGGATTGGGTTTCGATTGGAGTGGTTTAGGATTCGATTTGTATTGAAATTGGATTGTATTTGTTTTGAATAGATTTGATTGGATTAGTTTGTATTTAATTTGGATTTGGATTAGGATTGGATTTGGACTGTATTTAAATTGGATTAGGATTGGGTTCAAATTGATTCGGATTGGATTTGATTGGATTGGGATTGTATTTGTAATTTATTTTAATTTGGATTGGAGTGGGATTGTGTTTGAATAGTTTTAATTGGATTTTAATTTGATTTGCATTTAGATTGGGATTGGATTTGGATTAGAATAGGATTGGCTTTGAATAGATTTGATTGGATTTGAATTTGGATTTAGAATTTGTATTTGATTCGGGTTTGAATTGAATTTGAATTGGATTTGAATAGATTTGAAGATTTGAAATAGTTTGAGTAGGATTTGAATTAGATTTAGATTGTATTTGGATTGCATTTGGATTTTATTTGAATTGGATAAGAATTTGGATTGGATTTGAATAGATGGATTAGATTAGTATTGGATTTGGGTTCGAATTGTATTGAATTTGGAGTGGATTTATATTGGATTAGGAATGCATTTGATTAGATTTGATTGAATTCGGATTGGATTAAAATTGAATTTGGATTAAATTTGAATTTGATTAAGAATGGATTATGCTACGTTTTGCGGCCCTCCTTTGCCGTGCGGTAAGAGAAGATCCATTAATTACGTAACGCATAAATTGGGCATTTTCACCCCGCCCCCTTCCCCCTATGTCACACTTTTTGTATGAAACGTCTGAAAATTGTGTATGGATCGTCACACTTTGGCCGTCACACTTTCTCAAAGCGTTACGTAATTTGTGGACGCTCCTAAGATGCACGGCTACAAAGCAAGACCATGCTGAGAGTGGCTGGGTTCGATTACCAGTGCCGGTCTAGACAATTTTCGGATTGGAAATTGTCTCGACTTCCCTGGTCATAAAAGTATCATCGTGTGAGCCTCTGCGTTCAATGTCCCAGTGGAGGATGTAATACCAATGAAGAAGAAGAAGATTCATTAAATCGCACTTTGAAATAGCTCAAATCTCAATTGCTCCAACGTCGTCCTCAAATTAGACGACAAAAAGTTCCATTGATCTAGTTGCCTAACGAAAATCACGACGTGCGGTCCATTGTGCGCATATTCTATGCTGGCATACCTAAATAGATATTCAAACCCGTCTCGTGATCGTAACTCACTGACGCAAACATCAGCACATCAAGTGTGATATGCTAAACATACTTAAGGCTCTCAAGCGCAGTTCGAGTGATGGCAAACCAGGCGTATCAGTTCCACGAATAGAATGAAGTTAGAAGGAAAATAGAATATGAAATGAAAGTATGTGCCACAGCACTTTATGACCGCATCTTGGTGTCATGGTAATGACCTTGTATCTTGAAGCAGCATTCACCGTGATCAACCGGTCTTACATCGGCTATGTTGCGGTTGAACTTCCTTTGTAAGAATTACATGGGATGAAGTTAGCTTCGTAGAGGACACCAATCCGTATTAGATAAAGCTTCTTGTTTGTCTAATGTCGAGTCGACACTCCTCTTTAGCTTGATATATTTCATAAAATAAGTTAAATTAATGAAGTTAACAAGATATTTGAAATCTGTGACAGATGTTGCTCCGTTTTGGAAATGTGTGCCGAAACCTACAGTGACCAACGTTGCTCATCACTGTCTTAAACATCCGGTATTCCTCGCCGTGTCTGATTGCGACATTCCGGCGCATCTAATTTAATCAAATTTGCGACCAGAATCCGGCGGATCTACTACCCACAACATCGCCAGTTGGTTTCAATTTGAATTTTAAATTTCGCTGCCGCTTCTGTCGGGTCGACGCCACTGGTATTGTTCTAATTGTTCCATCGGGTCATAAATTCCGCTGAAGGCTGGCAACACAGCCACGGTGGCACATCACTTGGCTCGGTTGTGTTGTATAAGTTTTTTTCGCTATAAAAAAGTTCACACCCTCATCTGTGGGTCACCGTGACGGATCGGTGGTTGGCATCTTGCTCACGGTGGTAATATATTCTTAAACGTTGAACTCACATGCTGCTGGTTGATTTTAGTTGACCGCTCCCGTTTGTGTGTGAACCTGAATACGTAATGATTAGAAAAACTCACATAAATAGGAATAAAAAAACAACCGGAAGCCGTCTGTGTCTTCCTCAATGATCTAATGAGGTATACCTTTTCGCTAGTCGGAACATGCATTACACTGATGGTGTTGGTTGACTTTTTTCAACATTGGGCGCGTGGCGCAACGTTGACAAAAAAAAAATGCTTTCACCAAATTTGTGCAACGATGACGCCATGCGGGCCGGGATACGTGCCATTCGACTTCATATTTTAGCTAGGAACTGTTATTCTGTCACACTTTACCGGTTCGCATCAATGGGCTTCATGGGAGTGTGAGCAGTGCCTTCCTAATGGCCTATGGCGGCGGCGGCGGCATTGTCCGATAGACGAAGACTTATGCGCCGGGCGGTGTACAACAATAAACAACCATTAACCGTAATCAGGCTGCATGCGTGTATTTGTGAGCCGAGTGCTGCCGTTTGTTGCCACGTTGGATTTACTGTAGCGAGGCGACCGATGATGATGATGCTGATCCGCACCGCGCACGGTTATACGATGCGGTTAAAGTTCCGTTCTTGTTGTGCCTTATGACGCGACGCGGACGCGGCGGCAGTGTCTGTAGAGACCAAGACAATTTGCTCAAGCATAACTGTTATGGAGGTGATGTTTCACTTATTGCACATTATGGCTTGAATTGAATGGAGTTGCTCCGAGTGTTCCACCTGGCGCTATTGTTTGGTTTTCTCTCCCGAATCCGGCCACCCCGGCAACTGGTCCAGGCGCGTTGTGGTGGACGGTGTGGGCTAATGCAATCGGATCCATAATTTGCCATTTGATTCAAGTTGATGGGCGTACCGTTTCTGGGTACTGTGTTCAGTCGGATTGGTTCCAGGCAACAGGCAGCAGCCATTGAGCAAAATGGGGGAATAATTTCCCATTTAGAAAGTTTTTTCTCTTGCTTGACTTTTCGAAAGGACTACAACTATAGATATACACCCAAAAAACAAATCTGACAATTATTGTATAAAATCTGGGCATATACAATTCTGTAAGCTTTTTATACAAATATTGTATTAAAATAATACAAATATGTATTATTTCAATACAACAATTGTATTAAAATCTTCCGAAATTGTATATGCCCAATTATTATACAATTTCTGTAAGGTTCTTATGCAGAACTGTATAAAAATCTGCCATCCGCTGGTTGGGTGTAGTGAAATATATAGATGAACGAAGATAAATCCTCTGTCTCCAAACGAACTCTCAAACGTGTCTCAAAACGAGCATAACGTAACGATTTCAATTAAAATATAAGGGGTGTTTTGTCTATGCGCCTGGTACACGTTAAAAAAACGAACCCAACCATGCTTTCGCTCATCTATATATTCTACTATCTATAAGTACAACTATAAGATAGTCTTGAAAGACATAATTTCTTTTGTAAATTTTGTGTAATTTACCATTACAAATCAAACAAACCCTATTCGATTTTAGCAAAACGTTCGGAACGTTATGATGTTTAGTTCTTTTAGTGGAATGTCTGCACCGTCGTAAGACAAGTTTAGTACTATTCCATTTAATTCCACAGAAAGCGAAAGAACTCTTTTCTTGACGGTGCATTAAAATGAGAGCCCTATATAAATTCATGATGAATACTTTCACTTTATTGCAACAGAAAAAAAATTGATTTTACCATTCAGAAAAACAAAATGCTCGCAACAGTCCAGCAAACTTTTTTTCGCTGGAGATTCAATAAAGTTCGTTTCGCTTCCTTTTTATATCTTTATTTGTGTATTTTTTTTTAAAGTTTTACATTAAGTTCAACACAATGTTTTGCTTGCTGGAAAAACTACAAGATCAGAATATTTCAGGAGTTTCAGTAGACAGTGGTGCGTCTGACGAAAATCGTGAACTTTTTTTTTTTTAATTTTTTAGGGTGTTATTTTAATTTTACAAAAATATAGTGCATCGAATGACGATAAGGGACCGTACACATATTACGTAAGCATTTTTTCTGGGTTTTTCGATCCCCCTCCCCCCATGTAAGATTTTTTTTCATACAAATGATTTTTTATTATTATGTATAAGTGCGTAAGAAAACGACAGACCCCCGCTCCCTCCATAAATGCTTACGTTATATGTGTACGACCCCTAAATTGTAGTTCCAATGTTTGCCACAGGTGGCGCTGCAAAATGTAACTTCTTTAATAAACGATTTTTAAATATGGTGTCTTTGGCAAAGTTGTATTTTATAAACTAGCGGACCCGACGAACTTCGTTTCGCTTAAAATTGATTCATTCACTGATTAGTTCTCGAGTTATGCAGAAATTTAAATTTCATTTGTATGGGATCCCTCCTTTCCAAAGCGGGGAGGGGTCTCGAACCATCTTAAGAACCTTCCCCGGCCTAAAAAACTCTACATACAAATGTTCACCCCGGTCGGTTCAGTAGTTTCCGAGTCTATAAGGTTCAGACAGACAGAAATTCATTTTTATGTATATAAGAAGAGAAGATGTATATAGATATGTATATAAATTTTATTGCTGAAGACATCGAGTGTCCATCTATCATCGTTTTGGAATACGGGCGTTGCTTATGAACAAACCCTAAAAAACAGTTTTAAAGATCTTTTCGAAACTAACAGTTTCAAGTCAATACAATGTTCTACAGAAATGTATAAATAATTAAAATAGACCACTTTCTGTAAGATACTAGGGATATTTCCGAGTTTCATGAAAGGAGGCTTCCAAGCTTCTTGAAAGGAGGCTTACGAGCCTCTTGGAAGGCGGCTTTAGAGCCACATAAATGGATGCTTCCGAGCCTCTTGAATGAAAGCCTATTGAAAAAATAATTCTGAGCCTTTTGAGAAAAGCCTTCCAAGCCTTAAAAAAAGCAAAAAAGAACAAAATTTAAAGAGAAAAGCCTAAAAGAAAGCTACGGGCCTCTTGAAAGAAGACATCCGGGTCTCTTGAAAAAAGGTTTTGGGCCTCTTGAAAGAAGGCTTCCGAGCCTCTTGAAAATAGCCTTCCGTGCTTCTTGAAAATGGCCTCCCGAGCCTTTTAAAAGAAAAAACAGCATGAAAGTTTAAAGAAAAAAAAAAGAAAGGCTTCCGAGCCTCTTGAAAGATAGTTTCTGAATATCTTAGAATCAGGCTTCGGAGCCTCTTGAAGTTCTTCGAAAAAAAAAACTCATGTCTCTCAAACTTTCAAACTTGTAGACTCAAGATTTTAGTGCAGAAGCATATTATTCAAAATTTTGTTTTGATCAGGTAGATTGCATAGAAGAATTTTTAAATTTGTTCATTCAACGTTTTGCCCTTTTGATGTACATATATTATGTACAAGACAAAGTTTTGAAATAAAAAAATACACAATTATCAAAACTTTATCATTAATTTTTGATTAAAACTGTACCCCCTGAGCCCGGCGAAGGTACCCCCATGGGTTCATGTACTCCAGGATAAGGTTTTGAAGTATCTTTGGGATTTTTTCTTGGACAAAATTTCGTGCAAGTCTTGATGTCGGTTTTTATATTTGTTCCAACAAAATATAAAAATATGGCCCTTAAAAATATTTAATTAACTTTTTGTTCAACTGTTCTCCGAAAGGTCAGAGGGGAGGGGGGAGTGGGGGTGGAATAATAAAAAATAAATATTAAAATGAAAAAATCAAAAAAATCCTCGGATTTGTTAAAGAGTGTTTGAAAATCCTCAGAATTATCCGAATTTTTTTGTTGCCTCCTCAAAATATTATTTTTTGGCAAAAAAAAATTCGAGGGAGAGTGGGAGACAAAATAGTTTTTAAATATTTGTATCGGCCTAAATACAATTAAATAAGTGAATATATTTAAATGAGTTCGATGGAGTGGTTGTCTGCATTTTCTTGCAAAGTTGGTCTTACCTACCTGGATACATGGTTGCCTACAGCATCGATACACCTATGCCTGGCGTATTGTAGAGCTCCATAATCGTCGGTCTTGGACGATGTTCCTCCAGTTTCCCGGTACGTTCAGGGTCCCCAGGTCCGATTCCACCGCGTGCAGCCAGCGTGTTCGTGGCCTTCCACGAAGTCGCCGGCCGCTGATTCTCTGTTGAATATTGTTTTTGCTATTCTTTCTTTCGACATTCGCACTAAGTGACCAGCACACTGAAGTCTGCCGTATTTTATACGATTCACAATATTTTCTTCTTTGTATACTTGATACAGCTCATTATTCATGCGTCTGCGCCACACACCATTTTCTAGTTTCCCTCCGAGAATTGTACGCAGCACTTTTCGCTTGAAAACCCCGAAAGCTTTTCGCTCCGCCTCTTTTAACGTCCATGCTTCATGTCCATAAAGGGCCACTGGTAGAATCAGAGTTTTGTATAGAGCAAATTTCGTTTCCGTCTGCATGTTGCGGGACCTAAGCTGGTTACGTAATCCGTAAAAGGCCCTGTTCGCAGCAGCAATACGTCTTTTCACTTCACGGGAAACGTCATTGTCACAAGCGTTCCAAGGTAAACAAATTCATCAACAACTTCAAACACATCCTCATCAAGCACTACCTCAGCACTAACACCACTAGATCTTGGTAGAGTTAATTGTTAAGCACCTCCTCGCCATCTCCATCTTCAGTGTGATAAAAGCCTCTACTACTGTTCTGCTATCGATTCCAATTAGGTCGATATCGTCCGCAAAGCCCAGGAGCATATGCAACCGTGTGATGATAGTGCCGTTCTTCTGCACGCCAGATCTCCTAATAGCGCCTTCGAGTGCAATGTTGAACAATAAATTCGGAAGTGCATCACCCTGCTTCAATCCGTCCAAGGTAACAAACGAGGTTGACACTTCGTCTGCAATCCGAATACTTGAGCGTTGCACGTATCAGTCTAATCAGTTTCGCCGGAAAACCATGTTCGGACATTATCTGCCACAGCTCATTTCTTTTCACTGAATCGTACGCTGCTCTGAAATCAATGAAATCAATGAGTCTGCTAGTTGTACTCCCGGAACTTATCAAGGATCAACCACAGGCTGAACATATTATCCGTCGTTGATCGGCCCTTACGAAAACCTGCCTGGTATTCGCCGACGAGAGACTCCTCAAGCGATCTCAGTTTGTTAAACAGGATACGCGACAGGATTTTGTACGCCGAGTTCAGAAGGGTGATCCCTCTGTAATTGGCACACTCTAGTCTGTGCCCTTTCTTATAGATTGGGCATATGAGACCATCTAACCAGCCGGCAGACAGTTCTTCATCCTCTCATATTTTCATGATAATGTGATGGATTGATTGATGCAGCTGCTCACTTCCGTGTTTGAGAAGCTTGACCGGGAATACGTCCTTCCCAGCAGCTTTACTGTTTTTCAGCTCGTTTAGAGCCTTCCTAACCTTTTTCAGCGTTGGTGGTTCCACTGCTTGACCGTCTGTTGTCTGTCAGCGAATTCCCCTCTCGGTCAAAGATGGTCCTAGACCTTGAAAATTGAGCCAGTTCATATCGAACACTATTTTTTTGACAAATGTTAGCTGTATTTGCAGGTGGGTTGAGTACGAGCAACGGAATATTGGCATCTAATATAACATTGCTATCCACCCTATCTAATATTTGCTACTAGCTGCAGTAGAATGCTCAGAAAATATCACTTTTTCATGAAAAAACGCTTATAATATGCTTGAAAATGAAGCTATCAACCATCTTATGTAACCAAAAGATGCGCAATCCAAAGATCGTGAAGTGGTGCAAAGACAGTTTTTGAAAATATCTAAATTGACTAATTTTGTCATAAAACATTACCTAGGTATATGAGATAAAATCAATGTTTATTTGGCAAAAATGCTTAGAATTAAATTTTCTACAACTTTGTAGAATAATATGATCTACTAACTTAAAAGGGTAAAAAAATACATTTCCAAAAAAAATTACAAAAGCGCCACCCTAATGGCAACGTACACCAAAAATAGATATTTTCTTGTAGATCATTTCTTCTGAAGACGTCAAAACTCTAGCACTGATGGTTTTCGAGTTATCGATTTTTGTCGTAAAATTAGACGAATCCGACCATTGTGCAATGTATCCGAAAATTCTCGAAAATCCATCTATTGAGCTCGACATTCATAAATATGAAGTTTGATATGCAGCAACATATGTTTCGAAACTAACCGAAATTCTTCCACTTTCCTGGGGGACCAGGTTCCCTGGAACATTTCCGGGTGGGACCAATGTGTCAAAAAACTCTCATAAAATCATCTATTGAGCTCATCTTTTAAAATCATTATGTTTGATATGTTGCAGGATAGGTTTCGGAACTAACCGAAATTTTTCCACTTCCCTGAGGGAATAAGTTTCCCGGGTATTCTTCCGAATGTGACAAATGTGTCCAAAACCTCTAAAAAAATCATTTGTTGAGCTCGTCTTTTAAAATCATAAAGTTTGATATGTCGCAAAACTGGGTTTTAAACCAATTGAAAAGTGTTCACTACCCTAGGGGACCAGGTTTCCGGAACATCCGGAACCATGTTCTAGGGATCTAATTGTGCCAAAACTGACTTCTGATACTGGTTAATAATCATTGAGCACGTTTGCTTTAACATTCTGAGCACTTTCGCTCATTTATCAATGGTTTTAAAAAAATAACCTGTTTTTGACTGCACCTGACCCAGGAACCAATCCAAGCCTTCTCCCCCGCCCTTGATAAATCCGGCCGGATTGACGCCATGGTCAAATCAAGTAATTTACCATGGTGATGCATCTTCTCTGAAAATTTCATGGCATTTAAACATAAAACCAGACCGAAATGGGTTAATAAAAGGCCCTCCCGTTTGTGAACGATGCGAATTGTCCTAAATGTGCGATACATATTTCTGGACTGCAGAAAATTCCAAGACGGACGTTGATTAATCGAGCCTTCTTCTGTGTTCGCGGTCAGAAACGCTTTTTTCAATCCCAATTTTTTCCGAATATTTACAAAAGATTTTTTATAAAAATAACACAAACATTATAATTGAGTTCATTACTCCAAAATGTGTGATAAACAACAATAAAGGAATTATGAATCTAGATATTCAAACAAAGCCAATAGATACTAAATTGAACAATAGATTCTTTTCATACTCCACAATTTATAACTTTGGTGTATCAAAGCGAAACAAAGAACTTTCAATACCTGGATACGCAACACCACGTCGAATCAAGTTCGCTGAAATCTGCCTCTAATTACTGGTAAATGCCTTCAACAATTGCAACATAAAACAACCGTAAGGGCCATAAAACGTAGCAATCTTTTCCCTAAAAGAGTACCGCATTAGAGCTGCCTACCCGAAAGAAGAAGACAACAGAGCCGGCGTTGTCATCAACGTCAATATTGCCGGTACGGTGCGGCGTCTCAGAGTCATCAACCAAATGAAGCAGCAAACCTTACTCACTGCGCGCAGCAGCGGGCGGATGTTTTGAATACCCATTTTCTCAATTCTCACTACCGACCCGGGACCGGGTACCGCTAGAGAAAAAACAGATATCAAGAGGAAGACAACCATCGTCGTCGTCGTCGTTGTCGGTCCAGTCATCGCCGCCGGCATTGCACGTTGGTTTTTCAATGGAAAATGAGTCATTAGCATTTGCTGGCTTTGCACTGGTGTCCCCGATTAAACATCGTTGAACAATACAGTTCCCTTTAATTTAATTGATGTTGCAATCGGAAAACTTAATTCAGTGGCTGTTGTTGGTGAGTCATGGCTTTTGATTTGGGTGTTTTAAACACGTGTTTTTTTAATGAAGAACTCGTAGAGATTATCAGTTCTAATCATTTAATTTTTTGTCTATATATAGCTAAAGATAAGGAAGACTGAAATGATTACATTTTGTCAGTGGAAACCATCAAATCACACGTTCGTTCGTGAAAAAACCCGGCCTAAATCCATCAATCTATGAGGCAAAACAAAAAAAAAGCCACTGAGTGATGGTTGAAGTGCGCACTTCGTGTGTTTTTCTCGTTTCACTACTATCCCTGACCTTGGATACCATTCGAACGCAGGGAACTGGCGTAACTTGGGATGAACTTCAAGATCTTAGTCAATTCGACAGGCAGTGACAATTCCCTAGAGAACGGTTCGACAGCATACAAATTGTGTGTCGTATTTTTATTTTAACTCTCCAACCTACGGCCATTGTCGAACGCACTTCTGTGGTGTGTGTACGTACACAGTGGACGTGTTGCAGAATATGATGTGCACTTTTAAATTTACCGAACGGATATTTTAATCAGCAACACCACATCGCACTTGAACAAACAGTCTCGGAAACTTGTCTGCGTCATCTGGTGGTTAGCCCCGTGCTAAATTGTCCCATCTCAAGGGGAAGAAAAATTGGCATTGACGTGGTCTGAAGAGGACTGATGTATTCTTTCGACGTTTTGTTTTAGAACAGAGTTTTCCAATTTGGTGTTAGTTGGTCCTGTAAAAAGTTTCCCCAGTGAGAATTACGAATTGGTCTACATGTAGTTTACATGAGTCTAATCATAGCTCAGAAATTTTGATTATTTATTTATCATCAGACTAAGGCCGGAGTGGCCTGTGCTGCACATAAAAGACTTCTCCATTCAGCTCGGTTCAAGGCTGCACTTCGCCAACCACGCAGTCTGCGGAGGGTCCGCAAGTCGTCCTCCACCTGATCGATCCACCTTGCCCGCTGTGCACCTCACCTTCTTGTTCCCGTCGGATCGTTGTCGAGAACCATTTTTACCGGATTACTGTCCGACATTCTGGCTACGTGCCCGGCCCACCGCAGTCTTCCGATTTTCGCGGTGTGAACGATGGATGGTTCTCCCAACAGCTGATGCAACTCGTGGTTCATTCGCCTCCTCCACGTACCGTCCGCCATCTGCAACCCACCATAGATGGTACGCAACACTTTCCTTTCGAAGACTCCCAGTGCGCGTTGGTCCTCCACGAGCATCGTCCAGGTCTCGTGTCCGTAGAGAACTACCGGTCTTATAAGCGTTTTGTAGATAGTCAGTTTGGTACGGCGGCGAACTCTATTCGATCGAAGCGTCTTGCGGAGTCCAAAGTACGTACGATTTCCAGCCACTATGCGTCTCCGAATTTCTCTGCTGGTATCGTTATCGGCGGTCACCAGTGAGCCCAAGTACACGAATTCTTCAACCACCTCGATTTCGCCACCACCGATAGAAACTCGTGGTGGGTGGCTCACATTGACCTCTCTTGAGCCTCTTCCTATCATGTACTTCGTCTTCGACGTGTTGATGACTAGTCCAATCCGTTTAGCTTCGCTTTTCAGTCTGATGTAGGCTTCCTCCATCCTCTCAAAGTTACGTGCCATGATATCAATGTCGTCGGCGAAACCAAATAACTGGACGGACTTCGTGAAAATCGTACCACTCGTGTCAATCCCTGCCCTTCGTATTACTCCCTCCAAAGCGATGTTGAATAGCAGACACGAAAGACCATCGCCTTGCCGTAACCCTCTACGGGTTTCGAAGGGACTCGAGAAGGCCCTGAAACTCGAACTACGCACATCACCCGATCCATCGTCGCCTTGATCAACCGTATCAGTTTATCCGGAAATCCGTTTTCGTGCATTAGCTGCCATAGCTGGTCCCGATCGATTGTATCATATGCGGCTTTGAAGTCGATAAATAGATGATGTGTGGGCACGTTGTATTCGCGGCATTTCTGCAATACCTGACGTATGGCGAACACCTGGTCTGTGGTAGAGCGTTCACCCATAAATCCCGCCTGGTACTGCCCCACGAACTCTCTTGCAATTGGTGTTAGTCGACGGCATAAAATTTGGGAGAGTACCTTGTAGGCGGCGTTCAGCAATGTGATTGCGCGGTAGTTGCTACAATCCAGCTTATCGCCCTTTTGTAGATGGGACACACGACACCTTCCATCCACTCCTGCGGCAGAACCTCATCCTCCCAAACCTTGGTAATCACCCAGTGCAGCGCTCGAGCCAGTGCTTCACCACCGTGTTTAAACAGCTCTCCTGGTAGTTGGTCAACTCCAGGGGCTTTGTTGTTTTTCAGCCGGCCGATCTCCTCCTGGATTTCCTGGAGATTCGGAGCCGGAAGTCGCATGTCCTGCGCGCGTGCTCCTAGGTTCATTACCATACCGCCACCGTTGTCTGCCATATCGCCATTCAGGTGCTCTTCGTAGTGCTGCCGCCACCTTTGGATCACCTCACGCTCGTTCGTAAGAAGGTTCCCGTTTATGTCCTTACACATATCGGGCTGTGGCACGTGGCCCTTACGTGAACGGTTCAACTTCTCATAGAACTTTCGTGCGTTATTAGCGCGGTACAGTTCCTCCGTCTCTTCACGGTCTCGATCTTCCTGCTGGCGCTTTTTCCTCCGGAAAATCGAGTTTTGTCTGTTCCGCGCCCGTTTGTATCGTGCCTCGTTCGCCCTCGTGCGGTGTTGCAGCAATCTCGCCCATGCTGCATTCTTCTCCTCAACTAACTGCTCACATTCGCCGTCATACCAGTCGTTTCTCTGATCCGGAGCCACCGTGCCTAGTGCAGCGGTTGCGGTGCTTCCAATGGCGGATCGAATATCTCTCCAGCCATCTTCAAGAGATGCTGCGCCTAGCTGCTCTTCCGTTGGGAGTGCCACTTCCAGCTGCTGCGCGTAGTCTTGGGATAGTCTACCGTCTTGTAGCCGCCCAATGTTAAGCCGCGGCGGACGACTCCGACGCGTGTTGATCACCGTCGAGAGTTTTGAGCGCAGACATACTGCGACGAGGTAGTGGTCGGATTCAATATTCGCACTGCGGTAAGTGCGTACGTTCGTGATGTCGGAGAAGAATTTACCGTCGATTAGAACGTGGTCGATTTGGTTTTCCGTTACTTGATTAGGTGATTTCCATGTGGCCTTGTGGATATTCTTACGGGGGAAGAAAGTGCTTCGGACTACCATTCCGCGGGAGGCTGCAAAGTTTATGCATCGTTGGCCGTTGTCGTTCGATACGGTATGCAGACTATCCGGTCCGATGACCGGTCTATACATTTCCTCCCTTCCTACCTGAGCGTTCATGTCACCGATGACGATTTTGACGTCCCGCAGTGGGCATCCATCGTATGTCTGCTCCAGCTGCGCATAGAACGCTTCTTTCTCGTCGTCGGATCTCCCTTCGTGTGGGCAGTGCACGTTGATGATGCTATAGTTGAAGAAACGGCCTTTTATCCTCAGCTTGCACATCCTTGCGTTGATTGGCTGCCACCCAATCACGTGTTGGCGCATCTTTCCCAGCACTATGAAGCCGGTTCCCAGCTCGTTGGTGGTGCCACAGCTTTGGTAGAAGGTAGCCGCTCGATGCCCGCTTTTCCACACTTTCTGTCCTGTCCAGCAGATTTCCTGCAGCGCTACGACATCGAAGTTGCGGGGATGTAATTCATCGTAGATTATCCTATCGCAACCTGCGAAGCCTAGCGACTTGCAGTTCCATGTTCCAAGCTTCCAATCGTGATCCTTTATTCGTCGCCTAGGTCGTTGCCGATTGTATCGAGTCATATTATCTTCTATGTCGTTCGTAATAGTTGTTTTTAAAGGCGGCTTATTGGGCCTGCGCAAACCTCCTGTCTCGTCGGAGGGCCGTCGTGTCAGGGCTGTTTAGCGTCCCACCTAACACCAGGACTTGGGCTTGTGCGCTTTGAGCGGCACACGGTCGCTTTGGCGGAGCCTACTTGCGGATACATGCAGCTTTTATAGAGGTTTAACAGGGCCCACTGTCAAACCCCACCACATCCTAGGCAGGCGCCACAACTCGCAGATGGCCTGGGGAGGGATCGTCAAGCCCTTGGACATAGTCCCTGCTGCCCCTGCAGGGGCTGAATCATCATTATTACAAGTTGAATCAATTTGAAAGTTTGCTCATGTATTATAACCTAATCATTCTTGCTACAACATAAGGAATGCGTTTCGTCTGCCATAAACATCAATCATGAATCTATTGCGAAATTGTAAACCTCTGCCGTAAAATCTACTTTTTCCCTTATTTTTGCTCTCATCAAAAAAATGTTGATTGCAAATTGCGGGGCAACCCTGTGTGCTACTTCTGCCGTATATCAATGAGCAATTTTCCTGCTTAAATGAATCCATAAAATCGTAACATCAACAACTCTGGCCTCCTGCCGGAGTCGACGATCGACGTAGAATAGTAGCAAGAGCAATCATGTTGATGATGATGATGATGCTGATGCTGCTGTTTGATGGTGATGATACATCCGATGGGTCTACCAAATATGTTTGTATGTTTTTGGCTCATGTTCTTCGGTTTCGATGTATATTTTCGCGATTAGGAGGGTAGAGTGTAACCTCCATATGGCCCGTAAAAATAAGTCATTTCGCTTGCGCGTATTTGGTCTTCCCATCCACCATCCGACAACAAACGAATCTCCCGAAAACGGAGTTTTTTTTTGCCTCCGGTTCTTCCGTACGATACAATTCTGAAATATGGCGAGGAAACGTTCGTTGCTGTTGCAAAAAGAAAGGGAAACGCGATTGAATTGGCTTTAAGAGATGCGATCCACCGAGTTATGAATTAACAATCATAAAAAGGCAGAGCTATGGATTACAATCGCGATTCTTGGAATTTTAAGCGACGTGGATTTTATAGCCATGGTGTAGAACTTTATGATTTGGGAAAGTGCGTTGGCCGCTCAGTGGGAACATGAATTTCCGCAAATAATTAAAAGAGTATCGGGCAAATGGCGAAATATTCGAAAAATATGTTTAAATCTTCCATACGAAATTACTGGACAAAGTAATTATTGAGATTGAGGGCGCATTTCATCACTGTTGTCGTGAACGGTCTCTTGCGATTAACGAACATCGCGACATTTTGTTTTCCCAATTTTGTCTATCAGTAAAATCAATTTAATTTTATTTTCTTTTTTGGAAGCTTGGAACAGTGTTGTAAAATGTCATTTGCATTCGTTTGTATAATTTTCCCAGAACTTTTTTCAGAAGGTAGCTATCAATTCATGTTGTATGACGAACTCATAGCGGTTAAATGGGCCTACAACTTTGTCTAACGAGACTTTGCTGTAAATATGTAATCTGGGGCGTGGGAGGCAAAATGTCATTCAAATGACATTATGTCAAATGACACGTGACATTTTGGGGAGTTTTCACTCTCCAGCCTTTGATGTTATATTTAGAGCAATGTACCCTTGGACAAAAATATAACCCTACTCAAGCGTTATGAGTACATTCAAAATTATGGAAGAAATTTTGCTTCTAAAGAAAGTTATGAACAAATTAGTCAAATGACATGCAGATGACATTTTACAAGCCTGGCTTGGAATACATGAACGAGAAAAAATTGCATACACAGGTGATCGCACCGGATAGTCTGCTTACCGTATCGAATAACAATGGTCAACGAGGCATACACTTTGCAGCCTCCCGTGGAATGGTAGTCCGAAGCACTTTCTTCCCCACAAGAATATCCACAAGGCCACATGGAAATCACCTAATTCAGAAACGGAAAACCAAATCGACAACTTTCTAATCGACGGCAAATTCTTCTCCGACATCACGAACGTAAATGCTACCCCAGTGCGAATATTGAATCCGACCACTACCTCGTTGCAGTATGCCTGCGCTCAAAACTTTCTACGGTATACAACACGCGTCGAAGTCGAACGGTTAAACATTGAGCGGCCACAAGACGGCAAACCAGCCCGAGACTACGCGCAACAACTGGAAGTGGCACTTCCAACGGAAGAACAGTTTGGTGCTACTTTTCTCGAAGATGGCTGGAGAGATATTCGATCCACCATTGGTAGTACCGCAACTTCAGCTACATCACGGAGAACGTGATCAGTTAGTGAAGGACAGAATGCAGAATGCTGCAACACCGCATTTGTGTACTTGGGCTCACTACTGGTGACCGCAAAAAATGATACCAAATTTGGGGACGCATCGTGCGAACTTTGAACTCCGAAAGCCGCTTCGAACGAATCTGACAAACTGACAATCCACAAAACTATCTCGACAGTGAGAAAGGTAAATCGATCAGGAGGAAGACAATTTGGCGAGGCTCCTTAGGCGACCGACTTTTATGTACTGCAAAGCCTACTCCGGCCTTAGTTAACCCTCAAAGACCCAGGACGAACGGATTTTTTTCAAATGGCTCGCATTCAGCACCTGATCGTCGGAATTCCTCGCGGTTTCGTTTGTGCTCAATGGGAATAGCTATATTTTTGCCCTGATACATTTTAAGACCGAAATTCCTGTTCAGGTCCGAGTTATTGCTAAACATAAGTGTGCGCGGGGGTCTTTTTCTCTGTAATTCGAACATCAACTCAATGTTCTGGCCATGTTTACGTCCGGAATTTACAAATCAACCATCAAACCAATTCTAAAACATATTTGACAAGAATTCTAGTCGATTTCGATAGTTTCATCATTTGAATATGGCATGGTTGACTAAATTCAGGGCCGCATTCAAGGGTCACAATGGTATAGTGTGGGCTACAAAACCAATTACAATGAAACATGCCTGCGGGAATTGACATGCAGCTATACAAGCTTTACAAATCAGGAGTTTTTAAATTTCCATTTTCAATTGAATGTGATCCTCTGAAAATCTTACCAGGGCCGGATTCAGGGGTCAAAATGAGGGACAGCAGCGGCCATAACACCAATTTCAATGAATCTGGCCATGCGACTGAAAACACATCAGGAGCTCAATGAATTCTGTTTGCAATTGAAATTAAAAACGTAATTGAGGATAATTTACAATCATGTTGAAGATCGAAATTCTAATTAATAATCTCGTAATTTTTCCCTAATCTGGAGACTGCACTGCAGTTACTATTAGATTTCTTTGGTCGTGTACTGCCAATGCGGCTAAACAGCATTTTGATTTGCTTTTCTGAATTTTGTCATCCGATCAATTGTTTATTTTATACTATTAAGTTTTTTTACAACACCAAATAGACTAATTTTTTTTCATTCTTCTATTGCAGGTAAGGCGTAGTGTGAGTGGCTTTCAAACACTTTTGGATTTGTATCAGGTGAGCCTCCAATGGAGTTTGCGAAACCCATCGGGCTTGCATAGTTTAGGTATTTTTCTCATCGCGGGATAGTAAAGGTAATTATTTAGTGCTTGTTGGATCTTGCGATTTGTGCGTTGCTTCGGCCGATAGAAGCACGATTCTGTGCTGTTTGCAAAATCCACCAGGCAAAGCAAGGTGTGATTTATCAACGCGGATTCTAAATAGTTCATTAAAATCGTAGTGAAATAAAACATCACTCAAATTTAACGATACCTAGCAACTAACTGTTATTCCTTCCTGTGGTTTTCGTGGAGACGTAGCCGTGAACACGGTCAAACAACAAAAACTACCTACTAATATTCCTTCCATATTCCTAACTAACTAGTAGGACGACGCCGTTTTTGATCAAGCCGCACCAAGCGGCTTTTTGACTGACTTGTAATATTTTGTTCGCACAAAGAAAACGGGAATCATTTCATATCTAATCATACGTATATTTGATGTATGATATCCTCAGTTATGGAGTTGGGGGATTTTCGATACGATTTGCGATCAATTAAATCCACTAAACGAAAGCTTGAGCAAACAATAGGTGATTTTTTGTTGGCGCTTGGTGTGTTTTGGCAGAGCCCCGACCATTTGATCTTTTGCGTCACTGAAACATGCACATTGCTGCCGTGATTTGAAAAAGTGACGTATGCGCCAAATTACAACATACATGATTTTCATTTTTCTGTTAAAGAGCTCGATGAGTAGGGTAACCAACTTGATTTGGACCCCTACACATTTTGGAAAATGGCGTATTTGTCACTTTTTCAGATTATGTCAGAATGGGAATGTTTGACCACTCTCAGTCAGTCAGTTACTTGAATTTGAACCTTTGTGTAATTTTTAATGATTTTACAGCAACCATATATGTGTAACCTGTCAAAGCTAAGCTTAGTCAAGTGAGTGTCCAATGTTTATATAGAATGTTCAAAATTCAATTTTATTGGTATATCGGTATCGATGCTGCTCGTATAGAGGAAGGGAGCAGCGTGTGTGCGAAAGCAGATGGGAAAGAAACGGAATCCGAAAGTTATTGCTAGGCTGCGACAAGTGTGAAAATGGTTTGAAAGGTGTTGAAGTATGCGATGGCTATTTGAGAATAATTAAACGAAGCGTCTGCTTTGCCGTACATCCTTTCTGGGGATGGCTCGGGCAGTGGATGAAAGTCATTTTTCATTAAATTTTTCCATCAACATTTCTGATACGCTACAAAATTCTTCAGTTTTCGAAAAACATGCCAGATTTCAGAGCAAATATTCTTGCCATTAATATACCCAAAAACCAGCTTGTATTGAATTTAATCAATTTTTGGTTGTTTACAAACAACATACAATGAATCAAAACAGAACGTTTATCGTAGCCGAGTGCATCTCATTCCAAAGCCAACATACTTGCAGTAAACTGCAATGCAACAAATTGCGAAATATTGTTTTCGCTTCATACGCAAAACCGCGTGCCACACACAATCGAATCACGACGCTGCCGTAGGTACTGGTACATTCTTTACTTCTACGCTACAAGACTGTTTTGCATTATTGTTGACATTAAAGTCGAATGCGGGTGGTGCTGACCAACACCCGTGGCGGCGTAGCCTACGGTATTTTAAGATCGCTGTTATTTGCATTCCAAACAGTATGGAATCCCAATCGAAATGTGCCGATTAGTTTCGTAGAAAATTTTATTATTTTTCTAACGCATACGTCATACATTTTTAGTGTAAATGAACTGAAACGAGATCATCATTTGTGATCATTTTTTTCATTTTACAATTAGGGGACCTCTAGGGGACCGTTTTCCATCTTACTGAACATATATTCATCTCATCGCGAAACAAAAGAAACAGCACCAATTTTGTCGCTTCTTTTGGCTAACATGCGTGCTCACAGTTGAAAAAAAAAATAAATTTCTTTTCATTGCTTTCTTTTTCGTGGGATGAATATCGAAGCTACGAGATGAATTCCAAGAGCAGTAACCCTATCATGAACAAAACTTGTTAGAGCATGTTAACGAATTTTCCATTGATAATGTTAGTCTTGTATAAGTACAACATTCAGCAAACTTGCTAAATAAGATAGAACGGAAATTCCCACAGTTTACGCTGCCAAAAATGTGCATGAATAAAAGAAGACACAACCCAAACAAATCACCGACATTTTTGTCGCCCATTACGCAAGGTGATGCGCTCCGCTTCTCTGTATAATCGTGTGTACTTTTTTTTTTGTTTGCAGAGAATGGGTCGCGACGAGCGTAATTTTATTGTTTCGACTCTAATTCACGATTTGATGAATTGTTTTCGTTCCCCAGCCCCCACGGTAAACGTGAAAGTTGGCAGGTGTGTAGCTTTTTGTTTGTGGCATGGGATCATCAAATTGCCTCCACTAATTTGTCACCTTTTCTCGGTTACCAGCGCGTCGTCCTGTTGGAGAAAGGTACGGGGGGATTATGGCTGCGCGGTTTCAAATTCCAACTGAAATTTAACAGCGATGACAAAGACGACACCCACATCATAAACAATGTAGTTGTTTTCATTTGTGGTTTAAAATGCTGTTGTTGTTTTCATTCTCAAGTTCTCACAACAGAATTAAATAAAGGAAGGAAATGAAATCAGTCGAAGATCGCCCATTTACACTGGTAGTTTTGAGCTTTTGCATATTTTTTTGCATAATGGCTTTTTGTTTTATAAGCGAGTGGTCATACCAAAATACGATTTTTTTTGATTATATCAAAATACGTTTTTTTGTCAAAATATTTTGACGCAAACTACGTCTAAGGAGAAGGCTCGGATACAGGGTGTAAAATGCAAATTTCCGAATTCAAGACCGTCATGAAATTAGGAGAAATCTCAAACGCGAATAGCGTCTTTATCTTTCAATGTATTTTCAAGATTTTCTTATCAATCAATTCGGAAACTCTCCAGCAATTTGCCAATCCCATCGATACTATTGATTATCAAGGTTAAACTATTGAAAATGTTGAGTTGAAAAAAAAACAATCTGTTTCATGCATCCCCAACACGGACATCACGGAGAGCGGACCTCGATAAAATTGGTAAAATCTCGACTAATCGCTTAGTAACTAATCTATTACTCTCGATTCTTGACGATTATTGATTCGATTCATCGTTGAGTACAGGGCTGGTAGCAAGTCACTTTTTAGTGACTTCTCGCTTAACTTTTCAAAAGGACCTAAGTAACATTTTTTTCATGATTTAATTTGAATAGCGCAATCAACAGAACAACATGAAAGCTATCGATTGCAGTATTCAAATTAATTCATGAAAAAAATGTTACTTAGGTCCTTTTGAAAAGTTAAGCGAGACTTGGTCACTATTTTGAGCCTAGTCACTAAAAAGTCACTATTTGCATCCAAAAGTCACTATTTTTCGGAAAATGGTCACTAAACTAAAAACACTATTTTCGCACCACCGTTTGTAAAAAAAAAGTTCAAAATAAAAATCATTTGGGTTCGAATCATGGAATTCGGGATCGAGAGACACACAGACAGGCCACTCAGCGAAGCTTGGGCATACGTTTAGGCAACTCCGTATATACAGCGCAGGATTGTTACGACTACGAAGATTTCGCGATTTTCGCGGTTTTTGCTATTCTCGCGGATATGATGCGGATTTACATAACGGATTTAGTATTGGGTGGAAATTTAAAAAATAAGGAGCGTAGGGTTTTGTTTTCGATAGCAAAATGTCGTTGAGAAGGGACTCCACATTTAAAGCCTATGCTTACCCAATTTTTTGGTTATTCCCAAGCCATTATTGAATGCATTATACTCTTGAGCACTCGTTTAACAAGCATTTTAAGGGTAAGAACTTCACTTGTTGTCATTTTTCATCGTTTCTGAATATCCATTTTTTGACACGTAAATTTTAACATAATTCCGAGATAGTTCTTAGTTTCTGATTGATTAACCCCTCTACGACGAACCACACAGCATGATGTTGTCGGCGTAGCACCACATTAGAATTCGGACATCGGGACTTCCGAACCGAACTTTCTTCCGAAGTTTTATCTGTCAAACTAATTGATGCGTTGTTTAGCGCATCTTTAGGCGAATCCAGCGCACTACTTCATAAGTTGGGTAAGTTGCCTGTATCTAGAGAAAAATCCACCTTCGTTATAAAAAGCTTCCTAACTTTGTTTCTCTTAAAGGAACTTTCACAGTAATTTCTGTAGCGATGACCGCATAAATCTTTATGTAACATTTCGTAAAAATTCCGCCTTGAATTTGGGAAATAATTTTCGGAGGGTTTTTCTTGGGAATTCACCAATACAGGAATTCGAATTTTTTTTCAGGGATTCGCGGAGAAGTTTTTATAGTAATTGACGTGCAGTTTCCGTGGAAATTCCTGAAAGACAGCAGGAATGCCTACAAAATATTCTGCCTTGAATTTATGGTATGAAAGAATTTCTGGTAGTTTTTGTGCTGACATTCGCCATCGGATTTCTGTTGGAATTTCCGTTTGAACTCCTGGAGAAAGATTTCACAAGGATTGAAGTATTTTCTGCACAATTTCTGAAAAAAAATCCTAGAAATTTTCACAAGGTTTTCCACAAGGCAGAAAAACAACTTCCGCTGAAATTTCTGAAAAAAAATCAGAGTTTTCCGAAGCAATTTCTGCATCAAATTCAAGATTTTGGATCACATTTCACTAAACTTGAAACCGAGATCAGGGTCTCGAAAAAACAAATGGCAAATGGACTCTATATGTATTTAAATTTGTTTCAATTAAAAATGTTATTTTTAATTATTAAAAATCGTATTTTAAAAATGTCATCATAATTTTGGATTCTTTAGGTTTTTTTTTATCAATTTTTCCCTATAAAGATTCATAAGCTTTCCCTGTCCATGGATAAGGGGCTTGACGTTGATATTTCAAGTGTCTTAAAAAGATTTTTATTTTATTTTTATTTTTGTTGTTTAATAGAGTGCTTTTTTCAACCAAAGGTTAAGTTCAACACTAAATTAAAAATTAAGATATTTTTTCCATTTTTATATCTCCTTCACAAGAATATCGTTATTTTAAAGGTAATAGTTTGAAAATAAGCTCCGTAGAGAAACTTTTATCACATCTTACTTAAATAAGGTCAACAGTTATACCAAACACTTGAGGTACCATGCCTCCAAGTTAACTAATGGTTAGTGTCGCACGATCTAACAACAACTGCCTATTGGTAAATTTGGAGGTGCCGGCAGGGCTCAGTAGGGGTCTAACTAACATAACTCTAATACTAACAAGACCCTGAAACAAACGCTTATCCAAATAGCATACATCTATTTATACTTGTAGTAGTAGCTAACAATAATTCATTTTGTACCCGTATAGCTGAAGTAGAATTTTAGTAGTGAAAAGTAGAATTTGTAGATTTACTAATTTGGCATTGGAGATAGTGAATGTATCTATTATATCAAGCTCTATCTGGTAAGGGGGCGAATGTCGCAAGAGAGGATTCTCTTCGTCGACTTCCCCTCTTTTAAATGAAAGTGACAAGCAGAGGATTTCTTCTCGGTTTAACACCTCAGAATGCAAGTTTTCATTGCTTTCTTTCGTTCTGAGGTAATAAATCGTGAAGAAAACAGCTACTTGTCACTTCTATTTAAAAGAGGGGAGGTCGGCGAGGAGAGTTCTCTCTTGCGACATTCGCCCTTATTCTAAATAGAGCTTGATATCTTCTCGATAATCTTTTTATTTTAGTCTCTCTAGCTGCATGGATCAACGCAAAAAAATGTATATATAGGGGACATGACTTAGTGTTTCTCGTATTAAGACAAATTCGCTGACCTTTACCTTATAATAAAATAAATGACCGATAGTAAAATAAATGACTGAAATTTAAAGATATCAAATAAATAATAAAAAACGAAAATAAATACATGACCATCGGTGGACAGAAAGACAAGATACAGAGTTCTGTTTAGAATAGTTAATTGAGACCATTGCACTCACAAGATAGAGAATAACTAGTACCACTATTATTGCTACAAGACTAATAACTTGACCACTTACGGAAATGAGGATAGACCATATGATGCGTTCATCCACTATTATATTGAATATTGTATACCCTGAATCTGAATAACTGAATTTTAGATCTCATTATTTTAATAAATAATAAAGGTTTGAATATTAGAAAGGGAAGAGAACTCGACCAAAAAAAGCAATTACGGAACAACTGGACAGAAATTTTGTATAATGATCACTATTAGACTACTGAAACTTTAACATATGACATTACTGTGACTGATAGGATACAATTAACTCGACGACGTATTGACAAACATCCGATACTCAACCGTGTTAAAATAAGGAAGCTCTTCAATGTGTCCATTTATTACAATAGTACTTAAATTAATCTATTTTGAAACTACCCTACCAGAATGATATCATTACATCTTTATTCGAAATTGTTACTTGGAAATGGCAACAGTACCACCCGTTGTCAACATAGACTGCTATTAGGTAGTGAATGTCGGCTCCAAGTAACTAATAATTAAATTTACATGTTAACTACTTATTCAGAAAACATCTATGTACATGTTGAGCTTCCATTATTTGTTCGGTTTATAATTGACAGACTGTAGATAGAAAGAATAATGTATCGGTATGATCACAATACAAACCCAGGCCGCAGTGACCTAGTGAGCAACATAGCTTGAGTCGTCTGCTAGTATTGTGTATCACATGGAGAGCCCAGCCGAGATACCAGTCTATTAAGACTACAACTGGTCAACTCTCGAAAAAAAAAAAAAAAAAAAAAAATAAAGATTCATAAGCTTTGTTTCATAAGCATAAGTTTCACGAAAAACTTCGAGCTCATGTTAAACTTTATGACCACAATGCTGTAGAACTTGCTTCAAAATCGTTGTTGAAATTATAAGCATGGTTTAGTGTAACAACTTGTAACTCGTTACCTGCTCCTGTGTGTTACGGAATAAGGTTTACCATGGTCATATTGCTAGCCTCTGGATGTCCCAACCAGTGGTGCAATTTTATAGGCGTAACTAGAGTCTCGGTCTAGGGGGGGCCATGGCACCAGCTGGTGGGATGTAATTTTCAAAGGCGTTTTAAAGCACTGTGCGCATGGATTGCAATAGAAATTGTTTGACTAAGTTTATCGCTCAAAAAAATCGCGAATAATACAATTGATTTCCAATGATGCTGTGATTGCTTCAAAACGCTGTATCTGTGTCAACTTGTCTTCTCCATGTTACTAATTGTGGATAAGTGTGTAATCTAAGATTCAAGAATCTTCTTCGAATTATCTATAAATGATATTCGATATGAGTATATTTCTGAAAGTTTTCAAGCATTTCCATGATTACTTAATGCATGAAGATCTCGATTTTTTTGAAACTTGAAATTTTTGAAACTCTTTAGATGTGGAATAAATTCCACGAATTTTTTTCATAATCAATATAAGTATTCATGCAATTCCAAAATGTATGCTATGTGCTGAAATAGTTAAGTACCGATGAACACAAATTTGGAATCCTAAAGTGTTTTTTATGAGTCATAAATTCCATGAGTCATAAAATTATGAGTCATAAATCAAATTCCAGAATAACATAGGGTTTTTGTAGTTACTGACGTTAGGAAGAGGCTTTATTATGGTTTTCTGAATAGGGAAGATCCATAAAGTACGTCACGCAAAAATTGGCGATTTTTGACCGCCCCTCCCTCCTTCGTCCCTCCCCCCTAAGAGCGTGACGTACTTTGTGGATGGCCCCATAGGTGAGAGATTTCTCTGCAAAAATCAAAGAGACTTGAGAAGCAACCAAATCGATCTGAATTGTGCTGCAAAGAAATGTTTTCTGATACGAACTGGTTTCTAAATCTATTTTTTTTATCCTAAAAAACAAATTCTAACTAAAGCAGGCACGAAAGAGTTTTCCGATGATCCTTATGAAATCGCCAAAAAATTGAATGGATCAAGATCTTTTGAGGATTATAAAAATATGTCTTTAATGCAATCTCTGTTGTGAGTGCGAAGGTTGCCTAAGTATTGTCCTAATACTTTCAATGGAATGCGTTGTTGATTTTTCTGTCATTGTAACAAAGATTCTTAAGTTTTATAATTTTATATCTTTCTGTGCCAGAATTATATAGCGAGAGCATAAAGCTCCATAGGAATTTGATCAACTGTTTTGCGGCATACCTTGCGATTAACTCGAAGATTTTCGAAAGAATGGTCGTTCGAAATTTCATTGACCGGATTTGTGTACATGTGCTCATTTTGATGTAGTTGCTTCAGTCTTTTTTGAAGCGGATGGTAGTTTAATAGAACAGAAATATTTACATCTTAATACAATTATGTTTTTATGTTTCTGCGACCAGGATGCTAGTCAAACAAATGCAGAACAAGTTTATTATTTTAAGCTAGCAACTGAATTAGAAGCGGCATTGATTTTAGCTTAAAGATCGAGAAAATGTTCCCGGGGGTCCAACTTAAATATTTCGATGCTTTGCTGAACAAATGGTCATAGATGTGATAACGCAACAAAAAATATGTTTATAGAATTCATAATAAAAATTAAGAAATATGTAGGAAATATGTAAATGAAGTAAAAACTGACTAAGTTGGAATTACTTTTCAAAATTTTCTGGGGGGGGCCACAAGTAGGTCTGGAGGGGGCCAGGCCCCCCCCGGCCCCCCTTATTTACGCCAATGGCAATTTATCAACAATGCCTGCTGAGTTTGATTCTTTTGTTTTGTATTTTTCTCTGTTCCTCTTTGCCTATGACGGTGCCTTTCAGTCAGAACGACAAAGCAGGAGTAGCTTAGCAAACTCGGTTTGCCAACAGCGGGCTGAAGCTGATGATCATTCGGCACAAATTTTCTGTCATTGTCTTTCAAGTGATAGTATTCACCCATGCATTTATATAGGGCCGTCGCATTCACACAGCAGCGAGTGAACTGAATAGACTGTAAGTGCGGGCTGCGTGTGCAATGAGAAGAGAGGTCTTTTGTTTACTTTATCTTTGATTGTTGGTGCTAACCATTTTCAGTTTTCACTGCTAGGAAGTGAGTGTGAAGAGGGAATGGTATCAATATCCAACAAATTTCAGTCACTGAGATTGAGAATTCGCACCACTGGTCCCAACGAATACCTTCCTCAATATCCAACTCTGTGGTATTTATGATGGTGTCGCCAAGTCGGTTGTTTCCTGCTAAGATCCATCCTCTCCCTAGTTACGATGAAGATGCACACGACCAGCAGTAGTAATCCTCATGATATTGTAATTTTTGTCTTCTCTTGATTTCTGATAGCATTCTAATAAGGATTTGAAAAAACATGATATCCCTAGTTTCCGATCTACTACGAGTTACACATTAACAATACGAAGGCCACTCAGCTCACTACCTGGTTAGTACTTCATACAAAAGTCACTGTTTGGTCACTCTGGTCACAGATTACTTCTGAAAGTCACTTACTGGTCACTCTGCTTCTGAAAGTCACTATTTGGTCACTTTTTTCGTCATTGTTGGTCACTAAGTAACTATTTTGAACGGCATTTATCGCTACCAGCCCTGTGAGTAGTAATAGATTCAAAATTAATCGATTATCACAACGATGAATCGATTAATCGAAGTAATCGACATCTTAGAGTTGTCTTAAAATTCCGATTAATCGATTAGTACCTAATCGATTACTCTCGATTCTTGTCGATTATTGAATCGATTATCACAACGATTAATCGATTTATCGAAGTAATCGATTAATTTGCGACATCTCTAGTCACGGCAGCAGCAACGCATCATTCACGTCATCTACCAATCAGCAGCGGAGGTGGTCGTCGGTGAATCTGGCAATTTACGGCGTCTCTAGCGGCGAACCATCGGATGGCTGTTGCGCGGTCGAGTGGTTGCTGTTAATGAGGTACATAATTTAAAATAAATCGGTCAGGACCATCATTATATTTGTAAAAAAGGTATAGTTGAGATGATTTTTTCCAAAGTGCGTCGGAAGTGAAATCATGGCGCCAGTGTCGGCCCGAGCAGCGGCTATCGACGAGTGGTTGCTGCAGTGACTGGAGTGGAAATAAAATCGGTTCCGAAATGAATTTTAAGTGCAAAGCATAATCGCTTGGCGACGCCACAGAGTTGTTATCGGTAGCAGAATCTCAAGCACGTGTCGGAATGAGACGATGCAATAAATTTATTCGCAGAAAAATCGATGGCGTCAGTATCGGTCCTAACGACGGTCGTCGTCGGGTGTTTGCCCTCGAAAATGTATTCACTGTGGAGAATGCCTCCGGAAATGTATTCATAACAGAAGGTTAATCCGAGATTATTTTCTTGAACATTTATTGAATTTATTGCAGCGCTTCTCTCCGACACGCTTGTGATCCCGTTAACGACGGTATCGTTACGATCGAACTGTCTGTCATCGTCAAGTGATTGTGCTTTGAAATATGAAGAAACCTCGGGTACTTTTTCAAAAGGACGTATGTGATTTTGTAAATAAAGATTCAAACGTCAATTTGTCCGATCTGATAGCACTCCCACGCAAACCATCACCACATACCGGTAAGGGAAGCCTTCGGCTACCTGTTGGTGGTATTGGTTTGCGTGGGAGTGCCATCAGATTGGACAAATCGACGTTTGAATCTTTGTTTACGAAATCACATACGTCCTTTTGAATAAGTACCCGAGAAACATTGACTCAGATTAACAATTGGTGGTCCTGAAAAATCGAATTATTTTCAATAATGCACATTTTCAATCACTAATAGCTACAGAACCACACTCAAAATCTTGCGAGCAAATTTCAGTTTTTACCGACAACAGCCAAACCGACGAAGACGCCACCATAGTGAGGAAATTCTCAGCCGTCGTCTGTGAATAGAATTAAAAAAATGCATTATCTCTTCAGCAAATTTCGGTTTTATGCTATCCTAGTTTCTGCTTTTATGGAAATATTAGAGAATCTATCTCTGATTACAAAATTAGCATCGTATTATCGGAAATATCAGAACATGCAAGGCAAATGATTCTTGTCATATTGCATTTGGGTTCTGATAAGGGCTTGCTGCTAGGTGCGTTTGTCAGTAACCAACTCTGTTGACGACAAAAGGTATATTGTTAGGCGTTGCTCATATTCT
The DNA here is from genome assembly GCF_024139115.2 of Armigeres subalbatus. Lineage (NCBI taxonomy): Eukaryota > Metazoa > Arthropoda > Insecta > Diptera > Culicidae > Armigeres > Armigeres subalbatus. The sequence continues at coordinate 303,581,997 of NC_085140.1, read as the reverse complement.
GATTCCCTGATTATGATGAATATTCGTCTCTCTCTTCTTTTCTTTTTAACAAATCATGGCCCTGAGCAACGAAACCAAAGTCAGTATCTTGTAGAAAAATGTTAATTCTCGATGACGACAACCAAATCGATGGAGACGCTAAAGAATTTCTAGAGCAATCACTCGCCGATTGCCTCCGCTCTAACCGACATTGAGGCCATGATTCCGCGGCCGAAACGCTAAGCTAATTTGTGTAGCCTTGAATCAATTATATAATTATTTGTCTCAATAATACGCATTTCAAACCACTACAGTACATAACCAAACTCAGAATCTGACGAGAAAATTTCACTGGCCATGCATTTGATAAGTCACAGTGCAGTTATTTTACTTTCTTCCGAATATAGTGGTGGTCCTGACAAGAACCGTTTGAGTTTCAATAATATCTTCAATCACATCAGCAACTACTCAATTTGTTGAGTCCAGCCAGACAAATCTGACTTGAGAGTTGCTTTCCGACTACAACTCACTTCTGCAATCGTCACCGATGCTAACAAATTTTACGAGTGCTGCTACCTGCCAGACCACTGATGATTCGCCGTTCCATTATCAATGACCGCCACTGAGGCCATAGATGCCGCTACTCACGCCATCGCCACGCCTAATTTTCTGTAGCACCGCGCCGACGATCACTTTACTTACTTATGGATCCTGTACACCTCCGGTGCGCGGTGGTGTAAATTGAAAGATCTCCATCCTGAGCGTTGCCCAGCTATCGTTTTAACCTGTTGCCAGGTTAGATTTCGGTCGACTTCTTTTATTTCTTTCCTGTTTACAGATTTCGTTTCCGTCCCTACGTAGAGTGTGGCCGACCCAGCCCCACTTCCGATCCCGAATTTCTGTTGCTATCGGCCTCTGGTGACAACGACGATGGAGCTCGTTGTTTGAGATCCAGTTGTGAGGCCACCAGACTCGAATTATATACCGCAGGCATCTGTTGATGAACACCTGCAGCCGTTGAGTATTCTCCACTGATACACACCATGTTTCGCTAGCGTATAACAGCACAAGCTCGTTAAGCTTACTCAAGGTCGTTGAGCTTACTCTGCATATCAGAGCGCCGTTGCACGAGGAGTGCAACGTCATCAGCCAATTCGAAGTCGTTTAGGTGTTCAATGGTTATTATAGGCTGCCATAGCAGCCCGCGGTTTGGTTCACGGCCAATCGCACCTATCAGAATCTCCAGAATCTACGACCCGGATAGGGTAGGACAAGACCCTATTGTGCAGCACTCTACACGAGAAGGCGTCGTACTGTGCTTCGATGATACCGATGATTTTCTCAGGAACCCCCTTGCGTATCAGGGCGCCCCACATATTCTCGTGATTGAGGCGGTCGAAAGCTTTTTCGTAGTCAATGAATACCAAGTAAAGGGACTCTTGGAATTCGTTGACCTGCTCTAAAATTATACGGAGCGTGACAATATGGTCCACACAGGATCCTCCGGCACGGAATCCGGCCTGCTGCCGCCGGAGAGTCGCATTGATCTTCTCCTGAATACGGGCTAGGATAATTTTGCATAGAACTCTGAGAACGGTTATCGCATACAGTCAGGTCACCCTTTTTGGGTACCTTCACTAAGATACCGTCCGGAAAATCTCAATTGATGCTGCTCCTGGCCGACCTGGTGTCTGTAGCGTTTAATAACCTTATATTTACATGATGCTTGAATTATCATTGCACCAAAAGGTTTTGCGTAGTTTACGTCGAGCGGTCGAGTCTTGTACACAACCCTTCTGATTTTTTTGTAGATTTTTAATCACATGAAATTTTGCATAAGCATTCATCAGATTGAATCCAAAAGAAAATGAAAAAGTCTTTCACTTATCATCTTTGTATACATATACGATATGTAGCAAACCGTGAGAGCTGTCATGATAAACAACTGATTCGGGAGGCTATAACCTCATGATAATTTTTTTTTAAAAGGCTCCAAACGCGGAGAGCATTGGTTCTGATGATGCATTTCAACTTGTTCTACACAGCTATGCGGTTCCCAACACAAAATGAGCGAAAACAAAGCAAGAATCATCCTATTCTGTTTTTTTCGCAATGGTATACAAGTTTGATAAATTTGTTATCATGGCTTGTTATGATTCGGAACAGCTTTTGCCTTTCTTTTATCGTTGTTCGTTATCTATTGAGAGCGATTTCTGCAAACCATGATGGTGACCAAAATTTATAGATTGCATCAACGGTTCGCCACTTTGATCCTAGCCTTACTTTGAAGGATTTTTAAAAGAATTGAACTTAGTGGTTTGTCCGATCGAATCGGAGTTTTTTGCTCCACATCATACAAATATTACAAATAGATCGGTATGCTGGCTACATAGAGATGATATGATTTGCTTATGCTATGCTGATTCTAGTGCATATTTTTAATCTAAGCTTCCAGCTACACAAATTATCTTAAATTTGCACTTTGTTTTGTACATTTTTAGCTGCAATCATCCTCTAACTCAACTTACCTACTATTCCTTCCTCTCATCTTCGTGGGAGATCTTAGTTTTGCACTCCCATTCTGAAGCATCATAAGTTCATTTTCTATGGCAAATAACGGAACAAAAAGGAGTGCCAAATGCAGGTGTTCCTCATCGTCATCCAAATGCCACTTTACCATATGGCTAGAGCCTATAGTCATCCTAGGTACGGCAAATGTTAAATTGCCAAGATCAAGTGCTGGAGAAACTCCCCTATCCATGGTTCCCGTGGCTTAGACATTCGATTTAATCCAGGCCAACAGGAGCAAGAGGAGGGGGTAGATCTTCTCTTATATGAATTTATTGCGCTCCATCACCATTAAATTGGAAAGGCACAAAACCCAGCCAGAATCGTTCACTCTCTGGTGGCACCTCGTTGAACGAGATTAACACTACCATTAAAGGGAGAACCGGAGTCGGCTGAGGGGCATTAAATATCATTATGACCGAGTCGTTTCCGTTTGCACTTTGATGATGGCCCTCAGTGGCTTTATCGATGGATCATGCGCCGGTTGGTACTATTTGCGCATTTGCGCGCCGCGCATACAAAAAAGTGCCACAATGGCACCATTCCGGCTGAAGCCAACTAATAATAAAGAGAACGAACAATGTCCATTTGAATTGTCTGTAACTATAACTAAAATAATTGTTAAAGAACTGTTTTTCCTTTTTAGATTTATCATCTGATATAGTTACAGATTGTGCACATTCTGCGATATATTGCAACTCCCAATGCAATATTCGCGGGACAAACATTCGCCCAATGTAATTTTGGAAACGGAACTTTTACACTGGAAATAACATTTGGGGATTAGCATAAATCGATGCTCATTCGAACTCTATTGAAAATAAATTTTAAAAGTAGCGAACACGTTCACAACGTTGATTTTATTTCGGTCCAATTTCCATAAGTACATCCAGCAAGCAATCGCCAAACCCAACATTTTGGGGACGATTCTTGGAATAGCGATGCCACCACAACACATCGCGAACCCTGCTGAATTGTGTCGAATTTCTTGTTAAGCATGTTTTTAATTGCACAAATGTGGAAATTATAGTCTGGAACTCGGTTACCTCCTGCGTCTGCGACGATGATGGTCGTTTAAATTTTAACAATCTGTGTAGGTATGAGTTTGATGATCGCTGAAACGACCCGCACAAAGCGAGAATGTTAGTTTGTGTGGTCGCGAATGCGAACTACCAGCCAGAGTCAAGGTCACCACGATTCGTCGCTCTGCTCCTCGGTCCTCCTTTGTGCAACTCTTTCACGTGGAGCGTATCGTATTCCTTTCCACTGGATACACATCGGACTGGGTTTGGTTTCGTAAGACAGCTGCTGGAGGCTTTCATTATGATGCCTGCGACTGGGTTGATCCTCCGGACCGGACTACCTACCACTCTGGCGGGAATTCTATTGAGATAGAATTATTCATGAGAAAGCTCTGTTGAATACACATTACTTGACTACTACGCGCTGCATTCCTTCGGCGACGTTGTTGGTTCGATCTGTGCCCACAGTTGTAAGCTTTTCGATAAAGCCATATTCTTCGAGATACTTTGTATTCAATCAGCATGTCATTCTGATGTCTGAACGTATACTTCTCCCGTGAATTAGTTATTCCGTAAGAAGATGCGAATACGGGATGGGGCTGAACGTTCACTTTCTGGCGAAAATACTGTGTCAGTCAATGTCAATGCCGATAAGAGGCGTACGAAATGGGCTCATTTCTGAGGATTTCATTTGATGCTTTGCAACGTGAAACGACTGAAAAGATTGTTCATTTTTAGAAATGCGAATTCTGATTAGCATTATTGCTGTTTTGATTGCCATCGAGCGCAATTTGTTTTTGTAAACAAACTTGGCTCCCCTATAACGAGCAACGCCCTATCAGTTGAACCGGCTCTGTTGTCTGAATGACGCATCGATTGATTGTTTTTTTGTCACGAACATAAAAATCGTAATTCACGCATTCATGATGCGTAATGACGGTCTTTCGACGCCGTTTTGGACATTAGCATAATTTTATTGTCGTTCCGTAGATGAGCGGCGAGGAGGAATGGCGCACGCCTGTCATCAACAGACATGTAAAAAATGTCCCAAATGTTGGAGTGCATGGGTCTCCAGTCAGCTTTGCGAGCAAACGCATACGGCTGCCAATCCGGATCTGGCGAGTTCGATTCTCGGTCCTGTTTTCGGGTGTGAAACATGCTGTCTCTTTGGATATAGTGTGTCCATCGTGCTGACCCCCAGGATACTTATGCGTACAATGGCACTTGACAAAATATTAAATTGAAAAGCGGGCCAAATTCCAGTAGGAATGTAGAACCATTGAAGGAAAAAAAGAAGGTGAAGCGCATAGGCGCGACACACACTATGCGAAATTGTGTAAATTCATACACAATATCTGTACATTCATGAGCTTGTAAATGAAGAGCCTACTGAATAAACAGAAGATAAGCCATGGTATATGGTCATTGCAATCGCTTGAAAATTTTCAAATTAAATTTAGCAACAAAAAACTACTCTGAAAGCACCAACACGCGCTGTTCGTCTAGAACCGCTCTGCCCTCCTCGACCTGCACCGACAGAAGTGGAACGAACAAAAAAAACGGATTGAATTCAATTTTCGGGCTATCATATTTCACGTCGTCGCTCTTGAACCGCAGAAATATCAGCTGAATGAAGGGATGGAGTGGGGATAAACGGGGTAGACGATGAGGAATAATCAAATAATGATATAACGCAACGACGAAGAGTGTGCCGCTAATGAAGATTGACGTTTGGCTGATACAAGAAGGCAGTTTTCGAATATTGCAATTTCCCTATCAATCAAAATCACGACAACGGGCGGCTGACATTTTGCATCGTTTCACCAAGAAATGTATAATCTTTAATCAACTTGAATGAGTTCAGCATCTGCTTCAATTTTACATAGGTTCAACTGCAATTTTATTCTTTGATTACCTAAGTTCAGTTAAATTAGTAGTAGTACCAAACAGTTTCATAAATACATAATATCAGAAGACTTTCAATAATAGTAGAACTTAGTCTACTGGAAGCTCGTTACAACCAGCATCACCGAAATAATTACTATGTTTTTTAAGCATTGCATAACAATGAAAATAGACTCCAGCTCCGTCGTACTTATGACGCATGAGCCTATTAAACAAACACATGCAATATAAAAGTATCGATGCAATTTCGGACTGTTTTTTTTATCAAAAAAGACGTCGACCATGGTTCAGTGACCAACAGTTATTTCATATAACCACCGTTCTCAATAGCCTCCGTATATGTTTTCGATAAACAGGCGTTTCCGATGGCGATTAATGGGAATCGAATTATTTCGTGAACCCAAAAGTAATTTCGTTCAATTAACAGAGCAGTGCATCATAACATGGCTGTTTCGTGAACCGTAGCCGTCGAGCTTGTTGAGATGTGCTGTTGATGAACTTTTTGCTTGTTGCTTCGTAGACCAATGCTTTACAATGTTTGTATGTAGGAAAAAATGGAAATTTTAATTGGAAGAGTTTGAATATTGGCTTCATTTTTTAATTAAAGTGTGTATTTAAATTCATCAACATGTTTAGGGAAACGTTTTCGCCTTTACCGTACAACAAAGTTGTACCGAAAGGCTATATGTTTGCTCCAAAAATGAATATTTTATATAAGTCTCGGAGACCCATAGTGTTATATACCATTCGATTTAGCTCGACGAGCTAAGCACATGTCTGTCTGTCTGTCGGTGTGTATGTGTGTGCACAAAAGCTAAGAAAAACATTAGACAATTTTTCATATAGTAATCTTTTACCGATTTTTTCGCAACAAGTTGCATTCGACAGAGAGCAATTTCTTGTTGTTCACTATTTAATTTAATAACTATTGACTGTTGTATTTAGAAAGTTATTAAAAAAATGGTACTTCAATCTATATAAGGTTGGTGTTCTGGCTAAATGCGAGAAAGGCAGTATCACTACTCGGTGAATTGAGTTGTTTATTTTTATTTTTTTGTGTTATTTAAAAATATGAAACGTGGTGCCAAACTTATTCTACTATTTTCACTTCGAAAACCAATGATCTCATCTAGTTTTTATATCCGCAATATACTATGGTTCAGGATGTAGATTTACAAAAAAAGATGCATTTGCGTCTAACCTCATTTTTTTCATCAGAAGGTTCTACAAAGTTGTTTCAATTTTTGGTGTTCTGTGGCTCGCATGTATTGTGTTTTGATCCGGACGAAACAGGCGCGATCTTCAATAGTTGGCAGTAGCATCGAGCAAGTAAGTACAGTGCGTTTTTAAGTCGTCGCGAAGTAGTTAAGCAGTCTTCGGGAAAATACGTTAGACATGCGTTACTTTTCCATCTTTGTATCATCATGAATATGGCGTCGTTTAGAAGAAATAATACATCGCTTACCAAGGCGATTTTCAATAGATTTCCTTCCCAACTAACAAACTATTCCTTCCCAGTGCGCTCATGTAGATGAAGCAGGCCTGGTAGCGGGTCACTTTTTAGTGACTTGGTCACTTTTTTCGGGCAAGTCACTAAAAAGTCTCTTTTTACGACCTCAAGTCACTAAAGTCACTTTTTCTCGCAAACAGTCACTATTTTCAACTATTTTGAAACTATTGACTAAGATTTTTTTTAAATAAAGCTTTATGTATCCGTCGGATGATGCTTTGATCTCGGCGGAAATGAAATTACGGATCTTGGAAAAATGATCGCCCAGAAACTTCACCAGCTTTTATTGGCATTTCACCAGTAGCTAACTAAAGGTGTTTTATGTCACAATTTATAAATTGGTATACACTGTATACAGCAGGGTTGAAATATGTCAAAGTCAATGCAGTGAAATATTTGAATCTCAGCATATTCTACGGTCAATCTCATCGCCGCCGTCGTGAGTGCGACTGTGGTCCAACCAAAAAATCATTCCAGCACCTACCATTCAATTTACCATTCCACCCAACACAAGTCGCTCTGACATGCTGCTCAGTTCGTGCGTTCCTGCATGAATGTGAGTGGCCCATATAAACGCGTGGTGATTTTTTGTCATTTGCTGGGTGAATGTGTACATTTGACTGTGGTGAATTTCATATTCGTGGCGCACTGGGTGATGTGAGTGCTGTTGTTTACTTCTCTCCCTCTTCGGGAATGTGAGATCGATTTCAAGGAAGGAAGAAAATAAAACAAAGAAATTAAAAAACATCACCTTCATACAGTGCTGCCGAATATTTACAAGCCACAGTCATGCAAGCAGGAGACCTGCTGATTCCAATTTTATTTCAAAGCTTAAATTTTATATGTGAATTGCATATCTGTCACATCTTTGCTGGGTTTCCTATTCATATGAGACAAACATGCGATTCACGGCAGTATTTTTATTATAGATCCTCTAGACAAATGATTGTTATGCGGCGAGCTATTTTTTGATTGACAACCTTTTTTACTCGATTATTTGCCCCTCCTAAAAGTGTTTTTAAGTGGTCACGCAAAAATTTGAACAACTTCGTCTAATAATGACAAAATGCTATCATTTCTTCACAACACAAAACCGTAAATATGCAAAATGATCTTCACTGATAAAAATGCTTAGGGGCGATTCAAATATGACGTCTACTACTTTTTGGGATTTCTAGACCCCCCCCCCCCCCTCTGTCACGCTTTTTTGTATACCTAGTACATGCACTGTCACAAAATCTTAGACCCCCTCCCCCCTGAAATCTGTGACATCATTTTTGAACGACCCCTTACATCCCACCACATTCTCCGGATCATTGAATTTTGATTTGTTGCCACACTATGAAGAGACTTGATCCTTGAGACTTGAGATGTTTGGCAAAAAAAAATCAAGAAAATATAAATTGTTCTCAAGCGGCTATTTTTTGTAGATGTGACAGGTGTAATGAAGGGTTTGCTCTAAAAAATATTTATAGTACCTAGATGTCAAAGAGAGAGAATTAAGGCTCCCCAATTTTGAAGATTGCATGCGCTATCGAATTCCATAGCGAAAATCTTTCATGAATACGCACAGCAAGTAGGAAAATCTGCGTATTTCCACTCATTCTCACAAGAAGAAAATGTTCATTCACGCAGATTTTTGCCTAAAAATCATTTTTCGTAAAATAAAAACAGGTCTTATGAATGATAACCACCATATTTCGCTCACATCCAGTGGCGTAAAAAAAATTGATCTGCTCGCAAGACTACTCATAGTTTTGAGTAGTCCTGCTTTTGACTGATATTTAGTAAAATTTCCGTCAATCCTCGAGCACGACGACACGTCACATCGTCCCTTACGCCAAATGCCCGGATGAGCAGCCGAAATTCTTTGATTCCAAATCCTAAGCCTCGTCCATCCTTAAATATTGTAAACTAACCTCGAGTCACCACGAGTATGCTGGCTCCTATCCCTCTCTTACTAACCGGAAAAAATGACATTGATTGTATATATCACAAAGAAATATGGCTCAGGCTATGTTATACACGCCTGAGCCTACCAAATAAACGAACTTGAAAAAAAAAAATTCCGTGAGATTAAAAGCGAGGGCAATACAATTTTACTTAGTCACTGAGTAGATAAAAGTTAGCGTGTATGATTTTCGTTTCTCTTCTGAGTTCGTTTTAAAGCAAACCCCAGACGACGGAAATTTTTTGACAAACTCTTGATTATTAAAGAAAAAGATTGACGGTTTTTTTTTTCATTCAACCCAAAAACGCTTGATTTCGTCTCATCGAACTTGCAACTGAAACTGAAAGTCAGTCACTATTTGGTCACTAAGGTCAATATTTTGACCTGCATGGGTCGCTACCAGCCCTGATGAAGTGGATTCCTTGGTCTCTTGTAGCAATGAGTGTCGTCCTCCCCTTATTCTTATTGACTGTGAGGACGTGGCCGGCCCTTGGGCCCTCCTTAGCCGTGCGGTAAGATGCGCGGCTACAAAGCAAGACCATGCTGAGGGTGGCTGGGTTCGATTCCCGGTGCCGGTCTAGACAATTTTCGGATTGGAAATTGTCTCGACTTCCCTGGGCATAAAAGTATCATCGTGTTAGCCTCATGATATACGAATGCAGAAATGGTAACTTGGCTTAGAAACCTCGCAGTTAATAACTGTGGAAGTGCTGAATGAACACTAAGCTGCGAGGCGGCAATGTCCCAGTGGGGGATGTAATGCCAATGAAGAAGAAGAAGACGTGGCCGGCATCGTTATTGGTCTTGAATTAAACTCCGAATAAATTTAATATTTCTATTTCAAGTTGTATCAATGATGGATGTCATATTTTTTTCATACAAATGTATGCTATTATGAAACGAAAAGGCGATATTGTTGTAGCAGAACATGTGTCTAGCCCAAAAAATCTCCATGGAGAAGTAATTTATGTAAAAACAAAAATAAGAAAGCTGTAGCTGCAAAATTGTTTTGTTTTTGTTTCACATATCGGGATTGTGTCTTGAAAACATAAAACTTCATCACTAAGTTTCTTATTGTCTTATTGTTCAGGATTAAAATAGATGAATATGAAACATCCTAGACTGGACTGGGATACGAACCTTGCCACACTCAGCATGTAATGCTGGGGCGAGAAGTTCATTTTAAGCTGTCAAAATCCGTTGGTAAAAAAATCTAAAATGCTCTAAAATTCATTTAATTGTACTAGTAACTCTTTACTCTAAAAAAAGAGTCCTTATTTGGAGTAAAAATTGTGAAATTATTTTCACATTGATAAAGAGTGTTAATAATTGTTTATTGTTTATTGTTGTTATAATAATCATCCGACAGTGTATGTTTGTCTCAATGAATCTTTACTTTGAAAATCTAAATTCTAAGAAGATCAATTTGTCAGTCGAAGCCAAAATTCGAATACGTCTCTTGAAAGCAAAAGTCGCTTTCGCGTTTCTCCTACGCTGTCTCAGGGGTTAGATGCCAATCAGTTGACATCTAGCTGCATACGGTGGAAGGTGCGATGGGTCAGGAAACGTAGGGCGAATCTTATGAATTTTCGTTGCACCGATTCAAATCTTTCGATTATTGTTACTTAGCGGTTCTCAACCTTTTTCTTGAGAGGTACCCCTTCGTGTTTTTGTATTCATTGAGGTACCCCCTATTTGAATAAGCGTAACTCATAAGATTATCTTGAAAGAGTGCCTTCGAACCTAGAATAATTCCGAGCACCTCAAAAGGGAGTTTCCGAGGCTTTCAAAAGAAGGCTTCCAAGCCACATGAATGGGGTCTTTCGAGTCTCTTGAAAGGAGGTTTTGAAGATCTTGAAATGACGTTGCCGTGCAAACCCTCTGGAGAAGGAGGCTTGTAACCCTCTTAAAACAGGGGTATCTGAGCCTCTTGAATGAGGGCTTCCTATCTGTTTTGAAAGGATGCTTCCGAAAAGAGGCTTCCGAACCACTTCAAAGGGGGCTGACTGAAAGAAGATGACGAAGCGCATGAAATGGGTTTTCGAGCCTTTTGAAAGGAGGCATTGAGCAAATGACAAATGATGTTGCTGAGCCTTTTAAAATAGGCTCCCAAACTTCGCCAAGGAAGAATTCCGAGCCCCTTGAAAGGAAGTTTCCAAGCCACTTGAAAGGGGATTTCCGAGTCTCTTGAAAGTTGGCTTCTGAGCCTCTTGAAAAGGGACTTCCGAGCCTCCTGGAACTGGGTTTCCGACCCTTTTGAAAATAGGCTTCCGAACCACTTGTGGGGGTTGGCTGAACAAATTCGGATCCCCTAGAAAGGAGGGCCTCTTAAAAGGAGGCTTTCGAGCCTCATGAAAGGGCACTCTCGAGCCTCTTGAAATTACGTTGCTGAACCTTTTACAAATAGGCTTCCAAACTTCTCGAAGGTAGAATTCGGACCCCCTTTAAAGGAAGCCATTAAAAAAGAATACTTCTGAGCCTCTTGAAAAGGGGCTTCCAACTCTCATGAAAGGGGGGCTTCCGAGTCTCTTGAAAGGGTGCTTCCGAGCCTTTCGAAATTAGGCTTCCAAACCACTTGAAAGGGGGCTGGCTGTAAGAAGAATTCTGAGCTGTGGTGGACATGATTCGATATGTGTTGATTTACTAATTGCTATGCATTAGAGTGGCTCAAATTAGTATGTAAAAAACTTTTTTCAATTTTTTTGATGGGCCGCCCTCTTATTCGGTTCTATTTGATGCCCTGATGCTCTGGACAAAATTTCAGCCAAATCGGTCAACGTTTGGGCGGTGCTAAACTCGTTGGAAGTTTATATGGAAAAATATATTGTGATTTGCAGTTGGACGGCACAAATTGCGATGAAGAACTATGATACTCATTCAGATTTAATAATTCAGAATTTAATACAGAATGTTATGCAGAAAACCGCGAGAAGGTTAGAGTTTGCCCGGCTAAGTTATTCGCATTTCTCTGAAGTGGGGTTGGAGCAAATTTCGTTTCTTTTACCTTTGAAAAGAAATAAATGCACCCCTACAACACTCCAGTAAAATGCTAATATCTTTGCTTAATAAACTCTAATCTTCTCGCGGTTTTCAGCATAACATTCTGAATTTAATTCTACAAGAACTGAATGAGTATCATGGTTCTTGATCGTAAATGGTGCCGTCCAACTGCAAATCACTGTTTTTGGATGTTTCTGCATACATTTTTCCATATAAACTTCCAACGAGTTTAGCACCGCCCAAACGTTGACCGATTTTGCTGAAATTTTGTCCAGAGCATCATATAGAACCGAATAAAAGGGCGCCCCTTCAAAAAATTTGAAAAAGTGTTTTTTGAGATACCCTACTATGCATATTATGTACAATACCAAGTCTTGGAATATAAAGTTATACAATTATTAAAACATTACCAATAGTTTTTTTTATTGGAATTGTAATATGTCCTCCATTACGCATTTTCGTCCGAGGTGCCCCCTGTGGTCAGCGAGGTTCCCCCGGGGGTACATGTACCCCAGGTTAAGAACCGCTAACCGAGTTGGAAAACAAGATTGTCCCAACGACAAATTGAGAATAGGTGCTATCAAATTGGCCGAGCACTTCTTGAGAACACTGGCAGGCACTCCGTCCGGACCTACCTGGTCGGAATGACATTTTCAATTCAGCCAGTGCAATCAACAGGTCTTCAGCAGTCATAGTGAATGTATTCTGCGTCAATAATCTCAGAAAGGCCAGGATTCTGGAGAAATTTTGCACGTTGGTTCTTAGGCATAAAGTGGACCAATCGATCTCTGTCAATCTTTGGTTCAAAGCATCGTAATTTGTCCTTTACTAATCAAAAGGGGTGAGATTTCTAGTTGGCCTTACGAGCAAAGGCAAATCCAGAATTGCCAATCCAGAGATGACTAGTTCGATTCTCGGTCCGGTCAAGGATGTTTTCGGGTGGGAAACATTCTCGACACCCTGGGCATAGTGTATCCATTATACTTACCACACAAGATACATACTCATGCATTGGCGGGCATAGAAAAGCTTTCAATTAATAACTGAGGAAATGCTAATAGAATACTATGTTGAAAAGCAGGCCAAATTCCAGTTGGAATCTAGTGCCATAAAAAAGAAGAAGTTAATCGAAAGAACCGAAGTCTAATTCGTCGTCAGCGTTCATGATCTCAGTAGAATTAATCGTTATCCACCGCATGCCAGGTAGATTGTAGTCTCCAAATTTGGCTACTTTATCGCCTTCGTTAATGTCCATAGATATCTCTTAAACACAGTTGATATGACGCTGCATAACTAAATAATCCCAGGACTTGTCAGGGCGAATATAGATCCCTCCGATAATCAGTGAGTGGCAACTGAGTTTAATAGAGGTCCAAATGTGTTCTATAGAACGATCGGTAACTGACAACAACGACAATGACAATCGATTATGGACGGCAATAAATAAGAAATCCAAGCACGTACGGCCGAATAATAAGCAATTGATGAGAAAAGCACTTTTAATTGGTTCAATGTGGATATGGATCATATATGACCGATGGAGCTGAAATTTTAGGAGTGAACAATATGTTGAAATAAATTTCAACATATTTGTATTTCACTGCTAAAAGTTTAGCTCATTCGGTCGTCGGGGACAATGTTACAGCATGTCACAGTTGACCCTTTTGTATGAAAATTGACCTCCGCTGCTATTATTCCGAACACCATTGTAGATACTTCATAGTATTCTCCGGATTTCTACACCACTCAAAACTGTAATTCAGATTTCTATATTCTAAACAATCAACAAGAAAAGGTACGATGTCCTCATCATTCTTATTAGTTGGATTAGCTACTTGGTTATTGATCACACCATTATAAACACATCACAGTATTGCCAGATCATCTATGACAATCCAATTCGTCCTTAGGTTCAGGTTCTAATATTTTAAATAACCAACAAGAAGGATTGCGATGTCCATATAATCCCCACTGTGAATGTCATGTTAGCCGGCGTCAGCGTGGCGTGTTTTGCGTGTTTTCATTACGTTCGTTTATTAATTAAATGTTTTTTTTTTCAAGGTATTTTTAAGACGTTAATGAAATTATATTTTGAATTTCGGTGGAAGATCCAATGAAGAAGCTGTTTCGACTTCCCAAGAAAGGAATTTGCGCTGAAAATTCTTCGGAATTTCTATGAGAAATTCTTTAAAATTTTCATGGGAATTCGTTCAAAATTTTTCAAGAAGTTCTTCAGAGTTTAGGCGGGCAATTGTTCAAAATGTGGATTTCAACAAAAAACAGGAATTTAAAGGGAAAAAATTTCCTAGGAAACTTTTTCGCATGTCTTGTAGAGCAGGAATTTCCATAGGATTATTTTTTTTTGAAACATGCTCGGATTTTTTTTAGGAATTCGGAACTTGCTTAGGAAATAATGCGGAATTTGTACGGAAAATTATTCAGAATTTTGAAGGATCTTTGGATTCCTACTGGTAATTCTTTGTATTTCCCATATAGAAGTTCTTCGGAAATTCCACGGGAAATGGTTAAAAAAAGGAAGGATTATTCGGTGGAACGACCACTTCGGCCAAACTGCATTTTCGGCCAAATGATCAATTCGGCCAAACGACTTTTTCCGCTAAAATGACCAGATCAGCCGAACGACATTTTCAGTCGTAGAGTAGAGTGGGGCAAGAGTACGCACTTAGTTTTCAATCGATCATGTGGCCCTTATGAAGCAAGCTTCTGCATATCAAATCAGTGTCGATGATTCATATACTCTTCTTTTATGTTACCCAGTGGAAAAAATACTGAAATTATTGAGATTCGTTCTAGTAGAACCCTTATTGCAAGACAAGTGAAAAACGCACTCTTACCCCACCGGTGGGGTAAAAGTGCGCATCGGGTGGGGTAAGAGTACGCATTTATCCAATTATGTGCTTTAGGTATATATTAACACAAATAAGAGTTAATAACATTTAATTGATGTTTAATGAGCATATATTAGCGAATGTTTAAAGATTACGTAACTCTTAATGGGAAAGGGGGTCCTAAAAATGTGCACTTTCATACGAAAAACCATTGCTTTTTTATATATACAAAAAACTACAGAGGTAAAAATATATATCAGGTTTCGCGTGGCGTATACAAAGGCATTTTCCTTAAAGAAAGTCCACCAATCACGTAACGTGAAATTTGGCTCTTTCATCACCCCTCCCCCGCCTGTCTTACTCTATTTGTATGAATCCTCTAAAAATTATATAAATCGTCACACATCTCACAACCCCTCCCAGCTAAACGTTGCGTAATTTATTAATGTTTCTTTTGATTAAATGAAATTATCATTTAGATAAAGTTATGTTTTCGTACTATGTTTAGGTGCACAACAAGTCCTAATACAATTTCATTATTTCGCTTCAGTGCTTTGTTCGCTAAGTCCTTCAACTTATCCTAAAAACTTGTGATAATTTCAAATTCTGTCCCTTTTTTCTTAGTTGTGGATCTTTACGCTTTGGGAGAAGTCTTATTTCGGCCGGAGATACGGGTTTGGCATCATAACTTGAAGATTCATATGCGTACTCTTGCCCCACCGGTTCCTGCGTACTTTTACCCCACAGTCCCAAAAATTATTCAAGTAATGATTTTGACTTCTTGGAAAACCAACCGGATTGGTGTTCTGTACCATAAAGTACTCTATACAATAGGTTATCGAAATGGTATAATGTTCACCTGATTGAACGTATATATGGTAATGAAATACTAGTTGCGGAAATCCAATTATTTTTAACAAAATAACCAAAAAGTTATCTAACTCCATATCTCCCTTGTTGTTTATTCAAATCGTTTACAATTACACATGATAATAGTTGGCCAAAATACCTGTCAAACTGATGCAGTGCTGCTAGTTTATCTTTTTTAATTACTTCAAAAAATCGAAAACGTACTCTTACCCCACGCGCACTCTTGCCCCACTCTACTCTATGTCCTTTTGGCCACATGACATGACGTGCAATTGCTTTCTTCGGCCAAACATCCCTTCTCGTCGTTGAACGGAAAGCCATTTGTTCGAATAACAGGGCCGAAACGGTTATTAGGTAGAAAGTGGTTTGGCCGCAGCAGCTGCCACTACGCGCAGCAGCTGGAAGTGGCACTCCCAACGGAAGAGCAGCTAGGCGCAGCATCTCTTGAAGATGGCTGGAGAGATATTCGATCCGCCATTGGAAGCACCGCAACCGCTGCACTAGGCACGGTGGCTCCGGATCAGAGAAACGACTGGTATGACGGCGAATGTGAGCAGTTAGTTGAGGAGAAGAATGCAGCATGGGCGAGATTGCTGCAACACCGCACGAGGGCGAACGAGGCACGATACAAACGGGCGCGGAACAGACAAAACTCGATTTTCCGGAGGAAAAAGCGCCAGCAGGAATATCGAGACCGTGAAGAGACGGAGGAACTGTACCGCGCTAATAACGCACGAAAGTTCTATGAGAAGTTGAACCGTTCACGTAAGGGCCACGTGCCACAGCCCGATATGTGTAAGGACATAAACGGGAACCTTCTTACGAACGAGCGTGAGGTGATCCAAAGGTGGCGGCAGCACTACGAAGAGCACCTGAATGGCGATATGGCAGACAACGGTGGCGGTATGGTAATGAACCTAGGAGCACGCGCGCAGGACATGCGACTTCCGGCTCCGAATCTCCAGGAAATCCAGGAGAGAGAGGAGAGAGTTCGTGGGGCAGTACCAGGCGGGATTTATGGGTGAACGCTCTACCACAGACCAGGTGTTCGCCATACGTCAGGTATTGCAGAAATGCCGCGAATACAACGTGCCCACACATCATCTATTTATCGACTTCAAAGCCGCATATGATACAATCGATCGGGACCAGCTATGGCAGCTAATGCACGAAAACGGATTTCAGGATAAACTGATACGGTTGATCAAGGCGACGATGGATCGGGTGATGTGCGTAGTTCGAGTTTCAGGGCATTCTCGAGTCCCTTCGAAACCCGTAGAGGGTTACGGCAAGGTGATGGTCTTTCGTGTCTGCTATTCAACATCGCTTTGGGGAGTAATACGAAGGGCAGGGATTGACACGAGTGGTACGATTTTTACGAAGTCCGTCCAGTTATTTGGTTTCGCCGACGACATTGATATCATGGCACGTAACTTTGAGAGGATGGAGGAAGCCTACATCAGACTGAAAAGCGAAGCTAAACGGATTGGACTAGTCATCAACACGTCGAAGACGAAGTACATGATAGGAAGAGGCTCAAGATAGGTCAATGTAGGCCACCCACCACGAGTTTCTATCGGTGGTGACGAAATCGAGGTGGTTGAAGAATTCGTGTACTTGGGCTCACTGGTGACCGCCGATAACGATACCAGCAGAGAAATTCGGAGACGCATAGTGGCTGGAAATCGTACGTACTTTGGACTCCGCAAGACGCTCCGATCGAATAGAGTTCGCCGCCGTACCAAACTGACTATCTACAAAACGCTTATAAGACCGGTAGTTCTCTACGGACACGAGACCTGGACGATGCTCGTGGAGGACCAACGCGCACTGGGAGTTTTCGAAAGGAAAGTGTTGCGTACCATCTATGGTGGGGTGCAGATGGCGGACGGTACGTGGAGGAGGCGAATGAACCACGAGTTGCATCAGCTGTTGGGAGAACCATCCATCGTTCACACCGCGAAAATCGGAAGACTGCGGTGGGCCGGGCACGTAGCCAGAATGTCGGACAGTAATCCGGTGAAAATGGTTCTCGACAACGATCCGACGGGAACAAGAAGGCGAGGTGCACAGCGGGCAAGGTGGATCGATCAGGTGGAGGACGACTTGCGGACCCTCCGCAGACTGCGTGGTTGGCGAAGTGCAGCCATGGACCGAGCTGAATGGAGAAGTCTTTTATGTGCAGCACAGGCCACTCCGGCCTTAGTCTGATGATAAATAAATAAATGGTTTGGCCGAAAATGTCCCTTTCAGCCAAATGATCTATTCGGCCAAACGACTTTTTCAGCAAAATTACCTACCAACCAAATTATATTTTTGGACTAATGGTTTGTTCTGTCAAATGACATATTTGGCCAAACAACTCTCGGCCTTGTGGTTTTTGGCCAAATGGCTTTCAGCCAATCGGCCCTTTACCGTTCAAAAAGTAGATTTCGACGAAAAATTCTTCGGTCCTCAAGAAATTGTTCGAGACTTGTTGCCCATGATCGCATATTTGTTGTAACATTTGCATTTTGGTTGATTTGGTAAATCGTTTGTCAATCCTTCCCACAAACTCAATCATTTCCAGCTTACGACAGATAAGCAAGATAGAAAAGCCTTTTTTACTGTTGTGGGATTAAATGCGATAAATTGAGCTTTCTGAACGATTCACAGGCTTTTTTTAAAAAATGAACAAAAATGCGAGTGTTACGAATATGCGGTCATGGGCAGTTAGCAGGAACAATTAAAAAAAATTATGGGAAATTAATTAGAATTTCCTGGGGAAATTTTCCGGAGTGTGCTACGAAATTTTTCAGACTTTTCACGTGAAATTCTTCCAAAGTTCCACGGAAATTATCCCGAATGAATATCTACGGGAATATTTCCGGAATTTCTAAGTAAATCCTTTAAAAATCAACGGGAAGTTTTTCTTAATTTTAAAGCAAAGCTTTTCGAAATTTTAACTAAATCATTATTATTTTAATGAAAAATTATCTGTGTTTCAACGGTATGTTTTGGGGATATTCTTTGAAACGCGCACCTTTCAGTCGATGTTAACATTCTTATATCTATCAAAATTCACATAAAAGTGGCAGAAACAACAACATGATAATATCGCTAAATCCACTAAACAAGCTTCAATGGATTTCATCATCAGAACTTTGTTGCTATAAATCTCTGACCCTTGGCACTGATGTTTATTCGGATTCGTGTAGAACAAATGTAACTTCCTCTGCATTGCCGACCAATTAATTAATTACCTAATAGATACTGAAAGCTGATCATTTGATGTGCGCCATAAAGAATGCTGTTTACGATCTGGTGGTAGCTCAGCTACAGTAGTAGTCGATGATAGCTATAAATTAATTGATGATGTTTCTCGCATCATGAGTGGAGTAACTATAGCCTTCCATCTTCGTCAAACATTTGCCGAGAATAAGAGCATCTCGTAATGGGTGTTTAATTGTTCAACATTTGAACTGAACTTTAAAAGGTTTGCTGTTGTTTGGGGCACCGGGCGCCCGCCCGCATACAGGACACTTTATGCCTCTTTATAGTACACTTAATGTACCGAAATGTTGCGCAGCTAAAATACGTTACGCACCTTGGTTGGTGTTTGAAAATAAATCAAAAAATATAATCAAAAATTTTAGTTTTTGTTATATTCTTTTTCATACACGGAATAGTAATTATCGCCACTATGTGGATTGAGAGTTATCAGTGAATGTTGCATCATCTATTGCGTGTGAAATTCAACCCAATTCCGAAAATGCCATAAATAAATAACCATTTCTATACGAATTTTGTCCTCACTTTATGGGCAAGTTTCCGCTTTATTTAGATCGTCCTTCTATTCCTTCCCGAAAAAAATCTACGGAGACACACGATAATGCCCCCATCAACACAGCAATCAAGCAACGCCTCAGTTTTAATCCGGACATCCGGAAACCACTCGATACCGGTGCTACCGGTTGGTTTGCTGCTCCTGCTTCTACACACAACACAAGTAGTGGACTCCGAGCGGGAAAGAAGACATCACCAGCTTATCAATTCAGTTAAGAATAGAAAAGAAAAAAATGTTCTTCAACTTCGAATGTGCCGAAGGAGGAGGAATCTATCAGAAGAGAATACGAAAAACCTGTTACCTACCTGCTATATTTAGTTGTTGCGGCCTGTTGCGATTGCTGGAAGACGACGGGAGGATGCCCGCGCGTACGTGACCAGAAACGCTAATCAGGCTGAAATCCGTTCTCTACGCAGCAGCAAAGCAACTGGTTGCGTATCGATCGCCATGTATTGGACCTGGCCATGAAGAAGTGGTCATTCAGGGCAGTTAGTGTGCTGTCGATTATGATAAAGGCAGCAGTAGTTTTGTTTATGGGAAGCGTTTTTAGTTATGATTCCAGTTTTTGTTTTCGATCCACAGGATTGGTTGGGGAAAGGTGCAGCGGATGTAATTCATTGAGACCGAAGTTGTTTCTTGATTGCTAATTGAAAGGTTAGGCAGGAAGAGCATAGGTTCTAATAGCTTTTCACACGCGATGTGATCCATAATCTATCATGTTGAAGCTAATTGAGAACTGATTTGGTAATGAATTAATAAACGTAAATATTAATTATGTTTGTTAATTGTATTTCGGTCATAACGAATATCATAAAATCAATCTCAAACAGACTGTTACTGAATAGATTGATAAAGGCAAAAATTGTACATAATTCAAAATTAGTCAATTTTCCATTAGACACATTTTTTCAACGAGTGTAATGGGATGAGAATTTGAAAAAATGGTCTAGTCTAGTTCTAGTTTGATATTTCGTCAGTTTCATGTTCACACGTTTGAAACTATTCTCGATCCACTGAAGTGAATCGACTCTTTGATGAATATGATAAGTGAGGCACGTGGGACGACCCACGTCAAGCCGAATGAGTGATGTTTACCTGGAAGTGTGCCCTGCGTACGCACACCTTCTATTTGATTTGGGTCGCGCCCGGTCAATGTTACAGTTACGACAGTCAGTCTGTTGCATTTTCTTCGGTTTGTCTTTGACATACACAAACAGAGATGGAAACGGTTCCGATTGTGCGGCGTTTAGTTGAGGGAGTGAGGTGAAACATGAACCGTTGGTCATTTCATTTGAATCTTCAATGGAGCCCGCCTGTTTGATCACTACATAAATAAATGTATTAATTAAATTTAATTCATTAATTTATGTACAGACCGTTCCTATCAGGACTCTAGGGATAGGGTAGTAGAAAATGTTAATTAAGAGTACCACTTCTCTTGCGAAAGAGAATTGTAGGGAGTGGGATTAGTTCGAGAGTGGGACATTC
Source organism: Armigeres subalbatus (assembly GCF_024139115.2). NCBI lineage: Eukaryota > Metazoa > Arthropoda > Insecta > Diptera > Culicidae > Armigeres > Armigeres subalbatus. Next base: position 303,561,029 of record NC_085140.1, on the reverse strand, counting down.
TACAAACGAACACCATGGAGATGCAGCATTGCAGGACATCTCTAACGGGATTTCATTCGTTTTTATCGCACTTTCTGGTCACAGACGACGACGCAGCAGACGTGGGTCAACCTGTTTGCTGTACGTGGTTTAACTGCCAGCGATATTTTACGCTGGTCGTTTTTATTACTATCCGCACTAAGGTACAGATGACTCCTGACTCAGCTTGATGTTACTGCAAGCACCAGGTTTATAATGATGATACGATATTCGCTGGGTTTGATCACAGATTAACTCGTTTTGTAGAAACCTACAGTTCCCAGCTCTCACTTCCACGAACAACGAATTAATTTAAAAGTCAAAACTCTCCGCCAGTTAATTAGTTCGCACCATCAGCAATCTCCAAGACCTAATCGACGATAATTCAGTACTTGCACTTTTAAAGTATAGCTGTTCTTTGTTCTCCTCATTGACCCGTTCCAGATAATTCCGCTATAATTGCAACAGCAACGAAACAGACCAACCACCATGGGTAAGGCACAGAGTAAGCGTTCGGTCGATATAACGACAGACCCGGCCAAGGATGGCGTAGTCACAGAGGGCACCGGCAAGCTGGAAAAGATTGAAGACGTCGATCAGCTCAAATCACAAGCCAACGGCGATGCACAGCACAACGAAGGCGAATCGGTAAGTGCATCACAAACCACACCACCTAACGTGTCTTTCTGGGTTTTATGCCTGCTTTCCGATCCACTATTGGGTGGTAGAAGTTTATCGAAACATAGTGTACGCAGATTGTCATTTCCTGATAGAATCCAAAGTAATAGAATACTGTTTGATATAGACAGTGATGTAATCATCAGAATTTTGTTTGTACAAAAGCAGTGTTCTCTTGGTATTAGGTAAATAAAACCACTAGTAAGTCTCATACAAAAAGGGATGTCGTAATAATCGCAATCGCTGCGTATCGTGACATCGCTTCTAAAATATGGATAAAATTTGGAAATCAGACTTGCCTCGATATTTCATTTCACTTCCTCAAAGTACGCACGAGAGAATAAAAATCTTCCCACCATTCAGATGTTATAATTGTTTCTATCAGTCGATATTCGTTATCACGTTTGTTTTAGCTAAATTGCACAATCACTATTCCCAGAATTCGTTTATAACCATTTCACAAGGAATCCCTAAATTTCACACCAATCGTCTAAAAAGTCTATTTTTTATTGTTCGGCTGCAGTTCAATCCATTCTCTTGGTTAATTAGATTACCAAACAACTAAACCCGTCCCGAATGACATCCGCGGCAGTCAACTGACCTCACCCACGTCAGCTCGAACCGAGGTGACGTCCTTCAAATGTTGCGCGTCTTCGGCTGCCCGTTCCGCACTCCCGGAACGTGTGAATTGCTCTCGCACGCCTCAAAACTCGTCACAAGTCAATCTTCCGATGGTTCCCGCTACTCAAACACTGCTGCTGGGTGATAATTTTAACTGGAAGATGCATTTTTTTACGTTCCCACCGACGATCCGTCCGTGCTACGTAGGATCGTAACACGCACGTGTGCATCGTCTGCCGAGAGGTGATGCAGCTATCCCCAAGATAAATACACTTGTTCTTGTTGCTTTTCTCCGAGATGTGGATAGGGAGTCGGAAGACCGCAGTTAACCATAAATTTTAACACCGAAGTCTCGCAGCGCGCTCTAAACGCTTCGCCTGGGAGCCGTTGTTAACGTGCGCTCAGCAATCACGTGGTCATAAATTTAGGAATTTATTTTAGGACCCAACTTGTTTAGTTGTTTCAGGCGGGACGCTAGGCGGCAGCCAGTAATAGTAACAATAACACCCAGAACCGAAACCGAAATGCTGCTGTTGAATGCGGAAAAGGGGGAACGAGCACACGACAACAAGTTCCACACATGCTTGGGTTGCCGAACCTGCCCGGCTGCTGCTGCCGCCGCTCCGCAGGCGAAGGTCAAGTTGAAGGTTTCTGGTGCGATGACAGAAAGCGATTAGAAGATCGTGATTTGTCTAATTTGTGACTTTCTCGTTTTCATGAACTACGTGCGTATCGGCTGTACTCGTAATTTATGGGATTACAAGTCGCGAACGCGATGCATCCACATACTGACAGACGGTTTTGTGGTAGTCGACAAAATGGTGTCTATTCTCAGTGATTTAAGGAAGAAATTTCTGGAGAACATATTAAATGAATTAAGAAAATCTTCTGGACTCGTCTTATGACAACACAGCAAAAAGAGTTGTTGAATATTACATCGAAAACGCTGCAACCAGTTGATTTTTTTTATTCCAGTTGAATGAGTCTCTTTCCGATATAATACTTACCAAAACTTTAGAAAAAATGTCGTGGAATTCATAGAAGAATTCGTATCGGAATTCAAGATCATCAAGAATTTTAATCGGATTTTAAGAAAGATATTTATTAAAATCCCCGAAGGGTTTACATTGGTATCCCAGAAAAAATCGCACTGGCGTACCAAAAAAAGAATTGCAAATAGATTCTCATTGGAATCCCAGATGGATTCCAACCGGAATCCCTGAAGGATTTCCACTGTAGTCCCAGAGAAATTTCCACCTTAATCTCAGATTGATTTCCCATTTTGGTTGCAGCAACTGAAATGTGATTAAATTTGGTTGTATGTCAATTACTGTTGTATATCAACTTCTCTACAACATGTACGCCGCTTGTGCATCGGAATCCTAGAAGGACTTCGACTTCGGATTCTCAAAATAACAATCCAGAAGAAATCCTATTTGGATCCTAAAATGATTTGCAGACGGATTACAATTGGAATAAAATTCTTATCTGAAGCTCATAAGAACTCGCATCAGACACCCATTAGAACCCGAATCAGAACGGTCTCCATCGATATCTCAGCAGTATTACTCAAGAAGGATTCTTTTAATAATCTGGAGTCTTTGGAGGATTCTCTTCGACATCTTTGGAAGATTTCCTCATTTTCAAAAACATTCTCATCGAAATCCAGAACTCCCATTAAAATCCTAGAAAGATTCTCAACGGTATGACAGTCCTTTAGAATCCTTGGAGGGTTGCCTGCCAAATCCTTGGAGCAATCTCTGTGATATCTTTGGAGTATTCCCTGCGGAATTCTCATATTATCGGTTCCGGAATCTCGAATTCCCCAAAGAATTTTCTTCGAAATTCCCAGAAATCTTCAAGGAAATCCGTACGGAATCCTAAAAGATTCGTTTGGAAGGATTCCCACCGAAATACCGAAACGAGTTTTATAAGGAAAGAAAGATTCCAACAGAATCTCTGGAGGAATACAAGAAGAACTTACGTCCGAATTCCCCGAAAGATTCTCACTGAAACCACAGAAAGATTTCCACCAAAATCATCCCTTAGGCTTTTCACTTCATTCCTCTCCCTAGTTAGGGTGAAGATGGGCGTGACCAGGGGTAGTAATCCTCATGCTTTTGTTATTTTTGTTAGGACTGGAATCAAGGACCACTCCCCTTCTTCATTTCTGATAGCATTCTAGATAAGGATCTCAAAAGTAAAACATGAGTATCACTAATGTCCAATCTACGAATTACTCCGTCACAATGGTAATGCTAACGCTAATGAATCTGAAAAATTCACTAATCAGAAAACATGAAGGACTTCTATTGGAATCCCAGTTGAATTCCCACCCACACCAGAGGACATTAGGGCAGGCGGCGGCGTAATTAGGCGTGGCAATATTTCACAGCTTCTCTAATTTTTTTCTTGAAATTTCCTCTGGGAAACACTTGTTTTTTTTTGTAAAATTCTCCGGAATTTTCTAGAAAAATCATTTGAAAGCTCAGAGTGAAATCTTTGAAGTATCCTCGGATATTTTTTTTTGATTTTTCGCAAAACATTCTTCAGAAGGTCATCGTGAAATCTTCATAATTTCCCTGGAAAAATCCAAAACGGATTCCCAAAGGAATCCTAAAAGTATTCCCAGAAAGATTCTTATCAGAATCCGAGTTGGACTCCCATCAGTAGCCGAGAAGACATCTCATCGGAATCCCAGAAAAAAATCCATTAAAAATCCCTGGAGTATTCCACACAGAGGCCTTGGAGAGTTCCTTTCGGAATCGTTGAAGCGTTTCCTACCGAAGTAAATTATCAAAGAATTTCTACCGAATTCCCGAAGAATTCACACCTGAATCTCAGAAAACTTCGCTCAAGATTCCTTTTGGAGTCCTCGAATGATACTTTGGAGAGTTTGCATCGAAATTCTGCTACAGAATTCTTGGACAATTCCCATGTTTGGAGGAAACCCTCCGGAATCCTTGTAGGATTCTCGTTGGAATCATTGGACAATTCCCTTCGCAATGTTTTTTTTTTCGTTTCACAAAACGTTTTTTGATCAGTGAATCACATTCATATGACACGATAACACCTTTATTCTTCTCCAAATTGAACAAACCATAGGGGAATCCGCCAAATGTTGAACGGCTAATTTTGTCGCCTATTATTGAACTCCCATAAGAATTACACGTGTGTTCAACAATAGGTGAAGAAATTGGTCGTTCAACATTTGGCGAATTACCTAATTGTAAAAAATGAATTTGCGTAATTTTCGTCACCATTTGCACCAGTGGTCCATTTTGGAATGGATCATTTTTTGGATCAATTTGGATCAAATGGATTAATTTTGGAATCCCTCAAGGATTCAACTCGTTGGCCCTCGATTATTAACTTTGGAATCCCTAATACTTATTTGGAAGTTGATGATTTGCTTTGGAATCCCTTTGGAGGATTCGATTCGGAGTCTTTTGAGGATTCGCTCCGAATTCCTTCTCCGATTTGCTTCGGAACTTCTCAACGCTTTGCTTATTTTTTCGGAGTCTTTAAGGTCACTCCTGACGGAATCCAATTTTCATGCTCATGCTGCGAGGCAGCAAAGTTGAAAAAATAAAAATGACAGTAGTGCGTTGCTTTCGTATCGAATGGTGTGCCCTTGAAAACGCGAGTACTTTGAAAATTTGATTCCGTCAGGAGTGACCTTAAGGGATTTGTTTTGGAATCTCTCGACGATTTGCTTTGGGATCTTTGGACGATTCGCTTCGGAAGCTTTCGAGGATTTGCCTCGGAATTCGTCTACGCTTGCTTCAAAATTTCCTTCGGAAACCTCTGAAGATGTGCTTTGGAATCGCTTGATGTTTTGCTTTGGAATCCTTCGATGATTTGCTTTGGACGATTCAATTCGGAGTCCTTCGAGGATATGCTTCAAAATCCATTTCCGAATTGCTTTGAAATCCTTTTCCTATTTGCTTTGGAATTTCTCGACACTTTGTTTCGAAATTTCTCGACGATTTGCTTCGGAATCGCTCTATGATCTGCTTCGGAATCCCTAATCCTATTTTGCTTCGGAATTTCTCGACGATTTGCTTCGGAATCCCTCCATAATTCAATTCGGAGTCCCTCGAGGATTAAGTTTGGAATCCCTCAAGGATTCAATTCCTAGCCCCTCGATGATTAACTTTGGAATCCCTAATGCTTCGGACCCCTTCTCCGATTTGCTTCGGAACTACTCGACGCTTGCTTCATTTTTTTCGGAGTCTTAAGGATTTGTTTTGAAATCGCAGATCGCTCGACGATTTGCTTTGGGATCTTTGGACGATTCGCTTCGGAAGCTCTAGAGGATTTGCTTCGGAATTCGTCTACGCTTGCTTCGAAATTTCTCAAGGATTTGTTTGAGAAACCTCTGAAGATTTGCTTCGGAATCGCTCGATGATTTGCTTCGGAATCCTTCGGCGATTTGCTTCGGAATTCCTCGAGAATTTGCTACGAAATTTCTCGACGATTTGCTTCGGAATCCCTCCGGAGTTCAATTCGGAGTTCCTTGAAGATTAACTTGGGAATCCTTCGAGGATTCAATTCGTAGTCCCTCGATGATTAACTTTGGAATCCCTAATCCTAATTTGCTTCGGAATTTCTCGACGATTTGCTTTGGAATCCCTTTGGAGGTTCAATTCGGAGTCCCTCGAGGAGTAGCCTCGAAATCCTTCTCCGATTTGCATCGGAACTTTTTGACGCCTGGCTTAATTTTTTTTCGGAGTCTTTTAAGGATTTGTTTTGGAATCGCAGATCGCTCGACGATTTGCTTTGGGATCTTTGGACGATTCGCTTCGGAAGCTCTTGAGGATTTGCTTCGGAATTCGTCTACGCTTGCTTTAAATTTTCTCGAGGATTTATTTCGGAAACCTCTAAAGATTTGCTTCGGAATCACTCGACGATTTGCTTCGGAATCCCTCCAGAATTCAATTCGGAGTCCCTCGAGGATTAACTTTGGAATCCCTCGAGGGTTAATTTCGTAGTCCTTCAATGATTAACTTTGGAACCTCTAATCCAAATTTGCTTAGGAATCTCTCTTAGCTTTGGAATCCCGTCGGATGATTCAATTCGGAGTCCCTCGAGGATTCGCTTCGAATTGCTTCGGAATTTCTCGACACTTTGCTTCGAAAATTCTCGACGATTCAATTCGAAATCTCTCAAGGATTTGCTTCGGAATTTCTCGACGACTTAATTCTCTCGAGTCTTTTGAGGATTTGCTTCGGAATCACTCGATCGATGATTTGCTTTGGATTCCCTGGGGCTCTCCTTAGCCGTGCGGTAAGACGCGCGGCTACAAAGCAAGACCATGCTGAGGGTGTCTGGGTTCGATTCCCGGTACCCGGTCTAGGTAATTTTCGGATTGGAAATTGTCTCGACTTCCCAGGGCATAAAAGTATCATCGTGTTAGCCTCATGATATACGAATGCTAAAATGGTAGCCTGGCTTAGAAATCTCGCAGTTAATAACTGTCGAAGTGGTTAACACTAAGCTGCGAGGCGGCTCTGTCCCAGTGTGGGGATCTAATGTCTATAAGAAGAAGAAGAAGTCCCTCGAGAATCCAATTCGGTGTCCTTCGGTTTAATTTTGGGATCCCTCGATGATTAACTTTGGAATCCCTTGAGGATTTGCTTCAAAATCCTTCATTGATTTGCTTCGGAATTTTTCGACACTTTGCTTCTAGACGATTTGCTTCAGAATTTCTCGACGAATCCCTCCATGATTCAATTCGGAGTCCCTCTAGGATTACCTTTGGCATCCCTCTAGGATTTGCTTTGAAATCCTTCTTCGATTTGCCTCGGAATTTCCCGACATTTTGCTTCGAAATTTCTCGACGATTTAATTCCAGGGCTGTTACAACAGTCGCGGATTTCGCGATTTTCGCGTTTTTCGCGAATTTCGCGGATTTGTCGCGGATTTACCCTTCCAGTCGCGAAAATCGCGGATCCGTTAAATATTGTCGCGAAAATCGCGGATTTATAATTACACTCTCGCGAAAATCGCGATTTCTCTCAATTTAATTTTAGGAATAATTGAACATGTCATTTATTTGGGCTAGGGATGACGAGCTCGGTGGTCTAGTGGCTACCGCTTCTGCCTTATAAGCAGGAGGTCGTGGGTTCAATTCCAGGCTCGTCCCTTTCCTACTTTGTATTTCTATCTTAGTTCTTTCTGTGTTTCACGTTCTACCAGAACGATTCCTACTGTTAAAACTTCTTCAACACTAACAATCCAAAAACCTCCCGTGGCACCTATGAGAGGTCGTAGAGTTCTCTGCATCTTTCTTAAGTAGGTGTTCAACTAACCATCCTTCCCCTTCCTCAGCATTCGCAAGGACGTGGCCATGACAGATCTCGACTATTGGATGGTGCATTGCTTCCTTCTAAGAGATAGCGATTAGTCCCAAATCAATATCTGTGGTAACGGATGAAAGTGTTGCTACTCTCATACAATAGTCTTGGCTTGTACCACCTACGAATTTGTGCGAAATGCTCAATGCTAATGCTAATGCTAATGTCATTTATTTGGGCTAGGGCTTCCATTTTTCCCGGGAAACGGGAAATGAAATAATAATTTCCCGGGATTTCCCGGGATCCCGGGAAATAAAAAAAACTCTCGAAACTAATTCAAAATCGTAGTTTAAATTTGTCGTAAAATATGATTTCGAAAATATACATTCGACATCAGGGATGCTTGCTATTTTGTCCTCAAATGATGAAAGAGTTGTTGAAAGCTGAGAAAGTTTTTGTTCAGTTCGAAAAGCGTTAACTCCTTCTACAAAACGTTCGCCATGTCATAAGTATCAGCATCTGCTCTGGCTCTAGAGTAAGATATGCAGTGTACTGATGAGCTCCGCTATGTGCTACTTTTCCATAATTTTTTCAAAACTTTTTCAGGTTGTATCCGCATTTTTCCATTTTTGGACGACGGCTTCGAGAGATTCTCTTCTCTTATCGCCAAAATATTCATAACATGAACTATTCTTATACTCGACGACTTTTTTAAGTGCATAGAATCTTCTGGTCAACTTTGAAGGATAAACCATTTTTATTCATGTACGTCCACTTGAACACATTTTCGACTTTGAATGTATTTAAAGCAGATGAATGAAATATTTGAAATGAGAATTCTTCCATTCGAAATAAAAAAGAGCTTTCAGGCGAGTGCTTGATTGTCGTACTTTAACCCTTTATAAGGCAGACGAATCTAAACAATAAATTAACAAAAACAACAATAGGACACAATGTTGACATGGTATTAAACTCAAATGTATGTTTGTTATACATTAAACAGTTCAGAAACATTGAAAAATTGGTGGCAATATAGTTGCCACTGCCCGCCAAGCGGTAAAACATTGGTGGCAATATAGTTGCCACTGCCCGCGAAGCAGGACAACATTGATGGCAATATAGTTGCCACTGCCCGGCAAGCAGGAAAACAGGCAACAACAAAAAATATAAAAGATTTTTAAAATTTGGTTTTACGTAGAACCAGTCAAATCAAGGTACGTTACATTTTTTGATGAAGAGTCCTAGTCAGAAAACGCATTATGAGTGAAAAAAAAATTTCGCTTTTTTTCTCCCAAGGGACCCTTGGGAAAAAACACAATTTCGTCAAAAATCCAAAAACCAAATATACAGAAAGGCAAAGCTTTTTTCACGCTAATCACGTAGTAATCTAACACAGGAGATTCAAAATAATTGATACCAACGCGAAAAAATATATCTTTGTCGTTTTTTTAACGAATTATAACTGAAAATCCTTTTTCCACTCGAAACTTACGTTCGTAAAAAAACTGTTCTCAAATTGACATTTCAATTTTTTATGGCTCAAATTCATCTGGGGTGTTACTAGGAAGCAAATAAAGTCACTACATGTGAAATAATAAGTAGAGCTCTTGTTAATAAATAGAAAAACATATTATTTTTTGGTGGCAATATAGTTGCCACTGCCTTATAAAGGGTTAAAGATCCTGACTATAACATTTTTTTCAGTCAAACTTTGCTTGAAATGCTAAACAGCACCTAAAACGCATCAAATTGCAAAAGTTTTTCGAGTATTTGTTGTAAGGTAGTTGTAATGATCGCATACTATAGACCTAAAATCTGTTTTTCCATCAAGATCTGTTAGCCCACCAATATTATAAAATATTCAAATAAATTTTTTTAGAAATATCTCAAAATACAAACGAGTCTTCGCAATATGAGTCTGTTCGAGAATTGAATCAAAAAGGATTGAAGGTCTTAAAAAACATTTGACAATAATAGGACAAACCTGCCAAAGCGGTCACTGCTATTGCCTGAATATCTGCGAACATTGGTAGCTCTGCTGTTTCACCACAGACACTAAACTTTTAATTCGACTTCACAACGCTTACCGACGTTTGGACCTACTGAGTAAACAAACGATAGATACAAACTGGTTATTTGTCTCGCCTCTCTTCAACACGTGTTGGAATGTACCGTATGATTCTGTAGCATTTTCAGTTCTTAAACTTCAAAAGTGAAATAAATAGTGAGATGATGCTAGTAAAAAATTTAATTGATACCCCAAAATCCGTTATCATGAAATTTAAAAAATAAGACAATTATTTCAAAATATTTTAGTATGTTCATTTCCCGGGAAATTCGGGAAACTGACACATAAATCCCGGGAAACGAGAATCCCGGGAAATATGATTTCCCGGGAAATCGTTTCCGGGAATGGAAGCCCTAATTTGGGCGTTTGCAAAATAGGCAACCCGTCGAAATCCAAACGCATGGTATTTGAATAATCTTTCAATAGTCGTATGGATGTTGGTTTAAGTGGACACATAGAAAGTCTGTCGAATTGTCAGATCGATCATATTGCATTTCTGGATTACCGAAATGCCGAGAGCTATTTATTTTATTGCTTAGAACTTTTGTGCTGCTAATTGCGGAATTACAATTATGATAGCTTGCGCTGCATAAAGGGTCGACGATAAAGTCGGATCAAACGCAGTAAAATTCACACCTGCTACTGCCGGGACGGAACTGATAGCTGATCGAAGCTGTCTTTATTTAGGTGATTTAAAATTTATAATTTTAGGTTCAACGCCAATGCGGAAAGGAATAAGAAGGATTTAGCAATTTTAATTAAGAGGAAGGCCGGACCAGAAGAACCGTCTTGCGAGTCAACCAAGGGCTTCGTCAGTTATTTGAATTTAAATTTACCACATAAAAATGATTGTAAGGATAAAATTTGGTAGGTCCGACGGCTCCGGCTTCTCCCTGAGGACTGGAATTGTGGGGTTCCTGCCGCTTTGAATAGCTTTTAATCTAAGGGTGGTGCAAATATGGTTCATCTGCATCCTCAAGTGTCTCGCAGTAATCTTTTCTTGCACGCTGTTCTCCGGTGGTATGTTAACTTGCTGCTGAAGCTGAAGGATTTATGTCTAGGTTGGGAATGCCACATTTTGACCATTTTCGCCAATATTAGCTGCCAAACAGAAAATCCTTGTGGATTGTTCGACCCTTCTTTTTGTGAGAAAGGATCAGATTGCTTTTCAATGGTTAAGGCGATATTCAGAAATCCGAATATCGTCGGTTGAACGAGGTTTTTTAATTGCCCGACGATTAGTTACGTCTAGATTTGTACCATGCTCAATGACTATTGCAGGCATCTTATATTCAAACCATTCAGTATTCATCCTTTGTTCTATTATGCATTCCAATAGCTTTTTGGTAGGCTAGTTTTTGTTCCATTACCTTCGCTTCAAAATTCCTCACTGTTCCTATATCCATTGAGAGTCGTTCCATCGCATCGTTCGTGATTACTCAGTTGCAGCAAACTGTCTGACTGACTCTTCTGGGATGTCTAGTGCATGTTATCTTCGCTTGAAACTCTTCCGTGAAATGAACAACGTGTCGAGTCTGCCGTGTCGTATAAGCTTAGTAATACCCATCCATTATCTCATACGTAGTGATAATGACATCATTTTGCAAATCGTGAATATTATCCAAGTTCTTAAAAATTCGCAGGCCTTAGAACCGTTTCTGTCCACCTCTGGTTTCATTTCGCCTGAGTGCTTTTAAATCAGATTCGTCAGGCTTTGCTCGGGCTTCTGCAGAGTTCTGTAGAGAATCGCTTGCTTAAAAAAAATAGTCTATATAGGATTTATGGAAGTACACAATGCAATGACTGATCAATAAATAGCTTGATGCGTCCAAGGCGTTGTAAAACGATAGTAGAGATTAGAAGAATACTATATAGCGTACTAAAAAGTATAATTCAAATATAGCCCTTGGTCTAAGTAAAAAACCATATTTTCGTTTGTCGCGGATTTGTTTTTACAGTCGCGGTTTTCAATTTGCTAGTCGCGGATTTTGCGGATTGGAATTCGACTAGTTTGTAACAGCCCTGTAATTCAGAGCCCCTTGAGGATTTGCTTCGGAATTTGTTGACGCTTTGCTTCCGAATTCTTCGACGATTTGCTTCGGAATTTCTCGAGGATTGATGTCGGAGCCTCTCGAGGAATTGCTTCGGATACTTTGACGATTCGCTATGGATTCTCTGAACGATTTGTTTCGAAATCCTTTGAGGATTTGCTTAGGAATTTCTTGACGCTTTGATTCTTAATCTCTAATAATTTGATCCCTGAAAAATTGAAAAAAAAAATGATTGTATGATTAGCTTCCCTTCGCATTCCCTGAAGAATTCGAAATCACTGAAGGATTCGCCAATGGCTAATTAATTTTGCTACTGGTATTGTGTTGGTGTGCGCTTGGACTGTCCCGATTGCCACCGATATTATCGACGGCGATGTCGGCAAGGACAAGCTCGGTTGTTAAGACTGCGGATTCAACGTTCGGTTTTTTGAACCCATGATACGAAAATATTGATTTCTAAGGATTTTTCTGTTATTTAAACGTTTTTCTACTACACAAAGATGTGTATTTCCAGTTTCTTTTTCCACGGCACCTACGTAACACAATCATGAGCTACATTGAACATGAAGTTTGTAAAAAAAAAAACACACATTTATTCCAACGTTGAAATTTCAAACAGACTGTTTCTCTGCACACCAGGAACTGTATTAAAGTAACTTTAGCTGACAAACAACTATTTTATCCTTTCAATAATGGAAAAATTGGTGATGAAAGTAATCAAACTTATCATCATTCATTTTTTTACTGTTATGCAACAAATGCGAAAAAGCATGTTTACTCAACACAGCATTTTTTGTTGTCCCTCTAACAGATTCTTAGGGTAAATCCTAGAAATTCACATTCAATTAATTTCCTTTGCTGTTTGGTAACATGCTTGGAAACTCTTTAGAGAATTCTAACCTGATGTTTGATGCTTTATGTCTGCATGTCTGAAATGTTTCATTGAAATCTGAGAGGGTGCTTTCAACTCCGAATACTATTTCGGAACGAAATGCGTGCTTTGTGATATCAGTATCTGTCATACATATATAATATATCTGCCATATCGAATCAGAAAAGACATTTGAAATGCAATTTGTGTTTCAAATTGGTAAATGTTCTCCTCGTTCGTCGGTATCTAAGAGAGGTGTAACATTACCTCTTTTTTAGTCATGTTCTAGGATTATAGAACCCTGTAAATCTAATCGCCTTAGTTGCTGGAATTATCCTTCAAAGCATCCATCCCGCATTCAATACTATACCCGCCAGTCGGAAGCTGCTACATATTTCACAGATATGATAAGACTCGTGATTTTATTTTCTTTGTCGTCACTAGATCTACAAGTAAAATATGACGAAAGTCTTCTCATGATGCGCAGCTCATGCTGCCGATGTGTCGTTGTTACGCTTCTTCATGCCTGTATTCATCTAAAAAGCATGCAGCACATGATTTATGCGTTTGGGCACGGAACTTGTTCCGACCGTTTTTTTTTCTTCCTCTCACTGTTTTGTTTAGACAGTTTCGAGGAAGTTTTAAACGCATTCTTCATACCTTACACTACACAAAAACGCAATCCGCGCTGAGCCTGGTTTTATTGCCTCTGGAGTGACGTATACAAGGAGCAGAATACTCCAGCCGGGCGAAGCATTCCAACAACACCAACAGCAACGGCAGTGTTTAGCTTGCTTACTTGTTGGTCGGGTTCAGTGTGTGCATTAAAGTTGCCTTATTTGGGGTGATTTAGTACGCTGCTCGTTAAGAGACTCACCCAGAAAGCGATTTAGGTTTTTTTTTTGTGATGTGGAGCAATGTGAGGTAGTTCTGTTTTTGTCGGATCTCAGTTGAATGTGGAAATAAATCTCTTTTAGTTTATTACTTCATGGCACCTAATGATTATGAATGTGTTTGATTTAAAAAAAAAGCTAAACTATTTTTAATGAGAATTTATTATTTGACACGGTTGTTTCGGATCATCAAACTATTAACTGAACAAAATTTAATATTTTATTTTCAAAATTTCATAATCTGTTTAAAATACATTCTGTAATAGAAATCACAGAAAATGGTATTTGTAAATCATTTAGTTACAGATATCCAGGATTTTTTGAAATCGATCTATCGAAAAAGAATTGACTCTTCGTTTTGGTTTCAGACGTTACCGATCACTTCTAATGGATCAAAGCGTATATGAAGACACAAGTGCTATCACAGCATGACCATAAGAGTAACTGAACTTTTTTCATAAAACAGCAAAAGTATCTTAACTATGTTGCTCGTTACAAACCAGCCGAAATGTGGAAAGTAAACTGTGAGTAATTAAAATGTCATCCTCGTCAAGTGTCACCCTAGCCGGGAGTTTTGCGACTATCCTTTGAAGAGTCTGAACGGGTGCCTTCTGTACATTTCTGTACATTTTCCTCGTCTTTCTCCGTCGCAGGGAAGCAAAAAAAAACTTGTACAAATATTACACGCAAACCGAGCCGACGAGTGTGCGGTTGGTTGGAATTTTTAATTAGAGCTCATTAGCACCGAGAGACCTGTTCTGATGTTCTGTTGCGAAGTCGAAGCCCACCGCGGCTAAAGAGAGTAAAAGTTATCCAACTCCCGACGGTCGACAGCGCATCCGAAGTTTCTTTGATCAGCAAGCGGGAGTAGGCTTTAGGTTCTTCCGCTGAAGGAAAAAAAACAGCCATGAGAATTGTAAAATGTTACCTTCCTAATGGAGGGCTTACAGCTTTGGTGTGACCTACTAACCGCGTGCTGCCTTACTCCGTCGAATGCCGTGATGACGCTGTAAAAAAGAGCTTCGTCAAGAGGATGAATCCTTTTTACCCCTTCTCTCTTCAGTCTGCTTTAAAGGCACTTTCAGTGAGTTTATGATTTATCTGCGGTTCTGTGAGTAGTTGCCTTTTTGGGGCGCCTGAACCTTTGAATGACGGTGCTATTTACCGGTTTCGTTTTTACTTCAGACGGGATCAACTTGCGTTCCAAATTAGCATCTATTTGTGGACCTAATGTATGCCGAGGCGTTTTTCCGGAATTGGATCTAGCGGAGGAATAAAAAAAAATGAACATTATAATTTAATGGCAAAAAGGGTACTCGTATGTAGGGATTTTTGTTAACAAAAAAGTTAGCCTTTTCAGCTTCACTGAGTCTTTATGTAGGCTATAATTTATAAATTTAATTCGATAAAGAATCAAATGTACAATAAAATTATTTGAACAAAATGGTCAACTTTTTAAATGCTAATCTAAAATGAAAATCAACCTAGTCTCCTACGACTATCGTAGCCATGCATTCACATGATCCAACCATCATAAAGTAAATCTAATATGCGTGAAAGAAATCCCTGTTGCGATCTGATCGTGATTCATAGATTAGTCAGCGAAACGCAAGCACGCACCTTCCCGATTTTGGACACGAGCACACATATGGTGCTTGTTAAATAGAAGATGGTTCATGCTGGCAGTAATTCCTAGTCAGTCACCATATAACCAACGGCATGAGAGCCCCGATGAGCGGACGCTAGATTTACGTTTCACAAATGGGCATCATATCGTTTTTCCTACTGAGGTTGCTTCATTCAATTCAGCGGCACTCGGTTGGCGTGGCTACTGCCTCACTCTTCCACCGAGAGGAGGGGCTTAACCGTGCCAATTCATCATTTTATTCTTTGCCCTGTGGTGCAGAAGATGTACAGATAGAAGACCTGCGGAGTTGAGCGAGTGTGTGAAAGGATACGCAGAAATGGGGCTTGGTAGATTTATGACCATGCGTTGCTCATTTCATGCTAGATGTGTACCAGAGCCCCAGTTGTCATGTGCCATATGCAAATCGCGGAATGATGCTCCCACCAGGATACTTCCACATATTTTTTTTGTCTTCATCCTTTGTGTTATGTACGGAGTATATAAAAATTGTTTCCCTTCAAGCCGTTATATGAATAACAGATTATACTCTTGGACAAATTGGGTTGTTTCCCGCAGACATTTATTCACTGCAACCATCGCTCTTTATGGCTTTAGTATTCCCAAAAAGGATATTTCTCTAAATGGACAATTTTTGTTCATTCAATTCATACTTCAAAATATCAGAATAATAATAAATTTGTTGAAAATGTTTGTTTTTTGCCAAACAAGAATAACTATTCTTTTGTAAACTGACGAGCTCGGTGGTCTAGTGGCTATCGTTTCTATCCTAGTCCTTTCTATGCTTTACGTCCTACCAACACGATTCCTACTGTTAAACCTTCCCCACTAACAATTCCAAAACCTCCCGTGGCACCTGTCAGATGCCGTAGAGAACTTCATTTTTCTTAAGTAAGTGTCCAACTAACCATCCTACCCCTTCCTCAGCATTCGCAAGGACGTGGCCAGGACAGATCTCGACTGTTGGAGAGTGCCTCTGGTTAGCTCTAAATCAATATCTGTGGTAACGGATAAAAGTGACTCTACTGTGCATGCAAAAAAAACAGGACTTTGTAAATTTTTGTTCTGATTACATAAATAATAAATTAAAAACTTCATCAAAATCAAAATCAACAACAATTGATAAGTGCAGTCAATTTAAGCCCTCCGTTAAAAGGAAACATCTTCAGATCAATCTTAATAAAAAAAATTACTTCTCTAAATGTGGTCGAAAACTTCGTCTTCCTACACGGCCAGAAATCGTGCCAATTCTGCAGAATCCGCCCATTCATTTGTTGAGAGGTGGTAAAGGTCATCCCTTCCGATGGCGGTCACCGAACCAGCCAGGCACCACCAACCGTTGCCTGATCACTTCCTTCAGAAATTAATTACCAACTAGCCCTCAGGCAAACGACGTCACGGACGAATTTTTCATTAATACCGTCTCTTGCCGCTGGGGATGCTAACTTCTATTGCTTGCGTGTAATAAAAATTATCGTTCTAATCTCCCGTTTTCTGCCTTGGCTTAGTGGCTGTTCTGTGGTTTCCATCGTCGTAGGTATCTTACTGTGTGCAGCTCGCCAACAAGACGACCTGCTATTGCTGCTGCCATTTCCACTGAGGAGCATAAAAACTCAGCTTGTGAACTCGCGTGATCCCAGAACAACAAACCGAACCTGGTTTTGTGACTCTCTGTGCTTTTTTGCCATCTAATAAAATAACTCGTCGACGTTTTGTTTATGTTGAATCAGTGGTTTTCAACTTTTCAACCGATAAAAAACGAAACGTTTTTTTTTATTTGGGGTAAAGCCTCCTACTGCTACATTTCAAACAGAGTATTAGAAATTTTGTGTTCAAGTCCTTACTACATGCCTAATTGTACAATTTTGTACATTAGACATTTATTATTATTCCGGATTCCGTCTTAACTGAGGCTGTGGGGAAGTTTTCCCTCAATTGACAACCACCGTGTTAGGTAGCACATGCTTTTCGACCTTTAAGAAGCAGAGCACAACCCACATGAGCAGATATTCTGTGGTAGGTTGTATACCAACGCTACCATAAAATTAATTTTTATGTTTCAATTCTCTCTTTTCGGGAAATTTTCCGTTTGGAACACTTTTCTGGTTGATAATTGAAATGGACCTGCTTGCTGCTTTGTCAGCATCTCTCCCTCCAAAAAAGAAACGGGGATTGCACTTGCTTTGGATGGTGACTCGTGCGATACCGTTATCTGGAACGACCGTGCTGCTGCTGCGGCGGCGGCGGAGTTGCTCACGTGGCAATTTCACGGAATTATCCACAGTTATTTAGCTTTAATGGCTTCGACACCGACCCTGGGTTCACCTGTTGTTGTGACCGTCATTTTGCTCAATGAAAAAGTTGTTTTTCTTTATATCGGAAGGTGCTAAAATCAGAACCGAAAAGATCAATTAACAAAACCTGCACGCACGAATTCCCGAATCCGGAAAACAAATTTCAACTTTTCTAATTGGTAGGCATAGATACGTATGAAACGAAACAACGGAAAATGCCATTTCTATAGGAAAGTTACTTCGAATTTCCCTCGACGGCCGGGTGGAAGTTTCCCAGCGGAACGATACGCTTTTCCAATATACTTTGTCTTACGAGTTTAACCTCATCGCTTCGTGAATATGATATAACATCACATAACATTACTCAGCTCCAATTGATGTTTTGTATGTTCGTGCTTGAAATAAATCATAAATCTGGGGGAAATGTTTGCCGGCGCTCTTATCTCGTTATTTGTTGGGCCGGTTGGGGCGCGGGTGATCGGATCCGGAAAAGGGGAGATGAAAGCTCGTAAAATTATTCTTCAGCTCAATCGGGTTTTGTGGGCTTTGTGTGCCGAATCGAATTCTATGGGAATTCTATAAGAGGGATGAAATTATTTATCACCTGGCTCTCCGAGCACTGACTGGTTGGGAGCTTTGGATTGGATGTGGCGTACCTCTGTCGAATTTATGTCTTTATGTGTGAATTATGAATATATAGTAGCGATAGCTGGAGGATAAAATATGTGAGCGCATTAAACTTTAATAGATACGATAAAATGTTCCACCATAGGAATTTAATTCAATAAAATCTACCAAATATTTTATTTTCACTGGCAGAGTTTTTATTAATTTATTGTTCCCCTGTCATAAGACGAGTTTAAACAATCCCATTGAATTCCACCACTTAATTGTATCCTGACAGATACGTATTTCGACCTCAACAGTAAGGCCGTCTTCAGTGTCTTGTACTTGACTCGACTTCGGACAAGACACCGAAGACGGCCTTACTGTTGAGGTCGAAATACGTATCTGTCAGGATACAATTAAGTGGTGGAATTCAATGGGATTGTTTAAACTCGTCTTATGACAGGTGAAAACATTCCACTAAAAAGCTCAAAATAATTTTCTTATCAATTTATTGTTATTAAATTTTATCCTTTCTGTTCAAGAAATCTACTGAATGCCCTTAAAACACAGCTTACGAATCTTATAAAAAAAAACCTACATAACGGGTAAAAAAATGCATTCACACTTAACACAATAATGCTCAGGAGCAATCTGTTTTCGTATTTTCGAACCTGCAACGAAACATTGTTTGGAAAAATAGGAACAACGTTCCCGAATACGATAGTTTCTTTGGTTAAACTGTATTATGACTTTATTTCCAATAAACAAAATAACAAAACAAATGCATAATTACTCGTGGAAGTCATAAGAAGAATATTTTTGAATGACTCGAAAAGCTTCTTATATTAGAGGCGGCAACAGCTGCCGACTACATTTTTGCATTGGAACGCCGCTGTAATTTATTTCTGAATCTATACCATTTCGTCGAATGACATTTGATCGAAAGAACATTACGTCGAATGGACATTTGGTCGAAGGGACATTTGGTCAAAGGGACATTTAATCGAAATTTCCACTAGAGACGTAGGACATTTGGTCGAAAGGACAGTACGTTGAATGGACATTTGATCGAATGGACATTTACTCGAAATTGAATTTTAGAATAAAGAATCTGTGTACATTTGGTCGAATGACGTTTGGTCGAAAGCGGATTTTCGAATCAAAAATCTTTGCACATTCAGTCTAATGACGTTCTGTCGAATAGCTATTTGAAAGAAAAGAACTTTAGTCAATAACAATTAAAAACTAAATGATTTATTGTGGTGTTTCTAAAAGTCACATTTTTTTCTTATTATTGAAGAGACTTTCAGCCCCGAGAAGTCACATATTTATTGCTCCATTATTGTCAAAAGAATGATGGGTTCATAAAAAGAATAAATAATACGATAACGGTGAATATTCCGAGAATATTCCCGACTGGGAATTGGCTTTGGCGAACCCAGGGTGGCCACCGAACCGGGAAAAACGGGAAAAGCGGGAAAAAGACGGGAAATTGAAGTCACCGGGAAAAAAAGCGGGAAAAACCGGGAATTCAGAACATGAACCGGGAAAAAATAAATTTTTGACAACTTACATTCAAAATTCTTCAAAGTTTTTAATGAAGTTGATATAAATGGAAAGATTAACTCTTTAATTTTTATTGTTCAATCGCATTCTAACTGAGTTATTTGATTTTAGTACATAAGGCGTGAGGTCCTTTCCTGTCGGGTACAATATCCACTGCGACCAGATATTTAAGGTGTGAGGTATAAAAAAATAAGTAGTTTTTTCCAGATCCATTTGCATCTAGATCATTTTGATTCCTATTTCGAGTAATCGGCTTTTTGACTGACTTGCGATATTTTGTACGTATGCGTACATTTGTTGTAGGATATCTTCAGTTATGGGGTTGAGGGATATCCTTTAGTATAGGACCTAAACGATTTGTGATTAATTAAATCTGTTAAACAAAAACTTGGGCAAAAATATGAGTAATTTACCATATTTCATAAATATTATAAGACATTGCACAATGGGGAAATCCGATTCCAAAGGTGGAAAAAATTGATAACTTTCTTCACGAACAACTTACAGAAGAGATCAAGAGCTTATTCGAAAGAGAATTTTGCAAAGAATTCAGTGAGTGCTGTTTCATGGACGTGGAACGCTTCTGTATGTAGTTATCGAGCTCGTTTTGCCCTAATGCCCCATATATCGCGAGTTTACAAACTATTTATCATTTTATCTTTAAGACATTGTTCTAAAATTGTGTTTATCTCTTCACTGTGGATCCACAGAAGGGCACTAAATATATTTTGTTGGTAAAAGTTGGAAATTTTAGGGATTTTGGGGTCAAATAAGCATCAAAGTGCATTTTATGTGCAATTTTCATGTATGTATTCCGTAAAAATTAGTAATATTTACAGATAAGTGTTAATATTATTGTCTCAAAGTGTTGAACAGATATTGACAAATGTTTGTCGAACAAAAATTAATGAAATAAATCGTTTCACAAATGTTTTATTTGGTTATTTATTGAGTAAAAAACGATTTTTAAAAACTTTTGAATAGCACCGATGCCAAACATTTCCAAACCATACCCGATAGCACAACTAGACAAGAATAGTCATATGCTATGAGTCTTGATGTGATCATAGATAGGAGGTGATGGGAGGTACTCTTTTTTCTTACCTTTTGCCCAAATTCCCCTATAAAATAATATAACTCAATGATTCTGAGCAAGGAAATGATGTAGTAATGTTAATTTAGTTGATATTTTCCAATGATATAATGAAAATAACAAATAATCATATAATTCATTAAAAATATTGAATTATAGGGGATTTAGGGGTTATACAGCTCATTTAATGTAATTTTGTATACAAAATAGGATAACTTTTCTCACGAGCGACTCACAGATAAGGTTAAGGGCTTATTCGAAAGCGAATTTTCCAAGAAATTCAGTGAGTGATGTTTTATAGACATGAGACACTTCTGTATGTAGTTATTGAGCTGCTTTTGCCACAATGTCCCGTACATCAAAATGTTTCATATTTTGGTACTTTTATCTTTTGAAAATTTCAGTTTCCCTCTTCATTGTAGATCCATACATAGCACTATACATATTTTGTTGGAAAAATTTTGAAATTTAAGGGAATTCGGGGTCAAATAATCATCAAACTGCATCTATGTGAATTATTCATGTATTCTGTAAAAAATAATAATACCCAAGAAATCATTTGCACTATATTACGTCGAATGATCATTTACGGTTAATATACGGTGATTTAAAAACTTGTAAGCATTGATGTAGCTCTACATATGATAAATTTTGGCGGAATCAACAGCTTATTGATTATTCAGAAATTTACAGATAATAGTTTATATTATTGTCATAATTTTTTTTTAACGGAAATGGATACCATAAAAAAAATCCATATATTGCCATTTCCAGCTCTCGATGGATTTTTGGGAAAATCATAGATCGCACTTTGAGCAGTGATGTCAAATATTTTACAATATCTATTATTATTCCAAGCTTCATCTAAATGCATGAAACTTGGAAATAACCGTCTGTTGAACCACTATTGCAATTATTGTAATATGCTTCCGCAAAGAATTCAAATTCTAACTAACTTGAAAGTAGCGAAAAGATTAACTTTCACTACAAATCATTATTATTTTTCTAGAGTTTGATCAAACAAATGTACTGGCAACCCTGCCGAGCCCACATGTTCATTTGAAAACATAAACAACTTTCGTTGGCGCCAACCCGTTTTACCCGATTCATCAGCCCGCCAACCGGGAGAACAGAGGATTTTGACATCTCGCACTTATGACTATCTCGCACTTCTGAAGTGCGGAGTCCAAAGAGGTGGGAAGTGCGCAATATTACATTAAAAATTGATTTTTAAGACATTTTGGGACAAATAAGTGAAAAAAATCATTAATTATGTATTTAAAAAAAAAAGTTTCTGAGCCCTAAACCCTTTTTTCAATGCAATCTACTTGTCTATTTGTCAATATTTGTCATTTTTATAGTATCATTGACAAATTATAAATGAATCAATGTTACTCCATCATTTCTTAACCCAGAATCATTGAGCTATATTATTTCATAAGGGGAATTTGGGTGAAACGTTATGAGAAAAGAATATTTCCTATTTATTCCGATCTATTATCACTTCGACTAATATATTTACTCTTATCTAGTTGTGCAAACGGGTATGGTTTGGGAATGATTGGCATCGGCACTTTCCAGAAGCATTTAAAAAATCGGGTTTTACCTAATAAATCACAAAACAAAACACTTGCGAAATGATTATTTCATTAGTAATTGTTTCGCAAACATTTATCAATGTTTGTAGAACATTTTGGGAGAATAATAATATTTTTATTAATTTTTACAGACAGAAATTCACGTTAAGTGCAATTTAATACTTATTTGACCCCAAAATCCTTTAAATTTTCAACTTTTACCAACAAAGCATGAATAGTGCTTTTCTATGGATCTATAATGAATAGGAGAACACATCTTTAGTATAATACTTGGAAGATAAAGGCATGAAAAATATGATAAACTGTGATGTATGGGACATTGGGGCAAAAGTAGATTAATAACTATATACAGAAGTGTCTCACGTCTATAAAACATCTCTCACTGAATTTCTTGGAAAACTTCCTTTCGAATAAGCCCTTAATCTTCTATGTGCGTCGTCCATGAAAAATGTTATACTATTTTGAATAAAAAATTACATTAAATGAGCTGTATGACCCCTAAATCCCCTATAATTCAATATTTTTAATGAATTATATGATTATTTGGTATTTTCATTATATTATTGGAAAATATCAACTAAATTAACATTACTACATCATTTCCTTGCTCAGAATCATTGAGTTATATTATTTTATAGGGGAATTTGGGCAAAAAGGTAAGAAAAAAGAGTACCTCCCATCACATCCTATCTATGATCACATCAAGACTCATAGCATATGACTATTCTTGTCTAGTTGTGCTATCGGGTATGGTTTGGAAATGTTTGGCATCGGTGCTATTCAAAAGTTTTTAAAAATCGTTTTTTACTCAATAAATAACCAAATAAAACATTTGTGAAACGATTTATTTCATTGATTTTTGATCGACAAACATTTGTCAATATCTGTTCAACACTTTGAGACAATAATATCAACACTTATCTGTAAATATTACTTTTTTTACGGAATATATGAAAATTGCACATAAAATGCACTTTGATGCTTATTTGACCCCAAAATTCCTTAAATTTCCAACTTTTACCAACAAAATATATTTAGTGCCCTTCTGTGGATCCACAGTGAAGAGATAAACACAATTTTAGAACAATGTCTTAAAGATAAAATGACAAATAGTTTGTAAACTCGCGATATATGGGGCATTAGGGCAAAACGAGCTCGATAACTACATACAGAAGCGTTCCACATCCATGAAACAGCACTCGCTGAATTCTTTGCAAAATTCTCTTTCGAATAAGCTCTTGATCTCTTCTGTAAGTTGTTCGTGAAGAAAGTTATCAATTTTTTCCACCTTTGGAATCGGATTTCCCCATTGTGCATTGTGGTGCGCACTACAAACATAAAAGCATAGAATCGAATATCGAAATATTCATTTTTTTCAAATGAATGTTTTCATCTTTAAGTTATTCTTTTAATGTCCAAGTTTGCCTTTGTATGTACTTCTGTTATTTGTATGTAATTTCCAATTGCACAGAATTCGAAAAAAATGAATATGGTAAATAGTATATTGGTTAACACATGTTCAAGAGTTGTTTGGAATTATTTTTGAAAATTCTACAAATCATTGAAAATGGATTGGATTTGGGCACGGAAAATCAAAATCCCGGCCCCATTTAAAATGCACGGGGACAAAAAATCCGGAAAATTTTCCCGAGGTGTAAGGTGGCCTTAAGATAGTTTTCTAATTTGTTACACGGGAAACAATGAATAGGTTCCATAGCTTAGAACATTTCAATATATGTACTAATATTGAATGGGAACGTTCAAAGTTTTCAATAAAAAAATCCAAGATTTACTTTCTAGACATTAATTCTAGAAATTAAAAAAGTTAAATTGAATAAATTACGAATCGAATGTTTGGATTTCCTAAAATATGTAGGGGAAATGACGGCTTTGGCAGGTTTTGTTCTATTATTGCCAGGGGGGGTTTTTATGACTGACTAGGCTCAAATTTGGCCTAAACATTCATTGCATATCAAAGAATATTGTGGCCAAATTTCATAAAATTTGGTCGACAAAAACCCCCCGGCCAATAATAGAACAAAACCTACCAAAGCCGTCTTTCCCCCTATAAATCTTTTTCAGAAAACTGAATCATTATTTTGGTCGGAAACGAAGGTTGCCTTCGGGTTAAATCTTTGTTCAAATTAGTTAATTAATAATTTGAGTATAAAAGGTATAAAAACTCTTACCTTGATTTTTTAGAGTTAAATTAACTGGGAAAATTTGACAAAAAATACCGGAAAAAGCGGGAAAAACCGGGAATTTGAAAATCGAGTTTCAGTGGCCACCCTGCCGAACCCCTCTAACCGACTACGATGAATCTATTCCACCTGGTCAAAAGAAATTCAGTCGAATGATGTTTCGTCATTAGACATGGCGTCGACTTAAGTCATATGATCATTTAGTCGAAATTAAATTTTCGGCTATTAATTAACGAATTATGGTTGAAAGAGAATTTTATTCTGAACTAATTATTGATTGAGTGAAAGTTTCAATAAAAGGAGTATGAAAATCATTTTCATTCGACCAAATGTCCCTTCGACTAAGCGTTCTTTTGACGAAATGTTATTTGGCCAAATGTCATTAGACTAAATGTTCCAAAGCCGTTTACGATGAAGTATTGGCAAAATAACATTGATATTGTGGGTTTTTGACCATGTGCCGAAAAATAGAATAGAGGGTATTTCTCCACCAGTACCTAATATTTTGCTATTTCTGTAGGTCTTCATTTTTTCTATAATCCACCAGGGTCTCCAGAACTTTCTGTTGGCTCATGTGAAAAATCCTCATTGGAATTCGTATTCGTTTCTTCCGCTGAAGATTGAACTTCCTCACGTCCACTGAATTCCTCTAATTAGTTTATCCATGTATCTTGTGGATTATTTATTCAAATTTAACCAAAAATCTATTGACGAATTATCCATTCGACTAAATGTCCTTTCGACTAAATGTCCATTCGACCACATGTCCTAGACCTCTTCATGTTTTCAAAAAGTATCAACAATTTATCCGGTCAGCCCAGAATCACAATTCTTATGCTAAAATAAGGCTTCTGTCAAATTTTCAGCTAATTCGGATAAAATTTCGAGGTGGCTCAAGTCGATTTAGTGTTTTTGGGCTTTTTTCAATTTTGAAAAAAATCTCAGCAGAGATATAAACGCTGAAAACCATCGCAACAGTCTCCATACGGAAGCTTAAGGTGTGCTCTACAAGTCTTGTGAACAATGCGATTCGTTTCGTTCATGTTTTGACCATGTTAAAGTGATTTTCGAGCGTTGAAGCTTTGATTTCAATTGTTATTACGATGCACTCAATGGTAAAAGCATACAGACATATGGTGAAATAAACCAAATTCGGAAGTCGTTTGTTGTTAGCATCAAATATCATATGATTTGATTTATGTTTTGTTCGAATAACTTGTTTGAAGAAATCCTAACGTGCAAATTAATGACAAATGTTCAGCTTCTGATTTTTAAGAATTTAACGGTAAATCGCACATTGGCAATTATATTACTCAAATGTCCAGGGTAAAAAGAGGAATAATAATATAATAAATAAGCAATGATTTGTCATGAATTCAAGAATTTCATAGAACACCGACTTTCAGGGAAACAGTGTTTTTATGCACATAAAAGCTCGAAAATCACTTTAACATGGTCAAAACATGAACGAAACGAATCGCATTGTTCACAAGACTTGTAGAGCACACCTGAAGCTTTCGTATAGAGGTTGTTGCGATAGTTTTCGGCATTTATATCTCTCGTTAGATTTTTTTCAAAATTGAAAAAAGCCCAAAGACACTAAATCGATATGAGCCACCTCGAAATTTTATCCGAATTAGCTGAAAATTTGACAGGAGCCTTATTTTAGCATAAGAATTGTGATTCTGGGTTGACCGGATGAATTTTTGATACTTTTTGAAAACATGAAGAGGAAATGTCCATTTGTCTAAATTTTCATTCGACTAATTGTCCATTCGACTAATTGTCCATTCGACTAAACGTCCCTTTGACCAAATGTACTTTCACCTAAATGGCATTTTGACCACATGTTTATTCGACTAAATGTCCATTTGTCTAAATTTTTTATTCGATTAAATGTCCATTCGACTAAACGTCCCGTTGACCAAATGTACTTTCGACTAAGTGGCATTCGACGAAATGTCATTCGACGAACTGTCCCAAAGTCTTAATTTCTTACGCCACCCGGTTCGAACATTCAGAGGTCCTGTAAAACTTGCAGAAACGGCACTTACAGTAAAATTAGAAGTTTCTGGAATTACGTGGAGAGATTGATTTTGAATTGAACCCCACCACCGCCATTGGAGGTTACCACTTTCCTTCGATGGGACTCGAACCCGGCTTTGGGACAGTTCGTCGAATGGGTTTGCAGAAATCGCTCTCAATAGATAACGAACAACGATAAAAGAGAGGCAAAAACTGTTCCGAATCATAACAAGCCATGATAACAAATTTATCAAACTTGTATACAAGTGCGAAAAAACAGAATCGGATAGGCAGCCCCAACAGAAAAATGATGATTCTCGCTTTGTTTTCGCTCCTTTCGTGTTGGTTACTGCACAGCTGTGTAGAACAAGTTGAAATGCATCATCAGAGCAAGTGCTCCCCGTCCTTGGAGCTTTCTAAAAGAAATTTATCATGGGGTGTAGCCTCCCGAATCAGTTCTCTATCATGACAGCTTGCGAAAAAAATCTCGCGGTATGCTACATATCGTATATGTATACAGAGATGATAAGTGAGAGACTTGTTCTTTCTCTTTAGGATTCAATCCCTGAAATTTAGTCAAATGGACATTTAGTCGAATAGACATTTGGTCGAATGGAAATTAATCCGAATGGAAATTTAGTCGAATTTTGAAAGTGTTTAGTCGGTAATATGTAATTAGTTAAATAGATAATTCTTCAATAGATTTATGGTTAAATTTGAATAAATAATCCACTAGATACATGGATAAACTGTTTAGAGGAATTTTGTGGACGTGTGGAAGCTCAATGAGCAGCGGAAGAAACGCAACGAATTTTTCACCTGAGTTATCAGAAACTTCTGGAGAGCCTGGTGGATTATATAAAAATCGACTCAGTTTAACAGAATTAAGATGATGTCTGTGTGTGCGTGTTTGCGTATATGTGTGCGCGATACACTTACAAAATTATCACCTATTTTCATGCACTTGTCCCTAACCGATTTGTTCGCAGGAAAAAAATGCGCGATTAGAACATTATCCATTTTCCACGCGGTGTTTGATGCCAGGGGTAAGTGTAATTTTTTTAAATTATTTGCTCTCATGGTACAAACCACGACAAATTGAATGTGATTAGTTTAACTGTATTATAACGGTCACCTATGGTTTAAAATCATCGAAAAAAGGAACAATTTGCAAGTAAGAATTGATTTTATGAATGAATTTTATGAAATTTTTCGAGTCGATTTTTACACTTACCACCTTTTTCCACTTCCCCCAGTGTGCCTTATACAATGAAGCTCAGTAGACCAAAAAATCCTATGACAATTTTTGAAACATTTTTACGCTTGAAATGGTTCACCGTGTACTTTCCCATGGGTCTACGTCGCTTGCAAAAATGTACAATACGTGCCGTAGTATTTCCTGTTTCGACGACATGTTGTAAACAATGTTGGATTGAAATTGTTTGTGCGACAATTCTAAGAAGTAATTCTGATGATTCATTCGCATAAAGTAATATATAAGTATTGATGTCATTCCAATTTTTTAGTGGTCACCCGTTATTAGGCATTGTTTTAAACCAAAACATAGTCCGAAAACACAATTCCATCTAAATGATTATTTCATTTGAAAACACGAAAATCACAAAAAAAAAAGTTTAGTAAACAATAATTTGAACAAAATTAAACGTTTTTCAGGTGTCTTGCAATAAGGGTTCTACCGTCTAAGACGAGTTAAGTAACCTCCATTTAATTTCACCAATTCCACCAAATGAATTGGTGGAATTAAATAGAGGTTACTTAACTCATCTTAGATGTTTGAATACATTCCACTAAAAAGATACATACTAACATACTATAGGAAAAGTATACGAATCGTTGAGATAGAATTGATATGCAGAAGCTTGCTTCATAAGGGCCACGGTTTCGATTGATAACTAACTGCGTGCTCTTTGGCTCACTCTACTCTAAGGGCCGGTTGATCGAAAGACATTCGGCCGAAGTCCGTTATGCAGAAGGCCACCAGGACGTAAGTTGTTTGGTCGAATATGTCATCTGGTCGAACAAACTCTTAGACCAGAACCAATCTGACAGAAAACATTCGTCCAAAAATGTCATTTGACCGACATGGATATTCGGCCGTAATAGTCGTTCGATCGAACTGATTATTTGACCGTAGAAGTCGTTTGGCTTAAAATACCGTTTGGCCGAAATATTCGTTTAACAGGGAGGGCAAATTAACCAAAAATATCATTTGGTCGAACGGGTCATACATGAGCATGGTTGATCGCCAACGGTTGCTGCTCCATTGTTGTTAGGCCCACAAAACACCAACAGATGATATTTGGAACTAACATCATCCCCAGTGTGTAAAAACTTGCAGGTCAATTAAGGAATCAGTAGGAAAATGTTGACGTGATACTCGCTTTGATAGAAGCCGTCGAGTCATCTGCAGTTCCAAGAGAAATCACAGACGAACTTTCCAGATCTCCAGCAACGATTTCGTTTTTCGCTCTTTTTCCCGTTCCGTTCATCCCAAACGCCAGAAGCTTCAAAGTAGACCTGTATTCTAAACTAACATGTGTCATACTCGTTCACTGATAACTGAGGGATTTCATGGACAGCCATTGCTTTGTGCTTGTCGACCGTAATCTCTTGAAGTTCGTGAATTATTACGAATAAAAAACTACGGATCGATGGGGATAGTTTTAATATGTACGATTTATTACTTGTTACATCTAGAACAACATTAAGGGGAAATGAAGGTTAGCAACACATTACTACATAAATCAGTGTTGTGATATGATATGTGATATTGCCCAGTGTTGCACGACTAATACAATCACAGTTTTCCGTAGGATGGAAAGAGACAGACGACACACCGCTGGTTATGAATCATTCAGAAAGCTGTTTTCTTTGTCCAGCTTTCCATGAGCCATAAGTTGCTGTGTGATTTGAGTTTATTTTGAGATTGAGGTCGACTCTGAAGCTTCCACAAATATTCTCATAAATATTTTTCGGAGAGCTATTCCGATTCATTCGATAGCTCGAATTGCTACGAAAATTCTCTCTTGAACTTCTTCAAGTCTACAGAGAGTAGCAGCCAGGTACGAAAACCTGTCCAAATATGTCACTGACAATGAATGTAGATCTTTTTCGAACGCTCTTGTGAATTGATATGGAGAATATCGATTTATTTTTCGCTGTAGAAGAAAAGTATGTTTGTAATAGCTTTGCTTAATAAAACAATACTGGGATTCCAATATGATTTCTTTGTATATAAGAGAAAATCGGATAATGCTAAGTACAAAAAAGATTGGCTCACATTTTTTGCACATACACACACATACAGACATCACCTCAATTCGTCGAGCTGAAACGATTGGTATATAACACTTTGGGTCTCCGAGCCTTCTATAAAAAGTTCGGTTTTGGAGCGGCCCTTAGGGTACCGTATACTTAGTATACGAGAAAGGCAAAAAAGCAGCAATTGAGTTTACTTTCAATAATAAAGAACTATCATTTTTCGAACGATATTCGATCTATCCATAAAAGCGATAAACGATGACTTTAGGACTTTTTTTTCCCAGGGAGTTGGTAGATTTTATT
The DNA here is from genome assembly GCF_024139115.2 of Armigeres subalbatus. Classification (NCBI taxonomy): domain Eukaryota; kingdom Metazoa; phylum Arthropoda; class Insecta; order Diptera; family Culicidae; genus Armigeres; species Armigeres subalbatus. The sequence goes on along the minus strand of NC_085140.1, from coordinate 303,530,914 downwards.
GCCAAATTTACCTTTGAAGAGTTCTTCAGCAAATTGTTTGTTTCCACTTATTTGGACAGAATGAAGTCGAATAAATCGGTCGGATTTAAAGCGTAATCTTTTTGAACTAGTCATAAAGTGTGACTCACCTTTCCGACGAAAAGCGCCAAACGGATATTAACCATTACAAAGCTGTATAATGGTAATGAGCCAGTTATGTCATGCAGGTTTATTTGCGCAACTTATCATGGTCATTCAAATCAGTTCAAATCATTAGCTCAAAGTATTACAAATCAAGCAAAAGTAAACCATAAACATTATTAACCCGCGCCACCGCGTAGAGAACGTGTTTCGTCTAACAAATTATGAGCAGTAACAAATAAGGAAATTTAAAACAACAAGCCGACCTTAGTTTCGTGCTTGCAAAATTCTTTATGCTACTCAATAAAAAAAAGCCAGCAGCTCCAAGCTGAATCAATGTGTGGGGCTGCACAGCCATTAGTTGGCAAAACTTAGCAAAATAAATCGTGATCGGTGCGCAGTAAAGCTTGCAGTTTCTTCCCTCAGGCACTTGAACTATGTAGAAGGGTCTCTTCGACACGGCTTCAGCTACGTTGCCTAGAAATGGACAAAACTTTACCACATGCTGTGCCGAATATATAATTTATGGCGGTTCGGTAGTGAATTTTAAATTTCAATTCCACTCTCGCCAATTTCGGCGGGATTAAGTTTGTTTCAATAAGTCCATGACGGCCTATAGCGCTTCTGACATAAATGAGTTGCAATGAGACACAGGCATGATAGAAGACACTTTTTTGCCCCACAATGAAGTCCAATAACTTTTCCCTGCTGCTGTATGAGTTGTCGTCTCCAACTTGTTTGAGCTCATCCGTCAGAGGGGTGGGTAAGGAAGAAACATTAAAGCTTCCTCAGCAAAGGCTGGATGAATCTGCTCGCATAGGGAATAGAACTTGTGTCGATAAAAAAAAAAGTTTGGTTGATACGCTGAGTGCGCGACAAATTTAATTAAAATCGAAAGTTTTCCAAGGGATCGCAAAGATTGATTAAAAATGCACTAAGTGAAATTGGAAAAGCTTTGGAGTACAGAGCGACACATGTTTCAAATGTGTGACTTTTTTTAGCAAATCGGAATTTCGGAATGGAATAATCAAAAATAGCTGAATGTACAGATTTTGGAACTTCCATATATAACAAGAAGTTGCAGTCTGATCACGATATGGAATATTTCTTATATGAGTTTTCCTGGAAATAAATGTTTTTAATACCGTCAATAAATACTATGCCCTAAATTCCGTGGATTGTTGGCTATCATGATTTCTAAACAATAGATACGAACCAATCAAATTAATCAGCACGCCAACGGCAAAGTGATCCGGTTGCTTACTTTATAATGAAACATTTAGCAAATAAGCAGTTTCCGAACCCACATTTTAACATACATCGGTAGTGTTAGGCCGCGAAGCTCAGCCAGAGAATCGTTTCCATTGTTTTGAATGAAACTTAGCGCAGCGTAAAACAACCGCTACTAAGGCGATCGAGTCCGGTAAGTTGATACGATCGAAAAATGTAAACATTCAATCGATCGAAAAACAACTAAGACTGTCTAGTGTACGAGTGGAATGGACCAATTTTTCCATAAGATTTGACATTAGTCATGCCACTCAACTCTACATGTATAGGAGTCCACTCGTTGTCGATGCATTCCATTTAATATATTCTTGTAAATAACTGAGCAATGGTTTATGTTATTGTTAGACGTTTTGCGTGATTCCCTTTATAAATTAATTGCACTGCACCGAAGCAGAAGATAACCTTTCCGTCTGGTCATCGAATAGTTGGCCCGTCATATGACCGGGGTTCAGCCAAATCAAACCAAGCGCCAACTAAAAAATTGCTCATTTTTCTGCCCAAAATTTCATGTTACAGATTTAGTTGACCAAAAATCCTATCGAACTGAACTGAAGATAACATACAACAAATTTACGTATGAATTGATATGAAATGGTTTTCGTTTTCCTTTTACGAACAAAATATCACAAGTCAGTCAAAAACCGCTTGGTGCGGCTTGGCAGAACCCCGAGCATATGTGAGTAAATAAATAACGTTAGTGGGTAGGCAATACAATCGTTCCGCTGTCCGTAATCGTCCTGCATTCTCCGTTGTCGACGCCGGATTAATTGCGGTTAATGTTGATTTTGACCTTTGTCTACTTTCATGTGGAGTTTGTTATGATGAATCTAGGCGCCGCGCCACCGACTGATAGTCAGGCATGCACTGCGTGATTGACGGTGAAATTGAACGCAATTCCTCGGTCTAAGGGGAAATGCTGGTTTGTTTTAAATATTTTGTTTAGATTGATTGATTGATCGCGTGATCAGATCATATCTTAGGAGGTTGTTAATTTAGTTTAGTTTTTCTAAGTTATCACAATGAATATTGTAAAAATTGAAGAAGTTAAGCACATCAAGGTCAAATGATCGAATCTGATGCACCCCTCGCATACCATCCCTGTCTATTAATGGTTTTGGTTTTCGATGATATGGCGTCAGATTCTACAAAATACTGTTTTAATCATTGCACATAAAAAACATGGCTTTGTTTTACAAACTTGACGAACAAATGATGCAAATCAATAAATGAACAACTTAAACGAATTAAAAAAAATAAATCACTGAACAACTTTTGTTGTTGTTGCTTTTTTCTATTCTCGCTTAACTTTTCAAAAGGACCTAAGTAACATTTTTTATGAATTAATTTGAGTACTGCCATCAAAAGCTTTCGTATTGGTCTGTTGATTGCGCTATTCAAATTAATTCACGACAAAATTGTTACTTAGGACCTTTTGAAAAGTTAAGCGAGTATTCTCCTATTCTGATAAAAAATTTTAAGTTTAAAGTTTTATAACGTTTAGTAGCTCATTTTATTGCATACTGCCCCATATTTCTACCGATATGACTCACAACGGTAGACGTAGAGAACCCACAATCGAAAAACTTGTTTCTGCACAACAGTTTTCTCAAATTGGAACCTGCGGGCGGCAGAAGGAACCCTTGCCATGAATCTTTAATGAAGCGAATTAACATAGATGGGATCATCCGGCGTCGAAGTTCAATTCGAATCCCTGTGGTACGGCGATTTTGCGCTGTGCTGGCTGCAACAAAGTTGCATCTTTCCTTGCAGCTGGCCGCAACGGAACGACAACTTCGAACAAGGGATCTTTTTGCTGGCGGAGCGGAGAGCGCGTGTGGGTGGAAATAACTGCTTTAGTCATCACAAAATGATAATTAATTTTACTGCCCTTGCGGCACAGAGTCCTCCGTGCGCTGGCATAAAACTAGTTTTACGCACTCAACGAAAGCTCTCGTTATGCTTGTCTCGTTGAAATTGAAGCGTTTATGTTGGGTTGCGAAGCATCTTTTACTGAAGTGTTGTTCTTCGAAAGCTATTGCGAGCGTGCCCATGTTCACCAAAACGAGCATTTACCTGCTCAGCACGCAGGTTATTGCGGTAGCGATCATAAATCATGCGCTGCTTGCGCTTATTATTGCCACTTTTCACCGCCCCTTCATATCGCTTAAGCCCCCCGGTTAAGCACGGTATTACACTCAACGACATGACGCCCGGCCGGGCTGTGTACGGCCGGCGGTAGGTACGATTGATCCACGGTGTTCTTTATGATGAAATTATCGGATTCTTCCGTCGTCAACGGAACTGACGGATGGCTGATGGCTGACTAACCTGATGGTGTGAGAAATAACGCCGCCTACTGGAAGCGTAGATCCATGTCAGATTCAATTATATTTCATCGTGACTTTCCTTCTGTTCCAAGTTCAATTTCTCACTCGATTCACATTTTATCCGTGGGGAACCATTTATCTGGATTTGTAGGCGTCCTTATACCTACTTAGATAGAAACATATAATAACGCTATCATCATTGTTGTTAGGTTTTCTATCTGTGTTCCGATTTTTGCATCAAATACTTTCCTTACCGAGCGAAAGAAGAAAAGATCATTATCATTGTATGTAATTTAGAACCAAAACATTGATTTACATACACTGGAATCGCTTTTCACACAGGTCGCGTTAAACGCAATTTTTTTCGTGGGTTTCAGGATTTACGAGGATTTTTCAAAAAGTTTTTTTTATGCGGTACAAGTAAAAACTACGAAAAATCGATTTCCGATAAAATCGTTTTTTAGAATTTACGAGGTTTTGGTGTGAAACCGACTTGAGCGTACTGCCAAAACTATGCTACTCTGAGTAGGTAATTCATGAGAGAAACCTCTACTGAACATCAGAAATTATAATTTAAAAACATTCATCATATTGTAGTTTCGTCCTGCTCGGGACATCTACCATAAGAGCAAAGTTAAATTTAGAAAACAAAAGTTTGATAGTCATTCTTTGACTCAATGTTCAACTAGACAGTGGGAGACGATCTGCTAATCACAATCAGTGAACCCACTCTTCCTGGTTCGGAGGATTAAAATTAGCACAATCCGCTTGTGAAGAGTTGATGACCCAGTCTCTCCGCAAGATAATACTCAATCGCTTTGTTTCATATTGCGTTTTTCGCGATTTTTCTTGCCTAGTAATCGTTTAATTCGTTTCAAACGGCAGCTTATTCTTCCATTTCGTATTATCGCCGCTTCACTGCTACCACCACTACTGGAACAATGAACATGGGTTGCGCTTTTCTGCACATGATTAATTAGCAGCGATCAATTTCAGTTGAACACTGACTGACAAGAAGAATCAGTATTTCTTCAGTCGAGCTCTGGAGGGAGATGGGAAAATAAAAACGCTCGAACTCTGACAACAAGGTCATCGATTATAACGGTTCTGCGCCTCACTTCTCACGTTGATGATGGCGAAGTCTTGCAGCGATGATGGTGGACGAAAGGATCGATCGGGAGGTTTGAAATAAAGGAATATGTTCGCTGTGGGTAGTGATGGTGGCGACGGCGGTATCCTTGGCTGACCAGACGGAGATGCTACCGAGAAGTACGAAACGGCTATCGATTATGATGTCTTATTCGCCTTGATTGGTTCCCCTGACGGGTGGCCGAGGTAAAGCAGCCCCTTGAATGCCGTGAGTAATGAGTATTGCTTTAATTGAACGGGAGTTCAACTTTACAAATAATAAAATATGGAAGAACAAAGGTGGCGTTGTTGGTTTGCAATTGATTGACTTGCATGTTTCAGTAAAATCTAAGTTAATTGCCTAATTCAGGGTATAAACTAGTCCGGAAGGGTAATAAGTTCTTCTTCTTATTGGCATTACATCCCCCACTGGGACATTGCCGCCTCGAAGACTAGTGTTCTTTCAGTACTTCAACAGTTATTAACTGCGAGGTTTCTAAGCCAAGGTAGCATTTTTGCATTCGTGTATCAAGATGCTAACAGGATTATACTTTTATGCCCAGGGATATCGAGACAATTTCCAATCCGATTACCCGGATCCGATCTGATCCGATCCGGGTAATTAGTTACTACATATGTCTAAAACTCGATTTGTGCAATTGTGCAACATGTGAAAGGTTTAGTTTGAAAAATGTATGAAGGTAACCACTTTCTTCGGTTGGGTTTGATCCCACGACCCCAGTACGCTAGAGAGGTGCTCTCCCCGAAGGACCTCCATCGTCCTCAGCAGCTCAGCGGGTACCCGCATAACCCGCGGTGAAACTTATCAGTTGCAAAATGGAAAGACCCCTGCTTCAGCGCTGGCAGCCTTTCTAAATTGTATATGCCAACAATTTTATACAGCTTCTGTAAGGTTCTTATGTACATAGAACTGTATTTAAATCTGCCATCCGTTTGGTTGGGTGTGTTTTTTTAAAGATTGGCATCACTAAGCTTTTCTATGGATACCCAGGAAAGTAACTCAACTCAAATTGAGTTAATTAGGTTAAGAAAATGTTCACCTGGAAGGGAAGATGCTTTTGAAAATTGCGTTGAAAAATAATAAGTATTGCCTTCAGGGGGCTTATTATACCATCTTACCCTACAGTCAGACTAAGCTAAGCTGTACACTAACCCAAAACTGCGATTTAAATCTACTTTGTTCTGATTTTTTGACCTGAAAAATGCTTTGGATGGTCTACTTGATGATAAACTAAAAAGTTTGAAACTATGTTTTCAAAGTTGGCGGACATCAACTCAAATAACGGTTCGTCCGAGTATAGCGCTGTTTAAAATCTTAAATTTTACACGTTTTCAGGGCGTTTTTCGCGAATTTTGCTGATTTGTCGCGGATTTGCTCCTCCAATCGCGAAAATCGCGACTCCTTCAAATTATGTTTTTCAAAAAATGCGATTTTCGAATTTTATGGAATTGGTAGGATTGTGGTTAGAACTTCGTTTCCGTTCCGTTTCCGTCTTCGTTTCCAATATTTTTTAACAGTAGTTCCCTTCTACGCATAGTTGTCCCAAGTTTGTTTTTGGAGATAATTAACTTTTTATTACAGAGCGGTCTACTTTCACGCGTATTTTTCGAAAACATAGAATGAAACGATCTTTGTTCAGAAAATTAGTGAAACAGCACCAAGTCTGTTCGTCCAATTGTTGAATTTCTACACATATCGCAGGGAATAAATTCATCATTATGGAAGAATCTGTTACATAAAAGAGCGGTGTTTATTTGAACTTAATTCACTTATATCTTTCAAGCCTGCCCACTTTGAGTGTTGAATATGAGCAGTTTGAAGGATATTCATCCTAAGTGATAGTGCCGTAAACTAACACACTCAACCACGTGGAGAGTAAAAAACATTAAATAAAGCACGAGGCAACATATGTCGATCATAGTAGTCATTAAAGAAATCAATCACTCAGCGAGACTAAATAATATGCGTAGAAATTAGCAAACACGGGCTCTAGGGTATTTCTCGGTATGCTCCTCGGTATGGTATAAGCTACTTAAATTTCCTACCCGGTTGAAGCCAGCAATGAAAATTGTAGTTTTATTCTACGCGCAATTTTCTCAGTTTTTTTTTAATTTGGTACAAGTAACGCATACTTACGGCAGTACAAATGTAGCAAAAATCACGGATTACAATTATGTTTTGGAAAATGACTCTTCTGTTATCCAAGGGTGCTTCGCCCGAATCAAATGCATTGATTATTCTAACTGAGTCGCAACAACTCATATATAACTGAATTTGTTCATGCATGTGTCACAGCAACTCATTTATGACAATTTCCATCCATTTTTTTCGGTTCAAAACGTTTTCGCCATTCTGGATACACGCGGTTTCGGAAGAGTCCTTTCCGTACAACTTGCGGGGTCTGTGATGTTCGCAACACTGCGGAACACTTTGTCTACCGATGCCCCGTATATCAGGTTCCTAGACATACTTACGGGATATCTGCTAGCGTATCCGACGTTGCTGCCAGCACCGTGGCCCTCATCTGTTTCATAAAAGATGGGGGCCTATACTAACATGTAACCAAAATAGCCTGACGGGCTTCATGAGATTGGCCTCGGGAGTATGTTCTCACAACACGAGGCTTTCAGGCATTCCTTGATTTCCCCAAGGTTGTAAGTCCTCACTCTCCAGTGACCAGGCAGCCCAGGATCTTAACCCGGGTTTAAGGTCCCTCTTAACATTACCCACGAGTTTCAACACGGTCAGCTGTAATATCGAAAATGCTGCTTTCCAATAATTTAGTATCCTAAAGCTGATCACCAGCGTTCAGATATGTTGATTATACGCCGTTCTTCACAGTTAGACTACTGTCGGATCTATCCAAATAGTTTGCTTAGTTAATTTGCAACTGGGATGAATTCCATGCCTCAAGCCAAACCAAGCATCAGGGCCAGGGACAGAAAAAGTCACTTCAACTACACTCAAACAGTTGACATACAACACACAATCAAGTCAACAGTCCTTTACAAATTTGAATGTGCGAATGTGTATGAACAGCAGCAAAGCCACTAGAAGGCCATATTAAAATTATATCAACATATGTTATTATGTCAAACTAAATTTTTATAACAAAATTAGTTAGAAACATATATATTGTGCAGTTGGAAATTTTTACAGATCGTGATAGGTTTCTAGATTGTAACAATCAGAAACATAATTTTTGTCTGAAAGAGAATATTTTTCGAGAACATGGAACTAACAACATTACAAATTGGACAACCTTTTCATATTAGGTATATCAGCGTTGTGATATCTATGGCTGGAGACTTTGCCACATATATTTCAATTGGCTACTGTTGGGCAATTCGGTGTTAAGCATTTTTTAAATCTTTATTAAGGTACAGTGGGGCAAGTGGGTAAAGGAAATCGTATATTTCATGTTCATCAAGTCATAAAAATTGAATATAATGTTGAAAATGATCATATTTATGACATAACGAATCATCTATCCAATCTTTGTATGCCTGCGAACAAGATCTTTGAAAAATACTTTTAGGATACCAATTTTTTGGAAAACAAAAAAATCGGTTTCAATTTTTCACTTGCTCCACATGTGGGGTAAGTGAAAAAATAATTTTGAAAGAGGATTTTTCAATATAAGAACACATTTTCTGATCATATATTTCATGCAAATGATAATTATACTGAATAGAACATAACTGTGATCTGTTGTGATGCTTTTTGACACTTCATGAAAGTCAAAGGGCAATAGAGTGGATCCATTAAATAATTTTTATGTTTTTATGTTTTCTTTACTTGAATTTTTTGAGATCTAATATTTCATCTCCATTTGTGTCTAATACTACTGTCTATTTCAGGTTTATAGTAGGTTTATAGTAAGATAATGAACCTTGGCGATAATGCAGAGAAATAATCTTTGAAATATTCATCTAACCTGGAAACATATTGTGTTTCATTAACAATCCACTTATGATTTCAGTAGAAGAGTCTACATTAACAAATAAATAAATTTTATAAATTTCAACTAAATAAATCATAATTGTTGATATATTTGTAATAGTAGTGATTCTTGTATTTAAGCTATATAAAAAAACATTTTTTCACGAATTATTTTTCAAACATGGATTATTTAAAACACTGACACGCTTGGCACTTTGGGTTTCTGATTTAGTATTACCACGTATCACTGTAATAACCAAAAGCCTTCGAATGAGTTCGAATTGGTATCATTTGTTTATATACGCTTAATAGAAATTATTTGTGTTTGGAAAAATAGAGAAATGCATTCAGTGTTGGAAAATTTTCACTTGCCCCATCCATGGTAAAAAACAGGCAAAGCGATAAAATATTTTTTTTTTTCAAAATTTTTGATGTTCATATCAATATTTTTGTAGCTTGAATTCAAAACTACAAAGAAAACCAACTTATCAATGCACTAATTGAATGTGTTACGGAAACCAACATAAAAAAATATTTGTATTTATTGACACGCAAAACAACTTGCGCAAAAGATAAACTTGAAAGGTTAATAAACTTTTACTCTCGCATGTTAAAATGGTTCATTATTTCACGATTTACTTATTCAACGCATTGATGGCACGGCAAATGCTGGGTAAAGCGTACCATTGGTACTTCGCGTACCTGAAGGAATAAAATAGACCCCATCTCGCGGTCCTTAGCCTCTTACCCAGCAACTCCTATCTCTACCTCCCCGCGGTGCTGGCCGGGATACGAGCAACCTTAGGGAAGATCGGGTAACCAACCCCGGTGGGAACTATGGTCGTATGCTGACAGGGAAGGGGGGGTTTGCTCCTCTCCGGAGGTGCAAATCTTATTGAGCGTCTGTTCTCCATGTCAGGATCGGCTCACAACAGCGTCTGTTCCCCATGTTAGGGGCGGCTGATCATCGTCCGAGTGCCAGCGAGGGACTCTAAAGTGAAACTGTGCACCATGGTCCACCGGAAATAAGGAGGAATGGTCCTCCGGAAATTTAGGGGTTTGGTGTCAGGCCCTGCAAGACAGCTTTTAAAAATCATAAGCAACGAACAATCAACAAGAGAGTACGGACCGGAACCATCGGCGAAGACCACTGCGACGAAAAGGGACTAGCGATTGGAAACTCGGTTCGTGGAACTGCAAATCTCTCAACTTCATCGGGAGCACACGCATATTCGCCGATGTGCTCAAGGACCGTGGATTCGGCATCGTAGCGCTGCAGGAGGTTTGTTGGAAGGGATCAATGGTGCGAACGTTTAGAGGTAATCATACCATCTACCAGAGCTGCGGCAACACACACGAGCTGGGAACAGCTTTCATAGTGATTGGCGATATGCAAAGGCGTGTGATCGGGTGGTGGCCGATCAATGACAGAATGTGCAGGTTGAGGATCAAAGGCCGGTTCTTCAACTTCAGCATAATCAACGTCCATAGCCCACACTCCGGAAGCACTGATGATGATAAGGACGCATTCTACGCGCAGCTGGAACGTGAGTACGACAGCTGCCCAAGCCACGACGTCAAAATCATCATAGGAGATTTGAACGCTCAGGTTGGCCAAGAGGAGGAGTTTAGACCGACTATTGGAAAGTTCAGCGCTCACCGGCTGACGAACGAAAACGGCCTACGACTAATTGTTTTCGCCGCCTCCAAGAATATGGCCATTCGCAGCACCTACTTCCAACACAGCCTCCCGTATCGGTACACCTGGAGATCGCCACTGCAGACAGAATCACAAATCGACCACGTTCTGATTGATGGACGGCACTTCTCCGACATTATCGACGTCAGGACATATCGTGGCGCTAACATCGACTCTGACCACTATCTGGTGATGGTTAAACTGCGCTCAAAACTATCCGTCATCAACAATGTTCGGTACCGACGACCGCCGCGGTACGACCTAGAGCGACTGAAGCAACCTGATGTCGCCACTGCATACGCGCAGCATCTCGAGGCAGCGTTGCCGGAAGAGGGTGAGCTCGATGGGGCCCCTCTTGAGGACTGCTGGAATACAGTCAAAGCAGCCATTAACGACGCAGCGGAGAACAACGTCGGGTATATGGGTCAAAGTCGACGGAACGATTGGTTCGACGAAGAGTGCAGACAGATTCTGGAGGAGAAGGACGCAGCGCGGGCGGTCGCGCTGCAGCAAGGTACCCGGCAGAACGTGGAACGTTATAGACGGAAGCGGAGACAGCAGATCCGCCTTTTCAGGAGAAGAAACGCCGCCTGGAAGAAGCGGAGTGCGAGGAGATGGAACAGCTGTGCCGTTCTCAAGATACACGCAAGTTCTATCAGAAGCTCAACGCATCCCGCAAAGGCTTCGTGCCGCGAGCCGAAATGTGCCGGGATAAGGATGGGAGCATCTTGACGGACGAACGTGTGGTGATCGAAAGGTGGAAGCAGCACTACGAGGAACATCTGAATGGCGCTGAGAGTACAGGCAATGAAAGTCAAGGCAGCGGAGGAGATGACTACGTCAGTTCAGCGGACGATGGAAGCCAACCAGCCCCCACCTTGAGGGAAGTTAAGGATGCCATTCAACAGCTAAAGACCAATAAAGCAGCTGGTAAGGATGGTATCGGAGCTGAGCTCATCAAGATGGGCCCGGAAAAGCTGGCCACTTGCCTGCACAAACTGATAGTCAGAATCTGGGAAAACGAACAGCTACCGGAGGAGTGGAAGGAAGGGGTTATATGCCCCATCTACAAGAAAGGCGACAAACTGGAGTGTGAGAACTTTCGAGCGATCACCATCCTTAATGCCGCCTACAAAGTGATATCCCAGATCATCTTCCGTCGTCTGTCACCATTTGTGAACGAGTTCGTGGGAAGTTATCAAGCCGGCTTCGTTGACGGCCGCTCGACAACGGACCAGATCTTTACTGTACGGCAAATCCTTCAAAAATGCCGTGAATACCAGGTCCCAACGCACCATCTGTTCGTTGATTTCAAGGCGGCATACGACAGTATAGACCGCGTAGAGCTATGGAAAATTATGGACGAGAACAGCTTCCTGGGAAGCTTACCAGACTGATCAAAGCAACGGTGGATGGTGTGCAAAACTGTGTGAAGATCTCGGTCGACTCCAGTTCGTTCGAATCGCGCCGGGGACTAAGACAAGGTGATGGACTTTCGTGCCTGTTGTTCAACATTGCGCTAGAAGGTGTCATGCGGAGAGCCGGGTGTAACAGCCGGGGTACGATTTTCAACAGATCCAGTCAATTTATTTGCTTCGCGGATGACATGGACATTGTCGGCCGAACATTTGCAAAGGTGGCCGAACTGTACACCCGCCTGAAACGTGAAGCAACAAAAGTTGGACTGGTGGTGAATGCGTTAAAGACAAAGTACATGCTTGTGGGTGGAACCGAGCGCGACAGGGTCCGCCTGGGAAGCAGTGTTACGATAGACGGGGATACCTTCGAGGTGGTCGAGGAATTCGTCTACCTCGGATCCTTGCTAACGGCTGACAACAACGTTAGTCGTGAAATACGAAGGCGCATCATCTGTGGAAGTCGGGCCTACTACGGGCTCCAGAAGAAACTGCGGTCGAAAAAGATTCGCCACCGCACCAAATGTATCATGTACAAGACGTTAATAAGACCGGTAGTCCTCTACGGACATGAAACATGGACAATGCTCGAGGAGGACTTGCAAGCACTCGGAGTATTCGAGAGACGGGTGCTTAGGACCATCTTTGGCGGTGTACAAGAAGACGGTGTGTGGCGGCGAAGAATGAACCATGAGCTCGCCCAGCTCTACGGCGAACCCAGTATCCAGAAGGTAGCTAAAGCCGGAAGGGTACGATGGGCAGGGCATGTTGCAAGAATGCCGGACAGCAACCCTGCAAAGATGGTGTTCGCTTCCGATCCGGCAGGTACGAGACGACGTGGAGCGCAGCGAGCGAGATGGGCAGACCAGGTGCAGAACGACTTGGCGAGCGTGGGGCGTATTCGAGGATGGATAGATGCGGCCTCGAACCGTGTATTGTGGCGTCAAATTGTTGATTCAGTGTTATCTGTATAGATGTAGACTAAATAAATGAAAACGCATTGATTTGAATGGCCTTGTATGATTGTGAAGTGAAATTGAATAATTCTGTGCTTCATCAGTGAAATACTTGTGTTTTTTTTCACTTACCCCATTTACCCACTTACCCCACTGTACCTTATGATAAAATCCTGTTACAACATTTGCAGGATAATAAGAACAAAATTGTATCAAAATAAGCTATAAATATCACAATATGTTGAAATTGTGTTTAGTTTTTGTTATTTCAGTATCAGTATTGTTGTGTGCGGTATCAAAATGGATTTTCAGTTTGGCATATTGATAGTCAATTTGAAATCTAAAAATATGAATATCATTTATTTGTCTCATATGAATAGGAAATCCAGCAAAGATGGGACTGATATGCGATCATAGGCAGTTTAGTGTTTGCAAATGCGTATATTACTGAAATTAAATCAGTTCTTCTGAGGGCCACCTTATCATACAAAAAAATTGAAGCGAGACGAACTTTCTTCAAATTACAAAATCAGAAGGGTAATGGATTGCTTGAAAGTTATGAATACTATTTAGGGTAATTCGCCAAATGTTGAACGGCGTTGAATTTTGTCGCCTATTGTTGAACTCCCATAAGAAATGCACGTGCGTTCAACAGTAGGCGAAGAAATTAGCCGTTCAACATTTGGCAGTTTCCCCTAATTATTTTAGATACGACTATTAGAAAACAAGTTGAGTTTAGCTGAGTGCTATTTACTGTAAAAATAAGAGCAAACATACTTTTGTGCTTTCGACGCAGGCTAGGCTTAGCATGCAGTAACTCTTGTCAGGTCCATTTTTTGACATTCGTCTTCAATTGAGCAATTGTTTTCAATGAGATTTTTCTGAAAATACCAATTGAATATGCTTACACTTAAGTATAAGACTCAAATGATATTGAGATTTCATTTCATTGCTTAAGAAGCCCAAATTTCAATGAGAGCATAGAAGATCAGGTCTTTGCAACAAAAGACAGTGGACTCTAAGCTTCATATCCATTAATATAATAAGAAACTTTTTTTGTACTCTTACTCTTCGTATGTTCCAATCCTAGAAGACAGTGGACGGCCTATATGTATTTCCTATTAAGACTGATCATCGTATTGAATCGTCAATTTTCTCAGAGAACGAAATGTAATTATCTCGTCAATTGAAACAGTTATACACATCATTATTCAAAAGTGTGCTTTTCACCCGACGTCAGTAATTCCAATTGCACCGACCCAGCTAAATGTGGTTAGCGTGGGGGAGAGCGTGGAGCGAATGATGATTATGATAAAGTTGCTAAGAAATCCTTCATTCAACCGGCCACAGCTTGGCATCAGATTTGACGGACACCATGTAGAGTCTTTCTCCGGCAAAACCGCCCTTCCAACGTCCGCGTCAATGTTCTTCTTCGATAAATTACACTTCAACTGCGGTGCCCTGTTGCACCGCTGCTTATTTTACTTCAGCGCGATAGCCTAGCCTAGGCACTGTACTAAGTCTAACCACGCGCTCGAATCCGTTGGTGGTTGGCGATTGTTTTGATTCGAATAACGAAAACCACACCAAGGGGAAGTTAATTGCATGTGGGGAGGAGAGAGAGAATATAAAAAATAACATATCTTAGTCGGGAAAGTGGCTGGCCTGTGAGGAACCACACTATAGAACCTACGGACTATAAACATCGGTATGGTCACTGCATGACCAAGTGCGAGGGCTGCCAGGGCGTAGGTGAAAATTTCTTCAAATCACTGAATCGGATAGAAAATTATAAACATCCGTTTAATAACTTAACATTGATGCGCCGAACGCTAGTTTGGCCCTTGGAAGATACGCACGGACGGTATAGGAGTCTCGCGTGCATGATCTGCTTGAATTGAAGCTAATATTACGGGAAACAGACGTGCTAATGGTAGGGGAGAGGGCATTCAGGTGAGAGGTAATAAAAAGTCGGTATGGAAATAACACAGTTTCAGCGATCGTCGTGGATCGCCGATTGGCGGTAACTATTATTTTTTGATAAGTGGCACTTCTAAGTAAGGGCGTAGATTTCTTTGTATTGTTGAAAGTTCTCCAGTTTTATTACGGCGTTGCGGATATGTTTTTTAAATTGCATCTTCTATTTATTCGAATCGCGCTTTGACCACATACGTCGATATACTTTCACAAACTTTTCATGGAAACATAATAGAGTGATATTTGAATTTTATTACACATGAAAGTTACGTTCAGATTTCATTTATAATGGAAATCGTATGCAAAGTGATGTTTTATCATTACTTTTTCGCGAGTTAAGTACAAAACAGCGAAAAATAGTAGATAATCGATTGGCTTAGTCTTACTTCTAGTCAACAGCCGTCAATACTGCAATATATTTGGACAAATTTGATGCATTCCACACAAATATACGCTCTTTGATCGTAATGTCCCATTGAAACGGAAATTTTTTACATGTTGAGTGGCTTTCAAAAATCTCACCCCTAATACGTCACAGGTTGAAAATGGCCACTTTTTGCTAACTGGAATAGGGGTACTATTCAAATGATGCGCATCAGAAAATTATTATTTGAAAATCATAAAACCCAATCCACACCCGCCCACCTCCTCGTAACGTGGTTTCAAACTTTATGTAATTCGCGAATGGGCTCAAACTTGGGTTTTGGTCACAATACGTATGCTACAAATTATTGCCCTTCTACCGTTTTGAGCCGCCAAGTGCCGCCTCCGCAGGCATCGGGTTCAGCAACAGAGTGTGAATAATGGCACGAACGACGAAGGCTAAATGGACAACGACTCATAAAATTCTATATTTATAGGATATGGAGATGATTCTTCTGTTTATAATTGAACTTCGTTATTCATGGTTCATTGCTGAAGGCACTCGCAGCGAAACAAGCGGACTGATTAGGGAGGTGGGTAAACCTGAGATGCATTCGAGCGCATGACTTGATATGGGCAATCTGTCTGGTGATAGATTTTCATGTATCAGAGTGATGCAATAGGCAGATCAGAATAGTGAATAACATTATTGAAATTAGATGGCCAACTGTAAATTATAAGATCTGGAATAAAAAGGCATTTTTACCGTTTTCTAAAAGAAGGAGATGTATTGGCTGTATATTTTGTACTACATATTGACATTTTTTTGTTGATCAAATTTTCTGATTCATTCACCCAAACAATTCTTAGTCCTAACTTAAATATAATTGCAAAAATATACCCTATCCAACTATATTTCTACAAATATATTCTATAGAACATTTTACGCGTTTTCAGCAAAAATTGTATAGCAACTATTAGAAGCAATAAGCTTCTTTAAAAAAATTGTCTAAAAATCACCTATTTCGATAGGTTTAATATTAAGAGTTTTTAATCGCCGTAAAGGAGATTGTTCCTCAATTATCACTGAATTACATAATGCTGTGCTATATATTCAGGCGCTTTTGCAAATCACAATCGTTTTATGTTCTTAACTGCAAAGCTCGTCCGTTCGTATTTGTTTTGTGATTGCCATTTCGATTGGTTTGATTTTATTTGGCGTTTAAATTTTATTAACACTTCAGTCATCTCGAAGCGGGCGCTTCCGTTTCTCGAGGAATAACCCTCTGTATCATGTCATCTCCAATCAGGAAACGATAATCTGATCATAATTACCTATTACACAATTGAATATAATCGTACAAGAGTAACTCAAAAATAACCGTCAAACAAAATTCGACATTCATCTCACTAATCGAATCGTTTTTTGTCTCTCCCCTCCTTTTTCAAACAAATCACATTCATCGGGTCACCACACTAAACCACATGATGTAAAAAAAACCCATTCGGAACCGACATTGTCATACCGTTTTGCGCCTGTACATAAACGCCACCTTCCGCGTAGGAAAAGAAAGTCGAATCGGATGCCGCAGAGAACGAGAAAGACTCCAGCACAGAAAAAGCAAACAAAGATGGTGCCGGCGATGCCAGCGCCACCGCCAGTGTCAGTTCCCCAACCACAGAGAAACCGGCCGTCGAGTCGGATTCGGACGCGGCCAACAAAACACAGGAGAACGGCGGCAGCGCAGACGAAACGCTAAACGACAGCAAGGCCGCCGCGGAGGACGGCAATAAAAAGCCGAAAAAGGTCAAAAAGAAATGGTCCTTCCGAAGTATCTCGTTCGGCAAGAAGGACAAACAGAAACCCACCAAGAAGGAGAAGGATGGCGAGGAGAAGGTGAACGGCGAGTGCGAGAAAGTTCCTGAAGAGGTGAGTGACACACAACTAGCTAACTTACCTATGCATTGTGGGATTTAGTATTACGGGTTTGATTTTGTTTGTTATCTGATCTACATCATGGGGTCACCCCCGGGAGAGCGATTAAGATGTTTTGTGTTCGTCATTGTCATGGGTAAGTCGTTTGTCTACTGTTTTTTGGTGACTAACGATGGTTGTTCGAAGCCGAGGGTTTGTGATATTTGCGGCAGCTTTAAATTCTCTATAAAGTTTTAGTCGGATTTGGAAGGAGAGGAGTGATACATATCATTTTGTGTAGGTGAATAGTTTTATAGTTTTGCCCCATTTACCTGGTATGCTCAAGTGGCGGTAGATAAGGGTCGTGTGGTTTGAAGGGTTTTCCGGAGGGATGCCTGCGTTAGTGATCCTTTTTATGACGCCCCATTAGTTTTCAATAAATCCGGTTTAGTTAAAATGGGGAATCGTCGTAAAAACCAAATCAGAGTACACTAGGATCGATTTTTATGCGGATTTTGGGATTTTTTTCGAGTCTTTTTTACGCTGCACGAAAATATGATCAATTTTAGGTTGAAATACAAAGGTTTTTTCTCGTTAAAATAAAAAGAAACTTCTGGAAATTTTTCCATAAAAAATCTAAGATTTTAAGGCGTGAAAATTCCAAGAACTTCCTCTCAAATAAATTTCTCATAAAAAAGCATGCCATATACAAATGTGCTCGACTTGCGGTTAGTGGCAGTATATATGCCACTAACAAGTTGCATGGAATTTCGCTCAATGTCAACTCGTGGCATGTGAACGTAGATTGTGCGAAATTGATGGATCTTTTTTTGCCTATATTCCGGGTATTGAGCCACCCGTTATTAGTTACTATAATATCTGAAAATCGATTCATGCGCACAACATGTGACAGATTTAGTTAAAATAATGTTTTGAGTAACCCCTTCCTTCGGTGGGGTTTGATCCCAAGAAACCAGTTCAGTATACCGATTGACGACCATGCTTTGACTTGTCCATCCTTGGCATCGACACGTCGCATGCTCGTAATCAATAAGCTGACAGTTCCTCTCCACTGAAGTCTACCTTATTGTTTTCTCATAGTAAGGCTTCGACGAAAAGGTCTGGATCGAACTGCGAAATCCTCAATCCTTGATCAGATCCGCCTTATAGTTCCTTGGGCAACGTAGTCTATACTAAAGCGAACTTCTTGGTGATCGCTCGACGCATAGTCCGGGATCTTTTGTCCATCCTGTGCTACAAAACTTTACGTCAATGTACGACTCACCTTTTGATCATCTGAACGTCGATGCTTGACCATCGCTAAGCAGGACTATCGTTAACCTCGCTAGTGATTCCAGTAATATATGACATCTGGCGTTAGTTAATCTGGAGCACTAGTCAACTGGCCAGTTCCCACGCATTAAAGCCTCCCGCCATAACTGCCAGTTTTAAACCGATCAATTTTATCGCTTTATCGGGCATCTAATAGCCACTAAACTGCTTTCTCCCCACCTTGATGGATAATCTAGTAATCCATAATCCGGCTACCGTTTACCGGTCTACCGCAAATCAACATAAGTTTTGCTTTCCTTGAACCGACAGTTTGAGTAGCTGCAGCGCTGCTTCGCAGTAGTTTACAGTAACAAGATTTATGACCGTATCCGAAGCACCTGACAAGCCTGAGGTAGTTGGTTTGCACTCAGCGGGCATACCGACCTACCACCTTCAGCTTGGATAAAGGCAACCTGTATTCCCATTCGACTTTCCCTCAACCGAATCGCGGTATCTTGGATCTCGACACCACACTGAACACTTAGTGTGCGTCCATCAGGTCTCTGGCTTCGATGATCTCTCGTCCAGTCCTTTGAGCTGGATCACCTCTAGTGGGAACCGGGCTCTCACTTTAATCTCATCTCCCAGCACCTCCTCTGTCAGCTGTTTGTATGCGGAACTCTTCCGCGCAGCATCCCGCTTCAATACGAGAATTTTTTTTTCCTTCTGCGTTCTTCAGATGCAGTTGAGGTGGTCCTCAAGGAAAATAATGTGGTTCTACTTTATTCTCACTAGTTTTGAGAGTAAAATTGTTATCCCGTTAGGATGCGGCATAAAGATTTTTTTATATGAAGTTGATTTGAAAGTGAGCGGAGTGCAATTTTTGTGACGATATAAATCTCACGACACAATGCTCAATTCATCTTACATTAAATAGTTCAATGTATAATATGAATATTTTCTTAAATAAGGTTGTATTTTTTTAATCGATTCACAATTCGGGATGTGGAAACTTCAAAGTCGAAAGCAGATTCAATCGATGGAAACAATCGAATCTAGGTGCAAATGTTATGCTTACATGTTATAATATAATCAAATAGAGCTCGATGAAATCCATTATGCAACAAAGTCCGCTGTCTCAGCATCCTTCCTGGTACACGAAAACCAATCAATAGAAAAAAATTGGAGAAGTCGACTTTTCCGTTTATCAACTCACGATAAACGTAGCCTGCTAATTTTCCATTACCGATCCCAGGTTTCAAGACCAGGCAGTTGACGTCACGAAAAATGTCTGATGCGATGATTTTGAACACGTTCGATTATCAGATTCCATGTTACGTAGTTTGGTACCCATACAGCAGATGAGTTTTCAAGATATGGACTTACGAGTTTTGTTTGATTTATATTTGCCATTGAGGTACACCGCTAGAGAGCTGGAAAAATCGCGTGTACAGTTTTTAAATTTATGTAGTATTAAATTTGTTTGGTATCTCTAGTCGAGTAATGAACACGTTGCCACGGGAATAGACGTATTGCTCAAGCCTCAGATAAATCGTCTCCCTACCGTAGATAATATTCATCACATCTGTTCAGTTTTACCGCATGGTCGACGATGCAAATACCGAACGCCTAACGCTAGGCAACCGCTATTCCGCCTCAGCTAAACTTCTAGTCGACAATCGTACTCACCACAAAGTTTGCGCCAAGCTGTGGTATAGCAGCCGCATGTGCGGGTGTTGTATCTACTTGTTGAAACCGACAACCGCACTCGAATTGGTGCGGAAATCGACTAGCTTTATTCACTTCACACTCTACTATACTAGCGGAGCACGGCACGAATCGACGTCGATCCGAACCAACTTTTGGGGCCGGTGGTGCGGTGCTGCGCCATCGCATCGGTAACAAACTGGCGGCAATTTACGATGATGGGAAAAGTTTCGTTCCAATGGTCTGTTGAACGGCTGCGCGAGCACATGCGACCCAATGCGAGTTGGTGGAAGCTCCTATATTCATGTCTTAAAGGGATGGTGAACTCTTGAGGTGAAAATCTTTAAGGAAGTGCTCATAATAAGGAACAGACTTCAGATTCTGTTCATTTTCAATTCAGCAGCTGGGCATTAAACGACATATCTTCTAATAAAAAAATATTAGTAACTGATGTAATCTTTTAATTCATCAATTTGGTTATTGAAAATGTATAGTGTTTGTCTTTAAGAAAATAAGCAGTTTCTGAACAATTATCTTTAATGACTTGGAAAGCAAGAAAGGGTTTGATTTTCGTTATCTCATAGACGACGGGAAGACTATTCTACTGTAAACGCAATGCTTATTCGAAACAATATAATCACATTCACATTCATATCAATTCATTCGTACATTTTTTTTTGTTGGATATCCTCAGTTATAGGATAGAAGGATGGGGCCCTCCTTAGGCCGATGACATACTGACGCGTCTGCGTGCGCGAACGCGTCCAAGCACTCGTGAAGCAGAATAGCAGCAAGAGAATTTCTTTTGTCTTGGACGCGTTCGCGCACGCACACGCGTCAGTATGTCATCGGCCTTAGCCGTGCGGTAAGGGGCAAGCCAGAGTAAACGCGACGTGCGATGCGACGCGACGCGACAGTGCAATTTGACAGCCTGTTGATAATGATTGTTATTCTTTTACGTGCGTCGCGTCGCGTCGCATCGCTCATCGCGTTTACTCTGGCAGGCACCTAAGACGCGCGGCTATAAAGCAAGACCATGCTGAGGGTGGCTGGGTTCGATTCCCGGTGCCGGTCTAGACAGTTTTCGGATTGGAAATTGTCTCGACTTCCCTGGGCATAAAAGTATCATCGTGTTAGCCTCATGATATACGAATGCAAAAATGGTAACTTGGCTTAGAAACCTCGCAGTTAATAACTGTGGAAGTGCTTAATGAACACTAAGCTGTGAGTGAGGCGGCTCTGTCCCAGTGTGGGATGTAATGCCAATAAGAATAAGAAGGATAGAAGGATATCCGATACGATTTGTGATCAATTGAATGTGCTACACAAATAATTGTGCGAGAAAATGAGTAATTTTTCATTGGCGCTTGGCGCGTATTGGCTGAACCCCGACTATATAAGGTTCATCCTTTCCGCCCTCATCTTTACTTGTCCTAAACGCATTCAAATTTTCTCCTATTTTTCTTTACTTATCAAAAGTTTAAGAAAAAGTCATGTTAAAATTGGAATTATAATAATTTCAAAACCATAACTCAGCAATAAAAATCTCACAAAACATCTTCACGCTCAATCCCAAGAACACACGCTTTGTTTTTATCCACTTGATGGCCAATAACTCATTTCTATAACTTCACTTCAATCCAACGGCTTGCGTTAGAACGCATCACGCGGAATCGCTAAATACGTAATCCATGCCGTCAGCTGAATGGATGTTTCAATTTTGAGGCTCTTGTTTTCTTTTGTTAGGCCGCTTCTATACAAGAAGATCTATCTTGATACCTACGCGCGACGACAGCAATGGTGATCGGTGGGTCGGAAACACTTGATGCGCATCTTGGGGGGAAATTAACAAGACTCACTGCCTCCTCCCTCGTTTTACCACCGCCGCCGACTGCCGCAAGTTTCGTGCAATTTATTCTGATGATATTAGTAAAGAAAAATGCTTTCCCCGCAGATTAGGGCGGAGAGCTGTGGTTTGTTTTGTTGAATATAATCCAATCTAAATTTTATTTATACATTCATAGTGTTCTGCTTACTGAAAATTTTAGTCGCTAGTCGGTTGGTGTATGCCGCGTCCGTTCTAGTGCAGATTGGGACAGCTGAAACATGTGAGATACATATTCGGCCAGCAGCAGTGGAATGGGGAAATGCGCGATGAGAGATGAAATTAAATTATGATGAGGCCGGCTGGCTGGCAGACTGTAAGTGTGGGCGGTTTGCGGGAATTGCGACGTTTTGTGTTTAGGTTTTGAGTTGAAAATAATGTGCACTTGACAGTGAACTTCATCAGCGAGCAAGAGGAACCGTGGCGAATTACTGTACAAAGCATTAGAGCGCACCGCCGACTCACCGCACAGGCACACATTTTTGAAGAAAGCGAAAATTGGCAAGCATATTGAGCGCGGATTGCGCGGTTAGGAATGTTCTCGATAATTTACAATGGCCATAAAAAAATTGCGTATTATGGCATTTAAATTGAGGTGGGATCAATTATGATCATTTAGATTGTGGCTAATCGATCATGGTCTCTGGAAATGCTTATCTAGAATATCTTACCCATTACACACAATATATTGGTACTTAACACATTGTTATGCGTGCAATTTTTCATTTCACGTTGAGTAACGCAAACATCGCTCAATCTGAAATGCCATAAAATAAATGCGAATTTGGCAGATCATCACTTCTTCAATCCCAAAATCGCCAAAGACGATGATCCGTTAAAAAATTTCCTCAGTCTCAGACGGAAAGTCCCTTTGTGTCATCGGTGTGTCTAATCCGGTGACTCAATTTGATGAATGAACTGCATCCCAGCGAAGCAAAACACAATTTGATTGTAACTGCTGTAGCTGTTGTTGGCTGACGAGCTGTCTAATGTCATCGTTCTGACATTCACCCACCCCGCAGCAATCCAAGCCGCATTTCGTTCGACTGAATCGAAAAAGGACACACCAAGCCGGGAATAGATGGTACGAAATAAATTGGGCTCTTCGCCAAAAGGGCGTAGATATTTGCACTTAGCTTTGGCAGCAAATACTGGCCGAATCCGTTTGTCAGCGGAAATTTGTCATCTTCTTTTTAGCAACCATAACTACAACTAGTTCGGTTGTAGAGAGGGAGCAATCAAAAATGTCAACCGTCGTAGCCAAACGAACGCCAACAGAGACATTCTTTGTTTGTTGAAAAGGGCTGCGCTAGTGTGAAAAGAATAGCATTAAATTTCCAAAAATTGTTCTGCGAAATGTTTCATACCTACCTAGAGTATTATTTTGTTGCGTGTTTTATCTGGTTAACGGGAGGTTTCTTTAATATTTTTTTCTGAATTTCACCGGCATATTTTTAAAACATTAAAGAGAGAATCTTTTGAAAAAAAATTATGAACTCCCCCAGAAAATCCTTTTTAGTGATGATGATGATGATGATGATACTACCATCTATTGTAGCAAGGCACCTGCCGATAGCACTGGCCATATCTGACAAACGATTTGATCATGATCATACTACTGTTTGTATTTCATCAGACTCCTGTATGAAGGGCCAAAAATGGGTGGGGTGGTTCCATAAGCGAGACACGTATGCGAATCCACGGGATGAATAGAGAATCTCCTTCCAGAAGAAAGTTCGTACATACAATAATATAATCTAGCCCTCGTTCCCCAGATTGACCCAATAGATGGGGAGAAGAGCCCGCCCTTTATCCACGAGATGTTAACAATAGGAAGTTGGCGATTCCACTCTTCCTATCCAAATCGCTTCAATCGGGTGCCCTGATGGTTTTTTTTTATGGTATATAGTCATATAGTTTCAATATAATTTGTCAAAAAGGTATATATATAATGGAGTTCTCTCACCAAGTTTCAATTCACATGTCCTGGATGAGGAGGGACCAGCTCGTTAGATGTATGCTGTCTTCAGAGATGGAAAGGAAATAGTTCGTCAAGAAATTGCCTGGTTTGAATCAAGGAATATGCTTCATTCTAGTTCAAAGATCGAAAAATAGACTTCTTGAGAACTGAAAAGATGAAATAAAAAGACGGATGGCAGTATCATACATAATAACATAAGCGTTTAGATTAAAATGAATATGTAAAATAAATATGATTAAAATAAATATTTTCACAAACATTTTTTTATACATCGTAAAACAAACAAGTCTTACAATTATTATTAAACAAAACAACTATATTTAGGTCCAATATGTTGAAAGCAATATGTAATTTTAAAATTATGCTCAGAAAACGATTGAGGCATTCGAGGAGAGGCCCCGTTAAAAAAAAAAAACACCTTCGAAAATGCACTAGTTTTACACCACGTATACGAGACCGCATGAGTGATTCCGCATGAAGAAGTCCCGGAATATTAGAAATCGCATTTTTCACACCTATTAGCATGTATAGAAGTTTTCTTCAGTTGGCATAGTTTTCAAATAGGGGCTCACTAACTGAGGCAAAACCCTGGCAAAACCTAATTAAAAAGCAGTCAAACATAGAAATGTTATGTCCAAACAGGGTTGAGATTTCCTTTTCGCAATTGGAAGGATCGATTTACTTTGGTGCGTAAAATTTTTCAATGTACACTTTTTTTCCATGTACAATTAGCAAACTGTACACTGTAAAGGGATAAACGAATCAATTGAGATTTTCTATTTACTGGCAAATGGAATCCCAATGGAAAATGTGTAATAGATTTTTAATAGATTAGATTGAACATTTAAATTTTAGATATGATTTAATACGGTTGAAATTTCCTTTACATTCTTTTGAAACATATCTTTATTTTCGCAATAGTGGTCTAGAGCTCCATAGCAAAAATTTGAAATGATTAATATAATTGATTAATTTATGGTAGGGGAAGGTGGGTAGACTTGATCCCCGGGGAGACTTGATCACCCCCTGTTTTATCAAGAACTAAAGTAGTTTTGTTCTAGCGATTTTTTTAGTATAGATCCTCTAGACAAATGACCTTTATGTGGCGAGTTATTTTTTGGATTGACAACCTTATTTATTCTGCAGGGCGGTTTGTATATTTTGACCTTCATAAAGATTTTTTTATTGGCCAGGCAAAATTTGAATAACTTTTCATAACAATGATCAAATGCTTTCGTTTTTTTCACAGCACAAAGCCATAAATGTGCTTAATAATTTGTACTGATGAAAATGACAATATTCCATCAAAGTTTTAGGATATTTGGATTTGAAGTTATTGCCTCAATATGGGGACATTTGATCCCCCATTAGTCACCCATACAAAAATTTGGCGAAAAAATTCAAAAAAATATAAATCTGTTCTCAGGCTTCTAATTTTGTGTAGATTTGACAGATTTGACGAAGGGTTGGCAGTAAAAAATATTTATTGCGTAGATATCATAGAAAGGGGATCAAGTCTCCCCAAATTTTAAAATGGTATGTGCTGTCGAATTCAATAACAAAAATCGTTCATGTATACGTACATCAATTCGAAAATTGCGCGTATTTTGAAGGAAAAATATTTAAAAAATCTGAGGGCACCTTTCTAATTTTATCAAAGCAAGTTCTTGGAGAGGGATCAATTTCCCCCAAAAATTTTAAAAGTAAATTTTTGACAGCACTCTAAAAAATCGATTGTGTATCAATAACAACAATAATTTAAGGACTGTCATACATCAGTAAAGTTAAATACTATATTCCTTATTTCCTCTGTGTGGAAATCGCGTATGTTTATTTATTTTTGGCTGTGATACATCTGAAATCAGAAAAGGGGATCAAGTCTACCCAGTCTCCCCTATATAAAATACCATAAAATTATTCTTGAAAGCTATTTTTATTTGGAAAATATATTGAAAACAACTTAAAGTAAGGTTAAAAAAACCATATGACACCTATTTTGAACTTTATTTAGCAGCCTTTCAAAACGATCGCTGACAAAAGGGATATTTAAAAATGGTATTCAGGGCGTACCATGAAAAAGAGATGTTAGTACATTACAATTATAGTGATTGGAATGGAGAGAGGGATAATTCTATCGGTAGAAAATCAGAAATGCAAACATATAAATCGGTGTCAAATGGCATAGATGTGAAGTCAGCAGAAATGTTAAAAAGGCGAAATAACATTGAAATACCTACAAATAAAGTAGTATAAGCGTTTAACTATACCTACAAGTCCTGTAATTTTTCTTGTTTTATGTATTAATTGTTGTGTACCGTCTCGTTCAATACGTACCAGTTCTGGTTATATATTTTCCCTGAAACCATCATACTACCTGGGACATATCATCACACAACATACATCGGCGTAATCTAGCTGCCTTGCTATATCTGATAGGCTATCCGTCCTACGTTCGTTTCATGCAATCGAGCACAATCCATCCTGCTCAAACGTTGTTCTTTCGTCTTTATGAGCCAACCTAAATTCGCCACTTTATGTTTTCCAGAGATGAATCAATATGCTGTGTAAACTGGTTCCAGTTACAGCCACCGCCTATCACAATTGAAGAACTGAAGAACATTATTTAGGGAAGTTAGTTTCCCAAAGAAAACCGTTTTCACAGCGAAAAAAAATTGACGGATGAAATTGGTTTTTACGTTCGCTCCCCAGAAAATCCTTTTTAGTGTACCCAAAATATTCATTTGAAAAAAAAAAAAAAGTTTTTTCTACGGGAAATATTTTGAAGTTTCCACAGCAATTGTTTGACATTTTCAAAGGAAACTATTGGGAGCTCCCAAGGAAATTTGTTCGGAATATCCAAGGAAAATGTTTGGAATTTCTAAGGGAAATTATTTGGAATTTCTACGAGAATCTCTTGGAATTTCCACGGGAAGTTCTTTGGAATTTAAAAAAAAAATCTGCTGGAATTCCACTGGAAATTCTTCAGAGTTACTGAGGGATTGTGGATTGGATTTCAACAAGAAATTCTTTGGATCCCAACGGAAAATTCTTTAGACTTTTGAAGAAATATATTTTGGATAGTTTACAGGAAATTCTTTAAAATTTTCGTAGGAAAATCTGTGGAATTCACACGGAAATTAATTTAAGTGGAAATTCATCGGAAAATATTTAGCATATCCACGTGCATTAAAAAAATGGAAATTGTCATTTGTCCGAACAACGCGTTAAGTCGACATTCATTTGACCGAAACAGTTATTGGACAGATAACGGTTTGCCGAAATTGTTATTTGGTTCAAAGCGACATAGGGTTTTGTTCTTTATTGTCAGGGTTTTTTATAACTAATTATGCTCAAATTTGGCTTAAACATTCTTTGCTTATCAAAGAATATTGTGGCCAATTTTCTTAAAATTTAGTCAACAAAAACAACCCCCCTGACAATAATTGAATTGGCTGAAAAGCTGCCAAAGCCGTAATTTCCCCTACCACGAAACTGATGATTTGGCCGAAAAAGTCGTTCCTCCCTTACATGTCATTTGACCGGAATTCCGTTTGGCCGAAAAAATCGTTTGGTCGAACAAAACAAAATTTAATCATTTGACCAAAAGCTCCGTTTGACCGAAATGTCGTTTGGCAGAGAAAACCATTTGACCGAACTGCTCAACCAACCGAAAATGCTATTTGCTGAACGGGTCATATGGCCAATAATGTTTGGCTGAACAATAGTGAATGTGAAAAGTGTGAAGTGGCTGATGATTATTGAGAAGTTAGAAGTAAAAAATGTGATGTGAGAAGTGAGAAAAAAGAAGTGATACGTCTTCTAACTTTTCATTTCTCTCTCATCATTTCACATTTCTCTCTGCGAAAAGTGAAAAGGGCGAAATGAGAAGTGAAAAGTAAGACGTCTCGCTGCTAACTTCTCACTGCTTATTTCTCAGTTCTCACAGTGAAAGTGAGAAGTGTTCACTTCTCAATTCTCACAGTGAGAAGTGAAAATGAGATGTGAAAAAAATGGGAAGTAAAAAGTGAGATATAAGAAGTGTGAAGTGAAACATTTGGCACTTGAGAAATGAGAAATGAGGATTAAGAGGTCATTTCTCACTTCCTACTTCGCACTTCTCACTTTTCACAGTGATAAGTAATGAGTAAGAAATTAGAAATAAGAAGTCTCAGTTTTCAATTCTCAATCCTCATATTCCGCTTTTCATTTTCCATTCCGTACTCTCTACTTCTTAATTACCAATAATCGTCCGCAGACTGTTTAGTTCGGCCATAGGGTAAAGGATGTATTTTGGACCACCCTTACGGGGGCTCTTATTTTGGACCACCAAGAGGAATTTGCACTCAGTGGTCCAAAATATGAGCCGTCGAACTGTTGGTCTAAAATACCTCGCTTACCTACACAGCAAATAATTTTGAAAATTCAACGACCTGTAAAATTGCACCTAGTCCCAACAAACGAATAAAAACTCGATATTCAATTAAATTTGATTGATTTTTACAAGCAAGTACGGTTTAAATTGATTTCGATTTGAAGGAACAGTAAGATCGATCAAATGTTACGTTTATTTGCATGCTCCAAATATGTACATGAAAATACATTTAAAATCACAACATATTTTTATCTGTGTACGACTTGTTCGGTAGAATGACATTTTCGACCAAGCGACCATTTCGGCAAAGAGGCCTATTCGGCCAAACGACTTTTTTCGGCCAAACGACTTTTTCGGCAAAATGGCCGATTCGGCCAAACGACTTTTTCGGCTTTGTTAGGCAAAACGAACTATTCAGCCAAACGACGTTTTCGACCGTATGTTCATTTCAACCAAATGACTTGGCCAGATGGGTTTCGATCTAATACATTTTTTCTAGACAAATAATCTTAGTGTATGACAGTAGATATTAAAAAAAATCATAGTTGGCCGGGGTTCTGCTAAATTGCACCAAGTGCCAATACAAAATACCTTATAGTGGAACTGTTCCATTTTACATCTCACTGAACATATATTCATCTCATCGCAAAACAAATAAATACAGCACCAATCTCGTCGCTTCTTTTTGCTAACACGCGTGCTTACTGGTGAAAAAAAAGTTTTTAACGGGATGGAAATAGGAGCTATAGAATGAAGGGCCGAACCGTTCCCCTATTTGTTTTCGTGTAGCAGATCTAATTGATCATAATTCGTATCGGACACCCCTCTACCCCATAACTAAGGATATCCAGCAACAAATTTACATATGTAATGAATTTATTTCTAGAATGCGAAAAAGCATACGATGTTACTGAAAAAGCCGTAATCGAAAAGTCTGGTTGACAGTACTTGTTTATAAAATATTGCCAAGTACATTGTGCAAATTGTCAAGTTATTTTTGATACAGTTCAACTATCTGTTTTGGCGACTGCAACTTGTTAAAATGGTAAGTGCTGACCTGGAGTACAGAGTTAAGAAGTCTTGGAATCACTACTAAGGCAACGGTAAGCCTACAATATGTTCAGGTGGTTAAGGTAGTGAAAACAGCTTAAGTTGCATCACATGACAGCGCCTAAAGCGAAAGAGGTTTCTCTACGTCAGGAAGAACAATGATCGACCGTAGGTCATCGATGACGGAAAAACAATAAATTCGTTTTTAATTGTTGAATTCGCCTTGCGATCTTTCGGGGACGAGCATCATATTGTTACCTTCTCCATACAAAAAGACGTATTAAGTATTCCTAGCACTGCCATGTTAGAAGCGTTTGGACGGCTTGTAAAGAACAGGCTTAGCAAAAGCCAGCGGTCTGCAGTGCAGGAGGTCGTGGAGAATAAAAAGTTGCTT
Organism: Armigeres subalbatus; assembly: GCF_024139115.2. Lineage (NCBI taxonomy): Eukaryota > Metazoa > Arthropoda > Insecta > Diptera > Culicidae > Armigeres > Armigeres subalbatus. The sequence continues at coordinate 303,501,099 of NC_085140.1, read as the reverse complement.
GGCTGCAGTCGAATACAGACACCTTTAGTATAGTCTTCTTTGTAGCCGCGCGTTTCGCCGCACGGCCAAGGAAGGGTCCAGCTTTTATTCAAGTAAGCGTTAAACCAACATTTCCTTCTCCACAGTAAAGATGGGCACTCACTCCTTTTTCAAAATTGACTCATATAATCATCGCACGAGTTCTCAACCCACTCTGAATCACCCATTATCATTAAACTCAATCGCATCATCAGTTCAACCCTCCTGCGTTCAACACACATACACAATAGGAAGGATTTATTCCTCGGTAAACAGTCCTTCATAATGAGAATAAAATTTTTCGCAAAATAAAACTGCCACACAGTACATACAGGGCCAGAGATGCTAAGCATGATACAGAAAAAAGTTTTAACGATTCGAACGAACCCTCCAGATTAATGAAAATGATTTCCCCCTTTCACATCAACTCGTCGCGTCGAACAAGTCGATGCGATGGAAATTCGCAACACCCCCAAGCCTCATCCAGAATTCGCGTAAATGGCAAAGTTGCTACTGGCGGTCGAGTCGGCGGGTGCTGCGTTGGCTGGCGATCCTGTTGAAGTTGGAAATCTCCTCCCGGTCCTCGGCGGATTACGCGTCCGTATGCGTGCGCACAAACTGACAAGGGAGTGATTGTTGTACAGGCTATAGGCACAGATTCTCTGTGTAAAGCCCTGTGGGCTAGCTCTAAAATGCAAAAAAGTACCCTTCCGGCGTCGTCGGTCGAAAACGGAACAGGTTCCAACCATATGCTGCCGCGGTCTGTGTGTGTGTGCTCTAGTGAAGACGGGCGAGGAGGTGGGATTATTTGCAAATTTATACCACTTTCCTATTCATGGCATTTATTTGCTGGATTCGTTGCGAGTTAAGGCCCGTTCGCTATGTGACAAATATAGTACCAAAGCGATAAGCGGGTGTCCCGATGTGAATTGCAGCATTATTTCTAAAAATTGAATTATTAACGATGTAGATGTACTCCGAATCGGTAAGTTGATTGTGAGTGAGTCAAATCGGCGATACCGCGTTATCGCAATCGTTCCGTTTTCGCTTTCAATGCATTCGCAAACTGGAGAAGCAAGATCCAGTTCAATCCACTTCTATCTCGAATCCACCTTTTAAGTCTGAATTCCAGTAAGGCTATGTAAAATAGATGGTCACATCGGAATAAAATTGATGTGGAATGGAGATTCGTTCGTTTTCGAATATATAGAAAACATAGTGCAGCTGGTGAGGATGAGTCCTGTGTGGAACTTAATACATGGAAAACTTGACAATACTGATTTTGCCACAATCTACGACTGACTGTGGAGTTTGTTCGATATGCTAAAATGTTTTCGACCAAAAGCTTCGAATCTTCATTTAACGAAAAGAATTTCGATTCTAATTAGGAAAACCTGTCATCAAATTATTATCATTAAAATATTCGCTAATCAGCGGTTCAGCTCGTAGCGATGCAACTGCCTCGACAAGTCATCATCTTCACAATAATATAGATTGATCGGTTATGCTTGCAGCGGGTTGCCGTCACCGGGGAAAGTAAAAATTGTGGCTAAATTTGTCGACAGCCACTCAGTGCCGCAAAGGTGCACGCGCTTTGTAGAGGTGGCGCCTTCACCGGGCTAAAAGCGGCAAAAAAGTGAGAAACTGTCAAAACATTCCAAACGGTTGCGCGTTGCGACCTTGACCATAACCACCAACAACCGGTGGTGGGGAACGTCTTGTGATCGACTGCCAACTACGTAATTTTGCGAACATTTGACACCCCGCCTGCGGCGGGAACTCTCGCGGTGCTGTTTGGAGGAAAAATATTATTTCAGTCATATGCCTAAGTTCGTTTGCATGTTTTCCTGGTGTTTGTGTACCCACGTATGAATGTTTCTTTCCGGATTTTTTTTTGGCAAATTTCGGAGTCTGGTGGTGCGCTTGTGTTATTTTGCTAATTTTGCGCATCGATGACGCTTTACTGCGATGAATATTGCGATCTGGCTGTTCGCGCTGGTTAATACGAGAAATGGTTCGGCCGGTCGACTAACCGCTGGTGGCACGGAGTCATAGTTGGTATTTTTGTCGTATTAATTTTCATTGGTAATTTGGCGATGGATTTGTTTGATTAACTATCTGGTGTGAAAATCGTTGGCACAGCCTTTGGACGCTCATTATGGCCGCTTTGCGCTATCGCAATTGATGCGATTTAAGAACACATCCTCTTTTGATGTGTTTTTGGAATTTATTTATCTGAGCAGTTGTTGATTCAAATGTTATCGTGTGCGAACAATGGTTGTGGGAAGTAACATTTTTGGTTTTATTTTATCACGGCAGCACCTCTAATCTGGTCACTGGTCGTCACCTAATGGAATTTCAACCAGATGGCTTGATTTTTTGCGCATCTTTTAAAATTTACTGAAACTTACCCTATAGCAGTAGGGGCAATTTGAGCTCATTGACAAGTTTTATCATGTCAAAGTCATATGATCTTTTGGAGAATACTACATAAATGCTTCATCGTTAAAACTGCATTTAAAATCAATTCTGAAAAAATCCATCACTTTCAAATCTATTGAAATTGAATATTATGTACATCTGTTTGTATTAATACATAACTAAAGTTATTTTTGCCAAGCGACCATTTCGGCCGAAAATCATTTGGTCGAAGAACACGAGATCAAAAGTTGTTTTTGCCGAAAATAACTTTTAGTCTGAAAGCCATTTAGCTGTAAATGAATTTTGACCGAAATGATACGACCGGTAATGGTCGATTGCCGTTTGGTAGAAAGGACATCTTCTTCTTCTTCTTCATTGGCATTACATCCCCACACTGGGACATTGCCGCCTCGCAGCTTAGTGTTCATTAAGCACTTCCACAGTTATTAACTGCGAGGTTTCTAAGCCAGGATACCATTTCTGCATTCGTATATCATGAGGCTAACACGATGATACTTTTATGCCCAGGGTAGTCGAGACAATTTCCAATCCGAAAATTGCCTAGACCGGCACCGGGAATCGAACCCAGCCACCCTCAGCATGGTCTTGCTTTGTAGCCGCGCATCTTACCGCACGGCTAAGGAGGGCCCCCCAAAGAAAGGACATTTTTTTTCCGAAATTGTCATTTGGCCCGACCGATCGAAATTGTTGGCCATACGATTTTCAGCCGTATAACCCGTGTCGTTCGGATGAGCTGGTCATTTTAGCTTACCTTTACGTAGCTTAATTGACTGTACACTTCGTAGTTGCTAGTCAGGAGTGAAAAGTTCGTTCGACACTCATTACTACAAGAGACCGAATAATCCTCTCGTGAGCGCCACGGGAAAAATAGTTGATTAGTTGGGAAGTCGCCTTGGTGAGCGACTTAACATTGCTTTAGTTTTATTTCAGTTATTTCAAAAACGCAAAGACGAAATCTGTGTTTTTCAGCAAAATTTCTGAAGAATATTCGTTGGAAATTCTTAGAAAAAAAATCAAATGGCTGGGTTTCCATACATCGCTCTCAATAAATAACGAACAACGATAAAAGAAAGGAAAGGAATTAATATTCGAGCAGCGCCTTATAATATACCCTTTGTCATCAACACAACTTGTTACTGACAAATGCACCTCGCAACAAGCCTTTATCAGAACCCGAACACAATACGACAAAAATTCCCCCATAAATTTTTACACGGATTCTTAATGAAGTTCCTCCATGAAATGTTCTAAAATTTCGCCAGGAATTCTTCAAGAAGCTCCTCCAGGTATTCCTCTGGTGGTTTCATCGAGAATTCCTCCGGAGTCTCCTCCAGGAAATCCTCCCGAGGCTCCTCCAGGAATTAATCCGGTAGTTTCTTCAGGATTTCCGCGAGAGTTTCTCCAGGGGAATTCCTCTGGGAGTTCCCTCAGGAATAACTATGGAAGTTTCTCCAGGATTTCCTCCAGAAGTTCCTCTAGGAATTACTCCGGAAGTTCTTCTAGGAATTCTTCCGGAAGTTCTTTCAGGAATTCCTCCGGAAGTTCTTCTAGGAGTTCCTCCGGAAGTCCTCCAGGTAGTCATTCGGAAGTGCTTCCGGAGGTTCCTTCAGGTGTTCCTTCGGAGGATCCTCCAGAAGTTCCTCCGGAGGTTCCTCCAGTCAGTAGTTTCTCCAGAGGTTCCTCCAGGAATTATTCCGGATTTTTTTTCAGCAGCTCTTCCGGAAATTTCTCCGAGGTTCCTCCAGCAATTTCTTCAGAGGTTGTTCCAGCAATTCTTCCGGAAATGTTTCCTGGAATTCTCCAAAACTTCTTCCAGGAATTCTTCCGGACGTTTCTCCATAAATTGCACCGGAAATGTTTCCGGTGTCCAGATGGAGTCCACTAGGAGCTACCACAGAAATTTTCCCGTTTATTCCATTACAAATTCCGCCAAAAACTCTTAACTAATTTCTTCGAAAACTATACCGTAATTCTAACTGAATTTATTTCAAAATTTACATAGAATTGCTTTCCATCTATCACTTCCCGGGCTTCCAGAAATTTCTTCTTGAAAATCTGATGGAAATTTCACTGCGGTTGCTTCCAAAAAAATTCTGGAAATTCTTTCGAAAATTCATGAATTTCTACAAAAAATGTGCCGGAAATTATTCAAGAAAGTCCCTTTCCCCCCATTTACCCAAGTGCTCACTCTGAAAACACTTCAGGATTGTTTTTGAGAAATTCTTTCCAGAATTCCTTCGAAATGTTTTAAGAAATTGCTCTGGAAATACTCCCAGAAAGTCTCCCGCTTTTTCTTTCACGAGCTTCTCCAAGAATTCTCCCATTTATGCCCACGAACATTACTTCAAGTATTCTCTTCTCTCAGGTAACTTTTCCAAAACTCCGGAAATTTGTTGGAGTTTTCAAGGCGCTGCTCCGAGACATTTCTCTTTCAGAAAGAGAATTCACGATGGATTTTTTGTGGAAATATTCCGAACGAGCACTTTATGAACTTCTCCAAAACTTCCTCCGAAAATTCGTTTTAATTTCGCCAGAAATTTATCGAGGAGCTGCCCGGGATTTTTTTTTCAGAAAGAGAATTCACGATGGAATTTTTGTGGAAATATTCAAAGGAGTTCTTGAAGGACCTTGAAGAAATTTCTGGTTTGAATCCCTGGAAGAATTTTTGGTTAACATCCTGATGAAATTTTCAACGTTATTTAGAGTGGATTTCTCAATGAACGTTCTAAAAAAATCTAGATGGGTTGTTGAAAAAAATCCAGGAGAGGTTCGCGACAGTTTGACAAATATTGGAAAAAAAATCGGGTGTATTTTACGATGGACTTCCAGCAGAAATTATCGATAAATTCCTAAGCTGCAAGTTGAAATATTATCCAAGGAAGTTCACGGGAAATTTGGGAAAAAATATCAAATGAAGTTCTGAAATAATTTTGGCCGAAATACCAAAAAAAAATCGAATAGTAAGATCCTTAAATTCCTTAACAACAATTCCCACATTTTCAAAAATATTGAATGCAACGAGGATTTCTTAGTAAAACATAGTTTTATGGCGCCATGCATGGCAAGGGATCTAGTGGCCAAATCGGGTTTACGAAAACATTTTTCTACAACAATTATTTGCTGTAAAAAAAATCTTTGCTAGTTGCAGTTCTGGGTAGGTCGCTATCAAATGATTTTGATCAATAAATGTTAGGGTAACCGTACCCTTAGTGAAGGTAGCATATATAGTGGAGGTAGTGGAGCTTTTGAATGAGATTTATTGTAAATATATTATTAACGATGGTTTCAGTTGAAGCGTCGTGCTTCAAATATCCTGTTAAATGCAATTTATTCTAAAATTTCGCTAGAAAAACTATTGAAAACAATGATTTTTCTTCATAAAGGAGTCAATTTGCATCTATAGTGGTGCAACTGGTGACGCCCATAGACATAATACTAGATCCGCGAATGATGTACGAACACCATATTTCTTGAATAGCGCTTCACAAAATTCGTCATTTTTCAAAGGAATAAATGTTTTCAATTCGATGCCTACGCACATCAAACGTACAGCGACACTAACACAGTTTAAGCGACAATGTAGTTCACACGTTTTTATTATTGACTAATTTTGTATCTTGACGAAGTTGTTTTTAAACGGATATTTTGTATGAACAAGTTTATTTACCTAATTATTGGGGCTTTAATGATCTATTGGTTCGCCTCGATGATGATGATGGATTTTTATATAGGGGGAATGACGGCTTTGGCAGGTTTTGTTCTATTATTGGCAAGGGGGTTTTTTATGACTGACTAGGTTCAAATTTGGCCTAAACATTCTTTGCATATCAAAGAATATTGTGGCCAAATTTCATAAAATTTGGTCGACAAAAACCCCCCTGCCAATAATAGAACAAAACCTGCCAAAGCCGTCTTTCCCCCTAGTTGACGTAATTTTAATTTGACTTTTTTGTGTAGTCTACAAAAGTTTGAGCCTCGCGCGCGTATTACAGATATAGATGATTTTTTCACATTTATTTACAATTGTGCAAGTTTTGAGCTGTTTGAAGGATTCTTTAGATTAGTAGTAAGTCATCTGGTAGATTATTCAACTCGCGATTGAACTCAGAACTTTTGATATCGACGGAGAGGTACCACAAGTTTAGGATTTTGTGATGTTCGAACTTCGTAGAAAAGTATGATGCTTACGAGTTGTAGATTGCGGTCTTATAAAATGACATGAATACGGTTTTGGTGAAACTTATGAAATCTGTGCGAGAGGTTTCACAATTATTGCCTTTTGTAGAGCTCGATGTATCACTACTGATGCTTGCAAAAGTTTAAAGTTTATATCAGCAGTTAATTTTTAAATTTATGTTTTTGCTGTATAGTAATGGAAAGTTACATACAAATTTATATCTGTATAAATAATCGGATCTTTTTTTTATTTGTTTGCAAATCTGATTAAATTGATCTTAATTAATTATCTTAAAGATAACTCGTCCAATTGCATAGAAATTCATAAGAAATCAATGGATAGCACCACTATGAGAACCAAAATTAATTTTTTTCCACCTCTAAAGAAACAGTGTACCCATTAGTGGTGCAAGGAATATTTGGTCGTTGTTGACAAATGACATCAATTTTGTTAGCAAATTTATTAGTTATCGAAAATGTCGTTCGGCCGAACTGGTAATTTGGCCGAAAATGACTTTTTGTCGAACATTCCATTTGGTTGAAAATGCCATTTGTCCGAAATGGTCGTTTGGGATAAAAGTAATACATATTGGCATGAAATGTAATTGGGGCTGAAGCTGAACGGATTTTACGATCGTAAATATCGTTTGCCAAACAATAGTGAAGGTCAAAATGAAAAAGTGTTAAATGATTATTGAGAAGTAACAAATAAAAAGCGTTAAATGAAAAGTGAGAAATGAGATGTCTCATTTTTAACTCCGTAAATCTCACTTCTCATTTACAGCTTCTCATTTTGACGTAGGACTTACGTCTTTCTTTTTTCATTTTCACTTCTCACCACTCACTGTGAGAAAATGAAAAATAAGAAGATAGAAATGAGAAATGAGATGTGAGAAGTGAAGCCCCTCCATTCTCACTGCTCGCTCCTCATTTCTCATCTCTTACTTTTTACTTCTCACTTCTCATTAAAAATATGAAAAGTGAGTTGCATCTTTTCATTTTTTCATTTATCACTTCTCACTTCTTATTTCTTACTTCTAGTCTATATATAAAAAACAAAGTTGGCATCTGACGACCGCGCATCACTCAAAAACAGCTCATTTTTTACTAATTTATATTTGTTTTCTTCTTCTTTTTACGAGAAAAAATGAAAATTGGAATGCTTTGAAAATCATAAGCTCAATCTTTTGGATGAAATGGTTGCTCGTTAAATTTGCATTTAATTTTTAAATTTTGATTTGTGAAAAAAGTGAGAGATTATTTTAAAGAACCGATTTGTTTTCTAGATAAATTGTATCAGAAAATTGATCAATTTTTGGCTAGACAAAGTTCGCCGGGTCAGCTAGTTAATTATAAATCACTTCACACTTTTCACATTCCTTATTTTTTGACCAAACGACATTTTCGATCATACGAATGTTCGGCTACGGTCGTAGACCTGTTCGGCCTAATGACGTTTTGGCCATATAGCCAGGGGGAGAAGGCGGAACAGTGAAGCCCTACTCCGATATGTGCGACATCTGGATTTGGTCCTAGATGTAAACAACAGTGTTAGTTCTCTACCACCTTTTTGTTATGGCGAAGCAATTTTTATGCAAACTTTTTTTCCGATACATTTTCTCAAAACCAAACGTTCAATCATGCAACAATGTAACGATGTGGTATGCTTGAGAAACCTGCTTGATTAAACCGACACAAAAAAAAAATATTTATAGTAACTAACCGAATATAAATATGTTCGCATTAACGATTGCGCCCCGATACTGGGGTGGCATTGCGCATCTCGACTCGAAACGAGCAAACCATGCAAACTATCATATGAAAGAGCTGTCGGAAGAAGATGCGCAATGAGGCCCCTGGTTCTTTGATGCAGAATACACGAACTTTGTTCGCCAATGACAGCCGTATGGGACCCTTGCAAATAACATGTTGGGTAAAACGACATTATCGGCAGTATGCCTTTTCGGCTATATACAGTTAGATTAAATAGTATTCGTCGAGCACTTTGGCATCAAACAATATTGATGTTCAAAAATTTATTAAAGACAGTTGAGAAAGAATTATTACACGCTCTTTTTTGAACAATTTAGAAGCTGCATAAATAATCACACATTGAATCAGTGTTCTGATTTGTTATTAGCACTTGGTTTAGAGTGCTGCGGATGCATTCGGATTAGATTAACACGGTCGTCTGAACTCAGCGGTATGTTCTTTTCTTTTAGCAAGGCGAATTTTCAAGGCAACCGATCTACCATGCGCCCTCATAGGGTTGACAAAAGAAAACAAATGCCGGCTTGTTTCCATGGAGAAAATCAATCTAAAAAGTTGAACACGGTTTGAACCGTTCTATTAATTATTAGTATGAAGTCTGGGATTGCGTGTACTAGGTATTTTAAGACAAATATGTACACCCAAAAAACAAATCTGACAATTATTGTATAAAATCTTGGCATATACAATACTGTAAGCTTTTAAAATAATACAAATCTGTTATATTTCAATACAACAATGGTATAAAAATCTTCCAAAATTGTATACGCCAAATTATTATACAGTTTCTGTAGGATTCTTATGCAGAATTGTATTAAAACCCGCCATCCGCTGCCATCCTGTGTATAGATCCATCAGATTAACCCTAACGGATGCATGTCATGTGATTTGCTTGCTTGCTACTTATCCGTTAAGAGGCGATTGGCCGTTTGGACAGAAAATCTGAAAAAGTACTCAAATATGCTTCGAAAATAAATAATCACCATCTTATCTTAACACTAGTCGTGCAGCAAAAGTTGCTTAAAAAAGTAAAAAAAAAGTTGCATTAATAAAAACAAGAGACCGATATTTTTTTGTTGGAGTTAGGTATTTGCTATGCATTGGATTTAACTCTAGTTCTAGTTGTATTGCAATCATTTGCGTTTTTCTGATCCAGTTAATTTTGATTCGGCTTAAAACCGTTAAAAGACAGATGAAGTTTCAGTAGCATCGAAAAACAAGAATATTGAAACTATGGAATTCTATAATGCTGCTAGTATTCGACCACACTTTCACCACCACAGATATTTAATTAACATATGGAAGTGAATTCAAAACAAATGATGGAATCAAATACTGCAAAACGGTGCGAAAAAGAGCACCCGATCGCAAAATTGCATTTCTTACTGTCAAGTGTACCTTGAGCGGAACATTCATGCAAAATATTCAGGATCCAACCCAGATTCTTCTCGAGTCGTTTTACAAACGTATTATTGATTAAAGGTGTGAAACGCGTCAGAATCCATTTTTTGAAAATTACCTCACGATATCAGATATCAGAGGCATAAATCTCAAGCAAGAAAAAGACGATGAAAAGGAAGAAGCAGGAAACTGCGAGAACCACTTTTTTATCCCTGTTGCTTTGTAACATTGCAACATTTGTCTTTTTGTTATCAAACTAAACTGAGCTTTATTGACTTAAATCTAAATTTAAGAATGGGCAAATACGAGTAATAGGAAATCAACCCCCTTGGATGTGAAAGAATTTGATCCCTCCAAACAATGGTACCGGCATCAAATGACGTAAATTTATGGGCAATAAGTCGTCGTTATGAATATTCAATTTAAATTTAAAACATTGTGTGCCTAACATTGTGGCAACTAAAAGTACACAATTCGACCATTAAATCGTCGTGTAGAGACATCTTGCATTATCTACGAATATCAACAAATAGTCGGCCTTCAACCACCATGCATCTCCATCAGATTGACGTCCAATGACGCACTGGTCTTGAATTATCAAAAATCATCGTCAATATCTTCCCAAATAAACAAAGCATTCCTACGGCAAATATCAGTTGCATGAGCACAAATATTATTTCAAACAAGAGGAGTTAAAGCTTTTCAAATACGCCCTCACGAGTCACAATGCCCCTCTCGTGAAGGCTGCGAGCTCGAACGTACATCCGTCCGTTTGTTGTGTCGCAAAAATAGTTCTCATTGGAGAGTTCCCGAAAAACAACAACCGATGATTGAAACGGCAGCCTTCGCTTCCTTGATGGATTGGTAAAAACCAATATCGTATATACACAGGAACAGTTGGTTGCGGTTGCTATTTTTTTCATGTGACTCCAATGTCCGCGGAAAGGAAAATCTCTCGGCAGATGAGGTCAGAGCAGCAAAATGTGACCAGGAAAAAATGGCCTTGAAAGTGTCGCAAAACCGATTGCGAAAAAAATGTCTGTAAACAAGAAATAATAATCACACACGCACGCTTGTCGTGTTCTGATCGGCGAGGAAGCGAATCCGATAAACAGAAGTGAAAAAAAAAAATTGAAAAAATACAAAAGCGCAATTCAATGCACGCCGGAAGTCAATCGCTGCTGTTATTGTTTGTTCGGCACCCGAAAATGAAAATTTAGAGTTTATAGCTTTCAGATGTTGTGCTATGGTGTGTCTCCCAAGATGCGAATCGACACGCCCGGCTCGCGGTATGGCTGGACGTCATTTGATCAGATTGACGCCGAATATATTGATAGCGGAGATAGCTAGAATAGGTCCAGATCAGCTTTTGCGCAAAACTAGTTTTTTGTTGTTGCTGCAACTTGACTTTTATTTGTACCTATAAAAAACGTTTCTTTCGCGATTCCCTTATCGGATCTTTGCTGAGTTTCCTATTCATATGGGACAAATATGCGATTCACGGCAGTATAGGTATCCCAGGTGGGGTTTTATTTCCGGCCAGACTCAAGAACAAGAAAAAACAAGAAAGAGAAACTCCTTTTTTAAAACGTCATTAGGTATATTTGATATTTTTATTTTTTTAAGCTGAAGTGAAGTTATGCCGAACTGGAAGTAAAAACTGGTTCTCAATATTTATTATTTAGAAATATCAATGAGCTATATATTCCAAATTTTCATTTGTTTTATGCAACAAGAGTTGAAAGAAGATGATAAAAGAAACAGAAAATAATAATGTTACGCAGACTTCTTTCAAAGTTTCTCATCCTTTATTATGCAGATATATGATACTAACATGTAAAACCATATATGAAACACAAATCAACAATTTTTGCAAATAAAAATTTTGATTGATAACTTTTTTTTGGGAACCACTGCGTCTTGATGGTGGTCGAATATTATAGGAGTTTCCTTCCGTTCCCAAAACGGATGAACGGGTCGTTTTCAGCAGAAAGGCAGATGGTCATTTTTTGCGGGTAATGACATGGCGCAGCTGCTATTAATAAAGTTGCACATTCTTACGTATTTGGGTCTAAAAATCGGGTTCATCATTCATCGAAAATAGATCGCTCATAGATGTGATGAAATGCGGATCATCAAGAGCTGTATCGCATTGATGCCCTTTCGTAAACCTAAACTCACGCTTGAACGCTAATCGGCTGGATACTTGATAGAGTAGAACGAGAAACAATTTGAAATCCTTTCGCCACACATTCTCTCGCATCTTTGCCGCTCCTGGTCGGAGTGATTGACTTGCTTCATGATTATATCGTTCTTCCGTAAGCAATCCTCTTTGGATTTTTTATATTGAGTTTACCCACTTGACGCGAATTCGTTTACAATCGATTATCACATAAAGTCTGACTTCTTGGTTTGGAATCGATTTCCCATTATTTACTATTAGATAACATTTGATCTGGTGTCGAGTGAAACGCTTTACACCAGATTTATTGGAGCCTCTGAAATTACTCTTACTTTCTACATTATATAATCCATAGACGGCGCCTGATTTGAAATCAATCTTGATGAGTCAAATAGTTTATACTAGCGTGGCTAGCGCTAGCTAAGTCTCGAATGAGTGCAGCTAGTGCAGAATAATTTCCTCGTTCTTCGCGTTTGGCTGACATTCAACAGAAATCGAAACCCGATTCAGACTAGGTATTCTGCGATCGATCGACAGCCGACGCAGTTCAACAGCCACAGTCCGATTCTGCAAAAGGTAGAAAAAGAATGTCCTCTACATTCCAATCGACACATAACAAAAACTGCGACGACGACGCCTCCTTCCGGCAGTCTCTCCTGGCTGATTCATTTGTTCTTGAAATAGACACAAACACTCTACAATTCAATCACATGACTCTTGTTGGCGGCGACTCCAAAATAGAAAAAAAAAACTTTCGCTTTTTTCTCACCGTGGTTCCCAATTGTAACTGCGCCAAACTCGAATGCGTACCCATAACACCGTGATATCATCGGGTGTGCTCCCCCGAAGGATTCACTTTCGCTGCAGAGTGGGAGCTCTCGAGGCGGCATCCCGTTCTGTGGTCACAAGTTGTTTACAACCTGGCGTCGTCCACCTTTACGTCCAATCTTGTGCCAAAAATAAGATTCCCGAACCAATCAGCCACGGGAAATGCCGGCCGGTTCAACTGAACACACTACACTGTCAACCTGATTGCCACTAATGGGGATGCTTCAACGCATTACGAACGACGCATCAGCACCATCATCCAGCAGCAAAACAACAAAACAAAAAGTGCATGACCAAACAGTATTCTGGTTTCGTAACCGGTTACATAACTTCGGTTCCTTTTGCGGGATGGATTTTATAAATAGATCAAACTCCTTCGAGAGAAACTAATTAACGCGTGGTTACATTGTTGCACGATTGGCCTGATGAAGGTTGAGCGACATCCCAGCGCTCGTGTAGCGTTGATCGGGATCGATTCAAAAGGGCAATAAATTAATCCCATTTGGATCCTGGCTTTACTAATTTGTTTTATATGTTTTATTAGATTTTATTACTCCTTCGCGAAGCTGACTACAGCTGTTTTATGATGTGCTTCCAACGGTGCGTGTTAGTTAATTCAAGGGAATGCTTTTATTGCGGCTTTTGAAATGATAATTTCTATCCTTTTACGGAACAAGTCTATCGTATAGTTTCATTCTGTTCTGAGATATTCAAGTTTCATGTTATGTAATATTTATTTTAATTTACTTTCCTTATTGCTGAAGTTCAATTTCAAATAGTAATTTCTAATTTTAAATATTAAAATAATTTGGAAATGAATTTTCGACTGGATGAAGGTATGGTATGGTATGAAAAAGGTACTTGAAAAAGGTTCGTACCGTCTGAACGGTTTGGGCGATGTTTCACCTATCATAATATATTGTTTTCCAGTTTGCCAACTTTAGATTACAAAATGTTCACGCATATTTAAAATAGTTTTCTTTGAAAACACAATTTCTGTGTCCCATTTCTGGCTGAAAATTAACTAGTCTGCAAATCCAGTTACTAATTCTTGCTATAAGACTATTCTTTGGTAGCCATAAACGATGTTTTTCGAGTTTAATCCGAAGGAGTCCACATTTTTTTAGTAGCGGGTGAATTACCCTTCTTCTAAACAAAAAGCTGTGATCGCGATCTGAATATGAACGAGCGTGGTGGTCATATGGCTACCGCTTCTGTCTCATACGCAGGAGGTCGTGGGTTCAATCCCAGGCCCGTTCCATTCTTCCTACTTTGTATCTTTTCATATATTTCTCATGTTCTAGCAATCGGATTGGTGATGTAAGAATATCGCACGATAAGGGCGTAACCATTGTATCACAACACTCCTTCTCAATGTCGCGTCCTTTTAAAGCTATTCAATGACTCCGAGAATCTGTCAGAATCGTTTTAGCTTTTGCGGTTTTAGTAGTTTGGTAACCGCATCCGCGGCTACCCAATCGATTGGGCAGTACACTAAAGTTACTTGCTTCGTGATGCACAGTTCGTGTCAATATGCTTTGAGTTGCGGCTTGCACATTACGTAGTTACGGAGAATTCATGCTTGACTTCTTTGGATGTTCGTTGAAGTCCCATAGAAGCTTCCTCAGCCATAATACTTTTTGGCAAGCTTCGCTCAGCGCTACATACTTTACCTACATGTGACGCATGATTCTCGTAGACTGGTCCAAGAGATTTCTCCATCTCCGAACATGAAGAAGAATCTAAAAGTAGATCGCCATTTCACGATGCCTTCTTCCCAGTTGGAATCAGTGTAACCAGATAGTGCTTGATCTTCGCCTGCACCAAGGTGATGGCATCGATTAGCATGCCGGTCGCCATAGCAATAATAGACTGGTTTTCCGCTCAGCCATACAATTGGACGGCGGATGGTGCGGTTTTATCCGTTCCTTCTTGAAAAATTTGTTAAACTGTTTGAGCTCGTCGTTATCAAACTTGCATCCACTGTAAGACTAAACTACGCACGACGTTCGTCCTGTCAGGGTCTTGGCTCTTACTGAACATGTCACCGACACTGGCAGTTCTCCAGGTGCTGTCTAGCTGTTGCGTGCATGGATATTGGGCCAATCTTCTGCGAATAACACCTTTATCTTCTTCGCTGCTAAAGGGGGGTCCTTAGCCGTGCGGAAAGATCCGCGGCTACAAAGCAAGAACATGCTGAGGATGGCTGGGTTCGAATCCCGATCCGGTCAAGGTCTAGGAAATTTTCGGGTTGGAAATTTTCTCGACTTCCCTGGGCATAAAAGTATCATCGTGTTAGCCTCATGATATGCATCGTCAATACGATTGAGTACGGCGCACCCTCCACCACAAATTTGGGTTCTTTTACTATTCGCCATAATGATGAAAGATCTTATCCTCGGGTGGAAACTTCAAGCTTAAAATATCGTAGTTCCGTTCCATAATACCGGGCCCAGGATTGATCCCAGCGGGACTCCTGCGGTGATAGAAGCAGTACTCTGACCAACATTGGTCTCGTACCCGATGCTGAAAATAATTCTCCAAATGTCGTACATGTCCACCGGAATGTCCAATCAAAGAAACTAGAGTGCGATGGCATCCCAGTATCCCAGACTGAAATTCGAAGAAGTCCTCAGAATTTTCCGTTAGATATCTCCAACTCATCACGTTGAAACTCCACTGAAATTTTCGTGAAAATACCAATGATTTACTTGGAAAAACTAAGAAGAACTTCAAATGCAAATTCTGAAGGATTACTCGTTTTTCAAACCTTTTTACCGTGTTTTAAGATTTCCGTTGAAATCCAAAGAATTTCTCGTTGAAATAGAGTTAGAGATGAAGGGTTTTTTGACAGAAAGACATGTGGCCGAAAGCCAAATGTTGTTTGGCCTAATGTGGCATTTGACCGAACAAACCATTTCGCCAAAATCCATCTAGCCTAAACTTATTTCGCCGAAAATGTCGTTTGATCGAAAGGTACATACTGTCGAAAATGTCGTTCAGCCATACAGTTCCTTTGGCTGAAAAAATCAGTTGACCGAATAGCTCAATTGGCCGAAATGGTCGTTTGATAGAAAGATTCATTTGGCCGAAATGAAAATCTTGCCTAAAGTGTCGGAGTGATTTGAAGAAAGGTCAATTCGGCTAAATCTAGACCAACATTTGAAAAGGGCGTAACAGGCAAAATTTATTCCTTTCTATTCTTCGTCTACATATATAGTTATATATGTGGACGAAGAATCAGAAGGAATAAATTTTGGCTGTTACGTCCTTTTCAAATGTTGGTCTAGAAATGATTAATTCGGCAAAACGACATTTTCGGCTAAACGATTATTTCGACCGAATAACAGTTTCAGTCTACAGAGTTGCTAGGTCAAACAACTTGGTTGGTCAAATTACATTTTCGGTCAAACCATTTTCGAGTTTTGGCCGTTTGGCCGAAAGGTTTTTGTCCAAATAAATCATTAGACCCATCTGGCCGAAAATGTCATTTAACGAAATGGATATACGACCGAAAAAAGCGTTTGCCGAAAAGGTCCTTGGCCAAAAAAGTCATTTGGACATTCAGGCCATTTAGTCGTATGATCCATTCGGCCAAATGGCCCTTTCTGTCAAACGACCATTACGACCTGTTGACTCATTCGGCCAAACGACAATTTCGGCCAACAACCTGTTAGAGACAACGTTTTTTTCAACCGATTGTCGCTTTGGCCAAATGAAATTTTTGGTCAAACCGTTCACCATGTATGACCGTTTCGCACGAAATGTCTTTCCGTCAAATGATTTTCGGCCAAACGACCCTTCCCTAGCAGCACACATGTTCCACGTAGGTTACTGCAACTCATATGTGACCAGATTTGATCACAATCAAGTTGCTGCAACCATTTTTGACTCACTTGTGCTGCTCGGGTTTCCAATTTTCTGAAGTATTTTCGAAGAATTTCCTATGAGCAAAACAAAGAATGTCCCGTAGAAATTCAAATTGGTTCAAAATTCAGAAAAACAAAACTACTTTTCGTAAAAAAATAAAAAGTTGAATGTTTAAATTCTGAAAAAGGTTTAGTGGAAATTAAATATACACGCGGAAAAATCCTGTACGATTTAAAAAACTGTTTCTTTGTTGCTTCGAACAACGAGGACATTCAAGCTTCAAATTTGTAGTTTCAACACTGATTCACTGCTTTATTCAAACGAACTTCATTGTTTTTTTTTTCAATCCTGCATTATATGAATTTATAAATATTTCGTTCTTATGACTTATGAGATACGGTAGATGACTCTCTCTCGCCTTGAAGCTAAATCGATTCGGTTGTAGGGTATCCAATCATGGTTTGAACTAGTGAAAAGCGTATCATGGTTTGAACCATTTTGAAATCAGTAGAAATTACCATCCCATTGGCAAGAAATGAACCTAAAACAGTCTGAATGGCATATGTAGGTATACTGGAAGTGATAGAGTTTATTTAAATATTCGTATATATTGTTTAAGTAATAAAATAAAGCGATTTAAAAACGTCCTGAATTTGCGCTAAATCCCCCCCACCAGTGGCATAATTTCAAAAAGCTCGTAAAGGACGCATTTTATGACACAGGAGTGAGATCAATATACCAAAAGAACGCTATTTTTATCTGTAATCGATTGACATCATCATACAATTAAGAAACAGTTTTAAATAGTTAAAATAGTAACATTTATACAAGGTAAAAACTGATCATGGTTTGAACTAAATTCGTATCATGGTTTGAACTTGTAAAAGCAGTCATGTTCTGCTGCTGTCCGTAGGAGCGCTGCATGCGCCCAGCTGGAGCATTTTGTTTACATTTCCAATATGAAAAATTCGCAATTTTCATATCGATAATTTAGACGATTTTCACACGTTTCGAGTTACTAATCTAATGCGAGAAGATGAATAGTAAAACGAATTTGCTTTTCTATAGATTTCCTCAGCGTTTCATGCATGTGATTAATATTATATTTAGGAGCTGCTGGCTGCTGCAGTAGTTCAAACCATGGTACGAATTTAGTTCAAACCATGAACAGTGTAGTTCAAACCATGGTACGAATCAAAGTTATGTAATTATTAAGTTTTTTCAATGAAACTAAGCATAAATATGTGTACCCAGGATGTTTTTAGAAAGATAATGAACTAAGCTTCCATATAAACTAGAAATCACAGTTCTAACATGTCCCTTTAATAAAATAGATCAACTTTTTTCTGCCGGCTCATCTGAAACCCGCCATTTGGTTCAAACCATGATTGGATACCCTAGTCACTTTTCCTCTTTTGTTGATAAAAAAACGGGAAAACCGTTTTCGAACAGAGGTCGTACATACTGAACACTTAGCATTAGACAACGGACACACAACACCCAGTGGACCAGTGGAGAATTTTTCGATCACGAAAAGTTTCCTTTTTACCGAGGCGAAAAATCAAACCCACACTGCATAGCACATGCGTCTAGACGATTGACGTCGCTAACCGCACGGCCACGTACAAAATATGATGTCATCATATTTTCGAAAAAATAGTTTAGCAGAAATTTCGTAAGTAAAAACAACCATGAATATTGTTGTTCTGGTGTATTATTTGCAGGGTTCGTACTTTTCGTTTCGGTGTTTGGGTCGAAGGAGAATCTTTTTTGGCAGTCTGTGGCGAAAAACATTTTACTCACTTTAAAGCCGGCTTAAAAAATAAACGAAAATGTGCCTACTTGATGAATTTCTTTTTTCATTTCGTCATTCTTACGCCTCATTCGTTTTTCACGATAATTTTCAGTGAGCGCTTTTGAAAAAAATTAAAGCTGCAATGGGATTTGAACCTAGAACACCAACAAAAATAGCACTGGGTTGCGCTCACTTTAGCCATACCTCCACGTTGACTGCTTGTTGGGATAGGTATTTGTTCCATAAAGGCTACCCTTGTTTGAACTGGTGAAGGCACGAAAAAGATAAAAGAAGTGAGAATACAAGCAAATCAACTTATCGCGAGTCGAACAGTGAGGGACAAATAGTTATCCCTCATCAGGTCTTTTTTTCTTTCCCGCAGAATGATTTTTATTGTTGCAGAATCCGTATCGTTGATTCTAACACATTTTTTTCCTTGTAGCAATTGAAAAAAAAACATGGAAATTCCATTAAATTTCCTATGAAGTTGCCGAACAATTTTCCGCGGAGACTCTGAAGAATTTTCCGTGAAAACTCTGGAACATCTCGTGAAAATTCCAGAGATTTTCCCATGGAAATGATTAAACAGCAATTCCAAAAAACTTTCCGTGGATATTCTGAACATTCAGAAATATGGATTTATTTCTTGTAGAAATTCCGAAGTTTTTTTAACTAATAAGTTTCCTTGTGAGTTCTAAAGAGCTTCCCTTGAAAATTCTAAAGAATTCACGAAACTTCAAAGTAGTTCCCTTGAAAAATTCGAAAATGAATATTTTGGAAAAACTTTTTGTGGGGAAGTACTTCAGACTTTTCCCGTAGAATTCTAAAGATTCTTCCGTTATTGTCTTAATGTCTAAAAAATTTGTTTCAAAAAAATTCAAAAAAGACTTCAAAAAATATGATTGTAATAAAAAAATTGCCACGCCGATTCACGCCGCCGCCGCCGGCTAAAATGGCTTTCGGCGTGACGCCGAAAACGCTGCCGCCACCGGCCAAAATTCTGACAAACGCCGCCGCCGACGATTTTTGGACCGGCGCACACCTCTAAACCAGAGCGTTCGAAGTGTCGATGAACCGAGCATGAACACGCCTTATCATGCATGCCCAGTGGCATATGCGAATCGTTGAGGATCGCGTTCTGGACGACCGAAACGACGCGCAGCACTAACACACGATCCTCCAAGCATTAATTATCCATCAACGAGAGAAAAAAATAGCAGTATAAATACCCGGTGGCATATCCAAACTGTGAAGGATCGCGCTTTGGACGATCGGATCGACGCGCAGCACTCTGTACTTACTTGTCCGATGGCTATTGCAATCTATTAAAAATCACGCTTGCGTCGACCGGAGCGAAGCGCAATAACATGCGCATGAGCCACTGAACACCGTATCGACAATTCATCACTCAATAACTACTTCAAACTCTGGTGAGCTGTAACTAGCTCTTTGGTTATTGGTACACGGAAGAATTAAACTATCCAAAAGTGAGTTCAACTTCGAACTTGAGTGTTGGAAGCCATATTTGAGTAAATTGGGTCGAAGTAATTTGCCTTTATTCCCATGCTAAAAAAATCCATCGTATCAAGTTCAGTTGAACCAACAAAATTAAAAGCACGCTACTTGAACTTCAGACTATAAACACAAATTTGGCTTTCCGTACAGAACTGTCGCCGTTGGCTTAACAAATAAAAAAAGTTAAAAAGAATTCAATCAAAATAGCGTAACAATTGTATCACCATACTTCGAACGAATTAAGAACGATGAATCCGTTTGTTTCTTTGCACCAAATCTTCGAAGCTGTGGCCGGATCCACGCTTCCCTCGGTGGCAGGTTTCCACTACAGTCTCCAATGCTTTTGAACACCTACGGAGGTAGGTAGCACTACATCACTACCAGAGCTCTCCAGAACGACAAAGAAGCTAAAGCAACCAAGAAGTGAGCTAAAGAATCCTCATCAACTATCATCAAGAAGTCGCACTGTTGAACGAGAGCTATGAGCAGCATAAAAACAGACAAGAAAAAATAAAATACACCAAAACACTGTACTGATAATCTTAGGAATAGGAATGATAGAGCCAGAAGTAGTTATACAATTTACTTAGTAGAATTCTTCTGGTTCTCCAAATATGTTTGTTCATTTATCTATATTGTGCTTTTTCATAGACTCTGGCTCGCTTTTACGCGGCTAGATTGTATCAATTTCTCGGTCTACCTCAAATTTACCTCGGTGAGCTGAAATTTACATAAATAACGATAATAATGTACCTTGAAGGCGATTGCGTAAATTGTCACCGATTGTCCAAAATGTGCAAAAATAGATTTCCGTCATATTGACCTGGTCACTGCAATATAATATTAATGTGTGGTTCAGTTATGGGATTTGTTAAATGATACTCTCATACTGACAATAACTTGAGCCTTGGTTGGTATTATTTTGTATCTCACATCCAATAACCAAGAATGTGCGTTGTTTAATTATGACGGAAACTTAGTCTAATCAAGATTGATTCGAATTATTGGTTCTCTATATCATTTTGGCTGTGAATCAATAAACGGGAAACAAGTTTATGCTGATTGTGCGGTTACGGGCGTTACTAAATCAACGTTGTTCATTCAGCCACCTGGTGGAGGACAACATTGCAATCGACGCCCGAGTGGGAAGAACCCGTCTTTTGTATCTTCTCTCGGCTATCATTCGTTCCTTCTATTTATCAGTCAGCCCCCAGCAGCAGACAGAAGAGCTTTTGCATATAAAGTTGAAACCCGATAACATTGCATTTTGATTTGCGAATCATGTTACTTCCTTCTCCATCCGTGCATCCCAATGACTGCGTATTTCTGTTTGGGGTACAGTAGGTACGATCTGGTTCTGGATTAAGTTTTGTTTCGCTCTTGTTTTCAATCATGCGTAAATGGAATGAGAGGCTGTGTGGAACGCACATGTCGCTTTTTGATAGATGATACACCTATTTCATCCCTCTCGAGTTCACGTGTGACTCTTGAGGTTGAGTTGATTTTAACACGCCAGGCATCAGCAACCGCAACAACAACAACGACTCAATTTTGCTGTGTGATATGGTTGATTGGCTGCGGTGGGACATGGCGAAGTGGCGCGAACATTCCTTTGACTTGTGAAAATAGTGCTTTCGGATGAAAGGAACGGTTTCTCAGTAGGTTCTCTAATAATAGAAAGTACAATCGAATTGCTTATATCGTGCATAACTGATATTTTTTGTTCATACAATATACGTAGTACAATTTTGCGGTGGATTTCTAATAATATAGTGCAAAATTCCTTCAGGTCTGCTAGAAGCAATCTACTAATCACGCTTCAATTAGGTTGTTATTCTACATACATTCATGAATTTGCTCAAAATCAGTATTTGACTTTTCTCCAAAACCAAGAGTTTTCGAATATCACGAATGTCGCTGCATCACACAATGTTGCACCACGCAGCTACGCTCGAGTACAATCCACCAACCTTTCCTACGCAAAAGAAAACAAATCATTTCCCACATATGCACACTTGAGGAATGCAGAAGTGATCAGCATTGACGACGACGACGACGACGACGACCGGCAGACACTTCACCTCCGCCGACACCGACGCAGCATCGCAATACCGTTGAGTCGCAGTCGCTCGCAGCGCAGTACGGACGGAGTTCGGTTCAATGTTCAACTTGAACTACAAACTCGGTTCTCCTGGTGAGGTGCGCTGGTGTATATGTAAAGCACTTTTCTGGTGGGCAGCATCCTACCCAGAGCCGCTTTGCTCCGAATCGTCGCATATTATTTACGATTGATATGGTTCACCCGATCCGTTTGGTACACCTCTATATCTCAGGAGAAAAGACACTGACTTTTCCCTCAACCTTTCGCGCTCAAGTGCAGAACCGCGGCTTGGATGGTTGTGGTGTCGCATGTGTGTGGGGGCGGCGCCCTATGGCAACCGAAAGCACGCGCACTTAATTGCTGTGAACGAGCTTGCGCCGGCAGAGCATGGATGGAATCGGAGAAGTCGGTTCGTTCGTTCCCAGACCTAATACAGCCGATTAAGGTGTACGGGGTGCTTGCCAAAGCAAGCGGCGACGGCGCAGCGGAAAATTGTCGCACAGATTGAAAAATTGTTAGGTTAGGTTTATGAACGGTGGCTACACAGGATTTAATGGTGGCTTCGGATGCCGGCCGGTTATTTTATGTGCCTTGGTGCTTGCAGTTTCCGTTCGTGCGGGGGAAGAACTGGTACGACTTTCTTCTCGGTGGATTGCATTTGATTTGTCACTAATCACGTAGGAAGTTTGCGCACGGGTGGATCGGCTTAGGTCCTATGAGCAATGCAATATGAAAGTTTTACGATCGTAAGTCGTTGATTGAATTGTGGTGTGTTTGCTGCCTTTTTCGTACTAGGTGTATTAGAAGGGAAGGACAGGAAAATTGATTTAGTTTATTTATCTACTGAACGACTGTAGAGAAAGTGGAAAATAGTTTGCTTAAACCACTTTCTTTGGTACTTGCGTATAAGTGCCTTTTATTTTGCTCGTTAGAGAATATTTCCTTTGATGTGTACAAATTAATTGCATTTGAAGTTTTCATGAAACGGAGCTGACCAACAAAAACAATTTGTAAGGAGTCTTATTTTAGCACAGCGGTAAGTCGCGTTGCTACATAGTAAACCATACCAAATGTGGCTGTGCTAATCATTTTTTATAAGATTTTCTCATTTTTTTTTTTAAATAACATCAGAATTTGAAAACTATTTGGCATCGGATTTTTTCTTTAATTTAGATCGATTAGAGAGCCACATCTAACTTAAGTCCAATTGCATTCAAATTTAACATAGGAATAGATTTGGGATAATGAAAATTTGTTAGGCATGTCGTTTTTTGAAGTCATATTAATTGGCACACTACACAAATAGGACACCATTGGCAAATGTATACAACGGATGCACAAAAAACGGCATATTGTGAGATGAAATATCAGGAAAAAATATCAGAGACCGCTCTTGGGATGAAATAATTCTTACGAATCTCATCAATCTTTTTCACTATTTTATACATAATGTGGGAATCCCGAGGTGGCTGCCGATGCGGAAGCTCAGGATAAGGCCATTTCGAAGGCATTGTGAAAGAGTCTCAAAGATACATTTACGAAGAAATCAGTTGGAAAGCAGACCATAAACCGGGAGCAGATTGTATGATTTTATCTGAAGGAAGATGAAGCTTGAACTAATTTTCTGGAATTTTAAGACCAACCCGTTAATTGTGTATGGCTGGTTCAAAGCTAAAAGAATGTGATGTTAAATTATATTTGGTGTTGACACTTTTGGAATCATTTGACGCCCTGGTAACAGCTCTAGAAAATATATATGAGAAAAGCTAACGGATGAAGTAAGAAAGTTTGTTGGCGACAAACAAGAGAGAAGAAGCGGTAAATGTAATGCATCTGGACGAAGGGGCCATATGAAGAAGAAGATTGCAGGAAAGGCAAGGCCTTCAGCGTCATTTTTATTCGCTAAATCGTCTTTTTATTTATTTAAAATTAACTTTGCCAAAGAACCTTTATTTTTTACACCTGTAACGTGTAACTACAGTCAACTCTTTACATCTCGATGTTATGTATCTCAATATCTCTCTCTATGTCGGTGGTTTCCTCGGTTCCTTCAATTTACATACATTTGGTCATTCTACATCTCGATAACCTCCCTTTCTCGATGTGTTCTGATCATATTTTGTTCTGTATTCACTCTTCTTATGTCGATATGTTAAAATTTTTAGGCTACTAGACCATCTTTGGACAATAACAAACATATCAACATCAAGAAATGAAATTTGTTTTGTTATCGTTTCTGATAGCAACTTTTTTGGTTCTGGTACACATTTCAATTTTCCATCCATTTATCCAATTTTTAAAATTTAAATAAAAACCGAAAAAGTCCTGTTTTTTAGTTCGGTTTAACATTTGCGCGATTTTAAACCAACATCAGGCCAATTCTTCAGGTTGGTTCACTCGTGCAGCACATTTTCAGTTTTTATTTTCCATATTTAAAATAGAGGCTTCAAAAAATATGCGTTTTTTTAGAAAGTTTATGTTAAATAAGTCAAAGAATTGCCTGAGACAATGAAACGAGATAGAATTTTTGACGGGAAGGTCAATTCTCCCAAAGCAATTGACAGATCGAGGAAATTTCATGTGTCGGGAAGATCACGTTCAAGTTCGTCTCTGTATCAGGATGGTCAATTTTTGAGAAGGGCAAGCAATTAGAAAATAGTCGCTTAACCTAAACCCAAGCCATTGGGTGTTTAGCGGAATAAGGAACTGTGGAACTCAACTTCATGAGAAAGCTGTCCATCATGTTCCAAAATTAGCAAAAACAGGAACTGAAATCAAGAAAAAGCCACACTGAAGCTGAATTAAATCTAATGAGCACAAAGCGGCGACGACAGTAATGATCGACAAGTTCATTTTCCAGATGGTAGATCAAGGTCGGGAATATTTATCGTCAAATGAAAAAGTACTACTATAAGCAGTATTCGGTTACAGAGGTCACACCAAAATAGGGTTCAACCGAACCCTAGTAGAAAGGATTTGCGCCGTTCTCATCCATTCAGGAGCACCAAAAACATATGGTCAGAAGCGACACTAGCGTGTGTATATTTTTGAGCAACAGTCCTTCGTCAACAGTCCTTTGCCTGGTGGTGCCTCTCCAGTAGATAGAAAGAAGAGACTGGATCCAAAAAGCCATGAAATGGTGGTGCTTGACTATGCTCTGAATGGATGTCGACTATGGAATAGGAAAACAACAAAAGTTTGCATTGTAAGCGATGCGAAACTTGATGGGTGTTCACTGCTTATTCCCTTATGCTGAAAGATGACGTACAGATAATGGGTGCTGTACTAATTCAAAATTTGAATGAAGATAAGAAGAATAGCGACAATATTCGTATCATCAAATGCTCAACTTGATGCATATGAACCAGAACCGAAAGAAAATGTCAACAGTGCGCTCCCTCTGCAAGCGTTAGGTTAGCGCCATAAATTAGACGGAAAACTCAATAAGGAAAGCTCGCAAGAACGTTAGTTATCCATCAGAATATTGGTCAGATGGTCAGGGTCTTTCGCTATCTTTGAGAAAGATGAGGAAAGATTTTCGACCAAAACATTAACTGAGCGAACATCCTTAGGCTTTGATACTACCGAACTATTTCGAAGAAGATCACGGGAATATCGAATTTTTGTTTAGTGTTCATGAGTTGGACGAGTTCACCTTTCCTAAGGTCAAGGTTTCATCTCGACTCTCGTTCGAGATGCAGACAAGTGAAATTGCTAGCTAGACCGAGAAACCGAATAATTCTCTGGAACAAACATTTCTTACAAAAATGGGGCTGTAGTTCCTTCCGTCCGTTCCCTCTCATATTTTTATTTATGATCGAAAGTTGATGTTCATTCTCGTTTACGACAGACAAAATTAAATGGAGCAACGGTTCGAACGAATAGTTCGTTCGAAAATATTGTTCTTCCGTAAACGAGAATAAGGCAGCTAAACGATGAGTCGTAAAGACGACATTATTGCACGGAGATTTGAAAATGATTTTCTTGGCGGTGCCTGATGGAGACGATCCCAATACTGCATGTATATTAAGTCATTTTACGGATTAAAGCAATCTCCTAGGTGTTGAACGAGAAGTTTAATCAGAAGCTGTTAGAAATGGTATTCCAAAGTTCAAAACACGGTTATTATTTGTATACAAGCATTTGCGCTGGAGATGATAATATGCTAAAGTTAATTTTCGATAGTGGTGAAGTCAACCATTTCCCAGGATTCAGCCGAGTTTCAACAAGAAAGAATGTTTAGTGTGCTAAGGATAAACTTAGAAACAAATTTCACCTAATAAGCTCGATTTACGTTCATCTTTCAATGAGCTAGCTCTAGAGAAAAGAGTGATGGGTGAAAGATATTCCTCATCAAAATCTTTTTCGTTGATTCTCCCTTAGCCTGAAAACACTTGCTTTGGTCTCATAGAAATGGCTAGTGAAATCTGTTCAAAATCCGGTTGATTCCACTTGAAATTTCATTACTGATATCTCATCTCATTTACTAAAAAGAGATTTTGGAATATTATCTATTAGACGGGCCGGATGCGCCCTCCGGCTTTTTTTTTCTTATATTTTATTTTTTAACCGTCCCGAAAGCATTTTCATCTGGCTCGAGAAGCTCCTTCTTATTATTTATTTATAAATACTGTAATACTGATTCAAACATTCAATTTAGGCACGCGCGGAGTCGAATAATGCAGTACGAGCCAGTTTCGCTGATAATGAGATTTTGGCAATACGGATGAAACCTTTCCCGGACGAAAAACTTATTAAGGAATGCATATCGACTGTTGCTGGCTAAAGAAAAGCTCCTCCTTCAGTAGCATTAGTTTGTCGTAAAGTACGGTGGAGAGTTAAAGAAAATTTAAAAACTACGTTACGTGAGAAAGCCACCTTCTTCTGATTCTACCTGCTCACAATTAAAGATGTCGAAAAATCCCGATTAGTCGATTAGTAACTAATCGATTCTTGTCGATTATTGCATCGATTAATCGGTGAATAAAGCCTGTCCACGTTAAATTTCGGACACTTAGACAATGTCTAATTGATTTGTATCCATTTTATCAATTTGGAAGAGAATGAAAACATGCTGAAAGCATCATGTAAAGTGGAGAGATTCATCTGTCGTATAAATTGATCTTCTCGGTGGTTCGTGATTTTTTTAAAAAAATGCATTGTTTGATGGGTGTCCGAAATTTAACGTGGACAGGCTTTAGTAGTCGATTCAAAATTAATTGATTATCACAACGATGATTCGAATCATCGAAGTAATCGATTAATTTGCGACACCTGCAATCGATGAAAATGCTGAATGTAAAAAACAAGACACAGGTAGCTGTCTTCAAAAGGGGAATTAATGATCATCTTCAAATAACAGAGGAATTAGTAGCTTTGATCTCAAAGAAGGAAACGACTATCGGTATAGACCGGAGGAAAGCTGGCAAGACCTGTATGAAGGAGCTTGAACTCTTCTTCGTAAACTAGAGGTATGACAACTGATAAAGCTCCGGAAATGACGAAAAAAAAACACGGGCGTTGTGGGACTTGTGATGCTTCTCTGCACACTGCATTTTTGCCTTTCTCGTATACTAAGTATACGTAAAGGCTATATCATCACTCCAAAACCAAACTTTTGATAGAAGGCTCGGAGACCCATAGTGTTATATACCAATCGACTCAGCTCGACGAATTGAGGTGATGTCTGTTTGTGTGTATGTATGTATGTGTGTGTGTATGTGTGTATGTGTACAAAATTTTGTAGACACACTTTTTGGAACTTAGCAGTTGCCGAATTACTCGCAACAAGTTCCATTTGACTGAGAATCCTGTCCCATTGTTTGCTATTGAAAATTGGCCAGATTGGACTATGGGATCAGAAATTATGGCCAAAATACTATTTTCTATGCGCAAAACACGCTAAAAAACACTCACTCATATTTTTCAATTTTTTTTTTGCACGTGAAAGGCACCAACACCGCTAGGTGGATTAATCAGGGTTTTTTAGAAAAAGACAGAAACACCGTCCTCGACCAGAGGTCGTACAGACTGAACACTTAACACCTAGCATGATACAACGAACCGGACACATAACACCCAGTGGACCAGTAAAGAATTTTTTCGATCATATATTTCATCAACAAAGAAAATATATGTGCAAAAACGATTAATACTCGTGATACAGCGATGCTTGTTTTTAAGAAAAATATCTTTACCTACGCGAGAAAACTCAAACACTACTAATTCCAAATTATATTGACGGAAATGGAAGCAGAATACGCAGATTTGTTGTGTTATTGCGTAGTTCGTTGGCTGACCCGTGGTACCTTGCTTGAGAGGTTTTATTTTCTTCGAAAGGGAATCAGACTATTTTTACATGATAAAGCAAACCCAATGCCACTGCATGATCCTGAATGGATGACTGAAGCTTTTATAGTAGATGTCACTAAATATTTCCATAACTTGAACATAAAGCTGCAAGGCAATTTTATTATCCAACATGCAAATTATTGAAACAAAATTGAAACAATTTGGCACAATTGATTATCGAAAACTGATACATTTTTCTAATCTGTATAAAGCAGTTCATGCAAATCTGTTAAATATGCTGGTAAACGCGGATCCTTTTAACATAAATTTTCAAGCCTTTTCGCTGATTTTTAGAACACAGGTCAGGTCCTTAACTGACGTGAATAATGTACCTGGAATGTTTCAAATGGTGATAATTAACCTCCAATGCATCAATGAGTTTCAATCTAAACATCTCTTGTAACAACCACGGAAACGTTCATGTTCCCATACGATCCGGTAGCCTTATGACAAGAACATACAGTGTTGACAAATTATTATGCTCATGTTGTTAGAGAATCCTAGTGCGCACTCTTATCCCGTACGCAAACTTGACCCGCATTACTCTATGCATCGAGTATTGGAAAGAAGCCAACCATTCAATGTTTTGTTACGTAAAAGAAAAAGAAAATTAGCACACAAAAAAGATTGTTCAAACGAAAAAAAATCGTGTTTAGTATCTCTTAATATTTTTTTAGCCTTTCTTAAACTAAATGTCATTCTGATAAAATGTATTTTCAAAATGTATAAAAAATATGAATCGAATATTTTCTGGCCCGCCAGGTTGATCATTCTGAAAATTAGCCCCTAGCTTGAAAATGTTGGACTAGACCCAGTGGCGTAACCAGAAAATTGGTCTGGGGGGGGGGGGGGGGATTTTCTGAACATTTTTTTTTCTTCCAAAAATTTTGGGTCTGGGGGGGGGGGGTTATATCCAAAATCACCCCCGTGGCTACGCCACTGACTAGACCAACCACCTTACGAGAGGCCAAGGCAAGGATGTTTTCCTGGAAAACTTTTCCATCAATCCCTCAGCGACAACGTGTTTGTCGTTGGATACTCAAACACATAAAAAAAACTTACATTCCCAGATTTACATAATGTCGATTTGTATCCATTTTGATTTTCTTTCAGAAATTAGCTAAAAATTGTCTCCTGTTTAAAAAAAAGCTAGTAAAGGCTTCATTTTAGAAATTTGAAGATCAAAACCCACTTGTGTTGTCCCACCTTGATATTTATTCGCATAACAGCCACATGCCAGACTTTCAATTGTCATAAATAAGACTAATCCGTACTCTCCCATTTAATTCCACCACTTGATTGTAACTTTGACGTACTATCCCATTAAATTCCACTACGTTCTCATAGATATCACAATTTTAGGTACCACAACAATTTGCTAGCTAGACGTTTTTTATGTGACTACTTTTAAATGAGCGCATTCAAGATGATTGGCAAGTCTCTATCAAAAATAAAAATAAAGTCGGCGTGTGAGACGAATTAAAATTGTATAGTCTCTTTTTTTACGTAGAACGCCGATCATATGCATTCAAGCTTTATCACAGTTCTGCAATCTTGCTAATCCTCTGGAATGTCCAGATTCGTGTAGATAAATATATGATCAGTATCACGTACCCCGATATCGTTCCTACGACAAATGAATCATTTTTCTGCGAAATTAGTTAAGTCCGAAGAAAACTTTAGAAAAATATTTTTAATGAAAATTAAAACCAAAGATTTACTTTTGACACAAAAAATGTAGTTCAAGGTGCGTATTCGTCTGTAGTTTCAATCAAACGATACATAATAATTTGTTTTATTTTTTGCCAAAATATGTGTTTTTCGCCTACCTAAGAAACCGAGAGATTGAAAAGTACTTTCAGATGTTTCCAAAATCAAATGTTTGCCACATGTGCACTTTATAAAACAAACAATTCAAATATGAAGGCGTGATTCTTCTTATCAATAAACATTCAAAAACACTTTTTGCGTAGCGGGCGACGATGTTGGCTGCTATTTACGATGGCCTAGTCAGCATACTAATCCTCGGCGTTAGTCGGTCACATCACATTGCAGAATTAATCGCAGCGTACTTTTTTTTAGAACCTGCATCCGGGTATTTAAAGTCGCAACAGTAGCGGTGCACAGTTTTCCGATAGGCGATAACTGAATAGAACCTGAATTTTGAAATGGCGATTTGTCACTTTGTTGCGCAAACCAGTTCCAAAACTATTCGTATTAATTACCCAAACTGGTTTGCTTAAGAAGAGGAATCTTCGTTTCAAGAAAGGCGAAAATCAATGTCGCCCCGAAATTCCTCCGAATAAAGGGTCATTGTTTTGGACAGATTACTTTATTTTGAACTAACAAATGATGACCCAGATTTTGCTAAGGCCGATTTGAAACAGAATGCACTTTTGTACGTAGATCCACCAGGAAAAAACAATTTTACAAAAGGATTTCAACGAATCCGATAGATGATGGTTTTGTTCATCAATATGTTTCACATTTTTAAATAGCTGTCTTGTTTTTTTAAATTCATCTGCATTCGAAAAAATGCCCTTAATATTTGAATAATTTACGGACTTTTCTGCTTAAAGGAAAGAATTTCAATGAGCCAAACTCTTGCAATTTATCAATTACTCGTTATTCAACTTCCAACGGATAAGCGGTCCTGTTCTCGAGCACGCATTGACAAGCGCACTGCCACCTCATCCTAATCGCACTAGTTCTGGTTCCGAAAAACGAGAGAGAGACGTTTTCCTCGTTCATCTCCAATCATCGCATCGGCGGCAGCAGCAGCAACAACCACTTAAACGTAGCTGACGCTCAGTCCAATGACGTCTCCGGCCGATATCTATTGGGGGCCAACACACCAGATCAGTCAACAGAATCCTCTTGGTTGTTGGTGTGACCAAACACACGCGCTTCCCACTTCTTGGTGTATCTTTGGTGCTTCTTTTCTCCACTGCCTGCCGGTCCTGTGACCGCGCGACAAGTTATCGCAGTAAGTTCGTCGTCTACCGTCAACAGCACTGTTTCGCAAACCATACGGGTTGCGGTCCACCTGAACTAAACTTTAGTAAAATTATGTTTATTAGGAATCTCTTTAATCACTTTAGGTTAACACACTTACATTATTTTGCCAACCTGAAAGTTTTGGCCGAGAAAGCGGTATTTTTTTACTGGAACTCGGTGATTCTCTCGCCGAAGCTTCATCAATATTTTAATGAGACTCGATTATCTATAACAAGGCACAGTTTTCTGAAATCTCGACAAAAAATTTACCGTTACTGAACATTTTCGTTTCCATCCCACTAAACATATATTCATCTGATTGCGAAACAAAGAAATACAACACCAATTACGTCGCTTTTTTTGCTAACAACGTGCTCACTGCTCTCAAAAATGAGAAATCAAATTTCTTTTCATTGCATTGTTTCTCATGAGATGAGCTTTGAGATGAAGTCCAGGAGCAGTAACCCTATCTATAACATAAAATACATATACGATCATAACTCTCAGATCATAATATAACAAAATACAGATCCAAGCTGTGGTTTGAATAGTCATCTGATCTAAAAAAAAGTCGAAGACAAATATACGAGTGACAAAAGTAGTGTTAAAATATAAATATTTGCCCTAATGAACATTTTCCTGAAAAACATTATATACTATCAAAAAGGTTTTCACTTCGGGTTTTGGCATAACAATTTCTCACTGGTTTGATTTCACTCAACTGGTAATAGATAGGCTATTTGGGAGGAATCTGAACTCAACGGAATCCGGAAATTGATCAAATATTGTAATAACTAGGAAGATCATTGTCATTTAAAATCAAAGTGTTTCCTTTGCAATTGACTTAGTATCCGTAAGTAAGTGTACAATTTATCTGCGAATAAAAAAATATTTACAAAATAGAAAGAATATTTAAATTTATAGATATTACTGTTATTGCAACAACCAATTCAACTCAACAACTACTAAGCTCCTTCGTAAGGAAAATCAAATCACTTTAGTTAGAATGTTGTCACTTTCCCATGATACTTTCGGTTAGCACTTCCGTTCGATCTACAACATTTAAAAGATAATCGCGATTCGCAGAAAAATTTGCAAACCACTAGTATACAAAAAATCCATCGGTCCGCGAAAGGCGGGCGCATCGGCCGGCAGCAGCAGTTTTTCTCCTTCGGCGTGGGTATTTGTTGCTGTTGTTGTGTCGTGCCGACGATGAAGACGTACGTACGTGCATACGTAGAAGCGAATGTTGCTCCTGCCGCTGCTGCTGCTGCTGCGCCGGGGCACGGTTTGGGGCTGGTGACACGACGCAACCGCGAACCCCTACACGCTGCCATATAAATTAAATTGTACGCCGGCTACGCTAGTTCAGTTTCTGCTAAGCTGTTAACCCGTCTAGGAGAAGAGACCATAGGATTAAACGAAGATTTCGTTAACCGTGAACAACAAAAAAAATCTTGAGCTAACCCAAGAGGACATTCAAAAAGTGCGATAAGGATTCCCTCCTGTATACCCTGTGCCTTTTCTGTGATCTGTGATAAGAGGAGAAGGACTGATATCCCGATTCCTGTCGGACGTTTGTGATTTAATTACCGTTGCATATTTGAAGAAAAGCGCATTTAGGATTTTCTTTGGCCACAAAGAAAACCCGCAAATCCGTCAAAATTTTGGTGGTAATAGTGATCAGTGTTGTCGTTTGTTGCCTGACTGCATATTTCGTGATGGGAGCCGTTAAGGTGATTATGATTGTTTCGATGCTGAAGGATTACCGCTTTTCTGTGAGATTATGTGCTGGAAAATGGACTTGTATAGTCAGAAGATAATATAGCAGAGAAGACCCAGATGAAATTGCCCACAGTAAAGAATGCATTTGCTCCAGCAAAAACTTGATTCTATTGAGCTGATGTTTGCAATAAAAATGAATAACTTTCGTAGTGAATTGCTAAAATGAACTCAAGTGAAAATAATGGACAAAAGGAATTTGCATCGAAGAAAGAAAAAGGAAAAAAGGATCAAAGTGCTTAAAATGTTTTTAGTGGAGGAGGGGTTCAGTTTTTCGATCGATATCTTGTATTTTTAAAAAGTTCACTGCAACATGATATTCCAACATTGAAATTCTAAATGAACTGTTTTAGTTTAAATAACTATGAATTAAATGCAATCATACTTCGTATAGCAGATGGTGAAATAGTTCTTTTTATTAAAAGTCACCTCGCCAAAAAAGTTTTTTTCCTACAAATATTTATCAATATGTTTATGATGAAGCAACAACACAGTTCAAAAACATTGGGAAAATTATATTGAGGAGATTATTATTGTGTATACACTATTTGAAATATGTTAAACAAGATACACCATATCCCCCAACCCGATCCGATTAATTTGTATAAAATTGTATAAAAAATGTACAAAGGCATGCAATCCCATTCCCTTACCATTACAAATCATTGCTTATTGCTTTTCATTGCTTTCTGCGACCACCATGCCTTGTGGCAGAAATTTATGACTCGTAGGTGGTATGTGATTGGCTTTGCTATTCATCCCAACTGCCGCCCCGCATCCATCGCTTATCCAAATGGTCTCAAATTTTATTGGCAACTTCCTGTGCTTAGAAAAAAAAACTGCGCCTTACCTTTCCCCATCTTTGCAAACAGTTTTTCCACTGACGTCTTTTGCTAAATAAATGGACGACTCGTGGGTGTACGGAAATTATCTCCTCTTAATCTCTCTCTCTTTTACCGTGGGTGACTACACTCGATCTTATTTTCCATCCAACCATGCATATCATCCAATCCAATGTAGTTACTCTAAGTCTAATCAACGACACCCGTCTGCTTCTACAATTACAGCCAACCGAAGATGCTGCGACTGCTGCTGCGGCCGCTGCCCCTGCGACGAGTGAAATCACCCCGACGAAACCCGAAGCCGCCGAAGTTACCGCTGCTGAGGTCGTCAAAGCCGTTGAGGAACCAGTCGTAGAAGCCGTCGTCGCGTCGCCCGCCCAAGAGACTGCCCCCGCCACCGCTGAGACTACCCCGGCCACCGAAACTGCCCCCGTCGTTGTGGCTGCTGAGAATGGCAAACCCGCAGAAGAGGAAAAGAAGGTCGAAGAGGAAAAGCCCGTAGTCGCCGCCCCCGCCCCAGTCGTCCCAGAACCGGAACCGGTCCAGGAGGTTGAAAAAGTGGTCGAACCGGCCGTTGTTGAGGTAAACAAAGCAAACGCAGTCGAAAAGACGCTGCCGGCGGAAGTAGTCGCCGCCGTTGAGACTGAAATCAAATCCGAACCTATTGTTGTTGAGCAAACTGAGAAACCAGTAACCGAAGTAGTAAGCGACAAACCGGCAGCGGAAGTGGCGCCAGTGGCGACCGAAGCTGCGCCGGCAGTAGCTGAAGTCGTTGCTGAACCTGCTTCTGTTGAACCGGTTGTCGTCGCTGATAATGGTGATAGCACACCTCCACCTCCTCTGCCCTCCATTCCTCCTCCCTCCCAGGTGATGGTATTTGCAGAAGCTTCCATGTCCCAGGTTGCTACCGAACCCGAACCCGATTCCCTCAACTCTATCCCAGAACAGTCTTCCTTGCCGGTTGAAAAGCAGGAACAGAAACAAGAAGAGCAGGTTGTTGTCCAGAAAGTAGAAGAGCAGGCCGTCCCAGCGCCAGTTGAGGAAGTAGTCGTCAAAAAAGTTGAGGAAAAACCAGTAGAAGCAACCCCAGTGCCAGTTGAAGAAGAAAAGAAGGAAGTCCCTGCACCGGTGGTTGAAGAGGAAATTGTTGAAAAGGTTGTTGAAGCTGTGCAAAGTGCTGCCCCTGTTGAAGCCGCTGTTGAGTTAAAGGAAACAGTTTCTGAAGTTGTTGAACAAATTTTGGATAAGGCCGTCGATAAAGTAGAAGAAACAATTGCAGCCCCAGTTGTTGAAGAACAGAAACCTGTCGACGAAGCCCCAGTGGAAGCTCAAGCACCTGTTGAGGTTGCTGACGAGCCAGTGAAAGCTGAGGAATTACCCGCACCAGTAGAACCAGTACCGGCTCCAGTGGAAGAGAAAACTGTTGAACCAATTGTGGCTGCTGTTGAAGAAAAGGCAGTCGAGCCAACGCCAGCGCCTGTCGAATCAGAGCCAGCGCCCGTTGAAGCAGCGCCAGTCGAGGAAACTGTCGTCCCCGTAGAAGTAAAATCCGTCGAAACTGCGCCAGCTGCTGTTGTAGAGAAACCAGTTGAACAAACTCCAGCTCCCGTAGAATCCACACCAGCTCCCGTAGAAGACAGTCCTGCCCCAGCAGAAGAGCTTCCCGCACCCGTCGAAGAAAAACTGGTTGAAAAGGTAACCGCAACCGTAGAAGCAGCCGTACCCACACCAGTCGAGGAACCAAAATCAGAAGAACTCATCCCAGCGCCAGAACCAGTCTCAGAAGCCGACGAAATCAGCAACACAATCGACGATCTGCCACCACCACCGCCGCCTCCAGCAACCGATGATGAGCCAGTGCCCGACTCGCTTCCATCACCACTGCCCACGATTGCAGCTGCCGCCCCGACCGATGCCACCGGTGCCGACGAGCAAAATCTCTCCGTCGACATTTCCTCCCCGCTTCCACAGAACTCGCTCGAGTCGCTTCCATCACCGCCCACACTATCCCAGAGTGACGCCATGAGCTTACCTCCTCCGCCAGAGTCTCCCTCGGCCACGCTGACCTCCATCGAAGCCACCGAACAGTCTCTTCCTGCTGCTCCCGAACCTTCCACACTCCCTACGCCTCCAGAATCCGCTCCAGTAACCTCCGAACCGAAACCAGAAGCTCAGATCACCCCAGTAGCTGAAGAAAAGCTAGTTGAAGTGGAATCGGCGGCGGCGGCGACGACGACGGTTGAGAAAGAAACCGTCGTAGCAGACGAACCAGCGGCAGAGCAGGTGACCGTGGCGGCAGCGACGGCGACGGCCCCAGTTCCTGAATCGAGCAAGAAAGAAGAACAGGTGGTTGAAGAGAAGGAAAAATCAGAGGCGCCGGCGCCGCAGCCAACCGAAGCGACGGAAATTGTTGTCAAAAAGGTGAATACCATTTCTTAAAACCAAAAACCAACATCAGCCAATCAACCCACCAACCGAAAAAAAAAACTCTGATTCCGGATACCCTTCTGGTATTCTGCTCGTCTCTCTTTGCCTTTCACCATAAAACTTTCCCGA
Organism: Armigeres subalbatus; assembly: GCF_024139115.2. Lineage (NCBI taxonomy): Eukaryota > Metazoa > Arthropoda > Insecta > Diptera > Culicidae > Armigeres > Armigeres subalbatus. The sequence continues at coordinate 303,464,473 of NC_085140.1, read as the reverse complement.
GTTGTGAGTTTTGTTTGTCGTTTTTTACCCTAATTATAAAACTAGTTTTTAACAATCATTTTTATTCTAAAATAGTGCCATTTGTTTGTCTCGTTTTGTATATTTGCCGCTCGCTACCCATCTCTGCTCTACTACTGCGCCTTCTAAAACAAAATATGAATATCTCTTCCTGTCCGACCAAAAAACCCCACCGCACCACACCAGGCCCAGGAACACATCGTGTTGATTTTCGTTTCGTTTCACTTATTCGTTTTCGCTTCCTACTTTTGGCTGTACATTACGTTCAATGGGTTTTGATTGGGGTCCGGTTCGGAAATTGTTATTTTTAGAGATTTCTATATGGTTTAGTGCGGAAGAAAGGAGGGGGAATTTATTGGTTTGCGAATTTTTACGGGAGATTGATGTCTGTTACCGATATATCATGCACAAAATTCTTGCGGCACCACGACGGCATTCCAATCAAAACTTCGACGGAAACGTTTGTACAAAGTTTGATGTGTTTATGGATTTGACGTTTTCTGTTTGAAGATAAAACTGTTGTTTAGTATATAATCTAGGTTGAGTGCTGTACACTTAATTAGTGTTGTTTTCTAACTTCTAAAGTGTGACAATTCGTTTTGGATCCTAATCATTAGTCATTATTACTAACAAAGTTTTTATAAATGAATTTATTTTGAACTGATAACCAAAACTGAGATCAACAAAGCTTACTGAAAATCTTGGTAATAACCTTAACAATAGTACGTAATCCATGGAAATATTTACTGGATTTTGTCCAGTGATATAGCATAAATTTGATTCAACTCTTTTAAAAATGCGATTTGTGAAGCGCTTTTTACTCATCGATAGATAGCGACCTGACTATGCATTCACAGCTGTTGTTCATTCTCCTGAGACGGCTAACATATAGATTTTTGGATAATCCAGAACATCTTTCCAAATACACAGGATTTTGTTTTTACACGATTTTTTTTCGCTCGTATTTTTAATCGTGTGACTTCAATTTACCACCAAACTCTTCCCAACATGTTTCAAAAAATCCAGAATAAATCGAAGAAAAATCACATGACAATTAATATGCGTTAAGCATTTAGGATGAGTGGAAATTTGAGAAAATGTAAATCGTGTAAAAACAAAATCCAGTGTACTCCATTTGTAAGATTCGTTTTGGAGCAATGCATTTTTCTAATCACTTCGGAAGTGAGTTCCGACTTCTTTTTTGCATAGAGATCTGATTTTATTGCGTTTGGCATTTCGGAATCTTACCTTTACACAGAGCTCTAATCAACCAGAGGGTTTAGCAGATCCACCAAATTCGTATCCGCTTCTTTTCTAATAAATCAACGCTCTGGAGCTTGGACATTCATGTCGTCGGCTTCGAAACCAGTCTAAATGATTGAGTTACTTTTTTATAATTTACTCCATTGACTCCATCCAAAAAGTGTAAAAGATGGGACATCTATAAGCAAATTATAGTCATTCCATACTCTTCCGACCATCACTCATAAGTATTAACACGAAAAGTAAGGACTATAGCACAGTGTGGTAGATCTTACTCCGTAATGCACCACCAAAAAGGTGTCTACCCAGCATTACAGTCTCCGTTAACTGCCTGGCCAATTGTTTCAACCCCCGGGCCATTCATCCCCTCGGCACGGGTCGACTGACACCTTGGGATTCTGGGTTAGGGTGGTCATATTGTACTGAGTCGGGCGATATGACCGGGTTTACACTCTGGGTTCACTTATCGGTGAAATGAATAACCGTACAGTTTATCAACGGCATTGGTTGAGCTCTGATTACGGACTAAATCTCATGTTATTCAAATTATCGTCACGAGAAAGAAGTTATTCAGATACTGGAATCTTCAATGAATCCTGCCGACAAATCTTTAACGATGAGTTTCACTCTTGGTCTGGATTGGTGCTTGTCGCTCTTGACGGCCATCGCTCCCCCGGGTGAGACATTGTCGCACTTCCACAGTGGGGTACCTTTCCCAAATGGCCTAAAACCATTTGACATAATGACCATTTGACCAAAATAATCACAATGATTTAAGGGCTACTTGTCATGACGACCATTTGGCATACAAATTAATAGAATTATAAAATCTCCAGGCAAATGCGAACTTTACAAGAGCCATTAGTCTTTTTGCCTTATTCTGGGGACAAGCGTGTTTTTCAAGGAGTAAATTACTCTTTCAGCCAAATGTAAAAAAAATCGAGATTTAAATGAAGAATGGGAAAATGCGTGCTTCAAATGGAGGAATGTTCTTCTTCCAAGAAAATGCCTGTGTTTGAAGAATGAGATGTTTAATCTTTCGCGTTGGGAATTGTGTGCTTGAAAAAAAAAATGAATTATTCGCTCATTTGCTTTAATTTGAGCTTACGTACTTGTAGATAAGGAATAATCTTCTTCTTCTTATTGACATTACATCCCCACACTGGGACAGAGCCGCCTCGAAGCTTAGTGTTCATTAAGCACTTCCACAGTTATTAACTGCGAGGTTTCTAAGCCAGGTTACCATTTTTGCATTCGTATATAATGAGGCTAGCACGATGATACTTTTATGCCCAGGGAAGTCGAGACAATTTCCAATCCGAAAGATGACTAGACCGGCATCGGGAATCGATCCCAGCCACCCTCAGCATGGTCTTGCTTTGTAGCCGCGCGTCTTACCGCACGGCTAAGGAGGGCCCAGGAGGAATCATACGCTTCGAATTATTCCGAGCAAATGCATATTTTTAAAGAAGGGGTCATCTAATCTTTTTTTAGTGTGGCATTATGCCAAATGGTCGTTAATCCAAACTGTATTTAACACAGCCAAATTGTCGCTATGCCAAATGGTCTAATGCCAAACGTCATTATGTAAAATGGCACTATTCCCCCTTCCACAGTTAATAACTATGAGGTTAACTGAAATTCGCAGATTTGAAACTTTCAAACCTAGTGAAGCATCTTGGAGTTCGACTTTACACTACTAAGCTGAATTGGAACTTACTTCTTGAAGAAGCATTGAGCATTGCTGCTAATGCTTTATGGATAAGCAAGACTACGCTCAGTAAAAAGTGGAGTTGAACACAAAAATTATTCAATGTATTAAAGGTGGATTGTGAAAACCAGAATGTCATACGCTGCATTATTATGGTGATCGAAAACGAAAGAACCCTGGCCCGAAGAAGTTGAAATAAAAAAACTTTATCAATAATTGCAATGAGAAACATGCCGAGTTGGAGGCTTTGCTCCACATGCAACCATTTGGCCACTTGATTTAATTTAAAGCAGAGTAGAGTGCTTTGAAGAGCAAAAAGATTCAAACCTTTTCGAAGGAGTCCTAAAAGGACATTTTGTATTTTAAACAAAATAAATATCAATTCACTGATCACAAACAATAATGACTGACAGAAAAAAACATTAGAGCAGGCGTGACTGGCCGAGGAATGAATAGCTCATGTGCAAGTGCATTTCCAAACTAAAGTTCAGGATCAGGATGTACCGGAATGCTCTAATCCATGGCTTCCCAAACTTTAGATTACGACTCCCGGTCATGAACTCATCATTGATAGTTCGCGAAAGAAAGAAAAAAGTCCCTAATCTGTTCCCAAATACTATACCAGCTTTTATATTTGGAACTAAGTAAAAGTTGAGCAGAGAACCAGTATTTTTGCAATAGTTTTCCTGTTTTTCCAGTCCTGAACCATTTTGTGGTGAATCTGCATGTTCTAATCTTAGGAACATTAAAAAATGGAGGACATTTTGAAATTTTGAACTTTAATTGTGAACAAGTCTAAGCGTTTCATTCGTCAAACGTACTTACTCGCCAAATTCTAGATTTTTTTCAGAGCCGGTATCACTTGAAGCTGTTTGAAAGTATTGACGACTCGGAACATCTATCATGCCATAGTTTGGCATTTTTCGAAAAGAGATTACTATTCTTCATCAGAGGGCTGATAGAAACCTCCAAAGTCCCAATACGGTATAACAATTGATCAGAACCATGATACTGCATTGGAAAAACGCTGATGCTTCAACTTGATTAATTCTGGTCCTCGATTATTATTCAACGTGGTCTCAAAGATCATAAACAAACTAATAGGCATAACAGAACTCCAGTGATTTTATACCATCATCAAATAGATCATGAAAAATAGGGAAGTACATGTGACCGAAATCTATGGTGGCTCAATGAACATCATGGGGACATCGTGGATTTGTTAAAAAAAACTGATACGGTGACTCATTCGTAAATGGCTGTTTTTCTGTTGATTCGCACCAAATGCCTTTTTGACTGCTTTGTGTTAATTTGTTTATGAAAATTTATTCACTCCTATTTACATGCGTTTTTGTTAGAGAATATCCTCAACTACTGAGTGGTGTAACATTCGAAAAACTGGATAACATAACTGGCTTATTAATTGATTTAAAAGGTCAACGTTGAGATCCATTCTATTACTTTGATTCACTTGAAGTTGTCCGATGGCAAGTTCAAGTTACGTTTTGGTTCAAAATTGAGGATGGATCTTATTTTCTACACCATCGAAATCACATTTTCCTCTCATGAGGGGAAGTTTGGCTACACACAATTGTTGAAGTAAACAAACGCATTTTCACAATCACATTCCTGGATACCGTTATTACAAGACATGCTGCGAGCAAGTAACCATCAAGTGGAAATGATGCCGGAGAGCAGCCAGCTATTGTGAAGTAATCACGATTGCTCTTTTTCGGCTGATATTTACCATCTGTGATTGTAAGTGACTTAAAAGGATTCGAATTGCAGGTTTTCATGGCGTCATTTAATATTTCTCATGATATTATTCAGTCTTCAAATATTATAGTTTTATGAACAGCGAAACTCATTAATTCGGTGTACAGCCATTTTATTCATTCAATATGTTTACGTTTACTTAGATTTATTTAATTATTGTTTTCAAAGTTTGGTCTTGGGAATGCCCTATAACTAAATAGTGAGTGAGTTATTTTCCTTCCGGTATTAGTAGTTTACCATATCGTGATTGAAACAAAGAATGCTCATCGAATCCATCGCGCAACCAACCTACTCATCACTGTATGTCCAGGCGCTGAACGTGTCCCGTCATCATACCATCCCACTAGTTTCATTAAGCATAGAAGTAGAACGCATTCGAGGCTGCTGTTAATTATTAGAATAGTTGCATTGACTAGTGGAACGACGGCCCGTGTCAAACATTGTATACCCGTGTGATTGTGAACCATTCCATGTGCGCAACCAATTGCTACTGCTAGCTCTCTGCTGGATCATGTTGCCCATAAACCAGCAAGACGAAGGATACGGCTAATTGCGGAACAATGCATTCATGTGTGGACAGAAGCTGAAACGAAGCTTCACTCGCGTGCAACAGTGATGTCATCCTACCATCCATGTTCCGATCGGCTTTCCCAAAAACTACATGTCCTTTATTTGTGTCCATGTCCATGTCAAAGTGCAAGCGTTACTTTTAACTAATCCCTAATCGAAAAACTTTTTCCGAAAATTACCTGTAACTGCAATGCAACCTACCTAACATCGTTCAATTCCAACACTTTTGAATGTGTGACGCTTGTACCGTGTTGTCCATCAGACGTTCTGTGAAGTCCCTAAGCCTTTTTCCATAATTAAAAATAATCCCTACTATTCCTCAAATTGCTTCAATAAATGTTTAGTAACCTACGTCGTAATAACATTAATAATAATGAAAGCTTTTAAGTAATCTAAAAGACACATCAAGACAAATGATTGAATCTACCAAGTTTAAAAGTGTTTGTTATTCGTTCAGAGTAACAGTTCCTTTGCGTACGAGCTTTTCTAGTTCTTCGTTTATCACGTTCTGTGTAGCTATTGAGTGGTAATTTTTGGTGGATGAAATTAACCATTAGAATCGAACATTATTAATCAATTGGTTACGGTTATTGTAGATTTGAGTCATTCCTAGCGTGTTTCCTACTACTAGAGTTAGTAAATTACTATCCTTCAAATCCTTTCCTTACATAAGAATTTCTGCTACAAACTCACAATCCGTTCTCTAGCTCATCATTCCTGTTTCCATGTGAATCAAAAAAAAAAGATGCATAAATCAATCTTGTACATATCAAAGTGCACCCGCACCTCACCACCGGTTTTTTTGTTCTCTTGCTCTTTCTCTCTCTCTCTCTACATCTTTCCTCACGTTTCGCTCGCGTGTGTCCTGTCCGAACTCCTATCACAATATGTATCCGCTATTGTGTGAATTACGAACAGCAGCAAAACGGAACCGCCGCCGTTGAGAACGGAACCAGCACAGAGAACGGAACGATCGAAAACGGCACGACGCTGGAAAACGGACAGAATGGCGTGCACGAGACGTCCACCACGGAGAGCTTGAACGGTGATACCGAACACAAAAAGAAGGAGGTGAGTGAGGTTTGATTTTAATGATGATTGTTGTTTATGATGAATCACGTTGGATTCTTTCATCTTATGTTTTTTATAAGGTCATATAATGGTTCTACTGATAAGTTAATTCAATTCTTATAAATGAACTTTGAATAAGAATAACAACCTTAAAATTACTTGAAAGAAATGGGCATAAACGACTGATTATTGCAAATTATGCTTATTGAAATTGTTTTATTTCTGAGCATAAATCTCCCGCTAAATTTTCTTCGTGAATATAGCGACAAATTTAGAAAACCACGTGGACGTGTTGCTGGTTTGTAAATTTTCAACGGCAGAAAACGTCATGTAGCGCAAGATTCACTTGGTGTTCTCTAGCTAGGATCGTGAATAAAAATGTTTGATTACTATTTCGAAGACGACGAGTTTGATCCTCAATTGAATTGTTTTCAACGCACCCATCCTGCTTGTACCCGCCTGATATCTTTCAGGAACAATGTTTGCTAGAATAAATTTCACTTGATAGTAGGGGTTCGGAGAAATTAAAGCAAACGCATGTTACTCCGAGCTGAGAACGAAACTGAATGAATATTTTATTATATTTTTTATATAAAACGGAAGTAGAAACTACATGTCAAACTGTGGAGTGTTGCCTGTTTGATGCGTATGATTAACTATCAAGCCGGTTGACTCAATACTCCTCCTCACCAGTTATCGGTTTGATTCCAATGGCCATGAGGAGATTCTTCAGTTTCATCGCTTGTAACGGATTTGTTCAAACTAGGTGAATGATATTCGACAGACAGACTAAGGCAGCAAATTGTTTCCACTTGCTCTAGAAGTTCTGTAATAACGCTGTCCCAGACCTTGGACCTCGGACCGGATGATAGTCGAAATGGTCGATTACTACTCTTATACAAACTGTTTATTTACTCCCTCACGAAACTGAGCTCGCGATGTGCTTGGATTTTTTTTTGTTGCGATCTGTTTTTGTCAAAGCAATACAACTTTGATTATCTTCTTTCACAGGTATTGTATAATCCAATTGTTTTCCTACATCGTCCATAAGTTTTCTAGTCCACTAGTGCTTCCAGAAGACACTCCGCTAACGCAATATATTCTGCTTCGGTGCTTGCAATGCATTTTTGCTTGCAACATGACCATCCGATCACATGTCCATGAAACTTGAAAGTTCAAAATCAAACGCTTGAGATAGTGCAATATACGCTTCGCTTCATTCCTGTCGGCTTCGGTTATCGCGTTGACCAGTCTTCCTGAAATTGAGGTGGCAATAGAAATTTCCGGATTGTACTTACGGCTACGTACAACAAAGCCCCAATAAGTTTCAGGACTTTTACTGTTCTCCTTTTATTGGAGAAAGCCGGGATCCATAGCACCTTTTGATGTTTTGGCGTCACTCATTCCGAATTTTTGAACCAGGGGTTTCGAATACTCTCTTTAATTGATACGATAATGTCCGGATTTCAAACGGATTTGGATTCCGAGAAAAAAAATCAAATCTCCCATTGTAGTAATCTTGAACTGACGTTAAGGGCTATACCCATCGAACTGACGTTAAGGGCTATAATATCGACGTTAATCAATAGAAAAACGTACATTCCTGCGGATTCTTTTATGTGGAGACACGGATTAGCTTGTGATTGGTTAAATCCAATGGCCGTCAAAACTTCATCAATCCTTTCATTCCAAACATAGGTAGCTTGCAATGTTTGAATCCAAAGGAGAATGAGAAAATCTCTCACTTATCATGTATGTATACAATCTCGATAGATAGCATACCGTGAGAGACGTTTTTCGGTAGCTTTTACGATAATGAACTGATTCGGGGGGTCTACAACCCATAATAAATTTTCTTTTATTAAGCCCAAATTGTGAAGGGCACCGGTTCTGATGATGCATTTCAACTTGTTTTACACAACTATGCAAAAACAAATGGTCCCCAACATAAAATGAGCGAGAACAACGCGTTTTATCAAACCCCCTCGGTGGGGGCCGCCGCTTATCTGAATCAGTTTTTTTTCCGATTTGTATTACAAGTGCGATAGTTTTGTTTTCATGGCTTGTTATGATTCGAAGACGTTTTTGCCTCTCTTTAATCGTTGTTCGTTATCTATCGAGCGCGATTTCTGGCAAACCCTCCCAAGTAACATTTTAAGTTTTATTAAGCTTTTGAAGACTATAATTTACTCTACAAGAGTGTGATAAAACCAGTATAAAACCAAAATGTTACTAGGGCTGGGCTGTGTCGTAATCTGCAAACATGATTTTCATTCCCCATTTCATAGCCAGGAGGCGCCGATAGGTATGCAGTTTTTATTTTAATGTGTTTGGTCAACATTTTCCTTGCTGAGGCTAAGATCAACATAGTTTGAAATGTTGTCTGTTTCACTACGGTTGCGAATACTAAGTCATAGTCTGAGCTCTTGCGCAACCAAGCGGGCTTTATAGCGCACGATTTTCATCCATTTTGCACTTATAAATCCAATTGCTTTCTTCCTATTGCCTTGCGGTCTGGAGGAAGCTGTACTAGCTCTCACGTATCGTTCTCCCGATTTGACATCATCATCCATGGCCGCTTCAACGCTCTGAGGAGTATCTATTGCTTCACTGTACGACCTTTGTTCCATTACATTATGCATTGCTAGGAACACTCCATGAGTAGAATTAGATTCTTCGTCGTCCCATCAGAAATCTTGATCTTGATCGCTGGATATTTTCGTCAAATGTTTTCGCCATTGTTGCCTACCTGGTTGGCTACAGCGTCGATACAGCTATGCCTGGCGTATTGTAGAGCTCCATAATCGTCGGTCTTGGGCGATGTGCCTCCAGTTTCCCCAGGTCCCCATTCCACCGCGTTTTCGTGGCCTTCCACGAAGTCGCCGGCCCCTATCTGGTTCTCTGTTGAATATTGTTTTCGCTATTCTTTCGCCATTGTTGCATCGCTGTTAAAAACGCACCTCTCGGATGATTTTGATCCTACCGAGCTAAATTTTGAAAGGCGTTCGATCTATTGCTGAACGATTTTGTAGGTAACATGCTTCTGCCCAGAACTGGTTATGCATTCCCGCGTCCAATAGTAAACACCGAGCCATTTCACTTAGGATGTGAACCATTCCACCGATTCGTTTAACTTTTATTTAAAATTTGACAGTTCGATGGTTATTTTCCCATCGTGGCTAAAATATTACCCCGATGTCGACCCATTTGTGTTTTGACAGATTGATAGTTATTTGGAGCAAAATGGATTTGGCGCCAATTTTCTCGCGAGCAAAGTTTAACTATCGAACTGTCAAATCTAACCATGCTCCGAAGCAGGGTTATTTTTAACCAAGGAGAATGGTTCACAGCCTTAATGATCGGTTTCTTCTATCCGACACCCCATTCTGCTGTGGAGTGTAAGCAGTAGTAGTATATTCCGCTGTGATACCTTATAGAAGCGACGTAATGTGTTACTAGAATATTCGCCACCAGACCGGATGGTACGTGGTCTATGTTCAATTCAAGGACGTGCTCAATTCACTAGCCCTGCCTAATCGTAGCATTACATTAGATCGCAGTTGCTTTCGAGTTAATTCTATAGTGGATGTGCAAAAGCATGTTGGGTGAATTTTTTTCGTATAGGTACCAGGTGCATATGACATTACACCCAGGTTTTTTTACACGGTAGGATTTAATTAATTTCTCGGTTAACCTGAACTTTCACAGTTTTTTAAATACCCCCTGAATTTTCTTTGATTTTTTGTGCATTTTTTCGTGGGGTTAACGCTTTGCTTCATTGACGCTGAAGGTCTTAAACGACCAAAACCAAACCGTGTAAAAAACCTGGGTGTACACATCTCTTGTTTTTGAAATCATAACGTCACCTCTTGTTTGGAGACACGTTTGACAGTTCTTTTGGTAACAAAGGATTTATCTCCGCTTAACTTTATCATTTTCCTAAATTTATTTTTTGCCGTTTATCCAAGCCATTCCAACCTATCTCGAGTCGGTTTATCGGCGTTCATTCAACCTACTTGGGGTCGATCAAAACAGATTGGCACTTGAAGAAGCCGTCATTTTGAGAGAACAGAACCAGAACTTAATTCAGCTTTTTGTTTAAAGCAAAGTTATTTCAAACTTAGTCTAACCAATAAAAAATCTATCAAGAATTATTCGATGGCTCTCAAAAGTAATTTTTCTTTGGCAGCATCATTATTTCAAAGAATGAGGATTTTACATTTTCTCAGCGTCTGATTCAAGGTCTGCCTCGTAACAGACGGTTGGATGAGAAATGCTGTGCCCACATAATTATTAATTTAAGACTCAATTCCTTTTAATTTTGACAGCATTTGATTTCCTAACATTCTACATCGGATCCAATCAAATCCATTTTTATTCATCTGCTCACAAGGTGTTTCCCCATTTTTATTTTACATTTTCAAGGCCATTTCCGTCCAAATATTGTTTTATATTCCACTGCCAGCTGTTGGATTTTAAACTCGCTTTAACTCCATGTAGTAAAAACTTCATACTTCATACCTTTAATAAGCATTATAATTTATGTTTATGGATAACGGAGATTACTGTCATATAAGTCATATAAGTAACAATCCCCATTCGCAGTCCGACGCGTGCTGTTTAGGGTCTGTCTCATTTGGTAAATTAAGCTTAAAAGTGACGGATTAAAAATTAAAAAATCACTCGGTCATAAGAATGCCCAAGTAAATAAAATTTCCTTTAAAAGTACATTTTTCGCTTAAGCAGCCCAGTGAAGCTGATTAAGCGAGAAACGTACTCTTACAAAATTTTTTGGTTATTTGGGTGCCTGGTGCTACCCAGCAATTCCAATAAGACATCGATGAAAAATGATTCGATATCTGTCAAAAGTAAAAGTAATCTTGCTCTGCGAGCAGGGTTATTCGCTAATTATTGATATGTAAATTTTAAGTTTAACCCTTGTGTGGCCAGCTGGATACCCGGGTACCATTTTGGAATTCATTTCGCAATATTAAATTTAATTTTCATAGCAGGAGGTTGAAACTTTGTCATATCCACAATAATGATGGCCAAAATCGATTGTACGGGTTAACTGAAATTTTGATCAAGAAGGGGTGGAGGGAGGGGTTCCGACATTGTTTTACCCTTTGAATGGCCGGCACCGTGTACCCGAGTACCCACGAAACTGAAATGGCTAGGCAATTTTTAACCGTTTTCAACCATTTTAGGCTTATTCGATTTAGAATTTTGTTTTTTTTTTGTTTTCTGATAGGACTGGTCTGGTCTCTCGGATAACCGGGAAATCCGGATTTCTAGGGACATGTCCTGCAAAGATTATACTGATCGTGAATTTCGATATGTAATCAGCAATATGGGTATTAAACTTCTTGATATTTCATCAGCAAGTTGATTTTGATTTGGGTCCATCAGACCTGCAGATCTTAAATTGGCCATTCTAGAACAGGTTTCTCGAAGGGTCATAGGTGGCCATGAACACTTTTCAAGGGAACATCGACAATATGGGTATCAAACTGAAATTATTTCTAGCGTGTGTTCTTGATGCTTCTGGGTTCACCAGACAAGTTGACTCCGGAGTGGCCATTCTGGAGCAAGTTTTCTGTGTCAAAATTATTAAAACTTCCACAGCACTGGAACGACGAAACTGATTAGATTAGCTAGCTTCTTCTTCTAGTGAGCGAGCTCATCTAGTTACCAACAGGTAGCCCTTGCATTAATTTTGCTCTCACAATGAATGACGAATTTAAAGAATTGATTACTGCTCCTAATGATTCGGAGCTTTCCAAGGATGACTTAGTGTCTCTGGGGTCAAAGTGGCCCTGGACATTACTTTACAACGGATTGTTTATAAAAAAAGGCGCAAATTTCTAGAACAAACTTTCGTAGTATCAGATAGAGGCCACCTAGGATCGAACAACCGACAACAACATTATCCTCTCTTGAAAATGTTGGGACAAACTCAACTCGCAATAAGCGTTTGTCCCAAACTGCAACAGAATAGGACAATGATCGCCTGCCACGCATTTTGAGAAGTAGTCGGTTTGCGATGATGTTTTCGGTTCAATTAGTATCAGTTATCATAGATTAGACATAAACTTAACCATCTGTTGACATGATTTGCGTTTTACTTCTGAAATATACAAGTTATCGCAGTTTGAAAAGTTCACAACAATTACCTCTCCATGTTTGTTGCAAATAAAATGGAACGCAACAATGTCTTTATCCTCTGCAGATGGGGACAAAGAGTTATCGCTATTCTCTTTTGTCGCTTTTTTTTTGCATTTTTCAGCGACAATTACATTCCTTGCTCACATTGCTAGAAAAAATGATTTAAAATAAAATGCGGCTTTGATAATGTTTATGAACACTCTTGACTCCTCAGGGAACCTATTCCGGAATTGGCAATCCGGGGTGAACTGGTTTGATGAACCCAAAGAGATCAGAAATAAATACTTGAGACAATTTCAAGAAGTTTGACACCCATATTGTTGGGGTTCCAATGAGAAATGTTTTTGGCAAACCTCAGCTCCCGGGGAACCTGTTCCAGAATGGCCACTCCGGAGTCAACTTGTGTGGTGAACCTAGGATCATGAAGGGCATACGCAAAAGTTAATTTCAAGAAGTTTGATACCAATATTGTTGATGTTCCATTGCACAATGTTCATGGCCACATATGACCCCTCGAGGAAACTGTTCTGGAATGGCCAATCGAAAATCTCCACTTCTGATGGACCCATGACCCAGAATGTGTATAGCCACCAGACCAGAGAATCAATATTCGGGCAACGCTTAACAATATACTCTTTGTCATCAACAGAGTTTGTTACTGAGTGACAAACGCACCTAGCGACAAACCTTTATCCGAACCCGAACACAATACGACAAGAATCATTTGCCTTACATGCTCTTATATTTCCGAAAATACGATGCTAATTTTGTAATCATTGTTCGATTCTCGAATATTTGCATGAAAGCAGAAACTATGATAGCATAAAACCAAAATTTGCTCTTGAAATAATGCAAAATAACGGGTTGAAAAGTTAGCAACAAGATTGTCTTCTTTTTTGTTGCTGACAAAAATGTTCGGATCTTTGTAATTATTATCTCCAACAAAAACAAAGCTTTGTCGTTGGTTCGCTTTTGTCGCTTGTTTCGCACGCGCATTCCAGAAAAATTGATTCCCTGCACCAGACATTCTAAATATTCACGATCCTCTAATGTGAAAGTGTACTACACACATGTGGAAGTGTTGGCTTGAGAAATGGATTGCGAGTTATTTGACTATGCGTCCAATTTGGGAATCTCGAGCTCGTTCAGTAGCCGCTAGGTTGCGAAGGCCGACGGAGGTCCTTCGTAGCTTAGTTTGTTAAAGCACCAGTCCAGCGTATTGTAGGGTTCGTACATGGGTTCGAGTCCCATCGAAGGGAAAGTGGTTTCCTCCAATACATTTTCCAAATCAATATCTTCCACATAATGTACATATTCACATATGAGTTTTCACAACATTGTAAATCAATGTCCAAGTCGGGTGGTTTAATCCCCGGAAATAGCCAATTAACTTTGATTGATCTGAGTTAATTTCAGTTTAATTCTCCAATTGAGACAGACCCTTAGAATGCTTGTTTTTGGCACCTCATATGATGTCACATTCGCTAGCAACTACAGCCAGAGACAGGCGGTGTGAAAAACTGTCTAATTGGCAACGTAAGAAAAGGTATGAAATCGTATAAATCATACTGGCTTTACTTGAACTTTTTGCTTGCTTCTTATAGATGAAAAAAGTAAACAACTCGAATCGGAATCGCTTTTTACGGTTCGATTGCACACAGGATGGCATCCTCACCGATCTTTTATTCCAGTATTTCTAGCTTTCAATAATTCCAAATAGACAGTCAATGTGTTTGTTTGAAAATTTGATAACAGAATGATCTTATTATTTTGTCCGTCACTGTACAAATCTCATGTAAACCAGAGTGTATGTAAGGCCGTTACAAATATTTAATTTAAATTATGTCCTACTGGTCTCCGAAAGGTCAAGGGGGTAATAAAAAATAAATATCAAAACGAAAAAAATCAGTAAAACTCATCAGATTTGTTAAAGAATGTTTTGAAAATCCTCAAAATCATCCAAATTTTTTGTTCTTGCCCCCTCAAAATATAATTTTTGGCCAAAAAAAATCCGAGGGAAGGGAGACATAATTGTTTTTAAATATTTGTATCAGACCTAATTAAGAGTGGCGACACTGTCAGAAAAAAACACTTTTTCAATTTTTTTGATGGGCCGCCCTCTTATTCGGTTCTATTTGGGGCCCTGATGCTCTGGACAAAATTTCAGCCAAATCGGTCAACGTTTGGGCTGTGCTAAACTCGTTGGAAGTTTATATGGAAAAATGTATGCAGAAACATCCTAAAACAGTGATTTGCAGTTGTTTTGCACAATTTACAATCAAGAACCATGATACTTATTCAGTTCTTGTAGAATTAAATACAGAATGTTATGCTGAAAACCACGAGAAGATTAGAGTTCATTAAGCAAAGATATTAGCATTTTACTGGAGTGTTGTAGGGGTGAATTTATTTCTTTTCAAAGGTAAAAGAAACGAAATTTGCTCAAACCCCACTTCGAAGAAATGATAATAACTTAACCGGGAAAACTCTAATCTTCTCGCGGTTTTCTGCATAACATTCTGTATTAAATTCTTCAATATTCGAATGAGTATCATAGTTCTTCATTGTAAATTGTGCCGTCCAACGGCAATTCACTGTTTTTGGATGTTTCTGCATACATTTCTGCATATAAACTTCCAACGAGTTTAGTACCACCCAAACGTTGACCGATTTGGCTGAAATTTTGTCCAGGGCATCAGGGCATCAAATAGAACCGAATAAGAGGGCGGCCCATCAAAAAAAGGAAAAAGGTTTTTCCCATACTAATTTGAGCCACCCTAATATAAGGGGCCGTACACTATTTACATAACGGATTTTTGCGGGTTTTTAATGATCCCCCCCCACACTTCATGATTCTTTCAGCATTTTAATCCATAATTTGTCAACTTTTTTAAGAGCAGATTTAGAGTTTCGATACCTAAAATTGAAGATTTTATTCAGATATTGGAATAAGAGCTATGTATTGGAGAGTTGATTCAGTGATTCATCTAAAGGAGTTATATAGAGATTAGATTCGTCAAATCAAATTGATTATCAGATTTGGATTTTCTAATAAGTTGATTAAGATTTCAGATTGAATCAATGAAAGTTTTCGGGATTTAATTTGCAATGTAGATCTAAAAATGAAGTTTGAATCTGAAAATTTATCTAGAGATTGAACGTAGAGACTGTCCAATACCTTTTATACCATTCTTCATTGACTCACATCGTGGTTCACATAGTGTTCATGAATTATTTTTGAAGGTCCTCGAAAGGTTTCTCATTAAAGTTGTTTCGAATGCCTTTTTTATGATTCCATATTTTATGTTAGATGATACTTCAAGAACTTTTTGTAGCCTCAAAACTTACGTAAAATTGTCTTTTCAGTAGTTATTTCAAATATTCGGCAAGAGTTTTTCTCCTAAATTTATTTTATTTTATCCATGCTTACTCTAAGATCTGCTTCAAAAAATTGTCCATTTTTTTCTTCTTTATTGAAGAGGCTTTCGAGGAAAGTTGTCCATGATATCTTTAAAGAATTTGAATTTTTCCAATAAAAAACCTTTTTTGATCGTATAGAATACGAACATCCTTATTTTTTGGGAATTTATTCCATCGGAAAAGTCTTAAACCATTGATTTTAGGTTTCTGAACTTTTTGCAGAACGTGAACTACCGTCGTCGGGGGTGACAATGGGTCAAATGGGGGTGAGAATGGGTCACTGTTTCAACCACTTACAATGCTTGTAGAATAGATTGAATGTATCTGAGGGCAAGAGGACTAAAATATAAGAGACCTTTTTCAACGATTTTGCCCTACGACTTCCAGACTGCCGGTGAGAGCGATGACCCATTCTCACCCCCCAGGCCCATTGTCACCCCAGATGGCGGTACTAAAAGAGTTCGAAGGGTGATTAGATGACCAATATAAAGAAAATTTTCTCGCTGCTTTTATTCGAAGATGTTCTATCGATTCTTTTAAGCATTGACATGTACGGTAAAAATGTGTAAACCGGATTCACGGTCTGCAAAATATTGTACGGCTGAAAGTCGTCGCATAGATCTCCATTATTCTGCTTTGGCTCACTTCGGCAGCACTTTGAGGGCAATACAGAGCCACATGATGCCTCGCCAAATGATAGCAAAACGTCACATATTTTGAAAGCCTTCACTATTATTATATTTAGTAAAACTAGAATCAAGGTGTGCCCCTGATTTAGAAGTATCGTTGCGTTGCTTCGGAATGATTTAACAGATGATGTGGCTGCAAGTCGTACTCCCCGAGTTCATTGAGGATTTGTCTCAAGGTAAATTTTTATATATCTTCGTCGACGTAAGACCGTAAGATCTTCTAATCCGAAAACAAAAATCATTTCTACAATACGTGCGTTGTAGCATAGAAGAAACTTTTGGCTTTTCCGGAAAAATGCGTTTTTTTGAAAACTGCTAAAAAAGTTTACACTCAAAACACTTTGAAGTAGCTCTTTTGACTATAACGTATTCAATTATGACTTTAAAATACGCTCTTTCGTGGGAGAATGGGAGTAGGATTAAATATTATGCACAATTATGACTATCTTTTATTCACAAATGATTAACTTTTATGCCTTTTATGCATAAAAATAGGAAAAATGTCAGTACATTCAAAGTTAATTGCCTATATGCCGGGTATTAAGCCACCCGGAGTGGAAATTAATTACTATGTCTGAAACTTGATTATGCATATGTACAACATGTGGGAAAGCACCTGTCATGCGAACTGGGGTCGTGGGATCAAACCCCACCGAAGGGGCGGTTACCCTCCAATACCTTTTCCGAACTAAATCTATCACATGTTGTACATATGCATAATCAAGTTTCAGACATAGTAATTAGGAAAAATGTGTAAAACTTATGCTTTTTATGCATCAAATTTTACTCCTTTTGTGGGTAGTCCCATTCTCCCGCAAAAGAGCATATTTCTCCCCAAAAGAGCATACTTTCAGCTGTGCGTGTAGATGAAAAACTGTCGACCTAGTCTGAATGTGAAAGGCACAATGAGATAATAAGAACGAGGAATTCAATTTTTTTTCTGGGAAGAGAGTCATAGCCTAGTCATCATCATAGCACGAAATGCCACAGTAGCGACGAGTTGCAGTGTCTTCATTGCTACTCTACACATCGTCAATGACGCGCACGAGGTTAGATTTCGTCGTGTAACCAAATCGTCATGACGACATCGAATAACGAAGACTTCATACCGTTATTCTTCAAACGGCAGCTGCCATGCGAAGATTTTTATTAATCCTTCGTAATAATGAGTTTGAAATAACTTATGAAAGTGTTATGAATGTCATCGATACATTTATTTTACCAAAGTTCCTACTATTTGTTTATTTGAGACACCATTATGTTTTAAACCAGTCCGTCCATTGTGTGAAGAAATGACGACGAAAATCGTCATAACTTTTGGTTTCGCGACTATCGTCATGCGCATGCGGCGCGATGAAAACGAATAGGTGTTGCGTCGTGCAATGTTATGACGAAGACTATTTTTTTCCGCTTTCTTCATACGACGAGAATGACTATTGTCAGCCCTGAGTCCTAGAGTTCTTGCTATTCTTTCGGAGAATAATTCATTCTGGTGAATATCGCTCTGGATCATTCTGCAGAATGGGATTTTGGGAAATGTCAATGTCGGGATTGGGAATATGAATGTCTCAAATTCACATATGTCAAAAAGGCTATGTAGATTTAGTTGTAACAGATATGATGTGAAATATAATTTGTATAATAGCCATACTTACAGTCATTATAAACCGTTAATACGTTTTTCGTCTATTTCATTCACAGGAGAAAATTCCAGAAAAGGCAGCTCAACTTCAGCAACCTCCGCCAGCAGCAGAAGTAACGGCTGAATAAATCTATTGATTATTATTATTAATTCTTTAACTGTAAACGTAAATATAAATACCGATGTGCGCAAGAGGACATAATGAAATAAAACAAAATCAACCGAAACCATCATCAGGCATCAGATTCTCCGAAATGGGGGAAGGCATACATCGGGAAAACACAAACCACAACAACAGATTCATGAACAACGCAAGCAGAAAACAATTTTTGAAAACCCGAAAACAGCGTACGATCGAGATAAATATCCAGACCTCAGCACACCACTGATAAAAACAAACGAACAGAGGAAACCTTTTTACACATTTTAAAAATTTAAAGTTATATTATAATTAGTTTTATGAAAATATTTAAAAGCATGTCTCCATAAATACTTTCAGATAAAGCATATATTAGAAGGGTTTCGATTTTAATGATAAAATCGCATTAAAGTGGAAAGAGCACTTGATGTGCGTGTGTTGTAGAGAGCGAGCGAGACGCATCGGTCTTTTTCGGATATTTTGTAAGGAAGAGGCACCACATGTTTTTTTTTTCTTTAAGTTTAGTGAAAAAAGATATAAAAAGAGAAAATATTTCAAGCTGCAAGCGATAAGTTTATGAGAAGTAATTACTACTGCTACTACTACTGATTGTCCATAATAATTGCATTGTCCAATTTTACAAGATAGAAACGAGAGCAAATAAAAAAATATGATTGATGAAAACGAAAACGAAGCAAACAATTTCATTTCTTCTGCAACTAGGGAGAATAGAAACACACAAAACCTGGGGATATTATTGAAATATGAATAAAAGGAAGCTGAAGAGAAGAAGTAGCGGCTAACGAAGACGAGGGGAAGTGAGACGTACCAGATGATCTCCGAAAGGGAAAGTTTGAAGCAAGCTTGTACCATCTTCTGGCCGGTCCTTATCTTCCACCTCGTCACAACTGGGGCGCAACTTTATACATGTAAAAGGATTAATATTTATAGTTTAATTGATAATTGATAAATTATCCTATAATGATAAACTTTTTTCGAAGAAAAAATGTAAACATAAGCGTAAGTTCTTTTCTTTTATATCTTTGTTGTAAATTCTATTTCAAAGAAAGGAAACAAGATTGAAGCATGAGAAGGAGTAGGCACACATTTTTGCTGGTAGAAAGAAAGAGAGAGCGAAAAAATTTCATAATTCTAGCCGTATCGAATTCAAAAGCAAGTCCATATTTAATCCAAAATTTCATAGTACATGTCATAAAACGAAGCAAAAATTCACACAAAAAAAGCATAACTGTAGTTTTTAAAGGTTTATCAATAGTAGAAAAAACAGACGAGACATAAACAAAAATCACATACATAAACACACTAACAGAACACATTTTGAGCCGAAATCCCGACGCGGAGATGACGACCATTTATCACCACCATTTTGGGTCGATCTCTGTTTTTAGAGAGACGCCATTTTACAAGCAAGCGCCACATTGCCCCGTAAGGTTTTTTACACCCCGTCCTCTTCTGGTAAAAAGAACATGAAGTCAAGGCTTAAATTAAGACGAGAGGATGTACCTTTTTTCTAGAGCGAGTTATACATTTTAGCCAAAGCACGCTTGAGGCGGGCGCATGGTGCCACCAACGACACGAGATCCCACGAAGTTTTTTACAACGCAAAAAGACTGCCATCAAAACCAGACTTATTGACACCAGTGCGCAGTGGTCCAGCATGAAGATTCGTTTTGGTGAACCATACTTTTCGGTCTATTATTTTTCACGGTGAATTTTCGATTTAACATGATAAAGGTTTCGGACGAAAGCTACAATCCGCATCGCGTATGCATACAAGGATAATGCTATTTAGCATAATGCCGTTTGCTAAATGTCTAAAGGCCTATTGACTAAATGTGTTGGGTGTTGGTATAACGACCATTTGGCATAATCGTTGGGAAGATGCTTCAAATACGGAACAACGACTATTTGAGTATGAATATTATTCCATCTTTAGAAGTATGTATGACACCTTCTTCAGAAGTACGCATTTGCCCGGAATGAGGCAGAAGAGCAGATTATGCCTTATTAAGAAGTACGCATTTGTCCGGAATAAGGCAGAAGAGTAGATGATGCTTCTTTAAAAGTATGCATTTGCGCGGAACGACCCACAATATAGGGTGGGTGTACCAATTGTCGCCATACATAAGAACAACTATTTTAAAAAAAAATAAGTAAAAGGCATGTGGGTGGACTTTATATATCAAGCGAAAGATTTTACTTTCTGCTCCTTAGTACAGCTGTGAAAACCACAATAAAATTTGTTATTATCCTCAAAATTGATTAATCCATAATAGGAACGCATGCACCAGTTGTGGCACTATTCTTAATTTTGGTTCCTTATTTGGCAAATCCCATTATTTTCTTATGGGACTGGCCAAATAGGGACCACTAGTGCCACAACTGGTGCAAAGGACGTCAAAAATTAAGCAAAATCAATTTTTACAATTATGCTTTGCTTGTTCGGGAGGAAATCAAAGGTGTTATCGTATCATATGAATATGCTTTATCGATTTGAACTTGGTTTGCGGTGATTTGATTGGCCATTTCGCATATAAAGCACTAGTGCGACAACTGGTGCTATAGCCACAACTGGTACACCTAGCCTACATTTCCGTGGTTTTTTGCCCTATCTCTTTCCGCTGCTTTTGTCCATATTATATAGTGAGTATATAAGAACATCCCAATTATACACACACCCTGATTCTATAATAATCCGAAAACTATTTCTTCCTCAATAATGTGGATTCGAAAACAGGTTTCGTGTTAGTCAGAATTTGACTAATTTGCCAATAAAACATTCCACTACTCATAATCGCATATTTGTTCCAAAGGATTGAAAAGATCAGCAAAGGTGGGACTGATATGCGATCATGGGCAGTTTATTTAATAGTACATTGCTTAAAGACTAATATAATCAGCGGTGCACTTTAGTATTGCTCAATATGCTAAATGATTGGTTGCAGGGAAAATATAGTACCGCCACTTTGCACCATACAATTGTATTTAAAATTCAGCTTCTGAAGTACTGACAAGTTAGCCAAAATGTGATTAAATGATCGGCTGCATCCCTAGAAGAAATAACATGCATTTCATAAATGTGCCACTACCTTATACTTCGTCATAGAAAAATTACATCATTTCGAAAGGCGTATTGCCTTTCCCATTACCCATATAAGACAAGCACTTGCAGCACATATCGAACATTTAGGAACAGTACTGCTGAATCTCATTAAATATATGAAATTGAAAACATGGTTGTACTAAAATACAATCATCTTTCTGGATCACTAAACATTGGCTAATGTGACGATATTCGTCACGCTATGAATGCAACCACCTCACCAACTAAATAAAAAACTCAAATGTCATAAATGAATATTTGGAGAACGATCTATTATACACTTTTTAAATAGCAACATACTATTAAAAAGCATACCTCCGTCTCGGGATCAAAACAAGAGCAGAATCAAAGCAAAAGTAAAAATCCGAGCACACGAATCCTACCAACAATACACGCGCGCAGTTTAGGGAAAATGTTATCGTCGATGTGTCAATTTTTAATGAATAAACAATTTCAAACTAGAACGATGAATAAAACAGACAAACTAATTAAAAACACACGCCCAAGAGACAAACACACACACATTCGGTTGTACGATCGCAAACAAACGAAATAAAACTAGGAAGTATTTGTAAAGGCAATTTTTGTGATCGAATGTACTTTATCGATGCACATTTGGAGGTTTTTTCTTTATTTGGCCAGCAGCGACGTGAACGGTGAAGAAGGAGGAGTCTCGGTTGCGCTCAGAAGAAATTAAAACAGTAATAACGGAAACAAATTGCAACACCCACTATGAACTGCAATCATTACAATAGAAAGATAACGAAAACGTCTCAGACGAAAACGGGAAATGAATTTGTAGAAGAAGATACATCAATTCGAACAGTGACTGCTACTAGAACAACAACAACCACACAAAAATCAAAATAAAGTGAAGAAATACTAGAAAATTGAATGGACGCGTAGATCATTTTTATTTCAGCGAAACTAATCCCTGAACATCTGATTGTTCAAATACTAGAAATTCACACAGAATATGCCCATATTGACTGATACGAAATGGATCGATTTTTGTTTCGTTCATTCGTTTATTTGGTACTCATTTGGTAAATCATTAACACGATTTATTTTGTTCTAAAATCTTTCTTTTTGTGTCTGAACAGTACTAGGTTATTATTTTAAGGTGTTTTGCTGAGTAAAAGTTTTATTTCTTGATTGAATCTACGTTGCCTTGAACCTGTTGTGATGTCCCGTCGGATTCCGGTCTAGTGCTGGCTTGCAGGTTTCGTAATGTGTGGCCGCTCTCGAACTTCTGTTAATATCGATTTTTGACGGCATCGTCTATGAAGCTCAGCATTCGAGATCCAGTTGTGAGTGAGGCCATCAGGCCCGAATTATGAAACGAATATCTACGTTGATGAATAGTTGCAGTTTCTGCGTGTTCTCTGCTGATACACACCAAGTCTCACTTGCGAATAGCAACACATATTTCAAGTCAAAGTTTATTTTCGCAATTTTGTGCATTAACAAATCTAATTGCTTGTCAAAAGACGAGTTCGTACTATCCCATTTAATTCCACCACTTGATTGTACCTTGACAGATACGTATTTCGCTCCTATGTCAATCTTGATAACGCCATCCGATGCTAACTGGTTGCCAAGATGTATTGTCAGATTCTCTGGATGTGATACACTGCGCGGCTTTTGTAATGTTCCCAAATGGGTACTTGCACAAAACTTCACGCGATGAATCACTGTCGAAAGGTACGGCCGGGCCAAACGATACACCGCAAAGCTATTCACCCATGAGAATCAAATAAATGGGGTGTAGAAAACGCGGCAATACCTTCCCTGAAGAGTACGTGGGTCGCGTGCATTTTTTTAGAAAATCAGGCTATAATGTTACACTTATCATGCGATGAATGTTTAAAAATACAGTCCTCCACGCAGCCGATGCGTCACCTACCTGTGGATGCAAAGACCGTTGAGCTTTTGATTTTATAGCTTTAAACGAGTACCATGACCGATCTCGTTTAGATTTCTGGGCATCTGCAACCGCCTAACTTTTAGTTGCTAATTTTGTCCATTTCGCTATTTTGTTTTCCGCATAATCTCAAAATCAGACAATACCCGAGCAAAGCTTGAGAGCAAATCGATATCTAATTTTGTTGTTATGTAATCGCCTAATTTTGATAACTCAGTTTTAACGGTTAAAATAACAAAATGTATCCAAATTTCCGCGAGCGGTAATGGCAGCCAGCTTGCCTACGGGTTAGTCTCTGATTTGACGTTTGTGGAGGTCAACTACACTCACCGTTCCGAGCATTCTGACCAATGTGACATATAAGTTTTTTATAAAATTAAATCAGACCTTTTCAAGTAAACTCGTTGATCGGAAAAGTCAATATAAGTGCCCGTTCCAGACAAACCTAAAAAAGTGCTAAGTGAGCAAATTGCACTTGGTCGTGGAAGTGAGTTTTTGCCTAGCTTATACATATAACTTGTGAGATAATTTGAACATATTATTCCAAATTAAACCAATTTCTTAAGTAAGAAACTAAATCTGCTCTCGAAGTACCCTTAAGGCAATGAGCTAGACTTTACTAATGTGGCGCAGATCAGCACTGCGTACCAATAGTCATATCTTTCACACTCCCGCTGTTCTTATGCAACGCAAATACCGTGCGGGACCGAAATCCGTCCACTTCATGAGATATCAATAAATTAAAGGGGGTTAAAGGTAATTAATGTAGAAATAATTTATCCTGTTCTGTTCAGATACTTGGCATTAAGCTTTTAGGGCATAAACATGGGAAGAAGGTTTTGAAATTAAAACAACAAAAATTGAAAACAAATCGCCACCCACCAAACGCGGAGTTTCTGCCGCCATTTTGTTTTCGAGTAGAGCATTATTGCACCAAAAGTAACTGTGTTTCTTTGCTAATTGCGAATCATTACATAAGATAAGCGGAATACAAACCGAAGGGATCGCTTCTCAATGTGCGTATCGAACTATTTACAGTTGTAGTTTAGTCAATCAGTCTGTTTCAATTTAAATATTAATTAAAAAATAGCTGTACGGATGTTGAGTAGTTGATTTTATTCATTATTTTATTATGTTTTTCGTAGTTTTCAATGAGTAAATGTGAAACACTTCAAAAGTGGAAGCCTTCATGCTCCTATGTCAATGAAAAACGTTTTATTTACATTCGATTCTTATTTTCTAATGACCTTTTCATATATCAAGGTGCTTAAGTGTACGGATTTCGATGCGCTACGGTAGTGACGTCACTGATTGTGGTATTATGTGGTCACGTCACAACGCAAATAGTGAGGTCACTATTTGCGTTGCATAAGATCAGTGGAAGAGTAAAAGAGGGAACTAGTGGCACGCAGCGCTGATCTGTGCCACATTAGTAAGGTCTAGCTCTTTGCCCTTAAGGGGAAACACTGATCGGCATCAAACCACTACATAAATCTGCATTTTTTAATTTAAAACTACCACAATCACAATTTTTCGAAGGACGGAAAGAGACAGACGACACACGGCCGATGGTACATCGCCCATCGTTCCTTGAGCCTTAATAGCTAGTGTCAGTGGCGTAGCCACAGGGGTGGTTTTGGGCATAACAACCCCCCCCCCCCCAAGAGACAAATTTTTTAGAAGAAACTTTGTTTTCCAAAAAAAATGTTCTGAAACCCCCCCCCAGAACAATTTTCTGGCTACGCCACTGGCTAGTGTAGTTTCAGCTGTCAGGTACAGGTAAGCAATGACCCTGACTGATTAAGAATATTTAAGTGAATTACCATGAATGATTTTGTGTTTAACAGAAAACCCCACTGTTCGACGTGGGTGTTTATGCGGAGCAATCAGTTTTCGGCGTGACGCACGTCGAGTCCAACACGCGGCCACACTCTCCTATCTACAGGTACCTGCAACGGACAAGAGTCACGCTTTTCCACAAAAAGTTATCACCCACCATTCAGCCTGTGGGTCGGCCGGGTGAGCAATTGTAATGTAACGCAAGTAGTATATGCCTCCGAGCCCCCTCAGCACCACCGTGTGGTCAAACCCCGTATCAGTACTGGAAATCTCGTACACCATCTCGTGGGAATCGGCAGAACTGACGCCAAGCTAGCACTAAACGCATGCCTCTGCAACTCTGCGACGGGGCAACTATCACGCGTACGCCTCGGTGTAACTTCCATGTGTGTGCCACAGCTCTTGGCGCTTCCAACGGTGAACATCAACGTGTGGATCCTAGAACCAATGCCGTTGAAGCCCAGCATGCCCGCAAGCAAAGTTTACCGCTCATCGAAGAGGCTTTCGTCGTAGAAGCCACAAGGTCAGACCCTTCTAGTTATTAAGTTTCCTAGAGATAAGATCCAAAACCTTTATACTATCAGGACAGTCAGTGTTGACGACAACTGAAGATCAGAATAAGCAAAATTTGGTGATTTGAATTGCTAAAAAATATGAACCATGGTACCATAAACAAAAAAGATCTTCTTTTTAACAGATTCGAGTTAGACTTTTTCTCTTGGAGCAGTCTGAGTTGGTTCCGATTTTATTTCCTCGCCTAAAGTATATTAAATCTCCGCTCATTTGGGTTTGAATTCAGGAAATGAAAGGATTTTGAGTTTGGTTTGCTGCATGGTTGGAAAGTCAGAATTAGATCGGTGTTTGAAACTCATATCAACCCGCCTGAATAGATTGAGTCTCAGCCGCGCAATCCAAAACTCCTCAGCAGCCTCTACCCTGGAGGATTATTCAAAGTTTCCACCATCTCCATTGCTTGACCGGCTACTGTAAAGTTGGGGTTGTTTCTGTTGACTTCCAGCGATTTGATCTCGTTGACGTTGATGGTGAGAACAGCCATAAAGGAGCGTTCGGTCATATCGTTCAGCTTACTTTGCATTTTACAGGAAATCCAAGCAGATATGAAACAAATATGCATATGACGGCAGTTTAGATGCTTCATAGTAATAGACTTCCAGAGCAGCTCACGGTTTGGTACAAGGGCAATCGCACCCACATGTCGATTACGATGAGGAACAGAAGTGGAGATAGAATACATCCTTTCATCACTCTAGCGGCTACTCGAATGGGGTCAGACAAAGCTGAGGCCGACGATTTTATTGGGAACTGTCGTGCTTCTAAGAGTGCCCCACAGATTTTCGTACCAAATAGAGAGAATCTTGGAGTTTGTTAATCTATCGTTTATTTGGAAGGCTCATTTGCTGTGAAGCGCTAATCTTGGAATTCGTTGACTTGTACCAGGATGATATGGGTAACTATATGGTCCACATGAGATCTTCTGGGGCGCAATCTTGGTCGCTGTCGGAGAGTTGTGTTTTTTTTCTTCTGAATCAGATTTAGGATAACTTTGCACAGAACTTTGAGAACAATGCACTGTAACATGATGTCCCACCAATCCCTTTTTCAGGACCTTCTCTAAGACGCCCTGCATCCAATCGGGCGGAAAACTCGAAGTGTCTTCGATATTGCAGAATAGGGTTAGGGAGATATTTTGGACACTTTAGGAGATGGCCGAACATTTTTTCGAATAAAAGTTAGATTTTGTAATAATGTTTGATCAATTGCCTAAGCAACTAAAAAGTGATGAATGCTAGGTAGGATTTGTAGGTAAAAATGTTGTAAATCCCACCGAAAGAGACAAACTATCATAAATTTTGAAGATATGTTAGATATAATTTTGGACCACCTGTTTTTAATTTGGACCATCTAATGAACATATTTTGGACCACTCGAATAATTGCTAGCAAAATTATGTTACTATTAGATTAAATGAGTGATCTCCAGCATTTTCGGCGTTTTCATCCTTAAAGTCCTTAAAGCACTCAAAAGCTTAGAACAATATCTACCAGCTAGGGGTATTGAAACTAATATCAATGACAGTACCACTCGGTACAGCATCATCAAAGCAATACAAACGTGTGGCCCATGGCCGTGATCCATGCACGTGGTCACTCCTATCCTGCCATATTTGTTATGTAGTTTGCCAGAGCTGTTCCATTTGCGACATTGATATTAGGGAAGATCCATAAAGTGACGTCACGCAAAAAATTGGAAATTCCAGAAGTTGAATTTCAAATAATGTTGTATGGTGGACTTCTAGTGCGTAGGTTTTTTCTACAACTTTGCTTAATGGTTCATTATTAGATTTCAACTAATAACAGAGTTAGAGCGCTAGTTGCAATAACTTAAACTAAATGATTGGAATTTTGTTATCATTTAGTCTAGGTTACTGAATCTATAGCCATAACTCCGTTACTAGTGGAATTCACCCAACTAACAATTTTGGTGCTAAAAGCTTCAACTTCTAGCCTTTGGCTGTATAATTTTTGAATAAAAGCAGCCAATGCTGAATAAAAGAAAAGCCTCCGCAAATAATCCATTAAACTTCAACTCGACTATTACCCAAATATCTATCAGCTAGTCAGTTTGTACCGAATATATTTCATCTTTTATCGTTTATGCAGCTTTCATATATTCATACACGCTAAAAATGAACTACTCAAAATTGAGTCGAATCCGACTCATTTTCATTAAGAACGGGACAACTCAAAATTTGAGTAAAATATACTACTTCAATAAAATGATGATTGCACTTAAACTAGGAGTCTGTTTGTCGTAAAATGCACTTAGATAGATAGATAAACTTGATTCGCATCTGTCATATTAAAAATTGATGGAAGGCCAAGCTTAACTTTCGCGAAATCATCATTTTATTGTAGTAGTATCTTTTACTCAAATTTTGAGTTGTCCCGTTTTTAATGAAAATGAGTCGGATTCGACTCAATTTTGAGTAGTTCATTTTTAGCGTGTAAAACAGCTCTGTCTGAATTAGCAACAAAGCTCATCGGTTAGGAGCTCATGTATGTAATTGAGTTGCTTGTTAGCAACTTCCCATATTACGGTGAGTAGCATTCACAATGAAAACTTTTTCGCTGTTGTTATAGCACTATAGCGTAATGGCGCTATAAATGAACTAACGAAGCTTCTAGGCAACTTCTGTATCTTTGAAGATTACACAACGTTTAAGTAAACCTTATACTGCTTCTTTTAATAGCTTATCAGTATGGAACGTCAAAACCGCAATGTTTATATTTGATTTTTGTTGCCGAAGCTGTGCACAGCATGTATGAGCTATTGATTTTTGTAATGCAGCTACAAAGGTTTTCACCTGCTTTTATAGCAACTGACAAAGCGCTGTCATTACGTTATTTTTCAATTTGGCTGATGGTGGCACGGTTTGTTATTTTTGTAAACCTACAAGTGAAATCAGGTGAAATTTGTGTATGAAGTTAACGCAAGTGATACGCAGTTCAATCAGCTGAGATTTAAATAAACATAACAATTTGACGGAGCTGACTGGAAGGGAATTATTCCGCTAGTTTTGAGTGTCAAGAACCTACGACTTGGATCAACCACTAACAATGGGTGAGCTCGTTTCATGCTACATTGTATCTTCAGAATTAGAGAAAATAAGGCCAAAAAATGCCCATTATCACAGTGACAAATCAAACGAAATGCTAATCATCGTCTGTCAAAAGCATTGCAAGCTTGTTACAACACAACGTGTTATTAAATTATCTTATTCATTATGTATTACATTTATTACAAATTAACTCTCTCTAGATGCTCTCTAAAGTGTCATATTCAAGAGTCATATTCATAAGAATAGTTCACTGCATTGATTATTTTACTATTTGTTTGTCCAAACCAGGCTAAAGACGGAGTGGTAAATAGAGGTTGTATCTATTCAGCTCGGTCCATGGCTACACATCACCAACCATAAGCAGTCTACGGGAGTTCGAAAATCGTCTTTATCGTCGTCGACGATTATATTGTATTTATTCCCTAAATTCATATATCAGGAGGTCAAGTTGTTTCCTTTAAAAATATATTTGAAAAAAATTATATATATCACATCATATTAGTTTCATTTTCATTACGGACAGCTAAACATCCAAAGAAGTGTTCATCATAAAGGGATAATACAAAACAAGCAACTACATACAAAGAAAATCTAATAATATTAATATATATTGTATTCATCAAATAACATTTTACATTACAGTTTATACTTTAACGTATGATAATTATTATTGTTATCCATTTAGCCATCAACAATTTTCAGGGTATGAACGAATAATCATCAGTTAATCGCATGCTCCCACTGTTCATTATATTTAATACGGTCGACTCTCCATTATTTGTTTCTACCAACTCACAACTAAGAAAGCAAATTATGCCGCGCAAAACCATATTTCTTGACTACAGCGTTAACAAAATTAGTGAACCGTTGAAATTTGGATGATGGTGATTACTGTGATTTCATTCATATAATAATTATTTTATATTTATTATTATGTGTTCACTATACTGCCCAAAATCGCATAATTGTCACATATGAATAGGAATTCCAATTAAGATGGGACTGATATGCGATAATAGGCAGTAAAGTTATTGTATATTTCATCATTTCATTTCATTTCATCATTCATCTATTCACGATCCGTTTTTGACATTTTTTTCAATACAACCGAGTAAAATAGAGCACATACGTTATCTGTGCAGCAATCATGGTTACCAGTGTATATATTATTTATGATTTAGGTTGTAATTATTATATCTGTTTTATTTCAAGACATTCATCAAAATATATTCATTTTAAGCCAATGACAATGTATTTCCATAAAATTCATTATATTTATCACATATATTAAATAGATCATGATCAATGTTTAATGATAACTAATAAATTCATTTTATAGATCATATTCAATGTATTTTATATATGTATTTATCTGACCATAGCAATTTCATATGGCGGGCACAATGACGCACTGTATCGGGGAATCAAGAATGCTCCAAAATCGAAAACATCTCTTACTGGACCTTTGTCGAACACATCACCCTCCGGACTGTACCAGAAACATTTTCTTCGGATTGGCAATGCAGGGCCTTTGTTGACAAGGCTATTATGGTCATAATATTTACTATATTGAATGTATAGATTATGTTTATCGCTGCTTTTTATATTTTAAATATGGATTACTATTACATATTTCATATTTCATACTTATCACATTGCTTCTTATCCTGTATCCTGTATTTAGTATACACAAGCTGTATTATATATTGTATATATTTATAATCATTTTTCCATAGGAGTATTCTTCAAGTCATAAGGGTATTCGTCAACCGAAACACCACCGTATTACGTTGTGCTTACAGGAAGTAGTTATTTTTAACCTAAATTTACAATGAAATTGATGTTACTGAGTAAAGTATCGGAGCACAGTACCTTTCCAGGATAATCTACCATATCAGTATTACATATATTTTGTACACATGCCTTAATTTCCCTTTATAATATTACTGATTTGACTGTGAATATATGAGATGGGGTTGGGAGGGTGCATCAGGGCATCAATGAAGTTACAACTGGACAATGAAGTGGTAGCCAATCGGAGTCGAGGAAGGAAAGTATTAGTCGTTCGCGTCTATCACTTTTATCTCCAACAGTTGTTAACCAGTTGACGCGCCCTTCTTCAAACAAACCATCCCGTGGAAAGCTTGACAAGTATTGCAAATTTCATTATTCTTTTTGTTGGATCATTTTGCTGGAAGGAGATTCTCATTTTCCCGTGGGTTTCGTGTAAGTGTCTCTGCTTACAGGTCCACCACCCCCATTTTTGGCCCTTCATACAGCAATATGTTGAATTCAAAATGATATTGAAATTTGACCTTACTGTTAAGTGGAACCGCATGCAGAGCAAGACTCTAGCCAGGATGGTGGCTAACTACATACATACATACATACTGACAAAGCGCTGTCATTAATGCTAACAGATAGTGTAAGAAAACAAGCCATTTAGAAGCGATATTTCTGTTGACGGCTGCTGTTAAACGATTAGCAGCAGAGTAGCATCTATACAGATCGAGAAAATGTTTCCTAAAAACAATTTCAACGATTGATGATGCATTAAAGTTACCCAAAAGAACATGCTGATAAATGTTTGAATAATGGTTGAAATAATGCTGAAAGCATCATTTTTAAGCTTATGTGCTAAAAGCAGCATGTAGACCTCTTTCTAACGTTTATACAGCATGAATCCAAAAATAGCGTTAGCAAAATAACCTATAGGGTATGCGAAGAAGCACATCCATAATTTGTAAATAACAAAACATATGTCAAAGTGACGGTGATGACAGAGCAGCGCCCATTGAATCAGGAGATCAGGAGTTCGAATCTAGGTAGCAACAAAATTGATATTGCAGTTTTCACAAAAAAAAAACATTAAATAGACTCCGAAATTTACTCTCCTCTCAAATAATATTTAATCAAATTGAATTCAGTGGCTGTATAAAACTTATTTAACAGATTCAAAAAATCTGAATAAGCGCAACAGAAGCGAATTATATTACTAAATGGTTTAGTAAAGATTGAGAAAAAATTGTGTAACATGCTGTAAAGTAGTTGTGCCGGCACGTCAAAAATAGCTGAATAGATTCGCCAGATTTGCTGGTAAAGGAATTGAATAGAAGTTATTGATCATATGTATAGCACACATATTCAGCTTGAAGCCGTATAAACGAGTTGAAATAACATTTACATTGACATTAAATGTTAGTTGGGCAACCAACGAACCATTAGGAACTCTGTAGAAAAACCTTCGCACTAGAAGTCCACCATACAACATATTTTGAAATTCAGCTTCTGGAATGTGTTATTGACAAACTACTAAATGATCGAACGCAAATTACTGAATGATCGTTAACATCCTAAGTTTAAAAAGCAGACCGAGTTCCAGTTGGAATGAGAGCCATAAAAGAAGAAGAAGGTTTTTGACACGGAAGCAAACTTTTTATTACGGAGCTCGTGATATTAGGTGATATTTAAATATCAACATTATTTCAACATCATCTGTACATTTTATTATCACATATCAACATCATTTCCTTCGCACCCTTCGAGAACCCCAATCAGTTCAGCCAACCGTTCTCGATTCATCTCGAATCGCACCATCTTCAACTGCTGGTTTTTGTCTCTACAGTTGAGCGCCACCGTTGCGATCTGCTCCCGCGTCGAAGCCAAGCTACTATTACCCATGATCCACTTGACGTCCCAATCGAACGATTCCATCAGTAAATTGTCTTGGGCGTTGACTTCGTTGATAAGAAATTGACCGATCTCATCCTTCCGAAGATTAATCGCTGCGATCAGGGCGGTTTGCATCGATGAACTCAAATTGGAGAAGTGTGACTTGAGTTCGTTTTCGTCGATCTCGGACAGGCAGTACTGCCGAAATAGGTTATCCAATAACCGAAGGGTAACGGTTAAATCTTCCGATGCTGGGTTGGTCACTTTCAGAGCAGATGCCACCTTGGATCGGGTTGCAGATGATTTTGGTAATTCCAGGAAATGGTCGATCAGTAGATGTATAATCTGGAGAGAAACAAAATGATATTATGAATAAGAAATCCATCACGGTGTCTCTATGGGGAAATATTTTTCAAAAATCAGTACCTCTGAAACACCTACCACGCGAAAGTATATGAGCACCTCTTTCATATCGTGGGTAAACTTAAATGTTCTATCGGGGGATCTAGAAAAAAAAATTTCACTATTGTTGGTGCGAACTCCATAGAAATCTCAAATGATAGCCCCAAAAATATGAGGGAATGTAACCCCCGATAGAACATTTTAAAGATGCACCTACGTGAAAGAGGAAAGATTATAGGGTAAAGTGCCCAATAGAGGACTCCCAACCAATAGTGAACCCTCATTCATTTTTACATTATTACATCACAATTTAAACATTTTGCTATGAAATTCCATCGGGAGAACCTACCTTACAATCCTATAATTTGATTACATGCATTGGAAATGCTATGGAAAGTAAAATTAGATGATTTTTTTTACAATTCTATAAAAAATAAACACGAGAGTGTCCATTATAGGAATAATTTGGGGGTCCACAATAGGGAAGAAGAACGTTCCGAAACGGAACATAAAAATCGAATGAGGTGTCGACTATAGGGAAGTAAATTCCTCTTATGGACCCCCAGGGGGTCTACTATAGGACGAATTAGGTTAGTTTTTAAAATGTTTTTTTTTTTGTCTATATTAAGGAGACTTTCAGCCCGAGGCTGGCACGTCTCCGTTAAAATGTCAATTTCAACGAATAACGTCATGTATTTGAGCGTTTTATGTATGTATCGTGAAGAGGAGATGCAGAACTTGGTATTAGATGTCAACAAGAACTAATATGTTGAAAATTTCTTTTTTTTACACGGTTGGTATTCATTAATTTCTCGGTTAACCTGAATTTTCACAGTTTTTTAAGTACCACCTAAATTTTCTTCGATTTTTTGTGATTTTTTTCGTGGGCTTAACTCATAGTTTCATTGACGCTGAAGGTCATAACCTACTCAAAACCAACCGTGTAAAAAAAGAACTGGGTGTACTGATGTTTTGAAAATAAGCCTCTTCGGACGTAGACATCGTGCCATATCTGGAAAATATTTCAGAAAGATGTCATTATCCTTATACAAAAATTGGTTACATCTCAAAACCGGCATACAAAAAAAATCCAAGGAAAACGCTTAAATTTCGACGTTGGTGTAGAAAAGTGTCACACTGCCTAACAGTGTCGCAATAAGTTAAGGAATGTAAAATATCTTGAAAATCAAAAATCAAAATATTAAATGGGGTCTGTATTTATAATAAAAAACTTTTTATTTGTTTTCCAAATAATATTTGTTCTAACATTTTCTATTTCAAATGTGATTCCTTCCTATGAAAATCTTTGAAAAGAAAAAAGTCGTGTGGTTGGGGTTGATTCTACAATAAGCTTTGACTTGTAATTTGATTATATTTACGTACGAATGTTCGAAAATTTTCCCCGATCGTAATCGAACGTAAATTAGAATACCGTTATTCGGGGGAACATTTATTTTTTTAAATTTTTTAATAAATATTTCCGCCGTAAGTGAAATCATGGCCTTTATAATATTTTTAAAACGAGTACTGCTTAGGCTGACCATACGTACCGTATTCAACGGGACAGTCCCGTTTTATAGATCTTATTGTGCTGTCCCGTCGTAATCTAAAAAATCCCGTTTTTTCATTAATTCTTCCAAGAGCTTCAAAATATTATTCAAACCATTTCAATATTTTAGGAGGGAAACCCATCAAAAACGTGTTAGATGTTTTGTTATAAGTGTTGCTTTCAAAAGAATGCTATTTATGCTGTTATGTATTTTGCATGGATCGACTTTTCTTAAGGTTTTTAACAGTTAATGGTAAAGAAGGCATTACAATTTGGCCAATAAAATGAAGCGCAGGGACAGACATTTTAATTTCCAGATTTAGTTCATTTTCATTTTTTTTCTGGCGAATTAGGTAATTTAATTTTTTTTATCGGATTTACCACATAGTTTTCAATCGATTGATATCATTCAAAGTGTTTCTGAATAATTCTGAATATTTCAAAATCGACCAGTGTAAAAAAAATTATAAATCAGCAGAACAAAATTAAAGCAGTTTCAAACCGAGGGATTTCAGTCATCACGTATTTTAAGGCTAGTTTACAGATCAGGAGCTTGTCTGCAAATTTCACAATACGTGTTAGCGGGATTTATGGGATTCCGTTGTAGGAAATTAGAGTTTCGGCCCGATTGCTCTTTTCGCATTTGTCTTTTGGTCTTTTGACATTTTTTTCGTAAAATTATTTTTTCTTATTTCTCTGATGCCCAGATCGGCTTTGGGTAAGGTACTTTGACTATTTTTTGTTATTGTTACCTGTTCAGAATTGGCAAAGTTTTTGTTTTCATGTTTAAGAGTAGATTAAAATAAAATTTCAAAATCCCAAACATTTTTAAAAATATTTTGAAAAATGCGTACAACTTAATACAATAGAAGGTTTTGGTGGTGAATGATTCACTCTAAATTTTTTCTCTAACTTCTTACACAGGAAATGGAAATTAAGCCCATACATTTTAAAAATTTCTACAGTTCTTGAAGTTCGTCACATGGTTATTTGACATGTCCCGTTTTGCAAGTGCGTTTGTCCCATTTTTTCACCGAAATGATCTGGTCACTGCTCCATGTACGTTATAAGGCTGTTTTCTTGATTATTTGATAATTTTAAACTTGTTTTCTAATTAAAAATCTGTTTTGTCGAGTTTTTGGATTTTTCAATTTGGGGTACCGTGCGGGATCGAAATCCGTACAGCATCGAAACCCGAAAAATTAATAGGCGTTAAAGCTAATTAATGTAGAAATATTTTTTTTTATCCTGTTCAGATACTTGGCAGTAAGCTTTTAGGGCATAGAAATGAAAAGAAGGCTTTGAAATTAAAACAACAAAAATTAAAAACAAATCGACACCCACCAAACGCGGAGTTTTTGCCGCTATTTTGTTTCGGGTAGAGCGTAATTGCACCAAAAGTAACTGTGTTTCAATTGCTAATTGCGAATCATTACATAAGATAAGCGGAATACAAATCGAAGGTATCGCTTCTCAAGGTGCGTATCAAACTATTTACAGTGGTAGTTTAGTCAATCAGACTGCTTCATATTAAATATTTAGTTAAAAAATAGCTGTAGGGATTTTGATTCTTAGATTCGAAATCCGTCCACGGTGGACGGATTTCGAGTCGGGGGTAGTTGATTTTATTCATTATTTTATCATGTTTTCGTAGTTTGTAATGAGTCAATGTGAAACACTTCAAAAGTAGAAGCCTTCATGCTCATGTGTCAATGACAAACGTTTTATTTACATTCGATTCCTATTTTCTAATGATTTTTTCATATACTAATGCAACGTACACACCAGTCAAGCAGTTTGACGAACATTGACTCCGCCCCCAAGAAAACGCTTCGGTTGCTGCTTCGTTTGAACGTGTGTGAAGTTGTTCGAGCAACCATTTGACAGTTGGTGGCTCGGTTGGAGAAAATTAAAACGGTTTGATTTTGGTTTGAGTAGTCGGGGGCGGAGTCAAGGTTCGCCGAACATGTTTGAGCATTTGTAGTGAAGTTGCACAAACCCTCATATATTTTTTGATGGTTGGTGCTCTAGTTTGCGCTTCGGTCGTTCGTGTGTGATATTGTTGGTCTAATAAATTGATTGTTCGTGCTGCTGTTGGAAAAACTTGATGGATGTTTGAATAAACGAGAGGTGGAGTCAATGTTGGTCAAACTGCTTGACCGTGTGTACGTTCCATAAGGTGCTTAAGTGTACGGATTTCGATGCCCCACGGTAACTATGATTATCAAACGTTTTAATCATTTATCTATAAAGCAATCGTCTCTAACCGCCTTAAGGTTGGCCGTTATACCGTGCGGGACCGAAATCCGTACAGCACCGAAATCCGTCCACCTCATGAGATATCAATAAATTAAAGGGGGTTAAAGGTAATTAATGTAGAAATAATTAATCTTATCCTGTTCAGATTCTTGGCAGTAAGCTTTTAGAGCATAGAATTGGAAAGAAGGCTTTGAAATTAAAACAACAAAAATCAAAAACAAATCTTCACCCACCAAACGCGGAGTTTGTGCCGCCATTTTGTTTTCGGGTAGAGCATAATTGCACCAAAAGTAACTGTGTTTTATTGCTTATTGCGAATCATTACATAAGATCAGCGGAATACAAATCAAAGGGATCCCTTCTCAAGGTGTGTATCGAACTATTTACAGTGGTAGTTCGGTCAATCAGACTGTTTCAATTTAAATATTTAGTTAACAAATAGCTGTACGGATTTTGATCCTTTGATTCGACGGATGGACGGTGGACGGATTTCGAGTCAGGAGTAGTTGATTTAATTCATTATTTTATGATGTTTTTCGTAGTTTTTAATGAGTAAATGTGAAACAGTTCAAAGAAGCGTTCATGCTCCTGTGTCGATATCAAATGTTTTATTTACATTCGATTCCTATTTTCTAATGACTTTTTCATATACTAAGGTGCTTAAGTGTACGGATTTCGATGCCCCACGGTAGTTGGAATCCCTTACACTGAGGCGATGTGCAAAATCTGAGACGAGACCTGCAAAGACGGCTTCTTTTTCCTTGTTTTGACACTTGTTCTTCTTTTCATCACAGTTGATCATCGATTCTCAACTGTTTCCTTGAGTGTTTCACCTAAATTCCGGGTAGAATCTTCTGAGCACAATAAAAGTGTTTGTGATTTACGGATTTGTAAACTTATTTTTATAAAGATTTTCCTATCGGAAATAAAACACGTATTCATAACAGTTCAATATTAAGCTGTCTGGCTTTTCTAGAATACATTTCAAAGTGAAAAAGTACTCGTAAAACAAAATCATTCGGAATACTTTTTGAGGGATACCAATACTTTTACACAAAAAGGTGCTGGTTGCATCTGACAATTCGTGACAGCGCTTGCTGGTTGCAGATGAAGTTAAATTTTTTCCTCTTTGCAAGTCCCGTCCCAGTGCAAAATAAGATGTACTTATCACACAATAGATACGAGCTCAATTTGTTTGTTATTATATTTGTTTAGTGCTTTTTGGCAGCTTGCTGTGTGTTTAAAAATTAATGTTGATAAATTTTCCAAATTTTGGCGAAAAATAAATGCAAATTCATCCGAAGGTTATATCGTTCAGCAGCAAATTTAGTCAAGATTAAGATACCTAACTCACAAAAGTACTAGTAATAACAGAAAATAATAATTTATTCATTTCATGAAAATGGTTGCACTGATACCCCGGCGATCAAAGTTTCCCTGGATTACGGTACCCTTGATAATGAATACGGTTATATTTAATAAATATTTTGGATTTGAACAGATTTTGATTTCATGCGTATA
This sequence comes from Armigeres subalbatus, assembly GCF_024139115.2. Classification (NCBI taxonomy): domain Eukaryota; kingdom Metazoa; phylum Arthropoda; class Insecta; order Diptera; family Culicidae; genus Armigeres; species Armigeres subalbatus. The sequence goes on along the minus strand of NC_085140.1, from coordinate 303,426,079 downwards.
ATTAATTATTACCTGAATGATATTTTCGTCCTCGGTGATATTTATTAGTATGTCATGCATTTTATTGTTTTGTATTATTCAAATTCAAGTTGTATTTCAATAAACAACACTTAAGTCTTGTTTTTGTTGAAGTTTTTCATTCTTTTTTTGATAAATGAAAATACACTGTTAACAAATTATGTTCTGTGAGAAACTATAACGTGACAGCAGCTTGTATGCAACTGTTACGTGCAAGTTTGCCGATGTCCAATTTGTCCAATCACAAACAACATTCAGAACCATTTCAAATAGACAGTTATGTTCGAGAATTGTCGCAAAAAGGGGGTCAAATTCTCAGCACAATCTCGCATATTCTTTATTTGAATTTGTAAGTCCAACATCTAATACTCCCGATGATGCTCTGAAAGTATGCAGTCCCTTCTTGTCTGTCTCGCACATTAAAATTGTACATGCATTGGATTTTGATTGGTTAAGATCAGTACTGCAAAAGATTATGATCGTCATAAGACAGAGAGCAAAGCACCTTTTTATATCGCAGGCTACCAAATGAAAGTATCGTGGGTTCTTTGATCAATTTCGCATGAAAGGCAGTCATGAAAGGATGTTGTGCTTTGTGATAAAATTGAAATTTCTCAATTATTTTAATAGATAGATGCATATATGCTTATATGCTTAGAATAATAACTAGTAGATAAGACTTCCATGTCCTGTCATGGAATAAATATTTTTTTAGTGACCCAGACGACGCTTCAGGGCTCGTGTGGTTAGCGACATCAATCGTCTAGACGCATGTGCTGTGGAGTGTGGGTTCGATTCCCGCGCCGGAAAGAAGAAAACTTTTCGTAAAGCGAAAAGTTCTCCACTGGCCCATTGGGTGTTGTGTGAATGTCTTGTCCGTTGTCTCATGTTAGATGTTAAGTATTCAGTCTGTGCGACCTCTGGTCGAAGACGGTGATTCTGTCTGTCTGTCTTTTTTTTACTCTCCCACATCAATTTTTTTTTACTACTCTTTTATTGTACTTTTCGGTGATTTATTTGGCGTTTCAGCCTGGTTTTTGAATGAAAAACAACTAGGGTTACTGCTCCTGGACTTCATCTCATAGCTCCGATATTGGTCTCACGAAAAACAAAGCAATGAAAAGGTATTTTGTTTGTTTATTATTTTTGTGATTTTTTTCAGCAGTGAGCATGCATGTTAGCAAAAAGAAGCGACGAAATTGGTGCGGAATTTCTTTGTTTCGCGATGAGATGAATATATGTACAGTGAGATGGAAAACGGAACAGTTCCCCTATATGTTTCCTTTTTCCAAAGTTTCGATCCTTATTGGATCTTTTCAAGGATTCGAAAATATTGTCGTTTTTTTCGTCAAGTATAGTTTTATAACTTTCAACCTGTTTGGTTTTTTGTCCCTTTTTCCCGAAAAACTTAAAAAATAAAATTTTGTTGTTGCGCACTTTTGCGGAAAGAAATGCAAATCCAATCTTAATGCAATCCAAATCAAAACAAATTCCATTTCTAATCCAATCCAGTCCAAATTAAATTATTATCCAATCCATATCCAATCCAATCCAGATCCACTCAAAATCCAATCCAATCCAAATCGAGTCCTAATCCAATTCAATTCGATCCAAATCAAATCCAATCCAAATTCATTCCAAATCCGATCCACATTCAGTTCAAATCCAGTTTGGATAAGATTTTCATCCAATCCGAATCCAATCTAAATCCAATCTAATCCGAATCCAATCCAAATCCAATCCAAATCCAATCCAAATCCAAATCCAATCCAAATCCAATCCAAATCCAATCCAAATCCAATCCAAATCCAATCCAAATCCAATCCAAATCCAATCCAAATCCAATCCAAATCCAATCCAAATCCAATCCAAACCAATCCCAAAACAAACCCAAACCAATCCCAATCCAAACCAAATCCAATCCAAATCCAGTCCAAATCCAATCCCAAACCAATCCAAACCAATCCAAACCAATCCAAACCAATCCAAACCAACCAAACCAATCCAAACCAATCCAAACCAATCCAAACCAATCCAAACCAATCCAAACCAATCCAAACCAATCCAAACCAATCCAAACCAATCCAAACCAATCCCAAACCAATCCAAACCAATCCAAACCAATCCAAACCAACCAAACCAATCCAAATCCAATCAAACCAATCCAAACCAATCCAAACCAACCAAACCAATCCAAACCAATCCAAACCAATCCAAATCAATCCAAATCAATCCAAATCCAACCAAATCAACCAAAACCAATCCAAACCAATCCAAATCCAATCCAAACCAATCCAAACCAATCCAAATCCAATCCAAACCAATCCAAACCAATCCAAACCAATCCAAACCAACCAAACCAACCAAATCCAACCAAACCAATCCAAACCAATCCAAACCAATCCAAACCAATCCAAACCAATCCAAACCAACCAAACCAATCCAAACCAATCCAAACCAATCCAAACCAATCCAAACCAATCCAAACCAATCCAAATCCAATCCAAACCAATCCAAACCAATCCAAACCCAATCCAAACCAATCCAAACCAATCCAAATCGAACCAAACCAATCCAAACCAATCCAAACCAAACGCAATCCAAACCAAACCAAACCAATCCAAACCAATCCAAATCGAATCCAAACCAATCCAAACCAATCCAATTCAACCAACCAAACCAATCCAAATCCAATCCAAATCGAATCCAAACCGAATCCAAACCAATCCAAACCAATCAAACCAAACCAAACCAATCCAAACCAATCCAAATCCAAATCCAAATCCAATCCAAATCCAACCAAACCAATCCAAACCAATCCCAAACCAATCCAAACCAACCAAACCAATCCAAACCAACCAAACCAATCCAAACCAATCCAAACCAATCCAAACCAATCCAAACCAATCCAAACCAATCCAAACCAATCCAAACCAATCCAAACCAATCCAAATCAAACCAACCAATCCAAACCAAACCAAACCAATCCAAACCAATCCAAACCAATCCAAATCCACCAAAACCAACCAATCCAAATCGAGTCCTAATCCAATTCAATTCGATCCAAATCAAATCCAATCCAAATCCAATCCAAATCCGATCCACATTTAATTCAACCAGTTTGGATAAGACTTTCATCCAATCCGAACCAATCTAAACCAACTAATCCGAACCAATCCAAACCAATCCAAATCCAATCCAAACCAAACCAATCCAAACCAATCCAAACCAATCCAAACCAACCAATCCAAATTCAATCCAAACCAATCCAAACCAATCCAAACCAATCCAAACCAATCCAAACCAACCAAACCAATCCAAACCAACCAAACCAATCCAAACCAACCAAATCCAATCCAAACCAATCCAAACCAATCCAAACCAAACCAATCCAAACCAATCCCAAACCAATCCAAACCAATCCAAACCAATCCAAACCAATCCAAACCAATCCCAAACCAATCCCAAACCAATCCAAACCAATCCAAACCAATCCAAACCAATCCAAACCAATCCAAACCAATCCAAACCAATCCAAACCAACCAAACCAATCCAAACCAACCAAACCAATCCAAACCAATCCAAACCAACCAAACCAATCCAAACCAATCCAAACCAATCCAAACCAATCCAAACCAATCCAAACCAACCAAACCAATCCAAATCCAATCCAAACCAATCCAAACCAATCCAAACCAACCAAACCAATCCAAACCAATCCAAACCAACCAAACCAATCCAAACCAATCCAAACCAATCCAAACCAATCCAAACCAATCCAAACCAATCCAAACCAATCCCAAATCCAATCCAAACCAATCCAAATCCAATCCAAACCAACCAAACCAATCCAAACCAATCCAAACCAATCCAAACCAATCCAAACCAATCCAAACCAATCCAAATCCAATCCAAACCAAACCAAATCCAAACCAAACCAATCCAAACCAACCAAACCAATCCAAATCCAATCCAAACCAATCCAAACCAATCCAAACCAACCAAACCAATCCAAACCAATCCAAACCAAACCAAACCAAATCCAATCCAAACCAATCCAAACCAATCCAAACCAATCCAAACCAATCCCAAACCAATCCAAACCAATCCAAACCAATCCAAACCAACCAAACCAATCCAACCAATCCAAACCAATCCAAACCAATCCAAACCAATCCAAACCAACCAAACCAATCCAAACCAATCCAAACCAATCCAAACCAACCAAACCAATCCAAACCAACCAAACCAATCCAAACCAATCCAAACCAATCCAAACCAATCCAACCAATCCAAACCAATCCAAACCAATCCAAACCAATCCAAACCAATCCAAACCAATCCAACCAATCCAAACCAATCCCAAACCAATCCAAACCAATCCAAACCAATCCAAACCAATCCAAACCAATCCAAACCAATCCAAACCAATCCAAATCTGAAACCTGGACAAACCAATCCAAACCAATCCAAACCAATCCAAAACCCATCCAAACCCAATCCCAATCCAAACCAATCCAAACCAAACCAAATCCAAAACCAAACCAATCCAAACCAATCCAAACCAATCCAAACCAATCCAAACCAAATCCAAACCAAACCAAACCAATCCAAACCAATCCAAACCAATCCAAACCAACCAAACCAATCCAAACCAATCCAAACCAATCCAAACCAATCCAAACCAATCCAAACCAAATCGAATCCAAATCGAATCCAACCAATCCAAACCAATCCCAAACCAATCCAAACCAATCCAAATCCAATCCAAACCAATCCAAACCAACCAAACCAATCCAAACCAATCCAAACCAATCCAAATCCAATCCAAACCAATCCAAACCAATCCAAATCCAATCCAACCAATCCAAACCAATCAAACCAATCCAAACCAAACCAAATCCAATCCAAATCCAATCCAAACCACCAAAACCAATCCAATCCAAATCGAGTCCCAATCCAACCAATTCGATCCAAATCAAATCCAATCCAAACCATCCCAACCAAATCCGAATCCAATCCGAATCCAAACCGAATCCAAACCGAATCCAAACCAATCCAAACCAATCCAAACCAATCCAAACCAACCAAACCAATCCAAACCAACCAAATCCAATCCAAACCAATCCAAACCAATCCAAACCAATCCAAACCAATCCAAACCAATCCAAACCAACCAAACCAATCCAAACCAATCCAAACCAATCCAAACCAATCCAAACCAATCCAAACCAAACCAATCCAAACCAAACCAAACCAATCCAAACCAATCCAAACCAATCCAAACCAATCCAAACCAATCCAACCAAATCGAATCCAAATCGAATCCAAACCAATCCAAACCAATCCAAACCAATCCAAACCAATCCAAACCAATCCAAACCAATTCAAACCAATCCAAACCAATCCAAATCCAATCCAAATCCAATCCAAACCAATCCAAACCAATCCAAACCAATCCAAATCCAATCCAAACCAATCCAAACCAATCCAAACCAATCCAAACCAATCCAAACCAATCCAAACACAATCCAAACCAATCAAATCCAATCAAAACCAATCCAATCCAAATCGAGTCCCAATCCAACCAATCTGATCCAAATCAAACCAATCCAAACCAATCCAAACCAATCCAAACCAATCCAAATGCAATCCAAACCAATCCAAACCAATCCAAACCAACCAAACCAATCCAAACCAATCCAAACCAATCCAAACCAATCCAAACCAATCCAAACCAATCCAAACCAATCCAAACCAATCCAAACCAACCAAACCAATCCAAACCAATCCAAACCAATCCAAACCAATCCAAACCAATCCAAACCAATCCAAATCCAATCCAAACCAACCAAACCAATCCAAACCAATCCAAACCAATCCAAACCAATCCAAACCAATCCAAACCAATCCAAACCAATCCAAACCAATCCAAACCAATCCAAACCAATCCAAACCCAACCAAATCCAATCCAAATTCAATCCAAACCAATCCAAATCGAATCCAAACCAATCCAAACCAATCCAAACCAATCCAAATCCAACCAAATCCAAACCAATCCAAACCAACCAAACCAATCCAAACCAAACAAACCAATCCAAACCAATCCAAACCAATCCAAACCAATCCAAACCAATCCAAACCAATCCAAACCAATCCAAACCAATCCAAACCAATCCAAACCAATCCAAACCAATCCAAACCAATCCAAACCAATCCAAACCAATCCAAACCAATCCAAACCAATCCAAACCAATCCAAACCAATCCAAACCAATCCAAACCAACCAAACCAATCCAAACCAATCCAAACCAACCCAAATCGAATCCAAACCAATCCAAACCAATCCAAACCCAATCCAAACCAATCCAAACCAATCAAATCCAATCCAAATCCAATCCAAATCGAATCCAAATCGAATCCAAATCGAATCCAAATCCAATCCAAATCCAATCCAAATCCAATCCAAATCCAATCCAAATCCAATCCAAATCCAATCCAAATCCAATCCAAATCCAATCCAAATCCAATCCAAATCCAATCCAAATACAATCCAAATACAATCCAAATCCAATCCAAATCCAATCCAAATCCAATCCAAATCCAATCAAAATCCAATGAAAATCTAATCCGAATCCAATCTTAATCCTAATTTAATCCAAATTTAATCCAAATTCAATCGAAATCCAATCCAAATCCTATCTAAATCTTATCCAAATCCAGTTAAAATCTAATCCAAATCCAGTCCAAATCGAATCCAAATCTAATTCAATTCAAGTCTAATTAACTGATTGTCAATACCAAAATGCAGTACAGTGAGTCACTTTTTTTTCGATACTTGACAGACCTGATCGTATTTACTAGCGGAAGATGCCCCAAAACGAAATGTATTAGAATTTGATTAGGATTTAAATTTGGTTTAAATTTGGATAAGATTTCATAATAAGATGATTTGGATTGAATTTGAATTGGATTTGAAATCGTACAGATAAGATTCAAAATGGATTGGATTAGGATTGAATTTGAATTAAATTTGAACGCGGCATAATTTGAATTGAGCATCAGTAGGCCATGACTTACAACACGTTTGCAAAGCAATCGGTTTTCCTCCCGATTAGTTACAGACGACACGTAAGTATTATTTTGTCCCCAACAATAACCTAACTATTAGGTTGGTCCTTCTCCGCCTCCTCCTGGATTGGGTTGAATTTGGAATGTATTTAGATTGGATTTGTATTAACCTGAATTGAGATTGGATTCGATTGAATATTTAAGCTAAGCCAATATTCGATTTCACAGTTTCTAGACCAACATGTATGGGATCGCGAACAAAGGAAACTGCAGCGACAATCTTTTATGGTTTATTACCTATGTTGTCCTGAACAGCAAATGTGAGAGGACGAAGCGTTTTAACATCTGTCTAGCTTATCGATTGCGGTGGGGATTACTTTACCGATTCTGTTTTATCGCAATTTCAGGTTTGTTTTCCAGATCTTGTAATTGTAATTTATTAACTAAACGTGGGCCTGTTACCACATCTACGGAAGACGAGTGCACGGTAAAAAAACAAAAGTAATTTAACTATTTCTCGACATCTAATCGGATTCACAAAAAAAAACATAAATACAATATTTATTGTTTCAGTGTATTTAAGTAATAGATTTAAAAGTACGGTTTTGTACTTTCTTAGGCCGAGTTCAATTTTCAGAACCTCGGATCGAAAATTCCACCGTAGTACAATGGAAGTTGTGTCTTCTCATCTCGAATCAGCACCAGAAACGGACCATTAACCTTAAAGTTCACCTGTGGAAAGTTCTTGTCCATAAACGGTATCACCGCTGCTCCGCTTTCCGTTCCACTCTCGTTGACAACCAAATCGATCTTATGTAGAATCTCATTCACAAACAGGTGAGAGTTAAAATATCCATTGTATCGTTTCTGACGCCTCTTGGCGGAAGCCAGTACCGCACAACAAATACACTGTCCGCCCTTGTAACGACAAAGAATACTTTCTTCACACAGAACTCGGCTGGAGACATCCTTCTCGATTATGACACAATCGTTGTGCTGATGGCGTAGTTCAATGATGGCATTTTCTCGAGTGTCCTCCAGGAAATCGAAGGCATCCATGTAGTCGTGAATCGTTACGGAACTGCGGTTCAGCCAGATGCGATTCAGATCACTTTCGTCTCGGTTGAACATTTTGGTTACTCCTAACTGGTCAAGGGTTTGCCTCAGATTTAAAAAGTTTTGCACGTGCAGTTTGGGGAATTGTACGGCAGCCATTTTCATTTCCATCTTATTGATGATCTCATTCAGAGCCGTTGCATTGATATTAAGTTGCAGTGTTCTTACTTTTTCTTTGGTTGGGTTGTCCGGTAAGAAGGCGTAGAGTGTGATGTTCCGCTTGTATGGTATTCCAAGCACCTTGGTGTTCATTTCTTGCCAGTAATAGAAAGGGAAACATCCGCCATTAACCATCATTGGGACTTCTATGGCAGGTTTATTAGGTCCGTCTATAAAAAATGGTTTCGATTTAGTTCCTCCCATAATGAATGGAACTTCCCATTTGGCTTTGAAGAACAGAGTGTTGGTCATTACAAGCATGGAGCTGGTATCGAGTTGTGCTACAATGTCTGATATTCTACCACGAGACAGACGTTTGATCCAAGCGTTGATTGTTTGAATGGCATTCTGCATTTTAGTTTTGAAGTCGACATGATGCGTGTCTAATCCATAGAATCTCTCGGCTATCAACTGAAATTTAGGGTCAAATTGCATCCCTTTGGGTGCAAATACTCCATTTGCTATTTTTATTTCGACTGGTTCCCTGAAAGTGGAAAACTGACGCGTTACATATGTGGTATTGATGATTTTTTTCAGTGCTTTATTTGTGTGATTTTTTATTATTTACAATAAGTTCATCACATAGTTGGTATTAGGTACATAGGTACATAGGTATTAGTCAATATTTTATTACAAATCTGAATGTTAAATAATCCAAAAAGAATTTTTTTTATCATTATTACAGATTGCATTAAAAGGGGTTGGGGAGGACCTATTTGCAGTTTAGACAAAATAAGCTTCGTAAGTACGCTTGGTAATGTCACAGATAACAGATATTTAAGCAAAAACAAATTTTTATTGAAAGAAGAAGTCGATGCGTGAGACTATGGTGCTTTGGTAACACAATGGGAACCCCGATTAATAGAAACATGAGCTGGCCATGCAATCAGCCCAATAAATGCAGTGAAATCGAATAAATAAACAAAAGGTTTTTTAAACTCATTTATTCAAGCCAAAATGAAATTCAACATTTACTAAAATGGACATTCATGGAATAAGATTTTCTTAAATAACTAGAAAAACTATTTTACGATGATTTTTTTGAAACCTGTAACTTCCCCAATTTAAAATATCATCGGTAACAAATCCTAATTGTTTAAGGCGTCGGATCGTACACGCTACCGTAAAAGAGTGGCAGTTGTGTCGATTCTTCGCGGATCAACATCAAAAATGGCCCATTAGCCTTGAAGTTGACCAGAGGAGTGATTCTGTCCAGCAGCGTAGCCGTTACTGCGCCGCCTTCCGTTCCTTTTTCGTTGACGACCACATCGACCTTGTGCATAATTTCGTTCACAAAGAGAGGAGATTTTTTGTCGCTGTAATTCTGGGATTGACGCTTTTTGCGACCAATCTTCGGTAGGACACAGCAAACGCACACCCGCCCACCATAGCGACAATGCGCATCGCGGAGGCATTGCTGGGCGGTGTCTACGTCTTTCTCAAAGGTGATGCAGTCTCCGAAGTTGTTCTTCAGCTCGAGAACAGCGTTTTCCTGGTTGTCCTCCAACAAGTCCAGTACGTCTTCGATGTCGGGTTCTCCGCCTTCGCCGAGTCGCGTCAAGTTAGTCAGAACACGGTACAGATCACTTTTCTCCCGGTCAAATATGGTGGAACCGCCCAGTTGTTCGAGAACTTGTTTCAAGTTGAACGAGTTCTGCACATGCATTTTGGGAAATTGTACGGACGCTGTCTTTACCTCCATATTTTTGATAATGTTATTCAAAGTTTGAGCATTGATATTGCTCTGAAGGGTTCGTATTTTTCCTCTGTTCGATTCGTCTGGCAGAAAGACATACATTGTGCTGTTTTGTTTGTACGGAATTCCAAGCACTTTAGTTCGCATTTCTTTCCAGTAGTAGTACGGGAAACAACCGCCGTGAACCATCATCGGCACATTAATGGACGGTCTGGTGGGTCCATCCGGGAAAAACGGTCTCGGCTTGGTTCCATCCCTGAGGAACGGTTCTTCCCACTCAGCCTTCAGATACAAGGTATTGGCTATGACCAGCATTGTGTCAGGGTTCAAGTGTGACACGATCTCCGTAATTTTGCCGCGTGTCTGCTGTTTAACCCAGTCGTTGATGGTGCGAACAGCGAACTGTGTTCTGTTTTCAAAATCCAAATATTGAGTCTCGATTCCATAGATTTTCTCTGCGATGTATTGGTATTTTGGATCGAACTCTCTACCGGTGACTGCAAATATCCCATTGCCAACATCTATTTCAACAGGTTTTCTGGAAAAAGAATCGAAACAGTTTGTGAGCATTTTGTCGTTCGTTTATGTTAAAAATAAAATCTAAAGAGTGTATTTTACATTCATGCTTAATAATTAGTTAATAATATGGCAGTTAACTTAAAAAAGTTAAATAAATGGCAGATCAAACAACATTTCCACAAATATTTCACGCACGGGTTCTGGATTATTCATTGATTATAAAGAGTTTTCCTCGTGATTAAAAATAATTCGTGTTTCATCACACCACATGATCGTAAGTTAACAGATATTTCCGTATTAAATGAGATAGTACTAACTCGTCTTATGACCAGTAAGTACATCCCACTAAAATCTATACATATTTTATTATTCAAGAAAACAATTGCGTCAATTGAGACGTGCCAGCTTTGAACTGATAGTCTCGATAATAAAGACAAAAAATGTGTCATTGTTTGTTGTGCATGTGCGTAAATCGAGTTTCAGGCATAACCACTAACCACGCCGGGTAGCTCAATACCCGGAATATATGCAATCAACTTGGAATGAACTGAATGACATGGAGGTCCGGTGATCGCTCTTCCCCCATCGATCAGTTCACAATGTCACGTGGGATCAGAAAATCAAATCGACCACATCTGCGTCAGCTTAAAATGGAAACGGTGGCAGCGTGGAAGTCCAAACGACCGCCATCAAGAACGCCTTGGCCACGTGCCACAGCCCGATATGTGTAAGGACATAAACGGGAACCTTCTTACGAACGAGCGTGAGGTGATCCAAAGGTGGCGGCAGCACTACGAAGAGCACCTGAATGGCGATATGGCAGACAACGGTGACGGTATGGTAATAAACCTAGGAGCACGCGCGCAGGACATGCGACTTCCGGCTCCGAATCTCCAGGAAATCAAGGAGGAGATCGGCCGACTGAAAAACAACAAAGCCCCTGGAGTTGACCAACTACCAGGAGAGCTGTTTAAACACGGTGGTGAGGCACTGGCTAGAGCGCTGCACTGGGTGATTTCCAAGGTTTGGGAGGATGAGGTTCTGCCGCAGGAGTGGATGGAAGGTGTCGTGTGTCCCATCTACAAAAGGGCGATAAGCTGGATTGTAGCAACTACCGCGCAATCACATTGCTGAACGCCGCCTACAAGGTACTCTCCCAAATTTTATGCCGACGACTAACACCAATTGCATGAGAGTTCGTGGCGCAGTACAAGGCGGGATTTATGGGAGAACGCTCTACTACAGACCAGGTGTTCGCTGTAAGTCAGGTATTGCAGAAATGCCGCGAATACAACGTGCCAACACATCATCTATTTATCGACTTCAAAGTGCACGAAAACGGATTTCCGGATAAACCGATAGGCGTTGATCAAGGCGACGATGGATCGGGTGATGTGCGTAGTACAGTTCAGGGGCATTCTCGAGTTACTTCGAAACGCGTAGAGGGTTACGGCAAGGTGATGGTCTTTCGTGTCTGCTATTCAACATCGCTTTGGAGGGAGTTATACGAAGGGCAGGAATTGACACGAGTGGTACGATTTTCACGAAGTCCGTCCAGTTATTTGGTTTCGCCCACGACATTGATATCATGGCACGTAACTTTGAGAGGATGGAGGAAGGCTACATCAGACTGAAAAGCACAGCTAAACGGATTGGACTAGTCATCAACACGTCGAAGACGAAGTACATAAGTACATTATAGGAAGAGGATCAAGAAATGGAAGCCACTCACCACGAGTTTCTATCGGTGGTGACGAAATCGAGGTGGTTGAAGAATTCGTGTACTTGGGCTCACTGGTGACCGCCAATAACGGTACCAGCAGAGAAATTCGAAGACGCATAGTGGCTGGAAATCGTACGTACTTTGGACTCTGCAAGACGCTCCGATCGAATAGAGTTCGCCGCTGTACCAAAAAACGCGTATTAGACCGGTACTTCTCTGCGGACACGAGACCTGGACGATGCTCGTGGAGGACCAACGCGCACTGGGAGTTTTCGAAAGGAAAGTGTTGCGTATCATCTATGGTGGGGTGCAGATGACGGACGGTTCGTGGAGAAGGCGAATGAACCACGAGTTGCATCAGCTGTTTGAACCATTCATCGTTCACACCGTGAAAATCGGAAGACTGCGGTGGGCCGGGCACGTAGCCAGAATGTCGGACAGTAATCCGGTGAAAATTATTTCCCGACAACGATCCGACGGGAACATTGAGCATTGTGAAGTTCAAACTGCATATTTGTACTGAATCGGCCATCCGCTCGACCGACAGTACAGCGTTAAAGCAAATTCAAACGCGTCTTACACACTATCGCGACCGTTTAAGTTTAATCCGTCCTCCGGTAGAATTACATGAAACGCATCACGGGCAGAAACCATGACCAGAATAACAAAACATGATATGGTTTTGATTGATATAAAAGATAAAAGAACAGGCAACAATATCAAAAATTTGCACTAAAATATCATTTGAATATCAAGATTTGCTATGGATAAGAACAAACTAATGGCACATGATATTGATCACTTCTTACAAATAGCATAACTTGATCTCCTCATGATATTTTAGTGCAAAATACTGATTTAACTTATCTCTTATATCAATCATGTCCATATCTCATTTTGCTATCTTATCAACATTTGATATTAATAAGCTATTTTCGTCTACTCGGGATTCTATGCTAATCATGCAAGTCAATTTGTTATTGAGCAAAGTGAACGGGACAAGGGCAGTGAATAGTGTTACAAGAAATAACAGTGCAGTGCAGGAAGGTTGTGCGATATATCACAAATATTGTCCTCCGCTCGCTTTCAAATCGACTTCTATAAAAACATTCTTCTTGCCTGCGGTATCCTAACGGAACTATCAATTCTATACTTTCGCCTTTAATTCTATCATGAACATGTACGACGTACGTCTAAGTCTGGAAGATGACATTTAGCATTTCCATATCATTGTAAATTATAGTCGTTCCATACTTTTCCGACCATCACTCATAAGTATTAACAAGAATAGTAAGAACTAAAGCACAAATGGGTCAAATGGGGGTGAGAATGGGTCACTGTTTCAAGTACTTAGAATGCTTGTAGAATAGATTGAATGTATCTAAGGGCAAGAAGACTAAAATATAAGAGACCTTTTTGAAAAATTTTGCTATCCGGCCTCCAGGCTGCCGGTGAGAGTGATGACCCATTCTCACCCCCCAGACCCATTGTCACCCTTGATGGCGGTACTTAAGGTGATTATATATCGAAGCCAGAAATCGGCCATTTTGTAAACCACGTGCTTTTCCAATATTTTTTTCAAGAGCACGAGATGAAAGAACAATAGCGCGTATGGGGCTGAAATAATGGAAGATCGTTTGCTTAGTTATGCTTAACAATCATAATTTGAGTTTTGGCACTGTACGGAAATTATTACGCCAGATCTGGGCTTTTGGAAATGTATGTAGATAAACGTGTGGTGAATTTTAAATTCACCACGGGCTTCATCCTATAATCACCTTAGTTTTTTCCTCAAATCTGCTTTACCATATGTTGTTCAATCATTTGATTCTTATCGAATTATTCAACGTTAGGAAAACAGTAGGGTTATTAATAGTAGTGAACAGGTAGCTTGGCGCGAACCGTGGCGCATCACGCCACGTAAGGCACCGATAGGAGATAGGAATAATATTTCACTGCATCAGCAGTATAATTCTATAAAACGATAGAGCACACGAGGCTCTACCTCTTTCTTGTAACAACAGCGAGTGTGGTAATAAATGTGTAGTTAATTAAATTTGCTTTTTTTAAAAGTGAACTCAAACGAAAAATCCCGTAACTGGTGTCAGAAGTGGGATACTGACAGTGAGTGTCATATAAAGAAACAAAAGTGATAGTGCTTCGTTGGTCACGTTTAGCAAAAGCTAAAGACCTCTACCCTTTTGACATCGCAGCGACATCGGCTTGGAGGAAGCCGCATCTCGCTTAGCAGCTGTCAGGGAACCGGATCGTCAGGCGCCGCAACGACACCCCGAAGACGACAACTGTTTGTCCGCTCACTGCAACGACGGATGAAATTACATCTACTGTAAGTAGTCTTCTATCTGTTTCATTATACGTATTATACGTACCAAAAACCACATCATGCCGGAGACACGAGCTAGCGAGATTGAGCAGCTGCGGCAAGAAATTGCCGAGCTTCAAAGTTTAGTTAGGGGAGCGGGAGTGCTTACCACATCCCCGATCCGATAAAATAATTGCCTGAATATTCAGGTAACAGAAAGGAGCTAAATTCTTGGCTCCAAGAAGTAGACGAACTCTACGACGAGTTCAAAGTGAAGGGGGAGAGAGGTGCACCCGACACCTTCAATTCTCACTATTTTCGGGCAATTAGAAACAAACTTAAGGGTGACGCACGAGCCATAGTGTGCACCCACGGAAACCCAAACACAATTGGGGATCTAAAAAACATACTGAGGGACCATTTTGGGGACCAAAGAGATTTGGCAACAAACTTAAACAGCCTATTTCATGTTAGAAAAGGGGATCGCTCCCCTCAAAAATTCTACAGTGACATTAAAGAGCTAAACACTAAAATAAGAGCGAATCTGATGACGCATCATTTAACGTCATCACAACTGTTGGAAATAATGACCATAACTAAATTTTTAGATGGAATAAGCGAGCCTCTCGCTTCCATAATTCGAAATTCAAAACCAAAATCTTTAGAGGACGCTTATCAAGCCGTAGTCATTAATCAAAATGCAGAGGTGCGAAAGCCTGCATTCAAACCAAAACTGCATACGTCCCCGTCACCCAATACCAAGCAGATTTACAAAGAACACAAAACCAAACATTCCCTATCGTAAACCGTTTAAACCCAGGGAAGAAACAAATAATACAGAGGAAACTGAGCCGTATGAAGGAGAGGAAGAAGAAAAGAAGAAGAAGAAGAGCATGAATTTGTAGACGAAATTAATTTGGAAGCTGATGAACTAAATTTTTCACGCGGTACGCCTAATGAAGAAGAAAACTTGAATTTTATTCCTTACTTTAGATTTCCCACAAGCAAAGGCTATTTGAATTTCCTTGTTGACACTGGGGCCAACAAGTCGTACATAAATCCAGAAGCGCGCTTCTAAGCTTAGGCAACCTTCGATTATTAGTAATAAAAATGGAAATTTGCGATCGACAAGGTAGTACACGCTAATTTCTTTCAGGAAGCATTTGATAAAAACTTCCTTATCATTTATTCAAATTTCATAAATTCTTCGATGGCCTAATCGGCTACGAGAACATTGCAAAGATGAAAGCTAAAATCGACTCTAGCAATCATCAATTAGTAATTGGAAACTCGAATTTCTCACTTTCAAAATATTATCCATCTATATCTATATATAAAACTCAATGTTTGTATGTTTGTATGTATGTTCCAGCATAACTTATGAACCCATCTACCGATTTCAACCAAATTTGGAACACACATTCCTTATCTTAAGAAGACGACGATAGGGGGGTAATCATGCTCTTTGGAAAAGGGGGAGGGTGTGGGGGGAGGGGTATTGCTTAGTTATCGATCAACGCAGTGTAAACTATGAACCCCTTGGCCGATTTCAACCAAATTTGGAACACAAATTCTTTATGTTAAGGAGACGACGATAGGGGGCTAAGCATGCTCTTTGAAAAAGGGGGAGGGTGTGGCGGGAGTGGTATTGCTTAGTTATCGATCAACGCAGTGTAAACTCTGAACCTCTTGGCCGATTTCAACCAAATTTGGAACACAAATTCTTTATCTTAAAAAGAGGACGATAAGAGGTTAGGGATGCTCTTTACAAAAGAGGGAGGGTATGGGGGGAGGAGTATTGTTTAGCAATCGATCAACTCAATGTAAATCCTGAGCCTCATGACCGATTTGAACCAAATTTGTATCAAATATTGTCTGTCCTAAGGAAGCGATTTTAGTGGATGTGGTTAAGTCATTTTAAAAGGGGGAGGGTGTGGGAGAGGGGTATTGTTTAGCTATCGATCAATTCAGCATGACTTCTGAACCCATTTATCGATGTCCACCAAATTTGGAACCCATATTATCTGTCTAAGGAAGACTATATCAGATTGGGTAGGAGTGCCATAGGCATGGACTTTTGGTCTGGTGGGGAAGGGGGGGGGTGTATTGGGATTGGGTATTGTTTAGAAAACGACTTAATTCAAAATCCCTCTTATTTAGTACATCCGAGGTTCTTTGACATTGTACAATGCTCCGAAAACAAATAACCTGAATTCCTTAAAAATAGCAAATCGTCGACAATAACATTTTCCCGGTGATAACATTTCCCCAAAAATGACTAACGAAAATGATATTTCCCGAAAATGATACTTCCCGATACGCATATCCCAGAATATGGCATTTCCCTGAAAATGACATATCCCTGAATGAAGCAGGCCATTAACATAACACTATTTGACCTAAGGTCATTCGACATGAAGGACATTTGGCATCAGAAAAATGTTGCATAGAAAGCAAGCATTTGCTGGGTATAAAACAATGATAATTGTTACCCTTCATCGAAATAATGGTATGCCCAGTGAAAAGCAATGAATAATGTGGATGTGATTGCTTCTTTAAAAGTAGGCATTTGCCCGGAATAAGTCAATCGTGGGTGTGATCCCTTCTTTTTCCCTTTTTTCCTATGCGTTGCCCGGAATATGGCATCGATGGATGTTTTTCCTTCTTTAGGAATAGACGTTTGCCCTTTTGCCCTAACGTTTGCCCTAAGACCTTTCAAACCCACGATCCCTTCTTCAAAATCAGTCAATGTTTGCAAAAGCCTTCTATTAATCAAATGATACGAATAAGTAAACATAAGTACGAATAAGTAAACACAATTGCCCTGTTGACCAATTGGTTTTATCATTTTCCGATTGTAAAAGAAAACTGCAAACCAAACTGGCAATTCCGAGCAAGGCCGGGTACATAAAGCTAGTGTTCAATAAACTTTCATGAGCAGTCGGAGAATATGTTTGAGATATGCACCACTGCTGATGGTGCATTCCTCATAGAAGAAGAGTTAAACATAACAAAAGGCATCAGGTTACAACCCGGACTATATGAAGCCAAATGTAACCGTGCCGTTGTACATTTGGCCAGCGACAAACAGATCAGGGTAAATGATATACAACCGCACGAGAACGAACGTTTCTTTCTAAATCAGAATGAAACGCGAGTTAAATTAAACTTCCCTTCTGATCATTTGAATAAAGAAGAGAAGCGAGAACTGGTGGAAGCACTTAAGCCCTATAGGGATGTGTTCTTTAATGAAGAACAGAAGCTGACTTTCACACATGAAATTAAGCATAATATTGAAACAAATGATGAAAAGCCGATTCATCAAAAGACGTACAAATACCCTTATCATTTGAGAAAGGAAGTATCCGAACAGATACAGAAAATGTTCGATTCTGGTATAATTAGAGAGTCATCGTCTCCTTGGACTTCACCCATATGGGTCGTTCCAAAAAAGATGGACAACTCTGGAAAGAAAAAATATCGAATAGTGGTGGACTACAGGAAATTGAACGAAAAGACCCCTGCAGACCGATACCCTATTCCAGAGATCAGTGAAATTCTTGATCGCCTTGTGGAAAAGCGCAATACTTCACTGTCTTAGACTTAGCCAGCGGGTTTCATCAAATAGAGATAAACCCGAAAGATGTGCCGAAGACTGCTTTCAACGTAGACCATGGAAAATTTGAATTCGTAAGAATGCCGTTTGGTCTAAAGAATGCTCCGGCAACGTTTCAAAGATTAATTTGTTTATTGTCGTCAATCATGTTTGTAGACCGTTTGATACAGATTTAGTCTTATAATATAGTTCTCCGTTACTTAAAATTACTAAACACTTTTATCCGATATGAAAATTACACACCAAGCATTTACTGAGTACGCAAGTATTGTTTCAATTTAGTCTTTAGATGTATTGAAATCAATAGCATTCAATGTTTATTATAAGCAGCCATCATTTGATTTATGGGTCCGAATTTTGCATAGTTTGTACGATGACTACTACAGGCAAATAAAGTTCGATTTCGCAAAGGTCTTTGTGGGATATAAAAATTTAATTTAGATAATATTGCCTCTGAGTCGACCTTGTTCGAGATAACATCATTAATGAAAGATAGCATCGCATATTCCCGTCGTTCCTTCAATGTTTGTATACTAATTAGCATGCATCGTGCTTTATAAGACGGGAGTGGAAGTTGAGTCCACCCCAACTTGCGTAGTGCATATAATAAAAATTGCTTGGACTCAGTCCTTCGAAAACATTTAGGCAATAGATGTTTCGTCTACATGGACGATATCATCATATTTTCGTCATCCTTGAAAGAACATATTAAGGATCTTTCAATGGTTTTGCAAACTTTACGGGAAGATAATTTAAAAGTACAATGTGACAAATCGGAATTCCTCCGAAAAGAAGTTGAGTTCTTAGGACACGTTGTAACTACGGAGGGTGTAAAACCCAATCCTCAGAAGATAGAAGCAGTTTTAAATTGGCCCACACCTAAAACCCCAAAGGAGCTGAAATCCTTTCTAGGAACCGTTAGCTATTATCGACGGTTCATCCCGGGCTTTGCTAATATTGCTAAACCCCTCACAAGTCAATTGAGAGGAAAAAATAAAATAATAAACTACGAAACACCTGACTTCATAAATGCCTTCTCGAAGTTAAAGGAGATTATGGCATCAGATCTGATGTTATCATATCCTGATTTCGAAAAACCATTTATTTTGACCACAGATGCCTCCAACATCGCAATTGGAGCAGTGTTGTCACAGTTGGTAGATGGAAATGAAAGACCGATAGCATACCTCTCCCGTACGCTGTCTGAGGCAGAAGAGAATTATTCCGCTACAGCGAAAGAACTTCTAGCAATCTACTTTTCAGCAAAAAGATTTCGACCATATCTTTATGGAAATCCTTTCACAATTTACACGGATCATGAGCCTTTAACTAAAGAGCTCAAATTAACAGATGCTACCGGACGCGTTACTCGCCAATGGTTATAAGGACTGTTCATTAAAGTAAGTGGACACCTTTTTATGAATGGATTAAGGTTAAAACTTAACGAAAAATTGGTAATTTTCGCTCTGTTTGTAAAGAAATTGTTTACTTTTGCAGCACACCTGAAAAATTTGGAAAAGCCTTAGAAATTCCGCACGATAGATCGGATCAGTTTATCAACTCGCAGATTAATTCTGCACAGATGGTATAGTGCATTTTGATGGACGACGAGATATCCGTCAAATTGGACACCGGTATACTTCCAGGGTCACATTTTTTTCAACGTTGAATAGAGGACAGATGTGCCTGATGACGTGCGATATATCCGAACCGAAAAAAATGGGGAAAATGTTTTGGTATGGCAAACAATTTGCTCCTGTGACTCCGTATTTCACAAACAAAGGTGAAAATTGAAGAAAATAATGTATCAAGAAACGACTTCTAACTATCTACCGAAAGCATGCGGATCCACTATTGTTTTGGCCGGATCTGGCATCGGCTCACTACGTTTCTGCTACGTTGGAGATGCTGAAGAAGAAAAAAGTCGATTTTGTCGAAAAATGCCTAAATCCACCAAACTGCCCTGAACTGCGTCCTATCGAAAAATACTGGGCAATAATTACGCGGCATCATAAGGTAGATGGGAGAGAAACAAGCCCTGTTGACTGCTTCAAGAAAATTTTGTCTGCGGCACAATAAAAAGTTACGGAAAAAGTTGTGCAGAATCTAATGGGAACTGTCAAGAGAAAAGTCCGAGCATTCTTCAGAAAAGAGAAGTAAATATTCAAAATCACGTGAATTCGTTCATATGTATGTTGATTGTCATTTATATAAATCAACCTTATGAATTTGTTTCAAAATAAACATGTTCCTTTAAAAACCCGGTGTCCACTTTCTTTAATGAACAGTCCTTATATGAAAAAAATGAATAATCATGTAAGTATCAAAGCATATAGAGTAGAGTGGGGCGCAGTTGTATGGAAAAATGCAAACTTCGTCCGATCAAGTGAGATCAAGGTTTTTCTGAATCGTTTTGGGACCCCAATCAACTGTGCAAAATATGGGCTCGATTGGTCGCATGCCGCATCGCGTTTTAAATTTCCATGAAGATTAGTATGGGAGAACGTACTTTTTTACATTTTTGCTATTAGCGGCTTCAATTTATCATCAATCACGTGACTCAATACGTTAGCATATAGTCTGAAAGATGCCAAAAGACTTTGCCGAAGGGCAAAACCCATCTTCCTTCTTGTCGGATTTTTTTCTTTGTGAAATGATTCCAGATAGCTCTCATTAGCTCTAAAGCCCTACCTATAAGATCAATTATTTTGAAATAACACTCAGTTAAATTATTAGTCTACGTAGTTCGGCAGTGCTGGCAGAATAAACGATTTTTTGCATACGGTTTGAAAACTCAATCTTCGAAGCGTTATAACTTTTTTCGTGGGTGTTCCAGCAACGTGCCTTCTTCAGCTAAGTTTTTCGGCATCCTTTGGGTTATACTTTAACGTAATGTGCCACTTGGTTTGCAATAAACTGAAACCTCTAGTAGTAGAAATGCAAAAATAGACGTTCTCCCATACTAATTTCCATACAAACTTCAAATGTGATGCGGAAAGCGAGGAAGCAACCAATCGGTCCCAAATTCTGCACAGTTGTTCAGGACCCAAAATGGCTTCAAAAAACCATTGATTTGAAAAAATGACCATGACGTCCCACTCTCATATAGAGACACATGGTACATTTGTGCATTGGTGCATCAACTTTTTCATTTATTATAAGGTGCGGATGGAGTGAAGTCAAGCCTTCTTATATACCAATACCATATTGATTAAAATGCTCGGAACGGTTGGTGCAGTTGACCTCCACAGACGTCAAATCAGAGACTAACCCAGATATGGATACTCTGAAGTAGTGCGTAACATCCGGTCATATCACCAGACTCGGTACAACACTGGAGCTAACAATATGACGTCCCTAACCCAGCATTCCAAGGTGTCCCTTGCCGAGGGGATTAATGGCCTGGGGGGTGAAACAATTAGCCAGGCAGTTAACGGAGCCTGTAATGCCGGATAAACACTTTTTCGTGGTGCATTACGGAGTAAGATTTACCACACTGATTGTCACCATGACGACGGTGGTAATTTGGGAAGATTCAAAAAGAAAAATGGAAAATAAACTTAATTTGAAAATTAGAATGTCTGTCTCTGCGCTTCATTTTATTGACGTTGAAGCGTGACCTGATTTTAAGGAAATACTTGTCTACCAAGTTACTTATTCCGGAATAAGCAGAAAAAATCATTGATTGTATTAAAATTTCCCGGAGAAGTACCTGTTGTCATTAACTATTACAAACCTTAAGAAAAGTCGATCAATATAATATACAAAACGGCTTTCAAAAGCAACACTAGTAATATAACATCTCACGCCTTTTTAATGAGTTTCGTCCACTTTCTTCGTTGAGAGATAAGCCAGCCGAGGGATTTAAATCTCTCTAATAAGGACGCAAAAAAAACACACTTTGTATGATCATTGAAAAACGGGACAAATTGAGGATTTTTCAGATTACGACGGGACAGCACAAAAAGGTCTGAAAAACGGGACTGTCCTGTTAAATACGGTACGTATGGTCAGCGACCAGTTATTAGATCTATTGTAGCATTCCACGTATCCTTAGTGTTTAAGTGCATGTGGAATTACTCCATTACTATTGAGAAGCAATGAAGTATCAATTTCGATACAGTTCTTGTTTTGTTTTCCCAAGAGTACATGACACGGTCCCGCTATTTGGACCCTTCACAGAGAGCAATCTCATTGAAGGCGCGCCCCTTATCAAATCTTTCCTTGAGAAAACAGAACAGTAATATTGTTAATTGGCCATGCATCGGAGCTTGCTTCTAGAATATCACCAGTAAAGCTACAAACCCGGGATTTAGCTATTTCAATCTAGGGAAGTTGTTCAGTAACAAGAATTTCCGTGTATTCCTCGAACTACCATTGTTTACCAGTTCATGAAGAGTTAGTACATCCATAGAACCCTAACTCGAACTTTTTCCAGCAGTTAGTTCAGCCTAGGTCGATGGGCCCTGGTTTTATAACTAATTGCTAGAAAATCTGTTTCCGCTGCATACAATTTAGCCTCAAACGAGAGGAATTTGAGTCTTTCAACCATGTGCAGGGTAAAGTTAATTTTGTTATAATTCAAAAACTGCCATGTGCAGGGTAAAACCATGTACGGGGGTATGAAGATCTTAGATATCATTGTTTTCATCTCACATTAAAAAATTATAGACTGGAAATCCAAAACTTTAGACGGAAATTTCAAGGCAGAAAAAAGATTATGAAAGACATCGTGAAGCGTACAAAAAACCGCCAAAGTTGCCATTGTATTTACATTTTGTCTATTGAAATATTTTGGTCAACAGATTTTCGGACAGAAATAGTTCCAGCTTCTTTCGTGGATAAACATTTATGTTACAAGTGTTAACACTGTAGTTACATTGATATTACTATGTTACAAGCAAATCGGAGTAGCATTTGAAACAGTCCACTATTTCGGTTGAACTTTTTCTTTTAAGCAAAGCTACACAGAGTCATCACGTTATTTCAAAGTTCTGATCGTAAACTGTTATAAATAAACATTCTATTTATCTACGATTATGTCAGCGTACAGGTTTCTGCATTGAATACAATATACTTAAAAGTAACAAGGACTCATTAAGGGCTCGGGTCATATACGGCCCCGTAGAAGATTGGCAGTTTGGTTTTGTCGTTTCGAATCACTATCAGGAATGGCTCGTCCGCCCGCAGTACGGCACTTGTCCCAGAACGGTTGAGCGAAATGGCCGTGGCCGCTCCTCCCTCGGTGCCACGTTCGTTGATTTCCAGATCAACCTTGTGAATTGCATCACTCACGAATAGGTTTTGCACGTTGCGCCGCATCCGGTGGGATTTTTTGCCTGGCGTGGTTTTGACGATACGTTTTTTGGCGAAAAAGTCCTTGCTGGTCAGAGGTTCCGGCTTGTTTTTAACCTCGGATGGCACTTTGTACGATACGTCGCGCTTCTGCCGTTTGGTTGGTGGTTGCTCCGATGAGACCGGAATACCAGTAGGAGTATCTTCCTCGTCTTCCACGATGGTGGCAACGGTTGTTTCGATTGTCGTTGGAAGGTCAGCAGTTGTGGGATTACCTGTTTGAGTATTTTCGCTAGATGATTCGTTCTGATATCGGGAAACTACAAGCCTGTCTGTGAAATCGTTGGGTTTCGCTGGTATTTTGTTGTTGTAGATAGGCAAGTTCACAGCAGGTCGCATCATTCTGTTGTCGTCACCAGAGATCAGCGATAAGTTACTTTTCGGGGCACTAAATATCGAGCGAACGTTCAAATTCTTTAGGGTTTTCTTCAAATTCAAAGTGCTAGATATGTGCATTTTTGGAAATAGTATTACCGCAGTCACCTGCTTCATTTTACTGATCATTTCGTCCAGTACATCTGCTTTCAGTTTAGCGATTAGATCCAGAAGGACGCTCCTGTTCGAGTTATTAGGTTTAATAATATACATTGTGGTTAAATTGTTTTTGTATGGTATTCCCAGAATTCTAGCGTCCAGTTCTGATGACTCGTAATACGGGAAACAACCACCGTGAGCCATCATATCAACCTTGATCGCGCTCTGGTTCCGTCCTTCCGGGTAGAAATCTCTGGGTCTAGTTCCTCCTTCGATGAACATCTGCTCCCACAAGGCTTTGAAATACAAAGCACTGGCGATCACCATGACGGTGTTGGATCCAAGCGGAGCGGAGAACATTTCCGGAATTTTTCCGTGGGTGTTTCGATCAACCCATGAGTTTATTTGATGGGTCGCGTCATCTGCGCGCTGGGAAAATTCCAATGTCTCCACTTCCGCTTGATACACGCCTTTGGCAAACCTCTCGTAATTTGGATTCAGTAGGAAGCTGTTGTCTACGAACAAACCGTTGGCCATCTGGATTTCATGTGAGTATAGATCAAAAGGCGTGGTTGCGCTAAAAGTAGAATAAAAATAAGTATTATTGTGTTTTATTGAATACGAATGGAGATATCATACGATTTAGTATAGTTGCGTTAGCTCATATTGCATTTTATTCCACGTGCCACATTCACCAATACACCATCACCGTGCACTAACACATAAACAAATTTACAGATTTTTCTAGAAGTAGAAGAATTTTGATAAACTTCGAAGAACTTCGGACATTATGAATTCTATTCCATCTCGGTCTGTGGCACCGCTTCCTAAACACACAATATCTAAGTAAACCCAGCCCTTAGAATAACAAACTCAGATGCATTCACCAAAAGGATGATAGAATTGGACAGTTATTCAACACACACCGAATTGAACATGCTTCAATGTAATTTTGTTGTTGTTGGAGAACTCGGATCTGTACCTGTAGCGTGGATAGTGTAGAAAATTAAAATCTACCCTCCAGAACCCATACAGCGTTACGAGGAAGGCTGAGTATACACCCATTGAAAAAGTGAGTAGATCATCTATGGTTCATGGAGTGGAGATAGAGGAGCGAAGATAGTTTACACACTGTGAAATAATTAACGAACAGTTCTGTTGGTGAGATTTCGGCGAAATGTACAAAAATCTGTGAAATAAGTGTCGTGTGTAAGCCATAATGGAGTGAAACAACCATTTCACGTTCTGTAAAGCATTAGAAGGGCTTTTGGGGTATACCCCATAAGTATGATTGGCATAAGGACGTTAGGTATAACGGACCTTAGGCATAATGTAACGTACTATTGAAAATCGGCCGGATTGATATTTTTTAATTAAATTTCTCACTCATTTTTTTTTGGCACTTATCCTTAGACGATTTGCGTCTTATTATTTTGTATTGAAAATCTGTTCGATCGCACTATGGACTCAAACATTATGACCAAAAAACTAATTTCAAAACCTAGGAAAAAATCACTGTTTTGGCACTAGGGGGCGGTCTAAAAACCACGGAGGGGGTGTTAGAGAAATGACCACAATAAACCACATGGGGGAGGGTTTTATAACTGATCCAAGTGGTTTTTGCTATTTTATATATTTGAATACTCGACAAATTTTATTTACTATGTCTGAAACTCGATTATGCATATGTACAACATGTGATAGACTTAGTTCGGAAAAGGTATTGGAGGGTAACCGCCCCTTCGGTGGGGTTTCCGAACTAAGTATATCATATGTTGTACATAAACATAATCGAGTTTCAGACATAGTAATTAACTTCCACTCCGGGTGGCGTAATACCCGGCATATAAGCAATTAACTTTGAATGTACTGAAATTTTATTTAGTGAGTGTGTAAAAAATACACATCATTTGATTTCTAAGCCCAACAATTCTCGAGATTGTTAAGAAAATATTGGTATCTCCTGTAGAGGTCCTACAAAATTTTTCTCAAGAAATTCCTCCTGTATTGACCCAAGAATTTCATTTAAATTTCAATGAAAAACAGAACAGAATTTTATCAGAATATTTTTTTTAATTTCCACAGGAATTTTTTTTAATCTCCTCGAAAAGTTCTTCTATTTTTCCCATATAATTCTTTTGCATTCTATGGGAAATACCTCTCAATTTCCATGGAAATCTGTTTTGAATTTGGTCGGCGTTCAGCTGAACCACACCAAGCGACTTTTTGACTGTCTTGCGATACTTTGCTCATAAATGGAAATCAAACAATTATTTATATACTAGCAGACCCGACGAATTTCGTTTCGCTTAAAATTGATTTATTCTCTGATAAGTTTTCCAGTTATGCAGGAATTTCTGTTTCATTTGTATGGGAGCCCTCCTTTCCATAAGTGGAAGGGTTCGAAACACCACAGAAACATATCTTCCCTTCAAAAACATCCGCATGCCAGATTTGGATCCATTTGCTTGATTATGTCTCGAGTTATGAAGAAATTGGTGTTTTATTTGTGTAGGAGCCCCCCTTTCCAAAGGGGGAGGAGTCTAGAACCATCTGAAGAACCTTCCTCGGCCCCAAAAACCTCTGCATACAAATTTTCACGCCAATCGGTGTAGTAGTTTCCGATTCTTCAGGGTCAGGCAGACAGAAATTCATTTTTATCTACCTATATAGATTGTATGTCCTGTGAGGGCTAGATATATGTTGCAAATAGCAGTTGAATTGATGTGTGTGTTGAGTTGACAGATGCAAGCATCTCCCGTATAATGGGCCAAACACAATGGATACGTTTGCGTGCGGTTTGACAGTTTTCCCATGGGAATAACGAACGATTTCTTGACATTTGATCAGCCAACAGCAGGCTATGACCAGACTTTTTCCTCATCGGACAACCAATGGTTGCGGCCTCGAGCAAGCACCATACGAATGAAGCTATCCACGGCCAAACGAGGCCACACAGGCCTTTATTTTAACCAAGAATATGCTTGATTACTGCTTCACGTAAATGAGTGATTTTCGATTGGCACTTGGTGCGAATTGGCAGAACCCCGACCATTTCTTCTTGAAATTTGTCTTATTGAACTTCTAACTGTCAAGTTTCCCAGATGATTTTAAGTTGTTATGAAAAATTTGGAAAATAGAAAAAAAAATTAATCACACCACACTAAAATTTCACATTTTTTTTTGCAGAATCTTTTAGGCTATCCCATGTCTAACCTTTCAAATCACTCCAAACCGGTTTCGTCCTCACCGCCGCACATAGGGTAAGACGGTATAATATGCCCCCCCCCCTAAGGCAACTCCTTGATAACTTTTTACTTTTCAACGCAATTTATGCAAACTTTGTGTTATTTGGTAGTCCAGGAAGTCGCAAATCCATTGCCCGTGAGTAGTCATATAAAAATATTACAGATAACACGTAATAAAGCTTTTTTGAAAAGTTGCGAAAAATGGATTTCAACAAGTGCCTGGGCAATACGCCTCACCTTAGCCAAAGACGTTTCATAGCCCTTCATTAGTATTTTATCAATCCCATAATAAAAAGGTTACAAATCCTTATGCGCTTGATATTAAAAAACCAACATAGGTCCATTTAAGCAGGTGTGAATTACATTTCAATATTTTCCATACAATTTGGAAGCAACTGCTGCAGGCTCGCTGCGCTTGTGTCCAGTTGGTAAGGGCATATAGTCCTGCCTACACTGGGGCGTTTTGGCCAGTGAAACATGTTTTCAAAAATCGCTACATTTTTGAAGATGGAAGCAATTCTATATCATATTAACCACTGAAAAAAGTTATTTTGTTGCCCAACTGAGTGTTCCAGTGCAAGTTTTGTGGACAGTATGCCAGAGTCGCTCCAGAATGTTGGGGTAACAAACATAAAAAGTTACATCAAAACTGTAACGTTTTGTATTTTGTTATTATTTTCATTGGGTAGGGTAACGGTACCAATAGTGGAGGTATTAACTACTATAACTATTCACTTGTCATAAGACGAGTTAATACAATCCCATTGAATCCCAAGTCGAGTCAAGTACGAGACACTGAAGACGGCCTTACTGTTGAGGTCGAAATACGTAACTGTCAAGATACAATTAAGTGGTGGAATTCAATGGGATTGTATTAACTCGTCTTATGACAAGTGAAGACATTCCACTAAAAAGCTCAAAATAATTTTCTTATCGATAACTATTGAAAATTTACAGCTTTAATATCTTAGCCAATATATAAACTAATAAATTTGCTAACAAAAATGAGATTGATGTCATTTAACATCAACAATTACCAAATATTGCTTGCACCACTATGGGCACACTGTTCCTTTAGTGGCGGTAAAAATTAATTTTGGTTCCCATAGTGGTGCTATCCATGGATTTCTTATGGGACTAGCCACTATTGGTACAGTTGCACCACTATAGGTGCAAGGGAGTCGATTTAATTAAGGAAAATCATTGTTTTCAGTAGTTTTTCAAGCGAAATCTTAGGATAAGTTGCATTTAACAGGATGTTTAAAGCACGACGCATCAACTGAAACCATCGT
Source organism: Armigeres subalbatus (assembly GCF_024139115.2). Taxonomy (NCBI): domain Eukaryota; kingdom Metazoa; phylum Arthropoda; class Insecta; order Diptera; family Culicidae; genus Armigeres; species Armigeres subalbatus. The sequence goes on along the minus strand of NC_085140.1, from coordinate 303,397,467 downwards.
AAACGGTATATTTATGACAAATCTCATTAAAACCCCACTACCTCCACTATTGGTGCTACCTCCACTAAGGGTACGGTTACCCTAATACAAAAATACTTCCACATTCACATAGTATGACGGGTTTACAAATACTTATAGGTACCAACTGATTTTGACCCTTAATTAGTTATAGTTTTCTAGAAATCAAAGGGGGGAATTTTGGTCAGGTGGGGCGCATTATACTGTCTTACCCTAAACTCGCTGATCGACGGCTTTACTCTGCTCGTGCTTCCTACTTCGCTGCACTTGCATCCTGGGTACCGACAGAACTTGTTAAGAGATATCCTAGCTAACAATTGCTTTCAAGCGATCGTTCTAGTAGTTCTGCGATAACTGCAACAATTAACCGATAGGCATTACTCCATCTTCGTAAGGCCTTGAAGATCTGGCAGGTGCCAACAAATTCCAAATTGACACTCACATTTTAAATTCCAAATTCTTGAGCAATGATTCTATCCCGGTAGTAGCAGGGTAAGACGGTATAATATGCCCCCCTAAGGCAACTTCTCGGCCGTACGAAAACCGAATAATACACAATTAATTGTAATCAAGTGTCGGTCTTCCACCGTCATTAGCCGTCTGAGTACACGAGACCGCTTGCGTAGAGCACTCTATACAAATCCGCCCAGCCCGTTGTTGCGGCATATATGCCCCAAACTCTACTCTATAGAGTGTGATGCTCTCGATTAATAAACAATGTGCACTCGCTTGACTGTGGAGCACATGTAAAGATTGGACAAATCAAGCATCCGAAAGATATTCAATTTGCAAAAAAGAGCTAACCGCGGTTGATACTCTGATTCTGATGGCTTTTCCGCAAACGTGACATTTAAGTGGTCTTGTTGTGTAGGGGTTATCACGCCTATCTAGAGAATAGGAGCTTGAGGGTTCGAGTCCCTGCAAGATACGTGGATTCTTTTTCGCAAATTTCATATCAATTTTCCCATTTCGAAACATGTGCTGTACATATGCACAGTCAAGATATTTAACACTGTTAAAAGTTATTTTCTTGGCCAACTGAGTGTTCCAGTGCAAGTTTTGCGGACAGTATGCTACCGTCGCTCCAGAATATTGAGCAAACAAACATTGAAAGTTTCATCAAAACTGTAACTTTTTGTATTTTGCAAATATTTTCATTATGTAATACAAAAATACTTCCACATTCACATAGTATGATGGTTTTACAAATATTTATAGGTACCAACTGATTTTGACCTTTAGTTAGTTATAGTTTTCTAGAAATCAAAGGGGGGCGTTTTGGCCAGGTGGGGCGCATTATATCGTCTTACCCTAATAGTAGTAGCAGTCGAGTCAAATACGAGACAATGAGTCGGTTGGAGTCGGGGTGCATATCTGTGAGGATTACTGCGTGGTGGAGTTGAATGGAGTAGTGCTGCACTCGTCTAATGGTAAATAAGACGTAACAGTTTAATGTGCGCCCGTTCGTGTTTCTTTGAGCGTGCAGAACGATCGCGCAATCATTGGAATATTTTGTTCTGCTTTGTACGAGTGAGTAAATGAATAGCAAAGACAAACAGACATATCTTATTGAACATTCACTCATCAAATTTATCGTCGTTTAAACACTAACGTCATCTGTTGATTTCAGTTAGTTGGGCAAATCACGAACCAGACGGCAATAGTGAGCAAACGTGAAACTCGAGCAAATCCGATGCGTGCGTCACTAGTGATTGATTGGCCAAGTAATGATTATTTGAATTGATCAGTAAATCAGTGAACGATGGAAATTTGTCGAGTGTTATGTCTGTTTTTCTGTGGTAATAGTTTATTACGCGTTCGCTCGTATCTCAAGCACGCTGAACGATTGTGCGATCATCGGAATATTTTGTTCTGCGTTGTACGATCTGAAGACAATTAATAAGTGCGCGTATCACGTCAACGTTTATCTATCCATTCCTTAATTGACCTACCAGCGCCGGTATTGTTTAATTTAGAGTGACCAGTTTCCACACCTTAAGTATGATGTTTATCTCAAATATCAAAGCGCACTAGTCTACATTTGGGGTCTCCAGCCTTGCGAGCAAAGGCGTAGGATTGCCAATCCGGAGATGGCGAGTTCGATTCTCGGTCCGGTCTAGGATGTTTTCGGGTTGGAAACATTCTCGACACCTTGGGCATAGTGTATCCATAGTGCTTGCCACACAAGATACATACTCATGCAATGTCGAGCATAGAAAAGCTTTCAATTAATAACGGAGGAAATGCTAATTGAATATTAAGTTGAAAAGCAGGCCAAGTTCCAAGGAACGTAGAGCCATTGAAGAAGAAGAAGAAGTCTAGATTGGCGTAAATAACAAAATTGGCAGCACGAACAAAACTTAACTCTGAGATAAAAAGTAAAAAAAACTACAAATTCTAGCGTGGCACAATTATGGGTAGTATGGGAAGGTTGATACATATTCATAGTCTTGATCATGACATATTAGCAATTTACGTCAACCAGTGATTAAAAAAACCATTAAAATTATTTTTTATTCGCGTTACGTAACATTTGGTAGTTTCCACCCTCCCTCACCTTTTAGTGTAACAAAATATAACGCAAGTTGGACCTCCCCCTCCCCCCAAAAGCGTTACGTAATTTGTGAACAGAGCCTAGCCAGGATGGTGGCTAACTACATACATACATACAAGTTGCATTCGAAAGGTGGTAAAGCCTAGTTAATCACTATTTAATTTGATAATGATCAACCTTTGCGTCTAAAAGTTATTAATAAAACGGCACATCGAACTGTATTAGCGCCATATAAGGTTGGTGTCTTGGCAAAATGCGAGAAAGGCAATATCACTACTCGGTGAATCAAGTTTTTTTTTGTTTTCAAATAGATAAGAACGACTCCCAGTGAACCGGCCGATTTTTCCCTTTTGGAATCACAGGACGAAGATTTCCAGTACAGGTTACACATGAGGAAAGATACTTTTATGCTCAGGAAAGTCGAACAAATTTCCAACCCGAAAATTTTCTAGACCGGACCGGGAATCAAACCCAGTCACCCTTAGCTTGGTTTTGCTGTATAGCCTCTTACTTTTGATGTATTGTGTGTGATTTGGCTAAAACCAATTAAAAATATTTGAATTGGTGTGTTTTATGCTATTGTTCAATCAAGATATTTTAAACATTTATCCGAATTATTTTGGATTTATTGCCTTAATAAAATTAAATTATTTTGCATATAGAAACCATATCGTACGTAGCACCGAACATCGACCGTATCGCAAAGGGAAATCTTTCGCTTTATGGTTCAAATGACTTGGGTATCATTTTCGTATCAACAAAATAACAGATGCCGAGACCGACAAAAAGGACCAGGTGTTTCTTCTGGGCGGTGAGTATCTTTTCAAAGTAGCACAACATTTATACCGCAGTGAAAAATTGCTTGATGAAGCTGAAAAGCTTAAGCAAATATGGAATAAGTCCGATTCGGCTTTGATCCAACGGTTTAACTTAGGGTCCCGATTCCTCAGCGCCGGACACCTCTCAATACTGCACACTTCTCAAAATGACAATTTTAGAGGTCACTCCACCATGTTATGTAGTACAAAAGAAAGCTACTGAAAAGTCATTTACCTACATGGAATATCAGATTCTCATATTGTAAACTTTTTACAAAATTTGAAATTGAACAAAAATGGCAAAAATTGTTATGTTTCGCCTAGAAGGAATGAAATACAGTCAAACCTCCATGAGTCCATGTTCTATAAGGCCGATACAAATATTTAATAACAAATATGTCTCCCCCCGTATTTTTTTTTGCCCAGAAATTAATATTTTGCGGAGACAACAAAAAAAAAAAGAAAGAAATTTGGATAATTTTGAGGATTTTCAAAACATTCTTAAACAAATCCGATGATTAAATATCTTGGCTGTGCATATGTTTCGAAATTAGGGTCTCCATCTTCGACCAGAGGTCGCACAGACTGAACACTTAACACCTAGCATTAGACAACGGACAGGACACTTACACAACAGTCAGTGGACCAGTGGAGAACTTTTCGCTTTACGAAAAGTTTTCTCATTACCGAGGCGGGAATTGGATCCACACTCCACAGCACATACGTCTAGACGATTGACGTCGCTAACCGCACGGCCACGAAGCCCAAAAATTGATATTAAATTTGCGAAAAAGAATCCACGTGTCTTGGAGGGACTCGAACCCTCAACCTCCTACTCTCTAGATAGGCGTGATAACCCCTACACAACAAGACCACTTAAAGGCCTTATGCCATATTAAAAAAAAATTCTGGGTTACTGTAATGGTCCCTTCAAACCAGGCCTGGGAATTGTCGCGTTTGTCAGTGACACCTGACAAGATACATAAAAACATGGTCAGTCAAAAAAACTTGTCAACTTCCAGTTTTCCATCGCACGACTGGATCCCCACGACCAAATGACAACTTTTTCCAATCGCGACAATTTGCTATTGTTGTATGTCTTGTTAGAGCACACATCTGCGACAAACGTGTGACAACGCATACCATTTCGGCTCTGTGCACGACACAACATTGGTCGCAACATTATGTCACATCTTCTGGTTGTCCTCTTGTGGAGCAGCAATAGCAGCGGACAGATTTGAAATGCCATACCGAAACTTAATAATTAATTATTTTTTTGTTCTCTTGATAGACTTGACTTGACTTGATAGACTTTCTGTTTAGAAATAAAAAATGTGTGCGTTGTTACGTACATAATAATACATAAACAAAAAAACAGATGTCTTTTGCATAGAGAAAGATCACCCAGTGCCGAATAGCCATTTAACGCAACAAGTTTGCTCGCTTTTCACGCGGGTTATGGATTTATGCGTGTTTTTTTGCCGATTTTGATCAGGCGGTTTTTAAAAAAGTTAAAGGATGCGTGAAAACTAAACAGTGATTTTTGATGAAGTTATTTTTACGCGTTTTTTGTGATTTGCGCGGTTTTGACTTACGCTGTACAATCGTCCGCGTAAATATCGACTTCAGTGGATTTTGACTGGTACACCGTTTGTAGCAATTGCCTGTTGGACGGTTTTTTGACTGCAATATTTTATTTATAAGAGAAATTTAATTGGAAGATTGATTGGAATTACTGCACTTAACATGGGCGAATTACATTTTAATCGTTCGACACGCGCGCTGTTGTGGAGGCCGTAAATTTATTACGTGAGCATTTTTTCTGGGTTTTTCGAAACCCCCTCCTCTCATGTAAGTTTTTTTTTCCCTTTTTTCAAAATGATAGTACTACCACGAGTATTAGTAAACTAGTACTGCTACATGTAGAAAGCATTAGGCTGATGTTCTTAATTATTTGATAATTTTAAACTTGTTTTAAAAATATTTTTGTCGAGATTTTATATTTTTCAATTTGGGGTAACTTTGATCAATCATTTATCTATAGAGAAAGCGTATGCAAACACCTTAAGGTAAGCAATTATAGTTGGAATCCCTTGCGCTGGACTAAAATCATCAAAATTCGGAACATTATTATTATGCAGTACATATTAGTCGTTTTTATAATGAGCTAGGCTTCAACTGCTGTAAAACCAAGAAACCACACCATTTCAGTGGTTTCCCAACATTTTGTCGTCAATTCATAATGACAACATTTTGCTGACAACGACAACAATTTTTGTCGCGACAGAATTCGAAGGTGACATGACGAACATTTTTGTCAATAACCATGACAACTATTCTTGTCCGTCTGGTTGTGCAAAATCTTAGTCGTGGTGAAAAACGTCATACGACAAATATATCGAAACAAAATAAGTATGTGTCAAGATTAAAAATGTCTTGTCTGAGAGAGAGACCAGTACAGTCGCGATTCGCTGGTTGGGCCACGACCTCGGCCCAACTAACGAATTCAGTTTTTTAGTTGGGTCAACTGACAGCCATTTGAAAACGTGTATTTCGACTTGAACATCACAAATCATGTCCAGTGACGCCCAATCCCATTTTCCGTGTTTACATTGAATTTTGACATACGGTTGCTTTTTAGGTGGGCCATGACCCAACCAGCGGAGGCCCAACTAAAAAGTGACCCAAGTATTAAAATCCCAACCAGCGAATCCCGACTGTAGTACGCTGTATCGAGTTACGTTGGTTAGGTTGTGTTGTCCAGTATGAGGTGACTGTTTTCTCTTTGGTTTTGTCGCATGGTTTTTCTGTATGAAGGTGACAAATCCCAGGCCTGCTACAAACAGCTTCCCAAAGAATTCCTATTCTACATCTCGATATTTCAATAATTCGATAGTGTCGATTCATGGAGGTTTGACTGTAACAATATTCAAATCAATCAAAAGCATTCTGATTATGTGGAGATAGTCAATATTAGCCATATTTTAAGTAACCATCATGATTTGATAGATATGTTATGTAACTGTGGTGCAAAATGAATTTCTGTTTACGGTAGCTGTCCCCCGGACAGTGAGATTTTTCATGTGACCAAATAGCCAATTTTTCACACTTTGATTTCTGATTACCTAATCTTTGTAGAAAAAGCATCGATCCTTTCCAGCAGTCGAATCTGCATACAGAACACTTTCTAAATCGTCATCGCTTCCGATGCGTTGCTTTTTCTTCTGCCATACATCTATAAGCATTCCTTTGTCCCGTAACACGGTAGATCACTTTGACGTAGTGTGTTGCGGTGTAAGATATACCGAACAGAGCCCTAGCTTAATCCATTTTTTCTAGCTAGGGCAATAAGTTGTGGTAATTAAGGATTCGTCGTATTTAGTCCCCGCTACCAACAGCAGTCTCAGAAATGAAACATAATTAATGTTACCTTGCAGACAGTTGAAAGACTCGAATTCCTCTTGTTTGAGGCTAGACTGTATGCAGCGGAAACAACTTTTCAAGCAATTAGTTAAAAAACCTCGGTACCCGGTCCTAGGCTGAACTGACTGCTGGAAAAATCGAGTTAGGGGTTTAAATACGTACTAACTCTTCTTGAACGGGTGAACAATGGTAGTGAGAGGAACACACGGAAGTTCCAATTACTGAACAAATTCTCTTGCTTGAGATGGTCTTGTAGACAGAGCTAAATCCCGGGTTTTCATTGTTTTACTGATGATATTCTAGAAGCAAGACAAGGATGTGGCTAGGGCTCCGATGCATGGTCAAAAACAGTATCACTGTTCTGTTTTCTCAAGAGAGGATTGATTTCCTATTGATAAGGGGCGCGCCTCTTTGTGAAGGGTCTAAATAGCGGGACCTTGTCATGGTACTCTTGAGAAAACAAAACAACAACTGTCTCGAAACCGATACAGCATTGCTTATCAATAGTAATGAAGTATAGCTAGTAGAATCTATAGATGAGCGAAAGCATGGATGAGTCGTTTTTTTACCGTGCACACGCACATTTGACGTCACAGCCCATAACATTTCCATTGAAATCGTGACGTCATGCTCGTTTGGAGACACGTTTGACAGTTCGTTTGGAGACAGAGGATTTATCTTCGCTCATCTATATATTCAACTATCTATATAATGAAGTAATTCGACATGCACTTAAACACTAAGGATACGGGTAACGCTACAATAGATCTAATAACACAGTGGCACACCCGAACAGGAAAAAAAATGAGCATTCCTTTTATCATCTCCAGCATCGAATCTTTCTGCGGGCGAACTTCAAGAGCAGTGACCAATGTCTCGTACTCCTCCGGTAGACTGCTAAAAAAATGGCGACCAACCACTGGTCATCCAGATTTTTTTCCGGTTGTAAATTGTTGAGCTTTTCGAACAATTCAGCCTTCTTTCTGTGGATTAATTGATTGTCCTTCATGGCCAATCCGATAGACGCCAGCGCCTTCTCATTATTTGTTTTTCACGCATTCGTTACCGGTGCTGCATCCGTAACAGCCGATCAGGTGCCTTCCTTCCCTAGAAAGAACTTCATTCTGATGCTGCAGTTATCGTAGTTGGAACCATTGAGCTTCGCAAACGACACAAGCCTATCTATAGTTGTGGATTTTTTTCAAAGACTTTTCTTCGCCAGTCCAATCCAAGTAACATTTTAAGTTTTATAACGCTCTTGAAGTTCATATTTTACTCTACAAGAGTGCGATAAAACCAGCATAAAGGTTCCCCAAAACACACGTGACGCGACAAACGCGACGCTATTCTATCGTTTGGCGACTGCGATTCTATCGCCGTTGGTATGGAAGCGTAAATGGAACATTGCCTGCAGCGACCCAACGATAGAATCGCGGCGACTACTTGTCGCCGTCGCGGCGATAAAATCGCTTAGGTCTGGGGGAGCCTTAAAACCAAAATGTTACTAGAATTCTGCTGGCAGGGCCCAGAGTCTGTAGGCGAAATTGGTCAAATCGGCTGGACTGTACGAAATTTATTGTACTACAGTCGACTCTCTACATCTCGATGTTCTATATTTCGATATCTCTCCCTATGTCGATGGTTTTCTCGGTCCGTTTGATCTTCATATATTTGGGGTTTCTACATCTCGATTAATCTCTATCTCGATGTGTTCTGATCATATTTTGTTCAGAATTCTTTCTCGCTATGTCAATATATTCACAAGTCTAGGCTACGAGACCATATTTGAACAATAACAAACACATCAAAATCAAGCGATGACATTTGTTTTGTTGTCGTTTTTCATAGCAACGAGCTTTAATACCCCCTTCAATTTTTCGTCCATTCCTCGATCTCTTCTTATCTCGATGGTCCCTACAATATCGAGATGTGGAGAGGCGACCGTACAAAGAAAAAGCGTGTTTACTACGCTTTGGGAAAATTCAAACTAATTTATTTAAAATGTTACAATTGCGTGGAATATTACGATTGTGCATAGCACGTTGCTATGGTTACTCATGGCCTGCTGCGTTGTATACACTCCACAATCCCTTTATGGACTGAGGGCAATATTAATAAAAATTGGAGTTCTCTTCATTTTCATTAGAAACTTTAGAAGGTATGAATAAAGTGTTGCCAAAAATTGGGGGACACCGTATTTGCCTCTAATTCTAAAACCAATAAGAATTGGCACAAAGTTTTTGTAACAATTTCGAACAGTCCCTTCAATCTTAAATTTTGAGCTAAGCAATATTATTCGACATGAGATGTGGCTGGAGCTTCGGGATGCTTTGCGATACGTCACGATTGAGGTATGTCCGACGCGATGCGACCAACCCCCAATTCAATAAGTTGCAGTACGTACTTCAACATTGGCCGAAAAGTAATTTTGAACACTTCGAAGTTATTCTTTACATTCTCTGTATAAGCTGTATTTGGTTGTACAGTATACCCCGCTAATTCACAAATTTATAGCCGGATTGTCGAGATTTCTCACAGCACATGTTTGAAAAAATAATAGCATAATGTGCTTAAATAGGGGAACTGTTCGACACTTCATCCCATAGCTCCTATTTCCATCCTATCAAAAACAAAGCTGTGAAAAGGAATTTGGTTTGTTTCTTATTTTTGTGATTTTTTTCACCAGTGAGCACGCTTGTTAGCAAAAAGAAGCGACGAGATTGGTGCTGTGTTTCTTTGTTTTGCAATGAGATGAATATATATGTTCAGTGAGATGAAAAACGGAACAGTTCCCCTTGGTGTTGATACCTTTCAATCCGGAAAGTTCTTAATTAGCTAGATCCGGACTAACGGGTCGTCGGATTAGCGAAATCTGGAGGATACTGTTGTGGCATCTTCAGGCAGATGGAATTGAAGTCTTTCATGAATCAGCTTTATGAAATAAGAATTATAAAATCTATCCAGTTTGCTAGTATAGAATATAGATTGTACTTTTATTGAAAAAAATCTCAGTAAATAAGTTTCATCCAACGCATCACATCAAGCTCTAGGGTCGAACACCGCTCCGTAAAACAAGGGCAACTTGGTGACGTCATTCCGCAGGTACATCAAAAATGGTCCATCGATCCGTAGGTTGAACGACGATGAAATCCGATCAATAACAATTGCCGTCACTGCGCCTCCCTCCGTTCCTTGCTCGTTGATGTCCAGGTGGACTTTGTGTAGGACGTCCGATACAAATAGCTTTGGCGCCGGAGAGTTTTCCGCCTGTCGTTTCTTTCGACTGGACTGATTCACCAGGGCACAGAATATCGATAAATGACAGTTACCCCAAGAGTCACATTTTGTGAACTGTTGGCAATTTTTGATGAAAGGCGATGCAGTAGTAGAATAATCAGATGGATTGAAACGATTTGCAATATCTAGCGCAGACACGTTCGGTTCGGATGATTGTTCAAGACTCTGCTGATATCCGGGCTGGTGTGGTGATTGAAATTCCGCTGGCGATCGATTGTTCGGTTGTTGTTGGCTTGCCGTTGCGGAGGAACGGCAGCAGAAGCATACACCCTCTCTATAATTGTAGCAACCTCTGGTGCATTGTTGCTCTTTATCATACCATTCCACCAGGCAGACTTGCAAATTTTGAAAACCAAGGAATTTTTTCTCGCGTGGACAGTTATACTGCACAATCAGTGGCTTCGAATGGCATCCTTTTTGCTCATCAGTCAACTGCTGATTCGGGTCACAGTTGCAACGGTTTCCGTCATAGATGCAGTTATTCGCCATTTCACACTCAGAGGCTTTCAGAGGAACTGGAACCCATTGTGCGCTACTTTGCTGCGTAGGTCTATTTGTCGTTGGCTCGGTAGTTGTTTTAGCTGATGTTGGTCGATTTGTCTGGTTTGGGAGTCGGGTTGGTCTGCTACCTTTTCGTCGATTCATGTCATTGAAGATAGGATCATCTCTGGTTATCGCGGAAAGATTACTCAACTCTGGATTGAAAACACGATGGAGCGATAAGGAGACCAGAACATCTCGAAGACCTAAGGTATTTTCAATCTTCATTTTGGGCAGTAGCACTGTCCCTGTTTTCACAACCATCTGATCAATGATGTTATCCCAATCTCGTAGTGGGGTCGTTTGAAGCTGTCTAATCTTTTGTCGGTCGGAGTTGTTCGGCAGGATGATATACATGGTTGTCTTGCCTTCCTTATAAGGCAATCCAACGATTTTGGCATCGCGTTGCTTATCATCGTAAAATGGAAAACATCCGGACGTGGCCATAGTATCAATGTCGATCGGAGCAGCGTTTCGACCGTTGAGAAAATAGGGCCTTGGTCGAGTATCCTTTTCGATGAACATAGTTTCCCAGTTGGCTTTGAAGTATAATGCATTGGCTAGCACCATCGGAGTATTGCTCACTTGGTCAGGGAATACAATTTCCTGAATTTTGTTTCTCGTGGCCTGTTGAACCCATTGGTTGATTTCGAATGCGGACTGTGTTGGATCACTGTACAATGGCAGTGGAGTGATTTCTCCAGCGTATAGCTGCTTTGTTAACCTCACGTATCGAGGATTCAAAGGAAGGCTGTGATCGACGAAAATGCCATTCGCCACCGATATGAAGTGCGAGCTGTTGGGCGAAAGAAGATGACATTGATTACTGTTGCATGATTTTTGGACGTACGTTCTGTATTTGAGTTTTGTTGTTCGTTAGCACTGTGTAATAAAGCACTTTCACCACTACGCATGATTAAGCTCAGGAATCATGATTGACTTTTGTTTCTTTGAGTTTCAAAACACTTGAGTTAAGCCGGATTAAAATTTGGACCTCATCCTTCAGTTGTAGCCACTTTTAATTTGTAGTACAACTGCATGTTATCCTGCGAGTTGCAAATGCATTCACCGAATAGAGATTTTTTATATTTCATTGTTAGTTTGATCTACGTTTCTCTGTAAGCAAAGTTTCAAAAGGATAACATCCCATACACAGCATTCGTGTATCTACAGAAAATGGCAATTTTGCCAGCTTATATGTTTCTATCACATCATCAGTGCTTCTATTATTGTTAGTGGAGCTTTCTAAGGCTATTCGAGCTAAACTTTTTTTGTATCACCATATCAACATGTATTAGCATGTCAAAGCATCAAAATTCAGAGAAAGTGGCCGTTAAACACCCTTGTAATTGCATCTGATAAAAAAAACTGTTTCATGGCGTTAATTACCATGTAACTATTAGTTTCTGCGTGTTGAGAATGAAGGGCAATTTTTTTAACTACAGCCTGATCAGCATCTATGCCTCAACGAACGATAAGCCTGATGACGTAAAGGATGCGTTCTTCGAGAGCCTTGACAAGGCCTCGAGAGAGTGCTGAAGTGCCGGAGCACATGGATAGAAACGATCTGAACTCTAACTCTGAACTCTAACACATCGTGCTAGGTGGGTTGATGTCCATGACTTGGCTTCTACTTGAATGTTCCTGTGAGCAGATCATCTGCCTTCACGCTTGAAGTCATTCACACAATTCTGTATTTCGTTCTGTTAAACTGAAAAATCCTTACACATATATAAGAGCATAAAGGACAAAACACAGCGAATATGCATGTCTTACACATAAGTTTCAGACAGACTGCTATTCTCTCGAGTCATGTGTGAAAATTACTCATGCGTTGTGTAATTTACTCTAAGCGTGTAGTGCCTCTCCTCCCTGGACACTCCTTTCCTCCAAAATCTGAAACGCTAACATAGAATTGTAATTGAAAAGTAATTTCTAGTGTGCGAGCAACGAGTACAGAAAGCTGAATACTGGGGAGGCATTGCGCTTCTCGATTTGAACGAAATTATATCGAATCGAACATGTTTGGCATTACGGCTTTCGATTCGAGCTCGTAAACGACTTATCGTTCGAGTTTGTTCGAGGTTATTTTGTTTTATTTTGTCCTCACTGACAGGCTAAATCCAAAATTGGCTCATCTCGCCCCATATATGACGTGAACCAGAAAAAAAACCTTTTGAAAGTAGGAGACAGTATAGCGTCGGGTAAATCCTAATAGCAGACTCTCCTCAAAACTTAACGTCTAGGAGTTCCTCCAACATCTTATGTAGTACAGATGAAAGTGATTTAAAAATCGTTGACCTGTATGAAACTTCAAATAGACACTGCACGTTTTAATGCTTCCAGTGAGCATTTCGCTCATCGAGAAAGCACCACAGTATACATCGTCCATTGGCTCTGCCGAACACTTTTTTCTCACGAAAAGTTTTGCGATTGAGGTGGGAATCAAAACCACACACCGCAGCACAATGCGATTGAATACTTGTCAACACTAACCACACGGCCATGAAGCCCATCTCAATTTCAGATTCCCATGTTGCAAGCTTTTTTTTAATATCTGAGATTGAAAAAAATATTCCCAAAATTTTACCTCTTCAGCTTACTTCTGAAGGTTAAAATCAACAATATTAAAAACGATTAGTTTTTATTATTCCGCCAACGAAACAATAGGGAAAGCCTCCGAAAAAGTATGTTACCTTGCCACACATTCTGCCCAGGGTTTGAATCCAAAGGAGAAGGAGAAAATCTCTCTCACCTATCATGTCTGTATACATTCTCGATAGGTAGCATACCGTGAGCATTGGCGTAAATAATACCTCCAGGCCTACTTGTGCCCCCCCCCCAGAAAATTTTGAAAAGTAATTCCAACTTAGTCAGTTTTATTTCATTTACATATTTCTTAATTTTGATTATGAATTCTATAAACATATTTTTTGTTGCGTTATCACATCTATGACCATTTGTTCAGTAAAGCATCGAAATATTTAAGTTGGACCCCCGGGAACATTTTCTCGATTTTTAAGCTAAAATCAGCTAAATTTAAGCTAAATTCAGTTGCTAGCTTAAAATAATAAATTTGTTCTGCATTTGTTTGACTAGTATCCTGGTCGCAGAAACATAAAAACATAATTGTATTAAGATATAAATATTTCTGTCCTATTAAACTACCATCAGCTTCAAAAAAGACTGAAGCAACTACATCAAAATGAGCACATGTACACAAATCCGGTCAATGAAATTTCGAACGACCTTTCTTTCGAAAATCTTCGAGTTAATCGCAAGGTATGCCGCAAAACAGTTGATCAAATTCCTATGGAGCTTTTTGCTCTCGCTATATAATTCTGGCACAGAAAGATATAAAATTATAAAACTTAAGAATCTTTGTTACAATCACAGAAAAATCAACAACGCATTCCATTGAAAGTATTAGGACAAAACTTAGGCAACCTTCGCACTCACAACAGAGATTGCATTAAAGAAATATTTTTATAATCCTCAAAAGATCTTGTTCCATTTAATTTTTTGGCGATTTCATAAGGATCATCGGAAAACTCTTTTGTGCCTGCTTTAGTTAGAATTTGTTTTTAGGATAAAAAAAAAGATTTAGAAACCAGTTCGTATCAGAAATCATTTCTTTTGCAGCACAATTCAGATCGATTTGGTTGCTTCTCAAGTCTTTTTGATTTTTGCAGAGAAATCTCTCACCTATTCAGAAAACCATAATGAAGCCTCTTCCTAACGTCAGTAACTACAAAAACCCTATGTTATTCTGGAATTTGATTTATGACTCATAATTTTATGACTCATGGAATTTATGACTCATAAAAAACACTTTAGGATTCCAAATTTGTGTTCATCGGTACTTAACTATTTCAGCACATAGCATACATTTTGGAATTGCATGAATACTTATATTGATTATGACAAAATTTCGTGGAATTTATTCCACATGTAAAGAGTTTCAAAAATTTCAAGTTTCAAAAAAATCGAGATCTTTATGCATCAAGTAATCATGGAAATGCTTGAAAACTTTCATAAATATACTCATATCGAATTTCATTTATAGATAATTCGAAGAAGATTCTTGAATCTTAGATTACACACTTATCCACATTTAGTAACATGGAGAAGACAAGTTGACACAGACATAGCGTTTTAAAGCAATCACAGCATCATTGGAAATCAATTGTATTATTCGCGATTTTTTTATGTTAGTTCTAGGACGAATGAGCGATAAACTTAGTCAAACAATTTCTATTGCAATCCATGCGCACAGTGCTTTAAATCGCCTTTGAAAATTACATCCCACCAGCTGGTGCCATGGCCCCCCTAGACCGAGACTCTAGTTACGCCTATGACCGTGAGAGACGTTTTTCGGTAGGTGTTGTGATAATGAACTGGTTCGGGGGGCTACAACCCATGATAAATTTCTTTTAATAAGCCCCAATTGCGGGGGGCATCAGTTCTGATGATGCATTTCAACTTGTTTTACACAGCTGTGTGAAAAAAATATAGGGTAAAATGCCCAATAGTGGACCCCCTAGTAGCGGGATTTTGCTTTTCCTGCCCTAAGGAGTAGACATTTTCTTCTTATTGATTCTGCTTGATATCTAACACCAAGTTCTGCATCTCCTCTTCGTGATACGTACATAAAACACTCAAATACACGGCGTTATTCGTTGAAATTAACATTTTAAAGTCTGACTGAATTTGCCCTATAGTAGACCCCCTGGGGGTCCATAATCGGAAATTGCTTCCCTATAGTCGCCACTTCATTTGATTTTTCTGTTCCGTTTCAGGACGTTCTTCTTCCATATTATGGACCCCCCAAAATATTCCTAAAATGGACACTCTTGTGAATTGTAAAAAATCATCTAATTTTACTTTCAATAGCATTTCCAATGCATGTAATCAAATCATCAAATGTAAGGTAGGTTCTCCCGATAGAATTTCATAGTCAAATGTTTTCGTTGTGCTATAATAATGCAAAAATGGCTTGAGGGTCCACTATTGGTTAGGGGTCCACTATTGAGCACTTTACCCTAGTCCCCAACATAAAATGAGCGAGATCAAAGCGTTTTATCGAACCCTATCGGTGGGGGCCGCCTATCCGAATCAGTTTTTTTTCCAACATGTATACAATAATAATAATACAATACAATACTTGTATTAGGGGCAGCAGGGACTATGTCCAAGGGCTTGACGATCCCTCCCCAGGCCATCTGCGAGTTGTAGCGCCTGCCTAGGATGTGGTGGGGTTTGACAGTGGGCCCTGTTAAACCTCTATAAAAAGCTGCATGAATCCGCAAGTAGGCTCCACCAAAGCGACCGTGTGCCGCTCAAAGCGCACAAGCCCAAGTCCTGGTGTTAGGTGGGACGCCAAACAGCCCTGACACGACGGCCCTCCGACGAGACAGGAGGTTTGCGCAGGCCCAATAAGCCGCCTTTAAAAACAACTATTACCAACGACATAGAATATAATACATACGGTGGCTCCGGATCAGAGAAACGACTGGTATGACGGCGAATGTGAGCAAAGAATGCAGCATGGGCGAGATTGCTGCAACACCGCACGAGGGCGAACGAGGCACGATACAAACGGGCGCGGAACAGACAAAACTCGATTTTCCGGAGGAAAAAGCGCCAGCAGGAAGATCGAGACCGTGAAGAGACGGAGGAACTGTACCGCGCTAATAACGCACGAAAGTTCTATGAGAAGTTGAACCGTTCACGTAAGGGCCACGTGCCACAGCCCGATATGTGTAAGGACATAAACGGGAACCTTCTTACAAACGAGCGTGAGGTGATCCAAAGGTGGCGGCAGCACTACGAAGAGCACTTGAATGGCGATATGGCAGACAACGGTGGCGGTATGGTAATGAACCTAGGAGCACGCGCGCAGGACATGCGACTTCCGGCTCCGAATCTCCAGGAAATCCAGGAGGAGATCGGCCGGCTGAAAAACAACAAAGCCCCTGGAGTTGACCAACTACCAGGAGAGCTGTTTAAATACGGTGGTGAGGCACTGGCTAGAGCGCTGCACTGGGTGATTACCAAGGTTTGGGAGGATGAGGTTCTGCCGCAGGAGTGGATGGAAGGTGTCGTGTGTCCCATCTACAAAAAGGGCGATAAGCTGGATTGTAGCAACTACCGCGCAATCACATTGCTGAACGCCGCCTACAAGGTACTCTCCCAAATTTTATGCCACCGACTAACACCAATTGCAAGAGAGTTCGTGGGACAGTACCAGGCGGGATTTATGGGTGAACGCTCTACCACAGACCAGGTGTTCGCCATACGTCAGGTATTGCAGAAATGCCGCGAATACAACGTGCCCACACATCATCTATTTATCGACTTCAAAGCCGCATATGATACAATCGATCGGGACCAGCTATGGCAGCTTATGCACGAAAACGGATTTCCGGATAAACTGATACGGTTGATCAAGGCGACGATAGATCGGGTGATGTGCGTAGTTCGAGTTTCAGGGGCATTCTCGAGTCCCTTCGAAACGCGTAGAGGGTTACGGCAAGGTGATGGTCTTTCGTGTCTGCTATTCAACATCGCTTTGGAGGGAGTAATACGAAGGGCAGGGATTGACACGAGTGGTACGATTTTCACAAAGTCCGTCCAGTTATTTGGTTTCGCCGACGACATTGATATCATGGCACGTAAACGTATCATGGCACGTAACTGAGAGGACTGAGGAAGCCTACATCAGACTGAAAAGCGAAGCTAAACGGATTGGACTAGTCATCAACACGTCGAAGACGAAGTACATGATATGAAGAGGCTCAAGAGAGGTCAATGTAAGCCACCCACCACGAGTTTCTATCGGTGGTGACGAAATCGAGGTGGTTGAAGAATTCGTGTACTTGGGCTCACTGGTGACCGCCGATAACGATACCAGCAGAGAAACTCGGAGACGCATAGTGGCTGGAAATCGTACGTGCTTTGGACTCCGCAAGACGCTCCGATCGAATGGAGTTCGCCGCCGTACCAAACTGACAATCTACAAAACGCTCATAAGACCGGTAGTCCTCTACGGACACGAGACCTGGACGATGCTCGTGGAGGACCAACGCGCACTTGGAGTTTTCGAAAAGAAAGTGCTGCGTACCATCTATGGTGGGGTGCAGATGGAGGATGGTACGTGGAGGAGGCGAATGAACCACAAGTTGCATCAGCTGTTGGAAGAACCATCCATCGTTCACACCGCGAAAATCGGACGACTGCGGTGGGCCGGGCACGTAGCCAGAATGTCGGACAGTAACCCGGTGAAAATGGTTCTCGACAACGATCCGACTTAGTCTGAATAAATAAATAATAATAATAATCAAGTGTACAAAGATGAAATATTGTGAATCGACAGGATGTAACTACAGTCGATGTGGTACGTTATGACGACGAAAATAAACATTCTTTGAAGCATCGCTCGACATTCTGCCAATGGTTGCATAAGTCGAACAAAGCATTGCAATTTTGGCTGGATTGTTCCATGGTAAGCGGCGCAAAGCGTAGTCGATAAACCGTTTCTGTATTCCCTCGATGCGGTCATCGTGAATGGAACGGAATTATACGGAGCTCATATTTGTACTCCATACTTGAGTACGCTACGAATCAATGCACAATACAGCGATTTGAGAGTATGGACATAATCGAACTGTGCTGTTTTCACTCTGTTAGAATCAGCGTTGGCCTCAGCGAACTGAGGCATGCTCAGTAACACGAAGTTTACTATCAAGAACGAATCCAAGAGCTTTGAACGATGTATAGTTGAACCGCAATGTGACTCAGATAATAATCGTAGGTAGCGGAAGATCAGCAACGAGTGAACGTCATGGCTTTTCATTTAGTCGAGTTAAACTGCATTCTATTGTAATATGAGTCTTGTTCGTAAATTAATCCTCATTCATTCATTATTCGATCCTGCTTCTATTGGTGAATTGGCCAAATTTTGATCGATCGGTGTTTACTAAATATACAAACCGGCACATTAACCCTCGAAGACTTACACCGTTGTAAAAAGTACAACAATAGCGAAAAAAGCACGCTTGTCGTACACGGTGAAGGCGAGACTGCATGAGTGAATCAGGACTAAGCGAGTCTCGAAAGGTTAAGCTTACACCAATGGATGTTTTCGAAAGCAATCGCGATTTACAAATACAAAAATAAGACTACCGTAAAAACTGTTATAGGGGACCTGTTGCGATTTCCATCTTACTTAACATATAATCATCTTATCGCGAAACAAAGAAATAAAGCATTAAGTTTGTCGCTTTCTTTTGCTAACATGCGTGCTCACTGATGAAAAATATCACAAAACACGAAACAAACCTAATTCCCCTTCATTCATTGCTTTGTATTTGGTGAACATAAGAGCTATGAGATGAAGTGCAGGAACAGTAACCCTACTATTTTGTAAGGTTTTGATTCTTTTTTTTTTTTTAATATCCTCTCCAGCGTACCTTATTTCTTGAATATCGGATGTAAATCAATTCGTGTTACTAAAACTACTTTACAATAAGGCCGTTACAAATATTTAATTAAAATTATGTCCTACTGGTCTCCTGAAGGTTAAGGGGGGATAATAAAAAATAAATAATAAAATGGAAAAAATCAAAAAACTCTTCGGATTTGCTAAAGAAAATCCTCAAAATTTTCTGATTTTCAATTTATTATTTTTGAGCAAAAAACCGAGGGGGGAGACATAATTGTTTTAAAATATTTGTATCGGCCTAACATGCATTTGCTTAATAGCACCGTTGTTTCTGTGCAAACCGCAACACAAAGACGCCTGAACGCCTGCTGCCAAAAACCTTTTCACAAAAGCCACTTGGCCGATCTGTCTTTTTGGCAAACCATCCTTGGTCTTTCCTATGGTCATGCGATATTCTAAATTTTTTGGTCACAAAATAGGGGATTCGTCGCTTGTAATTTTCCTCGACGTTTCCGTTGAAGTCATTTGCATGTTTTTATGTTCATATAAGTTAGAAATACCTAATTATTTTGATAATCTTGTGTATTAGTGTCCCCCCATGAATGTTTTTTTTTTCTGAGGAGAATGAATCTCGCGGGAAGCATTGTAGGTAGAGGCAATACAAAGTTACCTAGGAGGATAAAAGTTAGTAAATGTGTGGAGGCCCTTCATAGCATAGTAGGAAACGCATCTGCCTGGCATACTGAGGCCGTAGGAAAGTGGCTACTGTGATAGCTCAAACTCAAGCTTACAGTACGCATCTTACGCCAGCTGAAAACCACCATACGTTGGTGCGTCCGTTACTGTCGAAGTTCGTCAAAAGAAGAAATAACATCGCTCTTTTACTTCCGCATCCCATCGAACAAAACTCGTTCGTTCAATTTTCGGAGCTTTACGCCCGAGGGCGAATAGTGCCAACTTATCAGTTACACGTTCCATTATGGAACGTACACACGGTCAAGCAGTTTGACCAACATTGACTCCACCTCTCGTTTATTCAAACATCCATCAAGTTTTAACAACAGCGGCACGAACAATCAATTTATTCGACCAACAATATCACACACGAACGATCGAAGCGCCAACTTGAGCACCAACTATCAAAAAATATATGGGGGTTTGTGTAACTTCACTTCAAATGCTCAAACGTGTTCGGCGAACCTTGACTCCGCCCCCGACTACTCAAACCAAAATCAAACCGTTTTAATTTTTTCCAACCGAGCCGCCAATTGTCAAATGTTTGTTCGAACAACTTCACTCTCGTTCAAACAAAGCAAACGTTGCATACTCATTTTAACAAACACAATCCATCTTGTTTTGTTTTTTTTAATTACCGTCGTTCGGGGTGACATTAGGCCTAGGGGTCAAAATTGGACCAAAAACGAAAAATGTTTCAACTCCTAATATCTCAGAAACTGTGACGAATTTTGATCAAAACTTCAAACGGTTCGAAATTATAGTAAAATTCACGTCTAGGAAATCACAAAACAAGTTCCAAGAACAAATTGTGCTCGTATCATAATGCTTGGAATTTGAATGTAAAACTATTCATCGAATGAACCCGTATTAAAATAGTGTCGGTAATGCCCCACAAATCTATTACTTAACTAGTTTTTGGATCGATGGATACCTTGTTATCATGTTACGATAATCTGTTGTTGTTTTATCTAATTTTATGAATATTTATATAGCAGTTCTGGTTTTTCGTAGCAACGAGCAATGCACGTTGAAAAGGGGTGAGATTGGGCCAAGCCTTTGGTTGATTTGCCATACATAGTTGGTAAGAGCCGGTTCTTCAACTTCAGCATAATCAACGTCCATAGCCCACACTCCGGAAGCACTGATGATGATAAGGACGCATTCTACGCGCAGCTGAGTGAGTACGATAGCTGCCCAAGCTACGACGTCAAAATTATCATAGGAGATTTGAACGCTCAGGTTGGCCAAGAGGAGGAGTTTAGACCGACTATTGGAAAGTTCAGCGCTCACCGGCTGACGAACGAAAACGGCCTACGACTAATTGATTTCGCCACCTCCAAGAATATAGCCATTCGCAGCACCTACTTCCAACACAGCCTTCCGTATCGGTACACCTGGAGATCACCACTGCAGACAGAATCACAAATCGACCACGTTCTGATTGATGGATGGCACTTCTCCGACATCATCGACGTCAGGACATATCGTGGCGCTAACATCGACCCTGACCACTATCTGGTGATGGTTAAACTGCGCCCAAAACTATCCGTCATCAACAATGTTCGATACCGACGACCGCCGCGGTACGACCTAAAGCGACTGAAGCAACCTGATGTCGCCACTGCATACGCTCAGCATCTCGAGGCAGCGTTGCCGGAAGACGGTGAGCTCGATGGGGCCCCTCTTGAGGACTGCTGGAATACAGTTAAAGCAGCCATAAACGACGCAGCGGAGAACAACGTCGGGTATATGGGACGAAGTCGACGGAACGATTAGTTCGACGAAGAGTGCAGACATATTCTGGAAGAGGAGGCGGCAACGCGGGCGGTCGCGCTGCAACAAGGTACCCGGCAGAACGTGGAACGTTATAGACGGAAGCGGAGACAGCAGACCCGCCTTTTTCAGGAGAAGAGACGCCGCCTGGAAGAAGCGGAGTGCGATGAGATAGAACAGCTGTGCCGTTCTCAAGAAACACGCAAGTTCTACCAGGAGCTCAAAGCAAAGGCTTCGTGCCGCGAGCCGAAATGTGCCGGGATAAGGATGGGAGCATCTTGACGGACGAACGAGTGGTACTCGAAAGGTGGAAGCAGCACTACGAGGAACATTTGAATGGCGCTGAGAGTACAGGCAGTGAAAGTCAAGGCAGCGGAGGAGATGACTACGTCAGTTCAGCGGACGATGGAAGCCAACCAGCCCCCACCTTGAGGGAAGTTAAGGATGCCATCCAACAGCTAAAGACCAATAAAGCAGCTGGTAAGAATGGTATCGGAGCTGAGCTCATCAAGATGGGCCCAGAAAAGCTAGCCACTTGCCTGCACAAATTGATAGTCAGAATCTGGGAAACTGAACAGCTACCGGAGGAGTGGAAGGAAGGGGTTATATGCCCCATCTACAAGAAAGGCGACAAGCTGGAGTGTGAGAACTTTCGAGCGATCACCATCCTTAATGCCGCCTACAAAGCGATATCCCAGATCATCTTCCGTCGTCTGTCATCATTAGTGAATGAGTTCGTGGGAAGTTATCAAGCCGGCTTCGTTGACGGCCGCTCGACAACGGACCAGATATTTACTGTACGGCAAATCCTTCAAAAATGCCGTGAATACCAGGTCCCAAAGCACCATCTGTTCGTTGATTTCAAGGCGGCATACGACAGTATAGACCGCGTAGAGCTATGGAAAATTATGGACGAGAACAGCTTCCCTGGGAAGCTTACCAGACTGATCAAAGCAACGGTGGATGGTGTGCAAAACTGTGTGAAGATTTCGGGCGAACACTCCAGTTCGTTCGAATCGCGCCGGGGACTAAGACAAGGTGATGGACTTTCGTGCCTGTTGTTCAACATTGCGCTAGAAGGTGTCATGCGTTAAAGACAAAGTACATGCTTGTGGGCGGAACCGAGCGCGACAGGGCCCGCCTGGGAAGCAGTAGTGTTACGATAGACGGGGATACCTTCGAGGTGGTCGAGGAATTCGTCTACCTCGGATCCTTGCTAACGGCTGACAACAACGTTAGTCGTGAAATACGAAGGCGCATCATCTGTGGAAGTCGGGCCTACTACGGGCTCCAGAAAAAACTGCGGTCGAAAAAGATTCGCCACCGCACCAAATGTGTCATGTACAGGACGCTTATAAGACCGGTTGTCCTCTACGGACATGAAACATGGACAATGCTCGAGGAGGACTTGCAAGCACTCGGAGTATTCGAGAGACGGGTGCTTACGACCATCTTTGGCGGTGTGCAAGAAGACGGTGTGTGGCGGCGAAGAATGAACCATGAGCTCGCCCAACTCTACGGCGAACCCAGTATCCAGAACCCGAGCAACACACATGTTGTAAATCAGTTTAAGACGCTCATATATGACCAAATTTGGTCATATATGAGTTATTTCAACCAAATCAACGTGAATTGTGCTACTAGGGAAGGTAGCTAAAGCCGGAAGGGTACGATGGGCAGGACATGTTGCAAGAATGCCGGTCAGCAACCCTGCAAAGATGGTGTTCGCTTCCGATCCGGCAGGTACGAGACGGCGTGGAGCGCAGCGAGCGAGATGGGCAGACCAGGTGCAAAACGACTTGGCGAGCGTGGGGCGTATCCGAGGATGGAGAGATGCGGCCTCGAACCGGGCATTGTGGCGTCAAATTGTTGATTCAGTGGTATCTGTTTAGATGTTTACTAAATAAATGAAATGAAATGTAGATTGAAGGGGCCGAAAAAAACATCGATATACGTAGAGAGTCGCACGATATTCCTTCACATTGCTCGATTCCGAGTAATGCGAAAGCGGACTCACTAGCTAAGATGGGTGCTATGAAAGGCGATATTTATGGGTGTCAAATCGCCTTTCAACAATATTTTCATAATTGTCCGTCAGCAAGCCTTGTTCACTTGAAAACAAAATGAGATTTGAGTAGGTACAGTCGACTCTCTAAATCTCGATGTTCTATATCTCGAAATTATTCCAGAGCATTGCTATTTTATTAGTAACCATCCATACGGGCGAATTGTGTGCCCAATAAATTGTTTCTTCTTCTGAGATGACCACGAACGGCCCTCTGGGAAATCTGGCACTGCCGTAATAGTGGCCAATTCCAAAAGTTTATCTGAACGCAAATTTTCGAAACTGTTTATATCAGCGAATTGTTTATGCAATCAATAGTAAAAGTCTTTTGTGACCTCAAATGACAATACGGTCTCAGGAAACCCGAAACATCCGTAAAATAGGTTAATACTAAAATTTGATCCCAGAGCTGCGCATTTTTGTTAACATTCACGGTAACGATGAGTTATATGTGGAGTCAATAGTGAAAGTCCTACCAAAAGGTAATCACAATCGATTTTTTGGAAAATATTGTTAACGGCATCGCCAATGATGACATCAAAACGGATCTCCGGGAAATTTGGAACATCCACTGGAATGATTAATTCCAGAGCTTTATCCCAGAGCTTCACACTTTATTTCGAAACCATGCACAGCGGAGAAGTGATTGTGCAATCAATAGTGGGGAATTTTCTGTGATGTTTGAATGTCCACTAAACGGTCCTCCGGGTCAGTAATATCAGTGAAAATGGTCAATTCTAAAAGTTCATCCCACAGCTGTGCTAATTTTAAATTATGTATGCAATCAATATTCAATATTGAAAACCCTCCACGATATGCAATGACAAGAAAAAGAGTCGAGTCAAGTACGAGACACTGAAGACGGCCTTACTGTTGAGGTCGAAATACGTACAGATACGTATAATAGGGTATAATCAATTGGTGGAATTTAATGGAATTGTACAAACTCGTCTTATGACAAGTAAAGATATTCCACTAAAAGCCCAAAATAAATTTCGTATCAATAATAAAAAGTCCTTCGTAAAATCAGGAACATCCGTTAAAGTGGCCAATTCCAAAAGTTTTCGTGATAGATCATTATTAGCCAGTGACGGCGGCGTGGCTGCGCTCCTCTATAAATTCCTCCGAAGCTTCTTCACAAGCTCCTCTGGAAGTTCTTCCAGAACTTCCTCCGAAAGTTCCTCCGGTAATCCCTTCGGAAGTTCATCAAGTAATTCTTCGGAAAGTTCCTTCATCCGGAAGTTGCTCCGGGAACACTTCCGAAAGTTCTACAGGAAATTCCTCCACAAGTTCTAAAGGAAGTTTCTCCGGTAATTCCTCTAGAAGTTCCTCCGGGAATTCCACCGTGATTTCTTTTTGGAATTAGTCACTTTCACGGATGTTCCGGATCTTCCGAAGTACCATTACGGGAGCATTAAGGTGTCACAGAAGACTTTCATTATTTATTGCATACACAATTCGCCAGGGTAAGGTGGTAACAAAAAATCACGATACTCTGAGATAAACTTTTGGAATTGACCACTTTAACGGATGTTCCGGATCTTCCGGAGAGCTACTTCGAGAGCATTTGGGGGTCACAGAAGACTTTCACTATTGATTGCACCAACAATTTTTCAGGATGGATTGCTGGATGGAATAAATTTTTAGAATTGGCAATTTTACGGAAGTTCCGGATTTCCCGGAGGGCCGTTCGTGGGCATCTCAGAAGATCTAAACAATTTATTGATGTTCCAGTGAACCGTTTTTGTTGTAGTTGGAGATCACAAAAGATTTTCATTATTGATTGCATCAATAAATCGCCAGGATAGATTATTACAAAACGATCGCAAAGCTCTGGAGAAACTTTTGAAATTTACGATTTTTACGGATGTTCCAGATCTACCGAAGGACCGTTTCTGGGACATTTGGGGATCACAGAAGACTTTCACTATTGATTGAACCCACAATTTGCCAGAATGGATGGTTACGAAAATATCGCGAAATTTTGGGATGAACTTTTGGAACTGGCCACTCTTACCGATGTTCCGGATCTTTCGGAAGATTGTTTCTGGGAAATTTGGAGGCCTCCGAAGACTTTCACTATTGATCGCACCCACAATTTGCCAGAATAGATGGTTATGAAAAAATCGCGAAGCTCTGGGATGAACTTTTGACATTGGCCTCTTTTACGGATGTTCCGGATTCTTCCGGAGAGCCATTTCGGGAGCATTTGGGGGTCACAGAAAACTTTCACTATTGATTGCACCCACAATTCGCCAGGATAGATTGCTACGAAAAATCGCGAAGCTCTGGGATAAATTTTTCGGAATTGGCCATTTTACGGATGTTCCGGATCTTCAAGAGGACCGTTTTTGTGGCACTTGGAGATTACAAAAGATGTTCACTATTGATTGCATCCATAATTCGCCAGGATAGATTATTACGAAACAATCGCGAAGCTCTGGGACAACCTTTAGGAATTGGCCATTTTTACGGATGTTCCAGATCTTCCGAAGGACCGTTTCTGGGACATTTGGAGGTCACAGAAAACTATTGATTGCACCCACAATTCGCCAGGATGGATTGCTACGAAAAAATCGCAAAGCTTTGGGATGAACTTTTGGAATTATCCATTTTACGGATGTTCCGGATCTTCCGGAGAAACATTTCTGGGGCACTTGGAGGTCACAGAAGACATTAACTATTGATTCCACCCACACTTTGCCAGAATAAATGGTTAAGATAAAATCGCGAAGCTCTGGGTTTAACTTTGAGAATTGGCCACTTTTACGGAAGTTCCGGATCTTCCAGAGAGCTTTCCGATGACCGCTTGAGGGATAAATTTGCCCAGAAATGGCGTATACAAGATAGCAAATACAGTAGAGCACATGTCGCAGATGTCGCTGGAAGCTGATTTTCTGACGGAATCTTAGTTTCCGAAAGTTAGGAAAAGTCAGAGTTTTACAGATTTTTATCTCGTTGCGTTACAAAGTTACAGCGATGTTTTGGGTGTGCTTGGTTCGAAATGGTTCGATGCTCTAGGAAGGTTAAGATGAGACTATCCGTAAAAATGAAGAATTCTTCAGAGGGAAGATTGGCGGTTCGCTCAAATGCATATCCAACTCAAATATCTTGAAATTTGTGAAATAAGAATGTTTCCGATTTTCATTAAGCTGTTCGGTAGTTCATATAACTTGTTGGAGGCTTTGCCTTCCTCGTATACTAAGTATACGGAAAGGCTATACGACGAGACCCATAGTGTTATATACCAATCATCGATGAATTCAGATGATGTATGCATGTGTGTATACAAAAATGTGAGACAACCTTTTTGGAACTTAGCACTAAGTATCCGATTTGCTAGCAACATGTTGCATTCGACACAGGATGTTTACTGCCATTGAAAATTGGCCCGATGGACCGTTGCATTTCAGGGGTATAATCGTTAAGCATAAGCACATTAGGCATAAGGAAAAATGGGCGTTAGGCATAACGGACGTTTTGTTTAATGTATGTTAGGCATAAAATTATGTCTAGCGTTCTTATGCCCATCGTCCTTATGCCCATCGTCCTTATGCCTAACGTACTTATGCCTAGCGTTGCAGACTCGCGTTCTAAAGTTATTGACACAACATTGTTTTGGAAAACAAAATTTCAAAATCATTTTTTTCGGGAGTTGTTGCAATGCATTCAAATTAACGCAAACAGTCATGAATTCATGGAATTAGTGGAGTCTGTTGCACCGAAAGTGATGTTTTGATCTCTCTAACGTGTTTTTTTGCACGAGAAATGATTTAAATGTTTCAATCAAAGAAGTTTTTTTCTTAATTATAGAGGCTTTCAGCTTTGAGCTGTAGCTATGGACCGAGCAGTATAAAGGCCACTTTGGTATTAGTCTGACAATAAATAAATAAATGGAAGAGATATTTAGAACTTCCTATTAGATTCCACGAATATTTATTTTTTTGAAAACTGGCCTTTCACATTAACTTTTTTAATTCTACACTTACACTTGTTTAAATTATATTTTCCCAATGAACCAATATTCTGATTGAGAATCTAACTATTCCAAAAATTCAAGACCAAAAATCGAAAAAAGTGATTGCTATGGAAACAATAAACATTAGTATTATCTTTTAAAGATGTATATTTTTTCCCTCACTCCATTGTTGACGATTAATATAGTTTACAATTGGTTTTATCGTTCAAAGGTTATGAAGAACCAATTTCATCCCCGGAAATATCGTAGAAAGTATATAGTCAGCGTTTATTTTAATACGAAATGGTCATGTTAGACCATCAAAATCTCGATTCTTAGCGATTGGATTGAGGTCACTCATGTTAGTGTGACAAACAACGAGTCATACATTTTATCTTATAAGTTGATAAAACAAGGTTTTTGAGGTGCTGATTGTTACCAGTTGCTCAAATGTTGATAAAGTATAAGTTATCATTCAGGCCGATACTAATATTTTATATAAACATTATGGCTCCATCCTCAAGATTTTTTTGAAAGGGTAATTTGAGAAGGCAATACAATAACTTTCTTTAAC
This sequence comes from Armigeres subalbatus, assembly GCF_024139115.2. Taxonomy (NCBI): domain Eukaryota; kingdom Metazoa; phylum Arthropoda; class Insecta; order Diptera; family Culicidae; genus Armigeres; species Armigeres subalbatus. Next base: position 303,369,266 of record NC_085140.1, on the reverse strand, counting down.
AAATCTGAAGATTTTTTTCATTTTACTCATTTCAATACTTATCTTTTGATTTATACCTCCTTTGGAGGTTATCCTCCACTGGAGGATAATATTTGTAACGACCTTGAAGGTGAGCAAACATTGCATCGGATTAGTACATTATTAGATTTTGCCTTATTATTTAATAATGTTAGAGTTTTACACGATTTACATAATAGGTTAGATTTCGCTGTGCTCTTTTTAGATTGGTTAACTAAACAACATGCAACTCTACAAATAAGCAGTGATGGGAATAGCATCAATTCCCAACTAACTATTACATTGTATTGTCTGATTTTCGCATAATAGTGTTATGCGTCGTTGATTATTTTTATTACAATTTCGGAAATTGATGCTTTTCCCATACCAAAATGCCATCTAAAGTGATTGTCACTGTATCACAACCATAAAGAGTATGTACATTCGCAACATCGCGTCAGATATTTACAATTAGAATAGTAGACAAAATATAAAATATTTACCTTCTTTTATTTGTGTCTGGACTTAGAAAATGATGAAATCCATCTGAACTCTGCTGAAAGCATCACGATAGGTCTTCGTTTCACCATTTTCAAAACTTGACTACCACTGCCAATTTTTTTTTTTTTTTTTGGTCCCTGTTTTCAAATTTCTGCACTATATCCGAAGGATACTTTACGCCCATTCAATCGAGCCGAAAAAAACGCGACAATGACAATTCACTTCGGAGAAGACAGAGAATATTTAACGAATGACTGTGCAGTATTAAAAGTGGACTCGTACATCGAGGTCCCAAAAAATGGAAATTAATTAAAATATCAAACTGGTATGAGTGCATTATGAAGCAGGAAGTTGAACAATTAAACCAACTTACTCGGTATCTCGCCTGCCTCGCTGAGGACTCGATGGCTTCTGCTGCACATAGTCTTCCTCGTCGTAATCGTAATTGTTGCACTTGTCGTTGGCCCGCCACGGGATGTTCACATTCTGAGCAGGTTCGTTCGAGACCAGATCCTGGAATAGCCGACCGAAGCTTTTGTGGATATCGGTGAACGATAGCCGGCTATTCTGGAATCCCATCACGTTGATGAGCTCATCTCTGGTGGCACCACCGGAACCAAGCAACAGCAGAGACAGCGCTCCCGCTATGCTGACCGGAGAGAATATTTCCGTTTTGCTTTTCGGGTTCGCTATGGCCAGACTGATCTTCTGGGCCAAGTTAGTTACACTTTGGGACACTGCGGCGAGATTTTCCGGCGTTGACCCAACCGTTGAGTCTTGGCTAGAAAGAATAGAGAGATAATATTAATTAAACCCACTTGAAAATTTTGGAAATCATTATGGAACTTACTTTTGACCTTGGCAGTACGATATTATTACTAAAACTACTAATCCTACTGGGGCGAGTATGCGCATTTTGAGACCTGAGAAGGGAATAAATCTTCAATTAGTTGTAAGATCTCTCTTCTGATTCAGCAAAACGGTTGAAGTGAACTGAATGACACGTGTGAAACAACGTTACTGGACAAATGTTAACGGCTTCTGGGAAATTCCCAAATTCAATTCCATCTACAATAGGAGGAAACAGGTTTATATTTTCAGACTCATGAACGTTCTACAACACAATCATTAGGTTAGGATTTCAGTTGAAAACGATCGTGAAGCGAGGAAGTGATTCAAAGCACGATTTTGAAGATGCTGTTGCTGAAACTCGTTGTTCGATAAGAAACGAGTGGGCGTGTATTGCCAAGAAAATAAATTCAAATAACTTGTATGGCTTATATTCATGTCCTTTTCATATCACAAACTTAGATGGATGTAAATATTTGTACAAAGAAAAGAAAGCGATAATTTTGTCGCAAACCTTTTAGCTGACATTTAATTTTTGATTATCATTTTATATGGCTGCCTAGTGTCTATTGATGACCACGAAGTAAAATTTTTCCGTAACTAAAAATTTCCGTAACTTAAAAGTTTTTTATGCGGGAAAACTAAAGAGAGGCAGTGGTGATCATGTTATATGAATGAAAAGGATGGATGTCTGCTACCCGTATAAGTGTGAGGCCAACAATTTTGGATATGCGCGCCGCCGATCATAATTTTGCCACGCCGATGACTAATCGCAATAAGAAAAAATCAGTTAACTTGAGTCGAGTCTAACGTAAAAGCAGTCATGCAAAAATTAAATTTTATTGGTATTCAGTAGGGCAAGTATTTTGGTTCTCGAATAGAGCAACAGTGACACATTTAATGTCTGATATATCAACAAAGTATGAATGCTAGTAAGTGTATATTAGGACACAAATGCGATTTCTCTTTAAGTGCTTACTCAAAGCGGTTGGATTAACCTACTGTGTTAAAAGTTTTTTAGGAAGACAAACAGGAAGACTTGCGATGAAATACGATAAAAATAGTGATTGTAAATTAATTCACTCTAGTCAAAAGGGTCTATAGTATAGATCAATTGTATTGATTTTACGCCCGGTGATTTCTTGAGTATTTTCAAAGCTTCATCTGTCCTTTAATGGAAAATTATGTTAAAATCAATTTACTTGTATTTCAAAAAACTAATCAAAGTTAAATATGTTTAACTATACTTTGTTCTAAGTAATGAGATAAGGCTATTGGCAAATTCAAATTGCACGAGCGTTAATAATATTCACATACAATGGAATACAACAAACGCCCTAATATATCGGGATCAAGTGTGACCAAACGATGGGGGATCAAGTGTGTCCATGTTGAGTATTTATCTTGGTTTATTTCTCTACACAATGTGAAATGAGCAATTACCAATTTAATGAGCTTATTCAATTCTGTAATAATAAAACTATGTCCAGTAAAAATTTGACACGTTTTGGATGGATATATTAATAGTTATTAAATTTTTTCTCATTACTGAAAAAAGGATTGAGAAGGCTAGAATAATAAAACGTCTTTGAAACCCAAACACATGAAGGAACTAACATCAATTAAGCTGTTATTGGTCGACGGTACAGCAGCAGTGCCTTTCTCTGCTTTGTTCTCTCCGAGGCAGCCAAGTTGGTTGCGACGAGACGGACGCAATGAGAAAACAGAACTGTGCAATAAAAATCCTATTCGACTAAATGCTGATGTCATATTAGAAATTTGGGGACAGTACTCGTCGATAGCAAATCCTTCCGCACGCGATGGCATATGAGCAAGTCAAACCACCTTCCTTTTGCCAGTGGAGATATATCAGCTTCCACACTGATATTCTTCCCTCCCCCTTCATACGGGAGCTTGGCAGAAGGAAGGTCGTGCGATATATGCCATCACAAATATTGCCCTCCGCTCGCTTTCAAATCGACTTCTATAAAAACATTCTTCATGCCTGCCGTATCCTAACGGAACTATCAATTCTATACTTTCGCCTCTAATGCTATCATGATCATGTACGTCCAAGTTTGGAAGATGATATTAGCATTTCCATATCATTGTAACATCAAATGTTACTCAGATTCAATTATCTCTCTAACGGTTCTGTTTACACATATCAGTGGTATGAAAATGTGAAAACTCGGAAGCTGCACCAAAGCAGCATCAAATGAGTGGAAGCATATTTTTCCTTGCTTCTAAATTGTTTATTAGGATGATTTTAGGTACGAAAAGGTAAGTAAATGAAATATAAACGTACACATATGTGAAATCTGGTAGGGGGAATTACGGCTTTGGCAGGTTTTGTTCTATTATTGTCAGGGGGGTTTTTATGACTGATTATGCTCAAATTTGACCTAAATATTCTTTCCATATCAAAGAATATTGTGGTCAAATTTCATAAAATTTGGTCGACAAAAACCCCCCTGCCAATAATAGAACAAAACCTGCCAAATCCGTCTTTTCCCCTAGTCTAATGCTACTAGAATATGAATATTGATAGAATTGACAGAGAAATATTATGAGCGGTCGAACCAAAACAATAATATCTATGTTAAAGTGACCAGAACTTTCTAGTGCCAATCCGGGACACCTTAACTTTACGCACTATAATTTTTTGAAGCGTATCAAATCGTTTCAGAACGGATTATTCTCCTCTCAACGAAAACATCCAGCATGATGCTAATTACTCGATTTTATAGAAACATCTTAAGGTGGTTATACAACAAAGCCACAAATCGGCCATCTTGGAAACCACGTGCTTTTTCTAGTGATTTTTCAAGAGCACGAATTGAGAGAACCACAACGCCCATGGGGATGAAACATTCGTAGATCGTTTGCTTACTCATGCTAAACAATCGACTTTAATTTCCGCATTGTACGAAAATTATTACGCTAGATTTGATCTCCTGATAATAGGAGTAGAAATCCGTGTGGTGAATTTGAAATTCACCACATGGCTTGATTGTATAATAGGGTGTCCCAAAATTGGACAAAGTCTGGGATTTTGGGGGCTCAACCTTCAAATGAAAGCTTAGGGTTAAACAAAAGTAAAATTGTTCTACGACAACTCTGGGAAATGACGTTTAGGGGTGGCCCCGACGCGTTTTATGAAAAAAGTGCATTTTTTATAGGTAACATCGAAAATACCGGTATATCGGAAAGAAATTCGATGAAACCCATCCATTTTATATTTTTTACATTTAACTTAGGGTCTGTACTTTATGGTAAAACTTTGATACCGCATGTTTTAGGTCTATATATTTTTCACTGATGCTTTAAATGCCCAAAAATGATGAATTTTTCTTAATATTTTTTTATTAATGCATCCAAAACGGGTATCTATCATAATGCTTTCGAAACTAGATATACATAGAAAGATGGGGAATTTTATAACGAATATTTTGCTAAAAATAGCAACCTTCTATCTCTATCCGTTTAAAAGTTATTCACGATTTACTGCAGCTTGGAAAAAGACTTTTTGAAATTTCGGATCATAATACCTGGATCATGTTTAAGTAAAGAAACGCCTACTTTTCCATACCAACCAAATGAGTGCTTGAATAACCAATATAGCATTTATATGAGTTGCATAAAATTAATTTTAATACTTATTTGAGTGTTATAATGGAAACCCAACGATGGACCAGCAGTAACATGACTGACTACAAATTGTTCAGTTAGTCTGGGTGAGTGCTCAAATAGATTGATGAATATGGTTTCAAAACTACCCATAGGTAGGTTCAGTTTTCGTGTCATGGTTTGTCGAGCTGTGCAATGTTTCTCGATAACATGGAAATTAGTTGTTTTGTGACCATCTTGATTTTTTGCAAGAACGATCATGTGAAGCAAATCCAACTAGATCATTTTGATATCGATTTGTCATATTTTACGCCATATTGAAACTCATTTTACGCCATTGCAAAAAATAGTGTGTGCAACTAATTGCAAAACTCGATTTTATCAGCACTCGTAGTATGAACGTTTGAGCCCCTTTACCTGATCCGAAATTCCTTCAATAGCTGCTGGGCGAGGGGGCAACCAACCGGACACCAAAGTTAGAGGTGGAAAGAGGGACGTGCGTTCATGCAGGCGATGGGTTTCTTGTATTGTAGCACAATTTTTCTTCTGAACGTTTCGAAGTGGCACGATAGTTCTCCTTGAATTATCACACAAACACTAAATAATGTACATTTAAACACCTAACTTTATTGAAACAGTTACACTTGCTTTATTTGTTAAAATTACTGGACATACTGGACGAACTTTATTTAAATATAATCTACACTTAATCTATAACACATTAAAAACACTCGAACGTGTGTATGCTGGACGTGATCTGTCCCGGACCGTGATCTAGTTACGACTGCCGATGTTCTCTTGGGTAGGTACCGGAGAGACCTTCTTCCAACGATGATCGCTTCGGTGGTTCGTCAGATCGGTTTAACTCCGACAACCTGCTCTCTGCTCTCCTTATCACATACGCTGATAACGGACGATGCGATGGGGAGATAACGATGCTCTACCTGAATTCCGTGTCCTATACATACGGTGGCGACTGGTGGTGATTTTGCTGTCGATCGTTATATCTCGGGTACTTTTTCAAATCGGCGTATGTAACATTTTGATCAAGCTGAGAAAATCGGCTTGGAAGTTTTAAGATTTCATTTTTATTCCTATTTAAAAACTAAACATTTTTATTGCAAGTGAATTCACCTCAACGATACATTAAGAAAAGGTTCATCGTCACTGACTCTGAAGTCTGTCATGCGTGTGAACATTCCAGTTATTTTGACAAAAATATATGTTACAACGTTCTGCAAAAGATAAATCACATACGTCGTTCTGATACGTCAGCATGGCCGAGGTCATGCTACTTTCGTCGAAATGTTACGCTGCTCCGTATGCTGCATTGTTGATACGTCGAAATGTTGCGTCAAGTTGAAACGTTTCACGCACATGCGACAAAAAATTGCAACACTTACAGCACGACGTAACAACATTTGCTGCAGAAAAACAACGTAACATATTTTTCTTAACAAAAATCACAATTTTCAAGCAACAAGTTTAATTTTGAACTCAGTGATAAAAAAGTACAAGCAGACGCACGTTTTAAACTATTTAGTTGTTCGAAAAACTTTTTAAAGTACATTTTTTTGCTAAGCGGTGTATGTGCAATATTTTCTATAATGATGTTACACCGTTTTGTAAAATATTGATTTACATTTTTAATAACGCATTTTCATGTAGCTTTGAAGTTATACACATTTTTAGATGAATTTGATGCCATATGCTGTTGAAAACGGGTTTGTTTACAATTTGCGACATACGCCGTTTTGAAAAAGTACCCGAGATATACCGATGAAGGCAAAAGAGTTTCAACAGCTTCCTTCATTGCTAGGGGGGCAATCCCTGTATTCGCGGTTGCGAACATATCTCATTCGGCAAGCCTCGTTGGATAAACGTACAACCATGCTGATTAAATCATCTTTTTGCAACTAGTTACACAAATTACTATTATTATTAATATTTTATAATGCATATTGAAATATTTGGCATCTACCATCTACGGAATCTCTGGAAATAAGAACAATCTACACTAATTACGAACTATTTTGCCTACCAATACTGAATACAATGATAAATTGATTGCATCGATAAATCGGGACCAAAATGATCCAGCCAGATTAACTTCACATGATCGTGCTGGTTAAAAAATCAAGTTGGTCAGAAAACAATTAATTTCCATGTTATCGTGAAACATTGCACAGCTCACCAAACCATGAAACGATAGCTGAACCTACCTATGGGTAGTTTTGAAACCATATTCATCAATCTATTTGAGTACTCACCCAGACTAACTGAACAATTTGTAGTCAGTCATGTTACTGCTGGTCCATCGTTGGGTTTCCATTATAACACTCAAATAAGTATTAAAATCAATTTTATGCAACTCATATAAATGCTATATTGGTTATTAAAACACTCATTTGGTTGGTATGGAAAAGTAGGCGTTTCTTTACTTAAACATGATCCAGGTATTATGATCCGAAATTTCAAAAAGTCTTTTTCCAAGCTGCAGTAAATCGTGTATAACTTTTAAACGGCTAGAGATAGGAGGTTGCTATTTTTAGCAAAATATTCGATAATCCCCACCGTTCTATGTATATCTAGTTTCGAAAGCATTATGATGGATACCCGTTTTGGATGCATTAATAAAAAAATATTAAGAAAAATTCATCATTTTTGGGCATTTAAAGCATCAGTGAAAAATATATAGAGCTAAAACATGCGGTATCAAAGTTTTACCATAAAGTATAGACCCTAAGTTAAATGTAAAAAATATAAAATGGATGGGTTTCATCGATTTTCTTTCCGATATACCGGTATTTTCGATGTTACCTATAAAAAATGCACTTTTTTCATAAAACGCGTCGGGGCTACCCCTAAACGTCATTTCCCAGAGTTGTCGTAGAACAATTTTTCTTTTGTTATACCCTAAGCTTTCATTTGAAGGTTGAGCCCCCAAAATCCCAGACTTGGTCTAATTTTGGGACACCCTATTGTATAATCACCTTAATCTTTGGATATTCAAAAGCATGAAATATAAATGTATGTGTACACTAGGCAAACTAGTTATGTGAGTATTACAAAAATTTCTTTTGGAATTACGACATAAGAAAACGTGTTGATTTTCATAAGTTTATTTTTTAAAATGCATTCAATAAGACAAACTTATAAAATGTTTAGAGTTTTATATTTAAAACAAAATGTAATCTGGACTCGAATCATGGACATCAAGATTAAGAGGCACGCTGTTACTCTACACACACATAGACGTTCCTAAAAAATCATCTTGTTGGATAGCCGGGAAAGAGTTTTCTTAACGTTTTCGCCGGACAAATTAATTGGCCTAAAATGTCGTTTGAAGAAAGGGCCATTTGACCGAAATTTGACCGAAAAAGTCATTTAGCAGGAAGGGCCGGAATTGTTGTTTCCCTTTCGGCCGTATATTCTCTTTGGCCAAATGACATTTTCGGCCAAACCGTTTTGGCCTAATCTTCGTTTCGGCCAAATGGAATTCGGCTAGATGATTTTCAGCCAAACGCGATATTCAACCAAGTGGCATTTGGACAAATGGCGTTTGGTTGAATGACTTTGTGTACTATAAGTGTACTATAAGTAGAGGGTTCGATGCCCGCTCCAGTCGTGAAATAAGCGATAAGCGAAACATTCTTCACTGGTGTACCAGGTACTGCCCGTTTGCCCGTTTTCCTGCTTTTTCTGATATCTTCGCAGAATTAACGATGGGCAGCAAAATAATATTTCCATAAAAAATTAGAAATTTTCCATGTGGTCCCATCTCACTGCTCAATCTACGGCAATGAGAAGGCAGACTCGCTGGCAAAGGTGGGCGCACAGGAAGGTGAGGTTTATGATAGACAATTCTCGAGCAACGAGTTTTCACCATTAGTCCGTCAGAGTACTCTTCAAAGTTGGGAAAGGAATTGGACACACAATGAACTCGGACGGTGGCTATTTTCCATAGTTCCAAAAGTTCCTGGGCGAGCGTGGTTCAGAGGTGAGGACTTAAGTCGAGGCTTCATTCGCGTGATGTCGAGACTTATGTCCAATCACTATTCACTAAACGCACATCTGTACAGAATAAACCTTGTCGATAGCAACTTATGTAGGTGCGGAGCCGGTTACGATGACATCGATCACGTAGTTTGGTTCTGCTCGGAAAATGACGCCTCCAGAGAGCGACTATTGGATACCCTAGTGGCCCGAGGTAAACAACCCTTCAGGGAAATTCGAGGTGTTTTGGGGGATCGTGATGCGGTCATTTATAGTTTCATTTGTGATTCTGACATCAAAATCTAATTTTTGTTTTTTCTTTCTTCTGTCAAAGTTTTTTTTGTACTGTCTCTGTCTCTATGTTCCGTAGATCTCCGTTACTCAGGCCATCCGGAAGACGCTCGTCGAACTAAGCCATGAGCACGACGACATGCCACATCATCCCTTACGCCAAATGCCCGGATGAGCAGCCGAAATTCTATGTTCCCGAATCGTAAGCCCCGTCCATCCTTAAATATTGTAAACTAACCTCGAGTCACCACGAGTACGCTGGCTCTTATCCCTCTCTTACTAACTGATAAAAAATTACATCGATTGTATATATCCCAAAGAAACATGGCTCCGTAAAGTGTTATACACGCCTGAGCCTACAAAATAAACGAACTTGAAAAAAAAAAATTCCATAAAAATTAGGAAATTGCCAATAAAGAAATCAGGGTATGAGCAAAAAATAAATATAAAATTTCCACGAATAAAACAAAATTTCCATAAATAATTAAGAATTTCCCACATAACAAAAATAAATAAGCACTTTTAAAATTCAAAATAGCAATTATAAAATAAGAATTTTCCATAAAGAAATCAAAATGTTCCACGAAAAAAAATACAAAATTTCCATAAATAAATCAATATAAGCAATAAGCAATTACAAAATTTTCCACAAAACGAATATTTTTTTCCATAAAAAAATAAAAATTTCCCACAAAATAATTTATGAAGAACAAAAAAAATAAGAAAATTTCCATAAAAAATACAAGAAAGCAATAAAGCTGATGAAATTTACATGAACTTTAAACGCTTTTAAAGAAGGGGTCATCTATGGAAAAGAAATTTTTTATTGCTTATACATATTGATTTATTTATGGAAATTTAGTAGTTTTTTCGTGGAACATTTTGATTTTTTTTATGGAAAATTCTTCTTTTATAATTGCAATTTTTGTTTTTAAAAGTGCTTATTTATTTTTAATTTGTGAAAAACTCTTAATTGTTTATGGAAATTTTGATTTATTTGTGGAAATTTTATATTTAGTTATTGCTCATACCCTGATTTCTTTATTGGCAATTATTAAATTTTTTATGGGAAATTTCTATTTTTTAGGGAGAGTTTTTATTTTAGTCTTAACGATGTTCCAAATGTTACACATTTCCTGGTTTTTAATTTTCCAGTTTTTGGAGCTAACTCAAGTCCTTAAGATTCAGATCATTGTCATGACTTAAACTTTTCAGAATATCTAGAGATATTTTAGTTTCCGTAGATCATACAAATTCCTAATATTTCTGCATTCTTTAGACTTATTCGAATGCTTCAGTTTCCTAATATTTCTGCGTCTGAGAAATCAACTTAACATCTGTTGCTCCTTTAGAATCTATTAATTACTTTATACTTGCGGAAACGGCTAGATTCTTTAAAACAATCAAAACTTTATTATCCAGGTTCAAAGACCCTCTAAATATCATTTTTTCTATTAATTAATTGTTCGATTCTGTAATAATTTTTCTAGGTAACCTATTTTCCAAGGTAATAGATTTTTCAGACTTAACAGATTCATCATAGAATCCGGGACGTTTTCTGGGACGCCTGGCAATGCGGGACTAGTAGGCTGAATCCGGGACGTCTGGTCACTTTAATCTATGTATGCTTTAAACAATCCGCTGATTGAAACAACTGGAAACGCATATTTGATTCAAACATAATTTACCTTTGTTTTGATTGCGACAATATTGTCGTATCCGTGAATTTACAGACGGAAAACAAATTTAAAACGCGTCAGTTCGCACCAAAGATTGTTCGCAGAATGACCAGGCAATTGAAGATTGTTATTCTTCAGCCCGGATCAAACTCATTTACTCACAAACGCAAGCTCTCGCTAGTTTTCTTTTCCTCCTATCTCCTACTTTTATACTCCATAATCCTCGGCAATCCACAGCTCGTTTTCGCTCCTTGACTCACTCATACTTACACGTGCAGCCTAAGTATCTTTTCTTCTTTGGCACACATAGATCTTTCGGTGAAGCTTTTATAACGCATCGACATTGAGATCAATTCGGAATAATGTATCATTGACAATTATTATTGGTCTGAGAAAATTGGGTGCTCATTCGAATAGATTATTCAGTAAAATAATTTCTACTTTATTTATCATTTTTATTTTCATTTTTGCAAACATTTACTTGCTCACCGAATTAGTTTCTTGAATCCATTATATTCACTACATTCGTCCCCTTCTCTACAATTTGAATTAGGATCATGAAAAAGTGTCTGCTTCCAGAAAATCATTTTGATTTTTATTAATTGGCGTGAAAAATGTGTTCAATGTAGCCTAGCGCTGAATCATGTTTCAATCAAAACAATGAATTCCATCTTTAATCCTAACAGAAAGAATTCAAATCAAATCAACAATTTAAATCCAATAATACACATACATCCAATAGTCAAATACAAGAAAAAAAATCCTACTCGAACAATATAAGAAATTGTTTTAAATTTCATTATAATAAAACACAAACATAGTTCAAACAAAATCATGATGCAATCGATGTTAGAACCAAGTCCTAATCGAATTCTAATCCAATCCAACACAAATCCAATCTCAATCCGATTCAAATGCAAAACCATTCCTAATCCAATCCATATCCAATCCAAAAATTCAACCAAATTATAATTCAAATCAAATCTAAATTCAATCGACATTCAATTCGAAGTCAAACTAAATCCAAACTAATCCGATACAAAGCCAATCCAAATTAAATCCAAATCTTATTCAGTTTCAATCTAAATCCATTTTTTTACAAACTAAATTCAATCCAATCAAATCCCGGTTCTGCTTCTTCTTATTGGCATTACATCCCCTACTGGGACATTGCCGATTCACGGCTTGTTTGTTCATTAAGTAATTTCACAGTTTTTAACTGCGATCCATTAGTATACCATGAGACTAATATGATGTTATATTTATGCCCCAGGGATATCGAAAAAAATTTCTAGGCCGCACCAATAATTGAACCTTTAGTTTGGTCTTGCTTTGTAGAAACACATCTTACCACACGGCGGAGGAAGGCCTCTCAAATCCAATTCTTGTCCAATCCAAATTTAATCCGAATCCAATTCAAATACAATGCAAGTCAAACAAAATGCAATCCAAATCCAATACAAATCCAACAAAATGCAAATCAAATCTAAAATCAAACTTATTCTAATCCAAATAGAATTCAATCCAAATCCACGGCAAATCCAATCCAAATTTAATCCAAATCCAATAATTATCAGCTGCTAGCCATTTGGCCCATAAAAATACCCGTGTTCCGCGCGCGCGTCATTTTGATCGGTATTGCACGAAGTGCGCACGATGGCATCGGACAACAACGGCGTTGGTGGCGGTCATTGCTGGTGAAGCGGCAGTCGGTCTGATATCATCAATTGAGTAAATTTTTTGTCCGGTAGCGGTCCCAGCGACAAATGCTGCCCCGGTGATGACGTTGGTGGCAATGCAATCATCGATAGTGCAGCAGCGGTGGTTGTTGACAGTGATTGAAAACATCACAACTCTCTCAATTTCACAAATTCCGCTATGTAGTTTAATGTGCGTTAGCGCCACCAATTTGATTTCCATCCAGATTTGAAATATAATGGTTTCGACCTTCCGAACAACTTTGTAGAGAATCATAACTCTCTAAATGTCACATATTCTGCGACATCTAATTCAATTGGTAGCCTCATGTGCGCTTCCGCCGCCAAAAGGATCAATTCCGAGTTAATGAGTTAATTCACCGTAATGGTTTTGATCATTCGAACAACTTTGTGGAACATCACAACTCTTAGAATTAAATAGATTCCGATATATCCAATTCTACTGGAAGTCTCTCACATGCCAACACCGCGGAGCGCATGATTTCCAAATAATCAGATAATGAATATAATGTTTTTGGTAGAATATCACAACTGTCCAAATTTCACTAATTCCAAGATATCTAAGTCACCTGGTAGTGTCATATACTCTAGCGCCACCAAGTGGATGAATTCCGAATTAATGAGACGTTCACCGTAATAGTTTTGATTTTTCGAACAACTTTGTAGAATATCACAACTCTCTAAATTTCACAAATTCCGAGATATCTAATTCAACTGGTAGTTTCATATACGCTAGCGCCACCAATTGGATGAATTCCGAATCAATTATATGTTCTCCACAATGGGTTTGATCTTTAGAAAAACTTTGTAGAATATCACAACTCTCTAAATCTCACAAATTCCAAGATATTTAATTCTCTCATATACGCTAGCTCCGCCAAGCAAATTAATTCCGAAATAATGAGACGTTCGCCGGTTTTGACTTGGTTTTGATATTTCGAACAACTTTGTAAAATATTACAACTCTCTAAATTTTACAGATTACAGGATTTTTATTCAACTGGTAGTCTCATATACGCTAGTGCCGCCAAGCGGATAAATTCCGAATTAATGACATGTTCACCGTAATAGCACAGACAAACAGACGTAACACTAGAGAAATTACCATCGACCATGGTTTCAACGATCAATTTGAATTTAATTGGTTGCGCGTTTCACAACTAGAGGCGCTAGCGTAGTAATCGAGTTCGAGCCTGACATTTCACTCCAGCGCCTTCTGGTGACAATGTCTTATGAAACATTGTTTGTTACTCGCAAGATGGTGTTAGGGGAGTTGGGCGATGAATTTTTCAGAAAAATGTTCAAGCTGTTACGTCTGTTTGTCTGTGGTAATGGTTTTGATCTTTTGAACAACTTTGTAGAATTTCAAAATTCTCTAAATTTTACAGATTCAGAGATATCTAATTCAACTGGAAGTGTCATATACGCTAGCGCCGCCAAGTAGATGAACTCCGAATTGATTAGATGTTCTCGACAATGGTTTTGATGTTTCGAACAACTTTATGGAAAATCACAACTACCTAAATTTTACAGATACTAAAATAACCAACTCAACTGAGTGCTGCCAAGTGGATGAATACCGAAATAATAAGATATTTTTCGCAATGTGTTTGATCTTTCGAGCAACTTTGTATAATAGAACATGTATGTGTGCAAAAAAAAGCTCCATCGCCATTTAGACACTTATTTGTATCCGATTTTCTCGCATTAAGTTGCTTTCGACGGGGACTCCAGTCACATAGTTTCCTATTAAAAATGGGCCAGATTGAACTATGGGCTCAAAATGTATGGCCAAAATACATTTCTTGGTAAAAATGCCGAATTTCTTTATAACAATTTTTTAAGCTCATTTATTTAACCTTTCACAGGGGTAAATAAATAAAACCTCCAATGCAATGCAGTACAACGTCGACGGTAATGGAAGGATTTGACAGTTTGTTCATTTATTTCCTGTCAAATTTTGCCGTTTCCGTCGCCATTCCGCTGAATTGCGTTTGGGGCTTGAGTGGTTTGAAGCATTTCCAATCCTAATTTTCTGAGCTATTCATTAGATACTGATGAGGAACTAAATATGAGATTTCATAATATTTAGATATTTATAAATCTCCAGGAATCAATGATTTCCGACATGTTTTTTGGAAAATTAAAGACGAACAATATCTTAGTTAGTACGGAGCGTATGAAATTCCTGCTGGTGTTCATGAATGTCTGGCTAATGGTAGGGAAATATTTATTCACTCATCTACACTTTGAGGTTCATAATGCAAGAAAATAATCAAGAGAGGCAAACGTTGACATTTTCCTTCGTGCCTTAAAGAATCAGATCTAATTTTAAGCTCGATTTGGATGAAGGGGAGACGTTGGAAAAAAAATCACTTGCCTATTCTAATATCTTGCGTAATTTTATAGCATTTGAAGATTTGAAAAGTTCTTTGTCCTCTGATACTTTAGATGACTTCATGGATGTCGTTGATGTAATTGAAGATAATTTCATTAAAGACATAAACCTTGACACAGAAAAAGAATGATGTTGTATATAACTTTTAGAAAGGGCTCATCCACAAATTATGTAAGGGAATAGGGGTGGAGGTGGTGTTCCAAGTTTTCTTACATTTGCTTACGATGGAGCGAGGGGGGATTTGTTAAAATCTTACGTAAGATAAGAATATATATAAAAATTTAAATTAGGGGAACAGACGGCTTTGGCAGGTTTTGCTCTATTATTGGCAGGAGTTTTTTCGTCGAACGAAATTTATGAAATTTGGCCACAATATTCTTTGATTTGCAAAGAATGTTTGAGCCAAATTTGAGCATAATCAGTCATAAAAAACCCTCCTGACAATAATAGAACAAAACCTGCCAAAGCCGTCATTACCCCTATATAAAATTTAAATTCAAAAAATTGATTTTGCTCCACACCGCTCATCCGATTCTGTCCCAAATTCTGGATGTTTTCCGAAAACCAAAACCTTGAAAAAAAACCACGTGGTCATAGGGGGGGGAGGGGGGTCTGCCAAATGACCACGATAAACCACATGGGGGGGAGGGGGGTTGAAAATCTTCAAAAATATGACCACGTGGTTTCTGGATGGCCCCTAGTACGTTCTGCGTCTCAACAATTCGAAATATTGAATCCATTGCCTCACTGCTGGGTGGCGATCAGGTTATCTTTATCAGTCAGGACGACAAAGCTAAAGTCCCGATTGGACTCACAGCGGCACACAAACAGTCACCTCTACTTATGCACCTTGAGTACCATGACCATGACTGGGTAGTAGCCCCAAAACACAAACTTACACCTTCCGTCTACAGTGCGATTGTAATTAAACCACATGGACAAGGCTATCCAGAAGGACTCTACGACACTACCCATAATTCCATTACCCCGAAGGCCACTACTCCGAACGCCACAACCCCGAATGAGTCACTACCCCGAATGCCATTACTCCTAATGGGACACTACCCCGAATGAGCCAGTACCCCGAATTAATCATTATTTCAAGTTTATACTTCATTTCAATGAAAAAAATGTTACTCAATAAAAGTTTATTCATAATTCCGAGCATATATGAGCAATGAGCAATAATTGAAACTGAAACTGTTTCAATGCAGTACAAAACTAAGTATTCTCACTCTGTAATATCCCGTTCCACTTCGTATGGCACCCTTCAAGAGTCCTGAAAGGTAGGGGAAGATTATGCAGCACGTTCTCATGCACAATGCAGAGAGTTGGAGGCAATGGATCAATCAAGGTAACTCATTTTGCACTCACCGCATCAAAACAACGGCGGCACTGTATACACATATTTCTATTCGTGTTGTTTGGACAGAACATGTCTACGGTGGCTCGATCTGTTCGTTTCATAACGGCAGATTTTGCTTTTTGATTTATCCATTGCGATCCACGTCAGCATGACTACAAGGGCAACAAGGTTGAAGTTGTTCCTTGGTCGCTGTTGTAAAGCAAAGGGATTCTGGATGAAGCGTGGTCTAAATCTCAGAATCGACGAGTGGGTGAATGAGTGAGTAAGAGTGAGCGAGTAAGAATGAGTGAGTAAAATTTAATGAGTGAGTAAGAGTAAGTGAATGAGTAATAGAGAATGTATGAGTGAGTAAAAGTGAGTGAGTGAGAGTAAGTAAGTGAATAAAAGTGAGTGAGTGAGTAAGAGAGAGCGAGTGAGTCAGTGAGTAAAAGTGAGTGCATGAGTAAAATTGAGTGGAGTGGTATGAATGAGCGTAAGAGTAAGCCAGCGAGCAAGAGTGAGTGAGTGAGTAAGAGTGAGTGGGTAAGTAAGAATGAGTGAGTGAGTAAAAGAGAGAGAAAAGAAGAGAAGTAAAAGAAGAGAGAGAGAGGGGGGGAGTTTTTGTTTGTCTTCGGTAAGTTGTGTTGACTTTAACAAGGCGTCATCTCTGTTCGGTATCTAACGGGCAGGCGCGTTACTTTTAAAAAGGCATTATTTCCTCTGTGTCCCTTATCTCGGTATAACCACGTTCATAAAGAAGGTATATTCTCATCTGTCTGCCCTATATCGGGCAAACGCGTTCATTTTAAGAATGCATTATTTCCTCTATGTGCATTATACCGAGCATACGCGTCCATTTAAAAAAGGCATAATCTCCGCTGACTGCCTTATACCGGGCAATCCCGTTTGTTTAAAGAATGTATTATTTCATCTATGTGCCTCATTTAAAGAAGGCATCATCTCCTCTGTTCGCCTTATACCGGAAAAACGCATTCTATGGAAAGGCTCTTTTACTCCTCATCTCATTTCGTAGAATTAGTACTTTTCAAGATCATAATGACAGAAATGACAGTTAAAACTAATTAGAAAAAAAAATCAAAACTGTTGGTTAAACAGAATATGTAATGCATTTATCTAAGTTTCTATATTTTTTTTATTTTTTTTTAAAGATTGTCATTTTGCGATTCATTGATATCTGTTGGTGTTAAACATAATAATAGAATACTACATATTCGAAACGTTTTCGGGGTAATTGTCTTTCGGGGTAATAGATTTCGGGGTAGTATCCCATTCGGGGTGATGGTTTTCGGAGTACTGTCCCATTCGGGGTAGTGGCCTTCGGGGTAATGGCGTTCGGGGTACTGTCATTCGGGGTAGTGGGGTGGAGCCATCCAGAAGCCATGACTTATTCAGGGCCAACGTATATTGCTATTAGAAGCCTCAAGCATGCTGCTTCCAATGCCGCAACGCATTCGGATGATTTAGATACTTTGATGGATGTTGAAGCTTTTCAAAGTTTCATGAAAATTGAAGATGGATTTGTAAGACCAGTCATGTTATCTCTGCAACACTTTCTTCGGTATGACCTTGATGCATTGCTTGTGATGACCAATACGCCTGGAAGAAGCGCGTTCAATCGCGTAGAGCGGAAAATGGCGCCCCTCAGCTCCCAACTAGCTGGAGTGATCCTGCCTGCAGATTCATATGGATCCCATCTTGATGAAAGAGGTAAAACCATAGATGGAGAATTCGAAAAGAAAAACTTCACAGCAGCGGGTGAAGCATTGGGTCAACAATGGAGTGCATTGGTCATTGATGGATTCCCAGTTGTAGCCGAATATAAAGAACCAAGGAAAGCATGTGATCCTCCTAGCTTGCCAGATCATGAGTGGTACAAGGACCATGTACGCGAATCTCAATATGCCTTGCAAATCGTTAAATGTGAAAATACGGGATGCTGCAAGCCATTCCGAAGTAGCTATCTCCATGTTTTACCGAACAGGTTCCTTCCACCACCTTGCCCATTGAGACAATCTAGTGTGGGTATCATGGTACCAAGACCAGGTGATGTAAAACAGACAGATCGGTTTTTGCCTCTGTTCCAGCGTCTTGCATTGGGTGTACCTATACCTGTTGATTCTGACATGGTTAATGTACCATACGACATGTACTGCCCTTCGCTTCGTAATGAAATCAAGCAAAGAACCTGTAAGACTTGTGGTTTGTATTTGGCATCGATGAAAGCTGCTGGTATACACAATACACACTAAATCGGTTCATGGATCTTCGTGCAACAAACAATCTGGTAAAGTTCGTCCCGTGCGAGTAGCAGCTCGCCGATGTAAAGAATTGCTGTGTGTGATCCGTGACGATTACACAGGAGCTGAAGATGTTGACTGGATGGATGAAGAGGATGTTGATACCGACAACGCAACTCAACGCAACAATCAATGGACGATTATTTTGCTGAGGTTCAAGCCGTCGAAGCCTGGGTAACAAATGAGTTCACAGCAGCTGATAATCATTTATGTTTGCTGAATCGTAAGAGCACATAAATTGATGGTTCTGCTGATTCGTTTGCACCAAAATTGATTTATTATTTTTTTATTCAACTTTCTTTTGTATTCAAAGTTTCAATAAAAACATAAACTGCTTTAAGAACATTTCACAAGCAACTTTGAATAATTTTAATGAAAAAAAAAATGAAATCTTACTAAGATGTTAGGGAGGGGAGGGGGGTCTTTGAAAATCTTATGATGCCTTACAAGGGAGGGAGGGGGGTACAAAAAATGGCAAATAAACCCTTACGTAATTTGTGGATGACCCCAAATCACGAATCTGCCATTCGGAACAGTGGAGCATTCTTACGCCTGTGGAGTTTTATCTATCCGGAAGAATTCCAATTTCTTTTTCATTTAAATTTTTGTTACGTCTTCTTGAAAACTCAAGATTTTGCCTTTCTAGAATCTCTTAATTGATTTTCTGGAAATAGCAGAAAGAAATACTTTAAAAATATCTGTATCGATACAGACATATGATAGGGTAGAGAACCATTTGGGCAGCACCGCCTATTCCCGTCAGCAACCTTAATAACTCGACCGCGTTCCAACCAAATGGCTATTTTTTTGTACATGGTTTGGTTCTATCGATATCTAGTGATGTACAAAAAATCAAGCCATTTGGTTTGAACGCGGTCGAGTTACGAGTTGACGGGAATAGGGGGTGCTGCCCAAATATTCCCGCTTTCTACGTAGTATTTGGCTCTCACTTTTTCGGAAGGATTCTTTTGATAATTCTTTCAGAAAGGCCATGCATCTTTAAGAACTTATGAACACGCTAGGTTTAATTAAATATAGGGTCGGTGTACTAATTGTCGCCATACATAAGAAAAACTATTTTTTTAAAAATAATCAAAAGGCATGTGGGTGGACTTTATATATCAAGCGAAAGGTTTTACTTCCTGCTTCTTAGTTTCGATAGGTGATCAATTTTGCCAAATACTATGTCAAGGGAGTCGAGAATGTTTTCCACCCGAAAACATTCTAGACCAGTGGTCCCCAGGATGCTTACTATGAAGGGCCGCACAGACGTTTTGAGCTGTTGAAGCGGGCCGCAGTATATTTGCAAAATTTGTAGCGGAAGTGACATTGGAAAATGTGTATATATAGCATCTTGTCGGCTCAGTTGGCAGAAAATATTCTATGCTTTTTTCCTAAATAATCAAGTGGCAACTAATTCTGTAATTTTGATCTCATGTTTTTCATATTTGTTGTTCGTAGCAAATAACAAAGGGATTCTAAAAAACACTCTAAGCAGCATTCGCTTGATATTCGAAGCAAAATTCGTTTGAGTTTCTGAACAGAATCCGTCTGGAATTCTGAACAGAATCCGTTTGGGATTCTAAAAAGAATCCGTTTGGGATTCTAAAAAGAATTCTGTTTGAGATTCTGAAAAAAATCCGATTGAAGGTTCTGAACAGAATCTGTTTGCGATTCTAAAAAGAATTCGAATGGTATTCTGAACATAATCCACTAAATTTCAGTTCAATTTCTCCAAAACCTTACTTATTTTGAGAAATTGAAACATTCTTATTACGGAGCAGTGTATTACAACAATATTTTTACCTGTAGTTCAATCTTCAGTTCCTTTAAATCTGAGATGAAATACAAATTTGCTATTATCATAACCCGGGGCAATAACATCGAAGTATATTTGCTGTCGGCCTGCTATCATCCATGTATGAAGTTATGAATTTTATGAACCGTAATGATAAAACTATTCTAAATTTATAAATCTTGCTTCAACATCATAGTGATGTGAACTTGACAGGTTCCCGAATGCACCGAGATATTGGGAATGATAGAAAGCTTTTCCTATCATATAGTGCTAATCAATGGGCCACACGTAGTGTATTCTCAAACAAACCTTCGCGGGCCGCAGGAAATGGCTTGGAGGGCGCACTTTGGTGATCACTGTTCTAGTACGGTGAACCGAACTCGTCATCTCCGGATGTGCAAGCCTTCGCCTTTGCTTACATGGCTAGCTGGAGACCCCGTTTGTTATTATTTTGCGATCAGCAGTTGAGCAACTACATCTCGGAATTGATATCATATGATCAAGCCTAGCATCATTGGCATGGACTGAGGACATCTAGATTCCAATTCCGATGGATCGCTTATGCGTAGAGCCATAGTGTGGACTCCCGTTGTAACACAATTTCAAGCTTGCTTACAAGAAGTAATATTAGAAGACTTAATGATTATGGGCTTCAAATAGCATTCAATATTCAGGGGCGAACAGGAACTTGACATCATAAATTTTATGTGAATTGAATTCGAAGAGATGTTTTAAATGTTCTCAACAAAAAAGGTGGCGATAAAGACGCAAAAATGAACATTTCTTTCATGAATTTTGTAAGTCTCTCCTATGTTCGAATATAATAAGGCAGTAAGAATTGCTATAGCAATATATAGCGTAAATAATTCCATGCACCTAAAACTGAATCTTGTCAAAAAAAAAAAACATCCGTGAAGTAGGTCGGTTGGTGCTAGGAATAGTTATCAGATTAAGGACAATTTGTCGGAATCGCCTTCGGAAAAAAGGGTAAAACAACCCAACTCACCAGAACCAGTCTGGATTAGAACATTATTAGGAAAAATGAAGAAAAAACCGCAATCAATACTAATAGGGGAAGTGCATCGGCTTTGGCCAACTTAGTGCCTAATTTGGCCAACCCTGGAAAATACATATTTTTCCAAAATAATCGATCAGTTGAAAGCAGCGTTGATCCGTGAGCGATATATCTTTTGTTGGAACTAAAAAACCCTCGCGAATTGCTTTATTTTTGGAGTTATTCGTAAAATTGGCCAAATTAGGAACATGGCCAAAACCGGTACAGTTCCCTAAGTCTTTTAGTACAAACAATGTTTGCCCTACTAACGATTTTAGTAAAACATCTTTTAGTTACCGAAACTGCTCGATGCATGTCGATGTCATTTAGATCACATGAAGTTTTTTTTCAATAACATGAGCAAATCCATCTCGAATCTACATAAATCCATAACACTACTTCTTGGTGTCAGTCATTATGGATATGTAGTCCTGGAAGGAATCCATATGTAAAAGCTGGACCATTTGTTCAATAATCAATCATCACTGCCAATAAACTTTAATTAAATTTAAGTTAAGATTCCCGGTTCGGTCTAAAGAATTTGGGTTGGTCAAGTTTGTTTGGGTGGGGACTTCTTTGAGCATAAGAGAATCACCAAGTACAAAAAAGGTAGCTTGAAATCTCGCTTTTCATAACTCTGGACTTGCTTAATGAACGCTAAGCTGCACGGTGGCAATGTTCCAGAGTTGGCATAGAAGAATAAATGAAGTAGAATGTGGATAGGAAGTATTCAGGGGTGTGCTATACATCGTCATCACCTATCTGGTACCACCTCGCGAACGGCGACGGTGACGGAGTTAACTTGTCTGACAAATTAGAACCAGTTCTTTACTTTTGGAAAACCCCAGAAAAATTGGATTTGTTGGTTCGGTCGCTAGGTTCGTGACACGACAGGTTGTTAATTGACATTTGGATATACACAGTCATTTAACGGCTGAAGACGTTTTCCGTTACTGACGGTACATGCAACTTGTAATATTTAGACAACTCGACAAGCTTCTAGATAAAAAGCTTCTTCAACAGTTCGTAATAATGACTTAATTATTATTTAATAAAATTAAATTTAAACAAATTATTTTGAAAATACAGTTTATTCCATTATTAAGAAAGTTATGCAAAACATTTTACTTTCATCTTAGTCAATAAGTTCAATAAGAAACATGTTATTTCTTGCGCTCATTTCGCGTGTAATAATCAAGAATATAGAATAATAGAAAAGAAGGTAGAAGAATGAAGAGAAGATAAAAGAAAGAAAAACAA
Source organism: Armigeres subalbatus (assembly GCF_024139115.2). Classification (NCBI taxonomy): domain Eukaryota; kingdom Metazoa; phylum Arthropoda; class Insecta; order Diptera; family Culicidae; genus Armigeres; species Armigeres subalbatus. Next base: position 303,346,432 of record NC_085140.1, on the reverse strand, counting down.
AGGAAATAGAACAAAGGAATAGAAAGAAAAACAAAAGAATAGAAGAACAATAAAGAATATAATCCATTGGTTCGTTCTCCCTTGAAGAAATATTAAGTAATTTGTAGAAATATCTATGTAATTTTTACCCTGAGGAATATTCTTAAGGCGATTAATTCCAAGATGCTATGAAACATTCAGTTTCAGGATTATTCCTGATCTAATATTAAGGCAAACGGTACTCATTAGCCATTTATTATTAAATATGTTGTTTTCCAGATTTCTCTTCATCGAGTTCATTAGTTCAGATTTGAATAAGCTATTTGTTGATTACCCTCAAGTGGTATTCCGTTGTTGATCACCCAGAAGTGATATCATCACTTACTACTATTCAGTCAGATGTCAAGAGCGGCAATCGAACCAACTGAAGCATATATACGAATACATGCATCACTAATCGCTAAGTGTCGACAAGGTCCCGTCTTGAAATAGCCTTCATATTAGGGAATCCCATGCTGAACCCTAATTGAAGATGCTGTTTACTACTTCAGGCCATAAATCACCGGCGTGAATAGTTGTTGTTTGAGCAACTTTATTCATTTGAAGTCAAATCAAATGAAATTTATTAGCCATTGATGTTGGTTTCTGTTTGTCAGAGTACGACTTTTATGTGATGTTGATAGAAATTTTGAGAACCTGCAACACGTACGAAATTTTGTTTGAGTAGTTGCGTATAACATCACATGTAAAATCAATGACTACGAGACAATGCGGGCCGGCGTTTGCATTTAGATTCTTATTACCATCTTTTGGCTGTTCTTTTGAAATCAAAAAAGGGGAAATTGAGGATTACCTGTACAACAGTTCCAATACTGAAATAAATAATTCTTGAGAATTAATCTTAGCAGGTTTGCTGACCATTTACGATGTTTCTCCTTTACAACCGGTCGAATAGTCAAACCTCAATATCGAAATACCGCTAACAAACATGCATTTGCGAGGGCGTGCCGAGGCATATAGTGCTACCAATACTACTTCCTTGATATTCATAATAATAATAACCAAACCAGTTTCTCTCGAGACATCATCGTTAGCAGTGAATTCGCGAATCACATCACCCTGTGTGCATCTCATCCATCGATCGTGTGGGTTTTGCCAGGCTCTACAACTTTCCAAAACCACAATGTTATTTCCTTCGATAACCCCTGACGACACGCCGAGATAAGAAGCTTTATTTGTGCCACTTGGCTTCACTCAATTCCCAGTTCGATTTGGCCCGGTCATTCCGATTCTCGAAGCGCATGCCTCGATGATTCTGACGGCGGAAGAAAACCACCATTCCAGCGGTGTTTCAAAATCATTATCACCGTTCTGCGTTGTTTATGATAGTTCACTATTCAACCATTTTGCAATACCTAATATAAGCACGAGTGCTGATGATACTGCTGCTGCTGCTGTGAGCCGTATCAATTACCTTGCTCTTTGGGTCTTCTATGCACGAAATATTTATAATTACACCCTTCGAATCAAGCGCACAAAGAACCAATCACACACATCGATGGGACTAGAATCTGGTTTGGAGTGTCCCCTCGCACTAAACCGAACTCGTAGTGATTGCACACAGCCCGCACTATCTTTGTCAGCACCTCGCACAGGTTCTTCAACTCAGGTGGGAATCTTCTTCTGCCCAGGAGACGACGTCACACCTCGGGGCAGCACCTTTTGGCGATCACTTCTGTATGTTTGCAGTGGCAGCAATGAGTTGTACGTTCCCAACCGCGTGACCATTCGCGTACATCGTATCCGGAGAACTGAAACTCGTTAAAAGCGAAGAGGTTGGTTTTAACAAACGATCGCGATCGGCCGGTCACGATCGTTGGTCGACTGACCGTGCGTTCGCGTTTGTTTACGGTCGATTTCGGACGTGGAACCTTGATAATCTGTTCGTAGTTGAATCAAATTGATTACATTCCTGGTTACTATTTAAAAAAAAGAGATCCGTAGATTGCACGAAAATTAAAAGAAAAACAAACGTTACACACTTAAATCACTTCACAGATTTCGGTGAATTTTGCTTCAACTCACCGAAATCTCAAGAGCAGAATTATTCGGTGATTATTTCACAAAATTTTCGGCGATTTTTCCTTTGTTCAACTGTCAAAACCACCGAAAATATGTGAAATTATTCACCGAACAGTTCTGCTGTTGAGATTTCGGTGAAATTTCACAGAAATCTGCGATTTATTTTAAGAGTGTAGGGGTGGATAATCAATAAAGTGAAGAACTGTGTTATTACCTCGGGGGAGGTAGCTGGGTAATCAGTATTGTATTACTAAATTATATAAATATTTATGTAAAACGGGAGTTATCTTTTCAAGCGCGAACCAAATTTTCTTACAAATCTGCATAATTTGGCACATACAAAATTGCTGGATTCGTATACAAAAACGATAGGTTTTTGTATCAACAAGTGTATACTGGGTCGCTTTTTACGATGTTGTTAGGGGAAGAGGCCCCAAAACGCCCCCCCCCCCCCTTGCAAAACGCCTTTTGTGGTTTCCCTCATATTTACCGTCCTTAAGATGTCCGTAACAAAACTAGATCAAAAATTATGTAGGACTAGTTGACCCGGCAGACGTTATCCTGCATAGTAGGCGAAAATGCGCGTTGTGAACTGCCCATGTGAAGTTTTCATACGAATCTTCATTTTAGTTTTTCACGATTTACTCAACTTTACTTATGATTTTCACATGAGGAAATATCATATAAACCCGTCGGAAACTATAAAGAACGTAACTGCTGAAGGAATGAAGAAAATCCATTTGGCCGTTTTCGAGTTATGCGGATACGAACACAGACCATTTCATTTTTATTAAATAGATAGGTGAAGAAAGTTTCAAAATAGTGCATGGGAAGGTCGGAAAAACCGAAAATTTCCACATTTTGAAGAAACATCTAACATTTTGGCGAGGCAAAACGCCCTAGTGGCAATAACCTACAAAGTACTTGCGTCTCCGCGGACTATCCATACTAGAATGCTGATTCGCCGACGCGTGGTACTTTGTTCCCTAGGAGCTGCCAGCTAAAAGGCGTTTTGCCTCATGAGTTTTCCGGCAACAGAATATCACCACTTTTTTGAAATGTGAATATTATCAATATGATTGAGATTTTTGACAATTTTTGAATGGCATCAACTAGCTATCTTGTTTAACTGATGCATAATGTAAAAATACCCATGAATAGCGTTACAAATAAGACAATAGAGCAGTGTTTGCTTAGCTTAGCTAGGGCCCCCCCTTCCCCTACTCTGATTTCCTAATAAGCTTTTTTTTGTGGTTTATAAATGGTCCGGGAACACCGGGAAACCGCGTAATATCGATTTTTAATGAAGTCGTTTTTACGCGGATTTGATTTACTAAATCTAAAATAGTTGCCCCTTAACCCTTTCAAGCCCACGGGGTCATCTTTGGCCGGGCCGCAACAAGCGCCAACAAAGAAATAATATTTTTTCTGCCCAAGCTTTCGCTTAGCAGATTTAGTTGAGTAAAAATCGTATTAGATTCCACAGTAACTCATAACTAAGGATATCCTACAATAAATGTGTGGAAGAATTGATATGAAATTATTTCCGTTTTACTTTTACGATGAAAATATTACAAGTCAGTCAATAAGCCGCTATCAAACATGGGCGGTCAATGAATTACGATAACCTAGAACTTCATGAATACGGTGAAGTTAGCGAAAAGAGAATATGTGGCATATTGGCAGCGGATTGTACTGTTTCAAAATAAGATTCCCATTCAAACCTATCCGTAGAGTTGCTGTGATGCACTTTTTTCAATCTTCCTTAGACGTCATAGGCCATCCAAACTATCATTAAGTTCAGGTCTTGAAATCTACTGCTGCATAAAAGCTTTTTTCAATACAAAATTTTCAAAACAATTTATCTGCTTTTGTAAACAAAGATTATTATTATTCATTTCATTTATTTAGTTTACATCTAAACAGATAACACTGAATCAACAATTTGACTCCGTCCTCGGATACGCCCCACGCTCGCCAAGTCGTTTTGCACCTGGTCTGCCCATCTCGCTCGCTGCGCTCCACGCCGTCTCGTACCTGCCGGATCGGAAGCGAACACCATCTTTGCAGGGTTGCTGTCCGGCATTCTTGCAACATGTCCTGCTCATCGTACCCTTCCGGCTTTAGCTACCTTCTGGATACTGGGTTCGCCGTAGAATTGGGCGAGCTCATGGTTCACTCTTCGCCGCCACACACCGTCTTCTTGCACACCGCCAAAGATGGTCCTAAGCACCCGTCTCTCGAATACTCCGAGTGCTTGCAAGTCCTCCTCGAGCATTGTCCATGTTTCATGTCCGTAGAGGACAACCGGTCTTTTAAGCGTCTTGTACATGACACATTTGGTGCGGTGGCGAATCTTTTTCGACCGCAGTTTCTTCTGTCATGTCATCCGCGAAGCAAATAAATTGACTGGATCTGTTGAAAATCGTACCCCGGCTGTTACACCCGGCTCTCCGCATGACACCTTCTAGCGTAATGTTGAACAACAGGCACGAAAGTCCATCACCTTGTCTTAGTCCCCGGCGCGATTCGAACGAACTGGAGTGTTCGCCCGAAATCTTCACACAGTTTTGCACACCATCCACCGTTGCTTTGATCAGTCTGGTAAGCTTCCCAGGGAAGCTGTTCTCGTCCATAATTTTCCATAGCTCTACGCGGTCTGTCGTATGCCGCCTTGAAATCAATGAACAGATGGTGCGTTGGGACCTGGTATTCACGGATTTTTTGAAGGATTTGCCGTACAGTAAAGATCTGGTCCGTTGTCGAGCGGCCGTCAACGAAGTCGGCTTGATAACTTCCCACGAACTCATTCACTAATGGTGACAGACGACGGAAGATGATCTGGGATATCACTTTATAGGCGGCATTAAGGATGGTGATCGCTCGAAAGTTCTCACACTCCAGCTTGTCGCCTTTCTTGTAGATGGGGCATATAACCCCTTCCTTCCACTCCTCCGGTAGCGGTTCGGTTTCCCAGATTCTGACTATCAGTTTGTGCAGGCAAGTGGCCAGCTTTTCAGGGCCCATCTTGATGAGCTCAGCTCCGATACCATCCTTACCAGCTGCTTTATTGGTCTTTAGCTGTTGAATAGCATCTTTAACTTCCCTCAAGGTAGGGGCTGGTTGGCTTCCATCGTCCGCTGAACTGACGTAGTCATCTCCTCCGCTGCCTTGACATTCACTGCCTGTACTCTCAGCGCCATTCAGATGTTTCTCGCTTCCACCTTTCGATCACCACACGTTCGTCCGTCAAGATGCTCCCGTCCTTATCCCGGCACATTTCGGCTCGCGGCACGAAGCCTTTGCGGGATGCGTTGAGCTTCTGATAGAACTTGCGTGTATCTTGAGAACGGCACAGCTGTTCCATCTCCTCGCACTCCGCTTCTTCCAGGCGGCGTTTCTTCTCATGAAAAAGGCGGGTCTGCTGTCTCCGCTTCCGTCTATAACGTTCCACGTTCTGCCTGGTACCTTGCTGCAGGGCGACCGCCCGCGCTGCGTCCTTCTCCTCCAGAATCTGTCTGCACTCTTCGTCGAACCAATCGTTCCGTCGACTTCGACCCATATACCCGACGTTGTTCTCCGCTGCGTCGTTAATGCTTGCCGTGACTGTATTCCAGCAGTCCTCAAGAGGGGCCCCATCGAGCTCACCCTCTTCCGGCAACGCTGCCTCGAGATGCTGCGTGTATGCAGTGGCGACATCAGGTTGCTTCAGTCGCTCTAGGTCGTACCGCGGCGGTCGTCGGTACCGAACATTGTTGATGACGGATAGTTTTGGGCGCAGTTTAACCATCACCAGATAGTGGTCAGAGTCGATGTTAGCGCCACGATATGTCCTGACGTCGATAATGTCAGAGAAGTGCCGTCCATCAATCAGAACGTGGTCGATTTGTGATTCTGTCTGCAGTGGTGATCTCCAGGTGTACCGATACGGAAGGCTGTGTTGGAAGTAGGTGCTGCGAATGGCCATATTCTTGGAGGCGGCGAAATCAATTAGTCGTAGGCCGTTTTCGTTCGTCAACCGGTGAGCGCTGAACTTCCCAATAGTCGGTCTAAACTCCTCCTCTTGGCCAACCTGAGCGTTCAAATCTCCTATGATGATTTTGACGTCGTGGCTTGGGCAGCTGTCCTTATCATCATCAGTGCTTCCGGAGTGTGGGCTATGGACGTTGATTATGCTGAAGTTGAAAAACCGGCCTTTGATCCTCAACCTGCACATTCTTTCATTGATCGGCCACCACCCGATCACGCGCCTTTGCATATCGCCCATCACTATGAAAGCTGTTCCCAGCTCGTGTGTGTTGCCGCAGCTCTGGTAGATGGTATGATTACCTCTAAACGTTCGCACCATTGATCCCTTCCAACAAACCTCCTTGTTCGTTGCGTGAGTTATTTTTTTTTGGCTGGCTTGCAGGGCCTGACACCAAACCCCCTAAATTTCCGGAGGACCATTTCTCCTTATTTCCGGTGGACCATGGTGCACAGTTTCACTTAGAGTCCCTCGCTGGCACTCGGACGATGATCAGCCGCCCCTAACATGGAGAACAGACGCTGTTGTGAGCCGATCCTGACATGGAGAACAGACGCTCAATAAGATTTGCACCTCCGGAGAGGAGCAAACCCCTCCTCCCTGTCAGCATACGACCATAGTTCCCACCGGGGTTAGTTACCCGATCTTCCCTAAGGTTGCTCGTATCCCGGCCAGCACCGCGGGGAGGTAGGGATAGGAGTTGCTGGGTAAGAGGCTAAGGACCGCGAGATGGGGTCTATTTTATTCCTTCAGGTACGCGAAGTACCAATGGTACGCTTTACCCAGCATTTGCCGTGCCATTATTATTGTTATTATTATAGAGTTTTGGCACTTTCTCAGCAAGTGTGCTAGGAATTTTCTCCTACCAAGGGCAATCTGAATGCCAAAGGAGATTAGGCTCTGTGGATCTCGTTGGCCAGATGACTAAAAATCCTATAATAAACGTTTGGACCGGATGTATTAGTTTTGGTGGTCCAGGAATCTTCTTACGATGGTGCAAGTTCCAAGAACCACTGTCATTCGGATGCTATGGAGGTTATGAGATAGTTCCAGCTCTCCTAAGGATCTCAGAAGAGATTTCAGGACGATTCCGGTTGCTGAGATAACAACCGGAATTATACGCACGTCCTCCAGGTGCCACATCTGCTTCAACTCCTCCGCCAAGTCGTGGTACTTCGTTATCTTGTTGGAGAATGTTGTTTGGACATTATGGTCTAGCGGTACAGCAATGTCGATGAGGGTTACCCGCTTCATCCTTTTGTCGTAGACCACAATATCGGGCCGATTGGCACGAATGAGGACATCCGTTAGGATCTCGCGATCCCAGTACAGCTTCACGAAACTATTTTCCAGAACCGGGACAGGCACATATTTGTAGTAGGCGACAAACTGGTTAACCAAGTTGTGCTTTAAAGCAAGCTGTTGGTGCACAATCTTGGCTACTTCGTTATGACGACCGAGATAGGCTGAATCAGCTAAGGCTGAACACCCGGACACGATATGTTCGATCGTCTCTCCTACTGAATTGCACTTCCTGCAGCGGTCCTCCACGTTTTCGTGCAATATATAGTGCCGATAGTTCTTCGTCGCAATTACCCGGTCCTGGATGGCTACCATGAATCCTTCTGTTTCCGAGAAGAGTTCACCCCGCTCCAGCCACGTATTCGACGCCGCTTTGTCGATATATTCCAGCTCCAGTTGATGGGGGTGCGTCCCATGTAACTCCTTCTGCTTCCACGATGCGATCATCTCGTCGACAGATTTGATATCGCAATTCAGCTGATAGTCCTCCTGCGCCAGATGCAGGGCACTGAATCCGTGGTCAGCTTCACACACAGCGCGATAGATTTCGTGGCGGTTCTGGCTTTCCACGAAGTATCTTCGCAACTGCTGGATCTGGGAAACACATAGTGTTTGTATATCGGTGACGCCTCTTCCTCCTACTGTACGTGGCAGGGTGACTCTCTCAATGGACGATTTTGGATGGCGCATGCGATGCTTAGTGAACGCCACTCGTACTGCTCGTTCTAACGCCTCCAAGTCAGTCTTGGTCCACTTCACCACCCCGAAACTGTATGTCAACAATGGCACAGCAAACGTGTTTATCGCCTTCACCTTGTTGCCGGCCGACAAGAGGCTCTTCAAAATACCGTTGACACGATGCAAGAACTTTTCCTGCAGCTCTTTCTTGATTGTCGTATGGCGAATTTCTTTCAGTTGCAGGAAACCTAGGAACTTGTACGTTTCGCCTTCAACCATGTTTCGAATCTCCTCCTGTTCGTTGACGCGGAAACTGTCGGCATCCACCAGGTGACCCCGGTGTAGATGTATGGATCGACATTTATCGATACCAAACTCCATCCGGATGTCGTTGCTGAATACCGTTACAAGCCGCAGAAATTGGTGCAGCTTCTCCACAGATTCCGCAAACAGCTTCAAGTCGTCCATAAAGAAGGTGTGGGTAATGTTTGTACGCCTTTCCTCACTCTTCAAGTGATAGCCATAGTTGTGTTGGTTGAGTGGTCTGCTAAGAGGGTTCATGGCAAGGCAAAACCATAGAGGACTAAAGGTATCGCCTTGGAATATGCCCCTCCTGATACTGAGAGTCCTGGACCGTAACACCTTTTCTCCGTCGGTAATGTGTAGGGATGTGCCCCACATCCCCATAGCGTGCTGCATTAGCCTGATGACGTTACCGTCTATCTTATACAACTGCAGTACCTTAAGAAGGTACGAGTGAGGTACTGAGTCGTACGCCTTTTTATAGTCGATATACACCATGCTCAGGTTTCTTTGCCCAACAACGACTGCATCAATGATGACCTGATCCTTGCAGCCTCGTGTGTTACGTCGACAACCTTTTTGTTCCTCGGTCATCAGGTTGTTGACGTCGCAATGGTTCTGCACCCTCCTCGCTATTACCGATGACAGCACCTTGTACAGACTCGAAAGGCACGTTATTGGTCTGTACTTGGCTGGGTTCAAAGTGTTCCGATCCTTCGGCAGAAGATAAGTGACACCCCTAATGATGAATTCCGGTAGCTGCCCGGGGTTATCTAGTACCGTGTTGAAGCATTCCGCCATCCGCCCGTGGACCGTTGTGAGTTTTTATACCAGAAATTATGCACAAAATCGGGTCCTGGTGCAGCCCAATTCCTGGTATACCGAGTAGCCTCACGTATGTCTTGGGCGGTCACGTTGATAGCGGTCATGTCTCCAATTCCACCACAATATTGCTCTTCTTCTGCCATCCACACCCCATCGCCGTTGTGTATGACGGGGTTCTCCCATAGATTGGACCAAAACTGCGTGACTTCTCCAATCTCCGGAAGGCCCTCGCCAAAGTCGGCTTTGTCGTTTCGGATGTGGTTGTAGAACTCCCTTTCGTTGATGTTGAACATTCGATTTTGCTGCTTCCTCTTCGAACATTCTCCATAACGTCGCAGTCGTTTAGCAAGAGCACTCAACCGCTGTACATGGGTGTCGAGGATCTCAGTTATGTTCGCCTCGGTGAGATCACGGAGTTCTGTGGGTTTCACAATTTCAGCAACATTCCGAACTAGCCTGGTTGATCGATTCCCCTGCTTGTACTGTGTTAATCGACCAACCTTTGACCGCAGTGTGGCGATGCGGTTCTCCAGACGTCGCATCCACGCGGGTTTTCGTGCTTTGGGGCGTGCGCGTCCATCACTCTCACCTTGTGGGCGCGTTCGCAATCCCAACGTTCTTACAACAGCCACTGCAGCCGAATACACGATAAATTGCAGCTCCTCAAGGTTCTCCACGGTTTCCAAGTACTGTGGCAAAATATCCTGGTTAAGGATGCTTACTGTACTCGTCAACCGATAGGAGTACTGCAACTTGGGTATCCGGTGTCGGGACATGGGGTCTGTCCCACGGAACTGTGTAACTGCTGTGCCCATATGATTAGCTAGTTCGTCCTTCAATTGCTGTCGTTGCAATTCCACTGTTGGTCCTGGAGCGGCGGGTGCAATCGAATCGCGACGGTTACTTGCGATTGATGCATCCAACCCAACAGAACTCCTTCTCGACGTATCGCTCGATCTTGCCTCCTCCTCCTCTCCTAATTCCCTCTGCACTTCCCGCTTGATGTACTCTACGTCTTCTATTATATTATTATTATTATAGAGTTTTGGCACTTCCTCAGCAAGCGTGCTGGGAATTTTCACCTACCCCGGGCAATCTGAATGCCAAAGGGGATTAGGCTCTGTGGATCTCATTCGCCGGTTGACTTAAAATCCTATAATAAACGTTTGCACCGGATGTATTAGTTATGGTGGTTCAGGAATCTTCTTACGATGCTGCAAGTTCCAAGAACCACTGTCTTTTGGATGCTATGGCGGTTATGAGATAGTTCCAGCTCTCCTAAGGATCTCAGAAGAGATTTCAGGACGCTTCCGGTAGCTGCGATAACAACCGGAATTATACGCACGTCCTCCAGGTGCCACATCTGCTTCAACTCCTCCGCCAAGTCGTGGTACTTCGTTATCTTGTTGGAGAATGTTGTTTGGACATTATGGTCTAGCGGTACAGCAATGTCGATGAGGGTTACCCGCTTCATCCTTTTGTCGTAGACCACAATATCGGGCCGATTGGCACGAATGAGGACATCCGTTATGATCTCGCGATCCCAGTACAGCTTCACGAAACTATTTTCCAGAACCGGGACAGGCACATATTTGTAGTAGGCGACAAACTGGTTAACCAAGTTGTGCTTTAAAGCAAGCTGTTGGTGCACAATCTTGGCTACTTCGTTATGACGACCGAGATAGGCTGAATCAGCTAAGGCTGCACACCCGGACACGATATGTTCGATCGTCTCTCCTACTGAATTGCACTTCCTGCAGCGGTCCTCCACGTTTTCGTGCAATATATAGTGCCGATAGTTCTTCGTCGCAATTACCCGGTCCTGGATGGCTACCATGAATCCTTCTGTTTCGAGAAGAGTTCACCCCGCACCAGCCACGTATTCGACGCCGCTTTGTCGATATATTCCAGCTCCAGTTGATGGGGGTGCGTCCCATGTAACTCCTTCTGCTTCCACGATGCGATCATCTCGTCGACAGATTTGATGTCGCAATTCAGCTGATAGTCCTCCTGCGCCAGATGCAGGGCACTGAATCCGTGGTCAGCTTCACACACAGCGCGATAGATTTCGTGGCGGTTCTGGCTTTCCACGAAGTATCTTCGCAACTGCTGGATCTGAGAAACACATAGTGTTTGTATATCGGTGACGCCTCTTCCTCCTACTGTACGTGGCAGGGTGACTCTCTCAATGGACGATTTTGGATGACGCATGCGATGCTTAGTGAACGCCACTCGTACTGCTCGTTCTAACGCCTCCAAGTCAGTCTTGGTCCACTTCACCACCCCGAAACTGTATGTCAACAAGGGCACAGCAAACGTGTTTATCGCCTTCACCTTGTTGCCGGCCGACAAGAGGCTCTTCAAAATACCGTTGACACGATGCAAGAACTTTTCCTGCAGCTCTTTCTTGATCGTCGTATGGCGAATTCCTTTCAGTTGCAGGAAACCTAGGAACTTGTACGTTTCGCCTTCAACCATGTTTCGAATCTCCTCCTGTTCGTTGACGCGGAAACTGTCGGCATCCACCAGGTGACCCCGGTGTAGATGTATGGATCGACATTTATCGATACCAAACTCCATCCGGATGTCGTTGCTGAATACCGTTACAAGCCGCAGAAATTGGTGCAGCTTCTCCACAGATTCCGTAAACAGCTTCAAGTCGTCCATAAAGAAGGTGTGGGTAATGTTTGTACTCCTTTCCCCACTCTTCAAATGATAGCCATAGTTGTGTTGGTTGAGTGCTCTGCTAAGAGGGTTCATGGCAAGGCAAAACCATAGAGGACTAAAGGTATCGCCTTGGAATATGCCCCTCCTGATGCTGAGAGTCCTGGACCGTAACACCTTTTCTCCGTCGGTAATGTGTAGGGATGTGCTCCACATCCCCATAGCGTCTTGCATTAGCCTGATGACGTTACCGTCTATCTTATACAACTGCAGTACCTTAAGAAGGTACGAGTGAGGTACTGAGTCGTATGCCTTTTATAGTCGATATACGCCATGCTCAGGTTTCTTTGCTTGTGGGTGGCCTGCCCAACAACGACTGCATCAATGATGACCTGATCCTTGCAGCCTCGTGTGTTACGTCGACAACCTTTTTGTTCCTCGGTCATCAGGTTGTTGACGTCGCAATGGTTCTGCACCCTCCTCGCTATTACCGATGACAGCACTTTGTACAGACTCGAAAGGCACGTTATTGGTCTGTACTTGGCTGGGTTCAAAGTGTTCCGATCCTTCGGCAGAAGATAAGTGACACTAGTGATGAACTCCGGTAGCTGCCCGGGGTTATCTAGTACCGTGTTGAAGCATGCCGCCATCCGGCCGGGGACCGTTGTGAGTTTTTAAACCAGAAATTATGCACAAAATCGGGTCCTGGTGCAGCCCAATTCCTGGTATACCGAGTAGCCTCACGTATGTCTTGGGCGGTCACGTTGATAGCGGTCATGTCTCCAATTCCACCACAATATTGCTCTTCTTCTGCCATCCACACCCCGTCGCCGTTGTGTATGACGGGGTTCTCCCATAGATTGGACCAAAACTGCGTGACTTCTCCAATCTCCGGAAGGCCCTCGCCAAAGTCGGCTTTGTCGTTTCGGATGTGGTTGTAGAACTCCCTTTCGTTGATGTTGAACATTCGATTTTGCTCCTTCCTCTTCGAACATTCTCCATAACGTCGCAGTCGCTTAGCAAGAGCACTCAACCGCTGTACATGGGTGTCGAGGATCTCAGTTATGTTCGCCTCGGTGAGATCACGGAGTTCTGTGGGTTTCACAATTTCAGCAACATTCCGAACTAGCCTGGTTGATCGATTCCCCTTCTTGTACTGTGTTAATCGACCAACCTTTGACCGCAATGTGGCGATGCGGGTCTCCAGACGTCGCATCCACGCGGGTTTTCGTGCTTTGGGGCTTGCGCGTCCATCACTCTCACCTTGTGGGCGCGTTCGCAATCCCAACGTTCTTACAACAGCCACTGCAGCCGAATACACGATAAATTGCAGCTCCTCAAGGTTCTCCACGGTTTCCAAGTACTGTGGCAAAATATCCTGGTTAAGGATGCTTACTGTACTCGTCAACCGATAGGAGTACTGCAACTTGGGTATCCGGTGTCGGGACATGGGGTCTGTCCCACGGAACTGTGTAACTGCTGTGCCCATATGATTAGCTAGTTCGTCCTTCAATTGCTGTCGTTGCAATTCCACTGTTGGTCCTGGAGCGGCGGGTGCAATCGAATCGCGACGGTTACTTGCGATTGATGCATCCAACCCAACAGAACTCCTTCTCGACGTATCGCTCGATCTTGCCTCCTCCTCCTCTCCTAATTCCCTCTGCACTTCCCGCTTGATGTACTCTACGTCTTCTGGAGTCAGCATATTATGTGACATAATAGCTCTCTGGCGTGTGTACAATTTGTTCTGGTCAAGCTGGGGTGCAAACCGAGGGAACCTCTCATTGAACATCTCCAGCATCGCCGGTCTGCCGGACATATCCGTCTCCATCCTGGTGCAAACGTAGTAGCAACGGATCACGTACTGATTCATCTCCCTTGTCCACATGATCCGTTGCCGTCGGCGGCCCGCTAACGTGAGTGATTGACGTCGATCAACCACAGCAACATCAGCAGGTGCAGCATTGCCTTGGTGATTTCTTCTGCTGCCGTTTCTGTTTTGCCTTGTCGGCACAGGCTGAGCCCGATGACTAGAGGGTCGCTGTTGCACCTCTCCTTCCTCTAGCCGCTGGCCGCTCGCTATGTCCCCCATCCCAGGACCAGCTCCAATAGGGGTCCCTCCTCGGGCAATCGCATGGGTGGTATTCTTCTTGAGCGTGAATCGATATCTGGGTGTGCTTTTATTCCCAGAAGCTACAGGTTTTGTAAAGTTATTTAATTCTTTACAGTGCTAAATAGCTAGGTTCAAGCGCCAGTGCTCGCCCGAGGGTGGTTTTTCATTGGTGCTTAGGAATTGGGCCTTCAGCTCCCACCTACTCGAAATGGTGGTTTTTCATGGACGCCCAGGGTATTTCACCTGAGCTCCCACCTATTATTATTATTATTATTATTATTATTATTATTATTATAGAGTTTTGGCACTTCCTCAGCAAGCGTGCTGGGAATTTTCACCTACCCGGGCAATCTGAATGCCAAAGGGGATTAGGCTCTGTGGATCTCATTCGCCGGTTGACTTAAAATCCTATAATAAACGTTTGCACCGGATGTATTAGTTATGGTGGTTCAGGAATCTTCTTACGATGCTGCAAGTTCCAAGAACCACTGTCTTTTGGATGCTATGGAGGTTATGAGATAGTTCCAGCTCTCCTAAGGATCTCAGAAGAGATTTCGGGACGATTCCGGTTGCTGAGATAACAACCGGAATTATACGCACGTCCTCCAGGTGCCACATCTGCTTCAACTCCTCCGCCAAGTCGTGGTACTTCGTTATCTTGTTGGAGAATGTTGTTTGGACATTATGGTCTAGCGGTACAGCAATATCGATGAGGGTTACCCGCTTCATCCTCTTGTCGTAGACCACAATATCAGGCCGATTGGCACGAATGAGGACATCCGTTATGATCTCGCGATCCCAGTACAGCTTCACGAAACTATTTTCCAGAACCGGGACAGGCACATATTTGTAGTAGGCGACAAACTGATTAACCAAGTTGTGCTTTAAAGCAAGCTGTTGGTGCACAATCTTGGCTACTTCGTTATGACGACCGAGATAGGCTGAATCAGCTAAGGCTGAACACCCGGACACGATATGTTCGATCGTCTCTCCTACTGAATTGCACTTCCTGCAGCGGTCCTCCACGTTTTCGTGCAATATATAGTGCCGATTATTATTATTATTATAGAGTTTTGGCACTTCCTCAGCAAGCGTGCTGGGAATTTTCACCTACCCCGGGCAATCTGAATGCCAAAGGGGATTAGGCTCTGTGGATCTCATTCGCCGGTTGACTTAAAATCCTATAATAAACGTTTGCACCGGATGTATTAGTTATGGTGGTTCAGGAATCTTCTTACGATGCTGCAAGTTCCAAGAACCACTGTCTTTTGGATGCTATGGAGGTTATGAGATAGTTCCAGCTCTCCTAAGGATCTCAGAAGAGATTTCGGGACGATTCCGGTAGCTGAGATAACAACCGGAATTATACGCACGTCCTCCAGGTGCCACATCTGCTTCAACTCCTCCGCCAAGTCGTGGTACTTCGTTATCTTGTTGGAGAATGTTGTTTGGACATTATGGTCTAGCGGTACAGCAATGTCGATGAGGGTTACCCGCTTCATCCTTTTGTCGTAGACCACAATA
The DNA here is from genome assembly GCF_024139115.2 of Armigeres subalbatus. Lineage (NCBI taxonomy): Eukaryota > Metazoa > Arthropoda > Insecta > Diptera > Culicidae > Armigeres > Armigeres subalbatus. Next base: position 303,330,935 of record NC_085140.1, on the reverse strand, counting down.
TCGGGCCGATTGGCACGAATGAGGACATCCGTTATGATCTCGCGATCCCAGTACAGCTTCACGAAACTATTTTCCAGAACCGGGACAGGCACATATTTGTAGTAGGCGACAAACTGGTTAACCAAGTTGTGCTTTAAAGCAAGCTGTTGGTGCACAATCTTGGCTACTTCGTTATGACGACCGAGATAGGCTGAATCAGCTAAGGCTGAACACCCGGACACGATATGTTCGATCGTCTCTCCTACTGAATTGCACTTCCTGCAGCGGTCCTCCACGTTTTCGTGCAATATATAGTGCCGATAGTTCTTCGTCGCAATTACCCGGTCCTGGATGGCTACCATGAATCCTTCTGTTTCCGAGAAGAGTTCACCCGCACCAGCCACGTATTCGACGCCGCTTTGTCGATATATTCCAGCTCCAGTTGATGGGGGTGCGTCCCATGTAACTCCTTCTGCTTCCACGATGCGATCATCTCGTCGACAGATTTGATGTCGCAATTCAGCTGATAGTCCTCCTGCGCCAGATGCAGGGCACTGAATCCGTGGTCAGCTTCACACACAGCGCGATAGATTTCGTGGCGGTTCTGGCTTTCCACGAAGTATCTTCGCAACTGCTGGATCTGAGAAACACATAGTGTTTGTATATCGGTGACGCCTCTTCCTCCTACTGTACGTGGCAGGGTGACTCTCTCAATGGACGATTTTGGATGACGCATGCGATGCTTAGTGAACGCCACTCGTACTGCTCGTTCTAACGCCTCCAAGTCAGTCTTGGTCCACTTCACCACCCGAAACTGTATGTCAACAAGGGCACAGCAAACGTGTTTATCGCCTTCACCTTGTTGCCGGCCGACAAGAGGCTCTTCAAAATACCGTTGACACGATGCAAGAACTTTTCCTGCAGCTCTTTCTTGATCGTCGTATGGCGAATTCCTTTCAGTTGCAGGAAACCTAGGAACTTGTACGTTTCGCCTTCAACCATGTTTCGAATCTCCTCCTGTTCGTTGACGCGGAAACTGTCGGCATCCACCAGGTGACCCCGGTGTAGATGTATGGATCGACATTTATCGATACCAAACTCCATCCGGATGTCGTTGCTGAATACCGTTACAAGCCGCAGAAATTGATGCAGCTTCTCCACAGATTCCGCAAACAGCTTCAAGTCGTCCATAAAGAAGGTGTGGGTAATGTTTGTACTCCTTTCCCCACTCTTCAAATGATAGCCATAGTTGTGTTGGTTGAGTGCTCTGCTAAGAGGGTTCATGGCAAGGCAAAACCATAGAGGACTAAAGGTCGATTATTATTATTATTATTATTATTATTATTATTATTATTATTATTATTATTACCAGACTAAGGCCGGAGTGGCCTGTGCAATACATAAGAGTCTTCTCCATTCAGCTCAGCCCATGGCTGCACTTCGCCAACCAGGCAGTCTGCGAAGGGTACGCAAATCGTCCTCCACCTCTTAGATCTACCTTGCCCGCTGTGCACCTTGCCTTCTTGTTTCCGTCGGATCCTTATGGAGAACCATTTTCACCGGATTACTGTCCGACATTCTGGCTACGTGCCCGGCCCACCGCAGTCTTCCGATTTTCGCGGTGTGAACGATGGATGGTTCTCCCAACAGCTGATGCAACTCGTGGTTCATTAGCCTCCTCCACGTATCGTCCGCCATCTGCACCCCATCATAGATGGTACGCAGCACTTTCCTTTCGAAAACTCCAAGTGCGCGTTAATCTTCCACGAGCATCGTCCAGGTCTCGTGTCCGTAGAGAACTACCGGTCTTATAAGCGTTTTGTAGATAGTCAGTTTGGTACGGCGGCTAACTCTACTCGATCGAAGCGTTTTGCGGAGTCCAAAATAAGTACGATTTCCTGCCATGATGCGTCACTGATTTTATCTGCTGGTATCGTTATCGGCAGTCACCAGTGAGCCCAAGTACACGAATTCTTCAACCACCTCGATTTTGTCACCACCGATACAAACTCGTGGTGGGAGGCTTACATATACCTCTCTTGAGCCTGTTCCTATCATGTACTTCGTTTTTGACGTGCTGATGACTAGTCCAATCCATTTAGCTTCGCTTTTCAGCCTGATGTAGGCTTCCTCCATCCTCTTAAAGTTACGTACCATGATATCAATGTCGTCGGCGAAACCAAATAACTGGATGGACTTCGTGAAAATCGTACCACTCGTGTCAATCTCTGCCTTTCGTATTACTCCCTCTAAAGCAATATTGAATAGCAGACACGTGTTTCGAAGGGACTCGAGAACGCCCCTGAAACTCGAACTACGCATATCACCCGAACCATCGTCGCCTTGATCAACCGTATCAGTTTATCCGGAAATCCGTTTTCGTGCATTGGCTGCCATAGCTGGTCCCGATCGATTGTATCATATGCGGCTTTGAAGTCGATAAATAGATGATGTGTGAGCACGTTGTATTCGCGGCATTCCTGCAATACCTGACGTACGGCGAACACCTGATCTGTGGTAGAGCGTCGAACGCTGAAGCGACTCTATTAAATATCCTTTGCAGTTCATTTCTTCATTTTTTCAAAATATTTATTTGTGTGTTATTTGCAGTCCATTTATCGCACCGTACATGCTGTAATTGGTACGTTGAAACGGTAAGTGGAACAAGGAGTTATTTCTCAAAGAACGATGCACAACGTTGATGTTCACTTGCCCAAGAAGCGATGGACAATCTAAGCGACCTTGAAGAGCGTCAGCAATAAACAAAGCCCTCGCCGTATTCATATACACATGCAGGTGCTCCAGGTGAATTAGTTGACAACGATCATGGTAACTCGGCAGTTGAACAGGGTTTCTCCAGGGTAACTTACGTAGTGCGAAGCGCGTTGTACCGACTCAATTCTTTCAACGCCGTTGTTGTAGTTTGGGCTCCATACCTCACAACATTATTCTAAGATCGAACGTGATAAGGAGCAGTATAACACTTTTAGGCAATAGATGTCTGTAAATTTTAATAAACAGTAAACGATAATTAAAGCAAATCGGATTTTTTCCCGTGAAAAAGAAATTACTGAACATTTCTTTGGGTGTACCATCATACGGTTGAACCTGCACTAATCAGCGAACACTTCAAGCTGTTACTGGAGAAAGCGACAATCTTCAGTAGTGCGAATGAGACAAAACATTTTCAGGTAGTCTGCAAATGATAGCCGTGGAGCCTTCAGAGCTAGATGCACGTCGTTGAATTGCAGTAGAAACAGAAACGGACCCAAGTGGCTACCTTGAGGTATATCTAATGTTGAAATAAATCTGGGTGCCTGGAAATCTCCGATTACAACCACAGTCCTACGGTGTGTGAGGTATGAACGAAACCATCTTAGAAAACAACCGTTTATGCCGAACTTTTCCATTTTTGCAATCGCAATATCGTGGTTCACTTGAATGCAGTCAGTGGCCAGGTCCGTGTAGATCACATCCGTCTGTGCACGTTGAACCATACTAGGCTAGATGTACCAGTTGTGGCTATATCACCAGTTGTCGCACTAGTGCTTTATATGCCAAATGACCAATTAAATCACCGCAAACTAAGTTCATATCGATAAAGCATATTCATATGATACGATAAAACCTTTGATCTCCTCCAAAACAAGCAAAGCATAATTGTAAAAATTGTAAAAATTGATTTGATTTGATTGATTTTTGACGTCCTTTGTCGTCCAGTTGTCGTACTAGTGGTCCCTATTTGGCCAATCCCATAAGAAAACAATGGGATTTGCCAAATAAGGAACCAAAATTAAGAATAGTGCCACAACTGATGCATGGTGCTATTATTTTCCAGGCGGCGTTTCTTCTCCTTCTCCATTACATTACTAACATTGATTTTTGATAGCCATCTGGATAAGGATTTCAAAAGAAAAACATGAGTATCACTAGTGTCCAATCTACGAAGTACACCGTAACTATGCTATGCTATGCTATGTTATGCAATTCCAAGCAGTCAAGCAAATTTGGTTATACATAAATTGCTGTGATCTATGTGTTACATGTGTGCTGCTCGGGATGTGTTTTAATAAATATTAAAAAAAGTGATGCTTTCCTAATCTGTATCGTAACAATATGTAGTATTAAAAAGTTGATACATAGTCTCAAGCTATCGGAGAAACAAACAAATCAATCCAAAACAACATTGCAAAGCACACAAATTTAGATTGTTCCATGATAAAAACGATCAAAGAAGTGCGATTTTTGCACGAACATAACCATGACGTCAGATCATTGGGGAAGGCTCCGACTTGAGAATATATTTCCACTCCATTAATTATACAAGAATATACCACGAATGACGAAGGAAATACGATGCGATGGAACTTAAAAATCCATATTTTTAATTGTGTGTTGATGCAGAAAGGGGCTTTTTCATCAATTTGATTCAGTTTTGTCATTTATGTGAATTTTCGTGCTATTATCTATCGGAACAGATTCAAGGAAAATTGTCATGGACGGAATTAATAATGCATATGATTGGTATCATGATTTATAGGACGCGTGCGGTACGATGCGCGACTATAAAGCAAGACCATGCTGAGGGTGGCTGGGTTAGATTCCCGGTCTTGTCTAGGAAATTTTCGGGTAGTGTCTCGACTTTCCTGGACATAAAAGTTTAATCGTGTTAGCCTAATTATATACAAATGCAACAATGGTAGCTTGGCTTAGAAACCTTGCAGTTAATAACTGTGAACGTGCTGGATGAACATTGCAAGGTGGCAATGTTCCTAGTGGGGGATGTAATGCCAATGAAGATGAAGAAGATGGCTGATATCAACCCACGCGAGGAAATTGAGACGAGGTCTATTACATTATTTCAGACAAATATGATCCTGTTATCAACGTCATCATCCAAAAGCAGTACTTTCCAACATTGTTCACATTATCGTGAAACACGAGCTTGCACAGCGAATGTTAATCCAACAGTTAGTCGACACAATGCTGATCCAAAATCATCAAGTCATTATATTATCAAAGTGACCGTCACTAGTTCCTGTATTGTTCATTACTGTCTCATGTGGAAATTTCAAGCAAACACCGGACAGTTATGCTTTTATGGGTTGAATAACTTAAAACTCATTATAACCGTGTACAATGCACCAAATCGGTTGATGGAAAAACTTCTATCCCTTGGAATGCAATCAAATTTGTTTCATATTGAACTTAAAACAATTTGATGACTTATCACTTTTTATTCATTTAATCTTTCTGCACAATCCAATTGTATGCATCTCATCCATTTCCGTCTGATTTTCCTGTTAATTTGCGAGCCATTCAATTGTCAGTCAATCTTTGCCGCAACGGATAAACTAATGGTTCTGTTCATTAGAAAAACGACAAAGTTGACTAGATTACACGATAGGCGTTGATTGGTCTTCAATTTGTGGAATTGGTATTGTGGTGAGCTAACACTTCGAGAACATGGTAAAAAATCGTCGTTTTGTCGCTCCTGTTGAATACTGATTAGTGATGAAAGCTACCGCGTGTTTGCATATTCCTTCAACCTGGTTCATGACCCATTCTCACTGATGGGTACAAAACAGCACCGATGAGGAGAGGAGACACATTTTCATTATTCGAATAGTCAGCTAGCATCAGCATCGTCGTCTGTACGGTTCACAATAAGTCCCTTGTGTTGCAGAATTGGACAACAGTCACGTTACAAAATTGTGAATATTTTACAGGTTTGTTAGCAAAAATCTGCATAGCGATTTTTCTTCTTTAAATACGATACACGGAAGAAGCAAAAATGAGCTGAATACCAACTATTTATGAAAGTTATAAGCGGTAACATATCACAGTGTCTCTGCGTCTCTGCGCATAAAATATATGATAAAAAACACAGCACAAATAAAAAGCAATTAATGACTTAGCGCGTATATACGGTTCGTTGTGACGGGCACATATTTGTGATCGTAATATAGACTTCTAAAATAAATCCAAAATATCTGTCAAAATTTGAACATTTTAAAAATCGGGTCATCACTGTATCATGCACATATTTGTTTTAGGAATGATGCTATGACAGAGCAGCAGGGACTATGTCCAAGGGCTTGACGATCCCTCCCCAGGCCATCTGCGAGTTGTGGTGCCTGCCTAGGATGTGGTGGGGTTTGACAGTGGGCCCTGTTAAACTGCTATAAAAAGCTGCATGTATTTGAAAGTAGGCTCCGCCAATGCGACCGTGTGTCGCACAAAGCACACAAGCCCAAGTCCTTAGGTGGGACGCTAAACCCTGACACGACGGTCCTCCGACGATACAGGAGGTTTGCGCAGGCCCAATAAGCCGCCTAAAAACAACCATTACGAACGACATAGAAGATAATACGACTCGATACAATCGGCATCGACCTAGGCGACGAATAAAGGACCACGATTGGAAGCCTGGAACATGGAACTGCAAGTCGCTAGGCTTCGCAGGTTGCGACAGGATAATCTACGATGAATTACATCCCCGCAACTTCGATGTCGTAGCGCTGCAGGAAATCTGCTGGACAGGACAGAAAGTGTGAGAAAGCGGGCATCAAGCGGCTACCTTCTACCAAAGCTGTGGCACCACCAACGAGCTGGGTACCGGATTCATAGTGCAGGGCAAGATGCGCCAACGTGTGATTGGGTGGCAGCCAATCAACGCAAGGATGTGTGTGTGTGTGTGTGTAAGCTAAGGATAAAAGGCCGTTTCTTCAACTATAGCATCATCAACGTGCATTGCCCACACGAAGGGAGACCCGACGACGAGAAATAAGCGTTCTATGCACAGCTAGAGCAGGCATATGATGGATGTCCACTGCGGGACGTCAAACTCGTCATCGGTGACATGAACGCTCAGGTAGGAAGGGAGGAAATGTAAAGACGGGTCATCGGACCGGATAGTCTGCATACCGTATCGAACGACAACGGCCAACGATGCATAAACTTTGCAACCTCCCGCTGAATGGTAGCACTTTCTTCGCAAGAATATCTACAAGGCCACATGAAAATCTCTTAATCAAGTAACGGAAAACCAAATCGACCACGTTCTAATCGACGGCAAATTTTTCTCCGACATCAAAACTCTATACATTTTCAAAAAAATTTCTTATAAATTGTTATTTTTCATACATTTGTGCACATCGATATTTAATATTACAACAAATTTTGGATTTTCGTTTCAACTAATAGCATGTATTTTGGAATAAATAATTTTGTATGTAATAAAAGTATGAAAAATTTGGCAATACTTTGTTTTTCCGATAGTTTCAATATTTTTTATACTTAGATTTTCAGTTTTTCAGGCTGATGGATTAGTATTTTAAAAATTTTAAATTGTTAGGTGTTCTGTGCGCCGATATTTTTTGGTCGGCAGCAACGTGATGTCTTCTTCTTCTTCTTCGTCTTCTTCTTCTTCTTATTGGCATTACATCCCCACACTGGGACAGAGCCGCCACGCAGCTTAGTGTTCATTAAGCACTTCCACAGTTATTAATCGCGAGGTTTCTAAGCCAAGTTACCATTTTTGCATTCGTATATCATGAGGCTAACACGATGATACTATTATGCCCAAGGAAGTCGAGACAATTTCCAATTCTCGGGTACTTATTCAAAAGGACGTATGTGATTTTGTAAACAAAGATTCAAACGTCGATTTGTTCAATCTGATGGTACTCCCACGCAAACCAACACCACCAACAGGTAGCCGAAGCCTCCCCCTATCTGTATATGGTGATGGTTTGCGTGGGAGGGCTCTCAGATCGGACAAATCGACGTTTGAATCTTTGTTTACAAAATCACATACGTCCTTTTGAATAAGTACTCGAGAATTCGAAAATTGCCTAGACCGGCACCGGGAATCGAACCCAGCCACCCTCAGCATGGTCTTGCTTTGTAGCCGCGCGTCTTACCGCACGACTAAGGAGGGCCCCTGTGATGTGATGTACTGTACTAAACGAAGAATTCCTCCGGAAATATATCCAAAAACACTTTCGGAGATTCATCCGGCAATTCTTCCAGCAGTTACTCCCAAAACTCCTCCACGAGCTCCTCCGGAAATGAGATTATTCGAATATTTTTCCAGAAGTTCCTGTGGAAATTCTTCCAAATGTCTCTAGGAGTTCCTACGAAAAGTCCGCCATTAGTTCCTCTGAAAATTCCTCCAAGGCCTTTCCTTCGAATATTCTAGGAATTCCTTCGGAAACTAATCCAACAACTGCTTCGAAAATACCTCCAGAAGTTTCGTAGGAAATTACTCCAGAAGCTCCTTCCTAAGTTCTTCAAAGAGTTCTTCCAGAGATTCCTCCGGTAATTTCTTAAGAAGTTCCTTCGAAAATTCCTCCATGATATCCATCGGGAATACATTCAGGAATTCCTCCAAGAATTCTAAGTCCTCTTTCTGCGGAAAGTCCGCCGCAACATACCCGGAAATTGCTCAAGGAGCCTTTACGGAAATTCAGCAGGTATTTCTTCCGCAAATTCATCGAGGAAACCCTACGGAAAATTCCCTAACAGTTACTCCAGATATTGATCCAGAAGTTTTTCCGGGAATTCCTCCAAGAGTTCTTACGAAAGACTGCCTAGAGTTTTTTCGAAAATTCCTCCAAGAGTACCTCCAGAAATTACTACAAAAACTGCTTCGGATGCACCTCCATCTTCTGTAAATTCCTCAAAAAGTTCCTTCAAGAGTTTCTTTGGGAAGTCCGCCAGGAGTTCTTCCAGACTTTTTCTCGAAATTCCTTCAGGAGTTCTCCCGAGAATCCTATGGAAATTCCTTTCCAAATTCACCCAGTAATTTCTCCGGAAGTTCCTACAAGAGTACGGAGAGTCTGTCAGGTTTTAATCCAGAAATTCTGCCCGAAATTCCTCCGGAAAAATTCCACTTTTTTTTCAAAAATGGTTTCACAAATTCTTCCAGGAATTCTTACAGTAGTTTTTTTTATCAAAAACTCTTTTAGAAATTTTAAAAGAGATTCCTCCAAGAGTTTTTTTTCGGAAATTCTTCTAGGAGTTTCATTGGAAATTGCTCTTGAAATTCTTCCAAGTTTCTCCGAAAATGTTTCCAAGAGCTCCTTCGGGGTAGCTTTGAAGGAGTTACTGAAGTAATTGTCCTGCATAAGTTTCCGAAGGAATGTTCGGAGTATCTCTTGGAGGAATTTCAAGAGGAACATCTGTAAGAACTCAGGGCAGAATTTCCGTGGGAACTATTGAGGGAAGGATTGGAGGAATTTCCGGAATTCAGGGAACTTTTTGAGAAGATTCTGGAAGAATTCTTGAAGCAATTACTTTAAGAACTTCCAGATAATCTTCTGCATTAATTCATGAAGGAATATGTATGGGATTTTTGGATAAATGGTGTTTTTGGATACATTTCTTGAGGAACTCCTGAAGTACTTTCCGAAGGAACTTCTGGAGGAATTTCCGGAAGAGCTTCAGTAGGAACCCCTTGAGAAATTTGAGAAGGAAATAAATTTCGAAAATTCCTCAAGAGTTCCTTTGAAAAATGCTTTGAAAATTTCTCCAAAATTCCCTTCGATAATTTATCTAGGAATTCCTTCAAGAGTTCCCATAGAAAGGCCTCCAAATATTCCTCTAGAAGGACCGTCGGAAATTCCACTGCCCGAGCAGCACATTTGTAATAAATGGCTTTCTGTGACTCATATACAACCGTCTCGAGTCATACAGGAGTTGTTGCAATCAAATCCCTTCGGATATTTCTCCAGGAGTTTCTTCAGAAATTACTCCAAATCTTCCTAAAAGAATCTTTCTGTAATTCCTCCAGTGATTCCACCGGAAAGCCCTCCAGGTGTTCTTCCAGAAGTTCCTCCCATAATTCAACCAGGAGTTCCTTCGAAAATTCCTCTAGCAGTTCCTCCGGAAAATTGTCCCAAAATTCCTGAGAAAATGCCTTAAGGACTTTCTCCAGAAATTATTCCAGAGGTTCTTCCGGGAATTCGTCCAGGAGCTCTTGCAGCAATTTTTCCCAAAAAAACCCTCAAATTTTTTTTCGGTGATACTCCAGGAGGATTTTTTTTGAAAAACTCCTGCAAGAATTTCCAGAGGTATTCATGAAGGAATTTCAGGAGAAACTCCTGGAGGAGTTTTCGGACTCTTAAAGATTTTTTTTCGGAAGAATTTGCAAAGGAACTCCAGGAAGAATTCCAAAAGAAATTTTCCCTGGAGGAATGTTCGGAGGAACTTTTGTTAGATTTTTTTGGATAAACTCTTGAAGGGATTTGCGGAGTAGCTTTCGAAGCAGTTATTGGAGTAATTTCTGGAGGAATCCCTGAAGGATTTTTTGGAGGTACTTTTGACGGAATTTAGAGAGGACTTTTTGAGGAACTTCTGGCGGACTTTCTATGGGAACGCTTGGAGGAATTCCTGGATGAATTATCGAAGGGACTTTTGGAGGAATTTCCGAAGGAACTCTTCCTCCACAAATTCATCCACAAATGCTCTTTGAATTCATGCAGAGGATTCTCTAGAAGATTTATATGAAATTCCTTTAAGAGTTCTTTCAGAAATTCCTCAAGAAACTTCTTTGGAAATTCCTTCGGAAATTCATACATGAATTCTTTTGGAACTTCCCTCAAGAGTTCCCACGAAAAGTCCGCCCTTAGTTCCTTCAGATATTCCTCTCGAATTTTCTCCATTTCTGCATGAAAATTGCTCTGGTAACTTCTTCAGAGCTACCCCGAAGGAGCTCTTGGAAAAAATTTCGGAGGAACTCCTGGAGGAATTTCGAGAGGAATTTCAGGAAGAGCTCATGACGGACTCAGTAGGAACTTCTAGGGAGATTTCAGGAATTCTGAACTAACATCCGAAGGAATTGGAGGAATTTCTGAAGGAACTCCTGGAAGAACAACCGAAGGAACTCTTGAAGGATTTTCAGGAGTAATTTCCAATGACACTTCTGGAAGAGCTTTTAAAGGAATATCCGAAGGAACTTCCGAATGAATTAAAAAAAAAATCCTTGGAGAATTTGCGAAAGCATTTTCAAAGAAACTCCTGGAGTTCAGTTCAGTAATTTTTTCCAGAAGAACTCCTGGAGCAATTTCAGAAAGAACACCCTGAGGAATTTCGTGAGATTTATGAATTTATGAATTTGAAAAAAAAAAATAATGTGAGAACTTAAAATTATTGTTGTTTTTAAATTTTTAATTTTTAAATTTTTAAATTTTCAAATTTTCAATTTTTTAAATTTTTAAATTTTTAAATTTTTTAATTTTTAAATATTTAAATTTTAAAACTTTAAAATTTTAAAATTCTAAAATTTTCAAATTTTAATTTTTTTAAAATTTTTAAATTTTTAAATTTTTAATTTTCAAATATTTTATTTTTAAATTTTAAATTTTTTTAATTTCTAAATTTTTAAATTTAAAATTTTTTAAATTTTTAAATTTTTAAATTTTTATTTTTTTAAATTTTTAAATTTTTTAAATTTTTAAATTTTTAAGTTTTTAAATCTTTAAATCTTTAAATCTTTTAATTTTTAAATCTTTAAATTTTTAAATTTTTAAATTTTTCATTTTTAAAAATCCCAATTTTTAAAATTTTTAAATTTCTATGTTTCTGAATTCCAATTTCTTTTAAATTTTAAATTTTTTAAGTTTTTAAATCATTTTTAAATTTATTAAAATTCTCGAGTCCCTTCGAAAAGGGTTACGGCAAGGTGATGGTAATTCGTGTCTGCTATTCAACATCACTTTGGAGGGAGTAATACGAAGGGCAGGGATTGACACGAGTGGTACGATTTTCACGAAGTCTGTCAAGTTATTTGGTTCCGCCGACGACATAGATATTATGGCACGTAACTTTGAGAGGATGGAGGAAGCCTACATCAGACTGAAAAGTGAAGCTAAACGGATTGGACTAGTCATCAACACGTCGAAGACGAGGTACATGATAGCATAAGGCTCAAGAGAGGACAACGTAAGCCACTTACCACGAGTTTTTATTGGTGCTCACCTATTTGTTTTTAGCAAGGTCCCAGCAATTTGTTGAACTTTTACCGAGATTCACACAGCAAACATGTTTTTGGCCCAACAAACGTGTTTTTGGCCGGGATTTCTGTCGAAATTGCTCAAAATCATCAAATAATTTGCCGAAAAACAGCTAAAAAACGTAATTTTTGCCGGGATATCAGTTTTTTTTGTTTTACTGGGCAAACGGCTGTGCGGATTTTGCCGAGCTGCAGAAATAAAAACTGAGTGTGGTGTTACGAAATCGTGGTGGTTGGATAATTCGTGTTCTTGGACTCACTGGTGACCTCCGATAACATTACCAGCAGGGAAATTCGGAGACGCATCCTAACAGGAAATCGTATGTACTTTGGACTCCGCAAAACGCTCCGATCGAATAGAGTTCGTCGCCGTACCAAATTGACTATCTACAAAACGCTTATTAGACGCGCACTGGGAGTTTCTCTGCGGACACGAGACCTGGACGATGCTTGTGGAGGACCAACGCGAACTTGGAGTTTTCGAAAGGAAACAAGTGCTGCGTACCATTTATGGTGGGGTGCAGATGGCGGACGGTACGTTGAGAAGGCGAATGTAGCCAGAATGTCGAACAGTAATCCGGTGAAAATGGTGCTCGACAACGATCCGACGGGAACAAGAAGGCAAGGTGGATCGATCAGGTGGAGGACGATTTGCGGACCCTCCGCAGACTCCGTGGTTGGCGACGTGCATCCATGGAACGAGCTGAATGGAGAAAACTTTTGTGTACTGCACAGGCCACTCCGGCCTTAGTCTGGTCATTCATTTATTTAGTTTACATCTAAACAGATAACACTGAATCAACAATTTGACGCCACAATACACGGTTCGAGGCCACATCCTCGAAAACGCCCCCGCTCGCCAAGTCGCTTTGCACCTGGTCTGCCCATCTCGCTCGCTGCGCTCCACGTCGTCTCGTACCTGCCGCATCGGAAGTGAAAACCATATTTGCAGGGTTGCTGTCCGGCATTCTTGCAACATGCCCTGCCCATTGTATCCTTCCGGCTTTAGCTACCTTCTGGATACTGGGTTCGCCGTAGAGCTGGGCGAGCTCATGGTTCATTCTTCGCCGCCACACACCGTCTTCTTGCACACCACCAAAGTTGGTCCTAAGCACCCGTCTCTCGAATACTCCGAGACCAGGCCTTAGTCTGGTAATTTATAATTAAAAAAAACATTTTTTGAACATTTAAATTTTGTGGTTCGGTTGTGGGCTGCCTAGCAAACTCGGCTAATAATTGAAAAAAAAGGAATGAAAACCACTTAAATTTAAAGAAAAGGAATACTTTATTTATTTTAAAAGCCAGGAGACACTAAAAAGCTCAGATCATTCCACCTAGCAGTGATGATGCCTTTCTCATGTATTAGGGAAAAGTCATTGCACTTTAGGCGAATGGATCACATTTATCCCGCATTTATCTACCTTTATTTCATTTGAAAAAAATAGATTAATCACCCTGGCGGCATTGGTGCCTTACCGCTCATTATAAAAATATATATTGGCCATAAATGTTGATCCCATAGTCCGATCTGACAATTTTTCAAGGATAGGATTCACCGTCGAATGCAACTTGTTGCAAGCAAATCGTTCAACGCTTAGTTCCAAAAAGTTTGTGTACAATAACTAGACACTCCCAGAACAAAAAAATAAATTTAACTCATAATTTCTATTAATTTTGTCTAAATAATTATCAAAAATGCGTTAAAACGCCAATTAAAATAAGTTAGGGAACATCTACAGTGACATCGATTGATTTGTCAGTAAAATGATGGTACCCACTACAGAATTTCGCAGTCTTTTTGGAATGTGTAGAAAACAAACATTCGTTCTTAAATTTTGATAATCGTTATTGATGCTAGATTAAATTTACTGTACAAATTTGCATGTGATCGCATTCACTTTTTCAATTAAATCACTTTAATTTACGACACGTTGAAAAAGGTAAAAAAACTTTCGTTTTGCTTTTCATGTAAAACAAATTTTTCTTAGTTCAAAGCTGTTCAAAGTAGAGACGTCAATTTGGTTTGATGTTGAGCACAAAACATCATGTTACTATAGCAACCAAATGACGGTTGTCAGAAAGACAGCATCTGTTATTCGTTAAAAGATAGGGGAAGTGGGGGTAGCACGCCCATAGGGGTTAAAACGCTACCCCTGAATAAGGTTAAATATCCCCATTTTGATTATTTTCAATAGTCTATACGATAAAGCAATGAAAAATATTGCCATTGGATACATATATTTCATGATTTTTCTCTAGTTATACATGAAAAACTCGAAAAAACGATTTTTGCGTGTTTTGATGCAATTCTAGCTCGGTGGAATTTAGTCTTTCTGTCGCTGTTATACATTGATAAATTAATAATTGAGCCATGAGCCATGCTGCTTACTCGTGTTCTTTATGTTCCACACGAAATCGTCGTCAAAAATGGTTTTAAAACGATTTTATGGGCCTTCAAACTTCTGAGGTCGGTGTGGGGCATTACGCCCATGCTCATTTCGTATGACCGAAACAGCTGAAACATTCGGTTAATTGCCTTAATGTAGGCACTTAAAATGAAAATCAGTACGATAAGCACATGCGCGTTTTAACCCATCCACTGGCGCATCTCACCCCGCATGGTTTCAAAATCATTTTTTTCGGGTGCTTTTAAAATCAAATTTCTGTGCAATAAAATGGACAATTAGATATCTGTTATCGGTAGTCAGTCGCAGATATGCTGTTCTTCAGTATGCGCTGATGAAAACTGGCTGAAATGGTGGTTTTCATTGATAAAAATGGCATTTTCCTTAACGTGGGCGTCCTACCCCCAGTTCCCCTACTCTACCGCTCATAAAAAAATCTACTCTATCCGCTTATTTTTAATCGCAACAGAATATGAGTGCCAGATAGTCGCCTAAGAAAAACATCTTCTTCTTCTTCGATGGCTCTACAAGTACAATGGATACACTATGCCCAGAGAGTCGAGAATGTTTTCAACCCGAAAACATCCTAGACCGCACCGAGAATCGAACTCGCCATCTCCAGATTGGCAATCCACGCCTTTGCTCGAAAGGCTACTAGAGAAAAACAAAACCACCAGGTAAAAAAACTACTTTGATATTTTTGAATATTCGGCCGACACGAGGTAGATTGTGGCGATGAATGCTTTGATAGCACGTGCTATTTGTACTGCGGATAAATTTTTCACATCTATGAGAGCGTTGGAAAATGACCACGAAAGTTGTCATTTTCTTGCAAGGCACAATATGTAGATACTTTTTTGCTTTATTATTCGATAAACTTATTTATGATACATTTATTTATCTGTATGTAACTCACTATAAGTTTTAGGAATCAAAGGCGACCTATCTTACCCCGGTAGTCCAGGTTAACAAAAATAACGCCGTTTTGTTCGATTGAAAATTATATTTAAAGTGAAAAAATATTGGGAGATTTGATGAATCCATGTTAAAAATTTAAAAATTTAATTAGAATGCTTTGGTTTTACGGAGTCGAGAGTTCGTCTTAGGGGACCCATACAAATACATTTCTTCTCCCAAGGGTACCGTAGGAACGTTAAAAAAACTTCGCTTTTGAGACCATTTGGGATGTAATATTCACTATCGAACCTTATGCATAGACTTGAAAAAACCTACAGATAGTACAGTAATACAAATAAATAAATATTTTTCATTTCTGAGGTAAAGTCGGAACAAACCAATTTTGGATAGTTCCTTTATGCATCATTGAACATATCGGCGATGATAAACTTGAGTAACATTTTATGCCGATGGATCATAGATTGGTCCGTAGAACAGTAATAGTCGTGTTGCGTCATGTCGGATCGCCAGTATAAAAGGTACAATCACGCGGAAGTTCACCGTTGGCATGGATCGGTCAAGCAGTGTGGCCGTAACGGCTGCCCCTTCGGTACCGGATTCATCTATCGAAAGGTCGACCTTATGAAGCACCGCTGACACGGTCGGACTTGTCTCAGGATGTGACGGATTTAGCAACGAAAAGTTGCTTCGTTCTCGATCGAACAGTGATTCCATGCCAAGCTTTTGGAGGGCTGCTTTGAGGTCAAAGGAGCTGGTGAGATGCATCTTTGGGAACAGAACGGAAGCCGTAGTCATTTTCATGTTCGAAATCAAGTCATCCAAAGTGGCAGCATCTAGCTTCTGCAATAACTGTTGTACTTTTGACCGGGAAGAATTATTCGGCAAAATGACGTACATGGTGAATGTGCGATTTTTATATGGGAATCCCATGATGCGTGCGTCTAATTGCATAGATCTAAAGTACGGAAAACATCCTTCGTGGGCCATGATCTCAGCTTCTATCGACTCCTCGTGTTCTCCGTTGGGGAAAAATTTACGCATTTTGGTTGCTCCTGCCAAAAATACATCTTCCCAGAATGCCTTGAAGTACAACGCGTTAGCCACGGTCATGGTAGTTTCAGGATTAAGCTCATCGGATATTATCTCCGGTATGCGACCGTTGGTGTTTTCTTTAACCCATTTGTTGATGTGATTTTTAGCTACATCTGGATGGTTGAAAAAATCAAGAGCTTCCACTGAACTGCGATAATATTGTTTGACGATCCGCTGAAGCCTTGTGTTGTTGAACAGCTTGTTTTGAACAAATATGGCATTGGCCAGTTTTATTTGGTTCTTCTTAATTGGGTCCTCCGGAACACTCTCAATAGGCTCGAAGCTACAAAAAGAAATATAATTATACGCTCTTGATATACGTTCTTAGAACTCACCCATCGTAATCATCGTCGTAGTAATAATCGCTGGGAATCTCACATTTACTTTCATTCTTCCAGACAGCGTTGATATCCAGCAGTTTGGTGTTATTCCGGTTATCGTCCAGCAATTCATTAATCAGCGCAGCAAAGGTTCTCGGTATTTTGGGATTATTTTCCGAGTATTTGCCATTAAGTCCAAATAGTCGCAACAGGTCCATTCGATTTTCCCCTCTGGCAGTTCTCATCAGAAGAAGCAGAGATGATGCGATACTGACAGGAGATATAATATCGGCTTTGCTGGTGTCGGTTTCCAGTTTCAGAGACAAATCTCGGGCCAGATTGTTGAAACCTTCGCTCAAGTCCTGAGCAATCTCTTTGGTAACGTATTTGGAGCTGCACGATGAGGTCTGACGGGTGAGCAGCAATGTGACTGCAGTTAGCACGAGCCATCGTACTTGAGTGCTTATCATCATGGTGGTAAACTGAGAAGATACTGAACAAATGAAAGGATTATTTGTCAAATTTATCAGCTAGTTATATGGGATTTGCGAGTGGCGGGTCTGCCTAGAATGTGATAAGGTTTGGCAGTGGGCCCTGAACTTTTATAAGAATCAGAATTGATCCGGAAGTAGTTTTTGCAACAACAAGCCCAGTCCCTGTGTGGGACTCCAAACAGATCTAATACGAAGGCACACTGCAATGCACTGGCGTGAAGGTCCAAAAGATTTTACAGGCCGCCTGTAAAACCCATCTACCAGTTCGGGCCCGAATGGTATTCCTTTAATTGTTCTCAAAAATGTTGTACTACTTTGTCTTTACCTTTGTCAATCCTATTCAATCTATTGTAACGCTCATTCAATTTATTGTCACGTTATTAGAAAAAAATCATACATTTTTCCTGTCAAGTAAGGTAATGAGCAAAACACAGTGCCGTAGCATGTGGTTGGCCAGGTTGGCCTCCACCAAGGGCGCCATGCCTTAGAGAGGGCGAGTGGGGGGTTGCCGAAATCCAGTATTATGACAAATTATTCTCAAATTCACTGATTCAAAGTGATTCAAATTTAAGCTCTTATCAGACGATTATCTCGGGGATTACATCTATGATCGATCGTATGACTGTCAATAACTGATACATGTACCAGAACGTCAGCCCAGGGGCATGTTCCCCTAATTTGGAAGATTCGTGCCTTCACTGCCTTTTTCATCATTTGCCTGAAGGAAAAGGAAGTAATAAAATAGAAAGGAACAGGAAATGCTAATAGAAAGGAGCATGGAGCAAGCTTCTGGGGATGGACCCCAAGATGAAGACTTCAATAAGCCAAAGGCTGGTCTTCATTAACCAAATTAATCAATTTCACCAAACTCTTGTCAGATCCACTCCAAAAATGTATGTACGTTGATCCGAATAGTTCCGTTGGTCATTATGGCCATCAATCAATCTACTTCGGAATTGTTTTCTCGTAAACATTCAGCAATTGCCTTTGACTATACTATACTTTTGGATCAACCATATTACGTAGAGAAACTCTTATCTAGGATCTAGGTGTATTATTAGACACTTAGTTGACGTTTAATGAACACGTTGCTTTCATAATCTCCAAAGCCTCCCGCACATTGGGTTTTATTTTTCGAATAGCAAGGAATTTTAATGATGTCCACTGTTCAAAGGCTCTATACTGCTTTATTGTAAGATCAACTTTAGAATGTACATCTGTATAGTTTGGGCACCTTACTATCAGAATAATATTTCCCGTATTGAATTAGTTCGGCGTAAATTCTTCCGGTTCGCTTTACGTCACCTCCCGTGGAGAAACCCTGTCAATTGGCCTAGTATTGAGGACCGCTGTAGGTCAATTGAGGTAGATTTACTAACCGTTCGCCGTGCTACTGCCCGTGCGTTATTTGTAGCAGTTCTTTTGCATTTGAACATTGACTGCCATCCTCTTCGATCTAGACTATTCCTTTTCCTCCGCGGTGCCCGAACGAATTACGGGCACAACGAACCATTTTTGAGTATTTTTACAGAATAATCAATCGCTTTCGAATTTCATTCGTAACACTCTTCGTAAAAGTTTTTCCCTCGCGAACTGAAGTGTCCAATTTGGAAGGCTTATCGCTTATCCCTGCTGACAATCTCTTGAAAATTTGTCAGGGAATGTTTCTAGAAAATTTCGTGGAGCTACTATTTCCCAAATTTGAATTAAGTTTTAAATATTGAACTATTGTACAACTGAAATTTTTGCTTCTCAGTACCTCTCTCTCTAATGATTTGAGGCATGAAGGAACCGAATTCTGAAATTTTCTAACGATCGTTTTGATATAATAAAAAGTATATATAACCGCATAAAATTTTGAAGGAAAGTCTTATTACTCCTTTTTGAAGTAATACAAATTCCATACAAAAATTACCATTTTGGGAGAGCAGACAACGACATACTTTCTCGTTGCGCACGTTAGGAAAGGAACGATGAGAGCGATCAATTTTGTATCTAGCTTGGCACTAGAAAGAGGTCTCCAGGAGTCTCCAGTAGCCTTGCGAGCAAAGGCGTATGATTGTCAATCCGGAGATGGCGAGTTCGATTCTCGGTCCGGTCTAGAATGTTTTCGGGTTGGAAAGTTTTTCGACTCCGGATATTCTTTCAGGAAATAATCCGGATATTCTTCCAGATATTCGTCCAAGAATTCCTCCGATATTCCTTCAGATATGCCTTCGGATATTCCATCAGGAATTACTCTTGAATTCCTCCAGGAAGTTCACTGGATATTTCTCCATGAATTCGTCCGGATATTCCTCTAGGAGTGCCTTCGGATGTTTCTACAATCCTCCAGGCATACATACCTCCGATTAATCCTCCAAATATTGCTTCGGATATTCTTCCAGGAATTCATCCGGATGTTCGTCCAAGAGCTCCTTTGGATATTTATCCAGAAGTTCCTCTGGATATTCCTCCAGAAATTCTTCCGACTATTCCTCCAGAAATTCTTTCGGCTATTCCTCCAGGAATTCTTCCGGATATTCCTCCAGTAATTCCTTCGAATTATCCGCCAGAATGTCTGGATATCCTCTCAGGAACGCCTCCGAATATTCGACCAGGAATAAAATCTTCCAGTTATGCCTCCAGGTATTTTTCCGGATATTCCTCCATATATTCCTTCGGATATGCCTTCAGGAATTCTTCCGGATATTCTTCCAGGAATTTCACTGGATATTCCTCCAAGAGTTCATCCGGAAATTCTTCCAGGCATAATCCGAATAATCCTCCAAGTATTCCTTTGGATAGTCCCAGGGAATCAATATTCGAGCAACACCCAAAAATGTACTCTTTGTCAACAACAGAGTTTGTTACTGACAAACACACCTCGCAACAAGCCTTTATCAGAACCCTAACACAATATGACAAGAATCATTTGCCTTGCATGCTTTGATATTTCCGAGAATATGATGCTTTTTTGTAATCAGAGATATATTATTGAAAGCAGAAACTACGATAACATAAAACCAAAATTTGCTGTTGAGATAATGCAAAATAACAGAATGAAAAGTTAGCAACGAAATTGTCGTCTTTTTTGTTGCTGAAAAAAAAGTCGGATCTTTGTCATTATTATCTCCGAAAAAACAAGACTTGTCGTTGGTTCTCTTTTGTCGCATGCATGCGCAACCAAGAAAAAAATATTCCTTGGAATTTTTCTACAAATAATCCTCAAGAAATGCTACCAGATATTTCTCCATGAAATTCTCCGAATATTTCTATAAATATTACTTCGGACATTCCTCCAGGAATTCTTCCGGATATTCCTCCAGGAGTGCCTTTGATTATTCCTTCAGATATTCCTTCGGATATTTCTCCATGAATTCTCTGGGATATTCTACCAGCCGAATATTCCTTCAGGAATACCTTGGAATATTGCTCTAAATATTCCTTCGGATATTCCTCCGGAAATACATCCGAATATTCGGTTTTCAGGATATTCATCGAGGAATTCTTCCAGATATTCCTCCAGGAATTCCACTGGATATTGGTTCAGGAATTCTAATAGAAATTTCTTTCGATATTCCTCCAATAATTCTTTGGATATTCCTCATTTGTCTTATTCGTCTTATTTGTCCTTTTTGTCTTCTTTGTTCAATTTGTCTTATTTGTCTGTGTTGTCTCGTTTGCCTTTTTTGTCTTATCTATCTTATTTGTCTAATTTGTGTATTTTGTCTAGTTTGTCTTATTTGTCTTATTTGTCTATTTGTCTTATTTTTCTTATTTTTCTTATTTAAGATCCAAGACAAATCAGTTTTTCCTAGCGGCAGCTTCTAGTGACTACGATGTTATTGTCCTTAAGGAAACGTGGCTTCGAGACGACGTCAGCAATACAGAATTATCGTCAAACTATGATATTTATCGTTGTGATTGTAACAGTGCCACTAGTCGATTCCAGAGATGTTGAGGCACACTGATTGCCGTTGGTGCGATTTGCTTGAAAAAGTTGTCGTAAGGCTCTCTTTTCCATCTCGAAACGTCTACATTTGTGGAATTTATTTAAGGCTCAACAGTGAGCCTGATAAATATATCGCCCATTCCGACTGCGTTCAACAAATCATGAGCATGGCAGCCGACACCGACTCCGTCATGATTGTCGGTGACTATAATCTACCCAGGTTACAATGGTCATACGATGAAGATACTGATTCTTACCTGCCAACTAAGGCATCCACCGAACAAGAGCTTGTATTCACTGAAAACATGATTGCCAGCGGACTGCATCAAATTTGTGACGTTCGTAATATCAACAGCAGAGTTCTTGACTTGGCTTTTGTGAGCAGCAGTAACGAAATCAAGCTGATCGAAGCCCCAGTTACGATCTTACCGTCTGACCGGCACCACAAACCGTTTATTCTACGTTATACAGCACTAAGTACATCGCGGATCCCGGAAACGATCGCAGAAGACCAGGATCTTGACTTCAAACACTGCAACTACGATGCTGTCACCGAGGAGTTACGCTTGATAAACTGGGAGGAACTTTTCCGTGACGCTGATACCAACACCGCCGTATCCTTATTCTACGATGTACTCTTCGGCATAATCGGTAGACACACTCCACTCCGAAGAAACTGTCCTCGTAATTCGTACAACTATCCATGGTGGAACGCCGAGCTTCGATACCGGCGTAACGTTCTTTGAAAAGCTCGCCGACGTTTTTTTCGACACCGTTCTGATGAAAACAAGACAGTTCTTAGAATGCTTGAAGCAGAAAATGACGATTGTTTTTCCTCCTCTTTCCGTGATTATATTTTTCGTGTTGAAGATGCGGTCAAATCAGATCCTTCTTGTTTTTGGCATAACAAACAAACAACATATCCCGCCGGATATGTCTTTCGGTGACGAAACTAGCATAGGCGAGTCCGACTCTGCCAAACTCTTCGCAAAATTCTTCAAGACTGTCTACAACACTGACCCTCCACGAACTCTTCCGGAATAATTTGCTTAACATGCTTCCATCCTACGACATCAACCTCCCATGCCCATCATTCACCGTAGCAGACGGTGTTAGATCACTGAGCTCTGTCGATGCTTGCCAAGGTGCTTGAGCTTTTAATCCACGATATGATGTACTCCGTTGCAAGATCTATAATTTCGCAATACCAACACGGTTTTGTAAAAAAACCGTTCGACCACAACTAACTTAATGGTGTATACTAGCACGCTCAACTCTTGCTTGGACAAACGTTGCCAGGTCGACAGTTTCTCCAAAGCTTTTGACAAAGTGCCTCACGACTTAACTATAAGAAAGCTCGAACGGTTAGGGTTTCCAGCATGGCTTCTCAACTGGTTGCGCTCCTATTTATTTGGAAGATCTGCCTACGTGAAACTCATGTCCACGGAGTCAAACCGCTTCGCCACACCTTCCGATGTTCCACAAGGAAGTCCCCTTGGGCCTCTGATTTTCATACTGTTTGTCAACGACCTGAATTACCATCTGTGCTGTCATCACCTAATGTACGTCGATGACTTGAAAATCAACCGTGTCGTCATTACACTGATTGACTGTCCTGCTCTACAGCAAGATATCGATGCCATAGCTAATTGGTGTATTTCGAACGGGATGGAAATGAACACAATGAAGTGCAAGGTTATAAGCTTTACCAGAAGTAGAAGGCAGCTGAGTTTTGAATACGCTGTAAACGATGCAACATTGGAACGAGTATCATCCATCAAAGACCTTGGCGTAATAATGGACAGCAAGCTAAACTTCAACGAGCATATTACCACGACAGACGCAAAGGCTTTCGCTGTACTCGGCTTCATTCGTCGCAACGCATCCGAGTTACTTGACGTGTACGCGCTGAAGTACTGTACTGTTCGCTTGTTCGAAGTATTCTAGAATATGGTGTGCAAGTCTGGGCTCCTTACCAGGAAACGCACATCACTAGAATTGAAAGAGTTCAACGTTGCTTCCTCCGTTTCGCTTTACGACGACTACCGTGGAACAATCCAATAAGGTTGCCCCCGTACGAAAACCGGCTCCAGCTAATACGATTGGAGTCTCTACGAAAACGACGCATATTTCTGCAAACAATGTTCGCCTTTGACATAATTAGCAACCGAATAGACTGTCCCGATCTTCTACAACACGTGAATGTCTTTGTTCCTGCTTGCAACTCACACCCGCGTTTGCTGTTTTGGGCTGCACGCCATCGCACAACTTTCGGACAAAACAACTCGCTTGAGAGATGTTTTGCGCTTCTAAACGGTATTGAAGGCTTTGATTTCAATGTGAGTAGAATTTATTTTAAATGTTTGTTAGGGAAGATCCATTAATTACGTAACGCAAAAATTGCCCATTTTCTACCACCCTCCCCTCTATGTCACTCTTATTGTATGAAGCATCTGAAAATTTTGTATGGATCGTCACACTTCGCTCAACCCCCCCTCCCCCTCTAAGCGTTACGTACTTTGTGGACGTTTCCTTATTAGGAGAACCAGATATGTAAGTTTTAATCAGTCTGTACAGTCATAGCTGAAGGCAAAGTGAAATAAAGAAATATTTGTCTTGTTTGTCTAATTTGTCTTATTTGCCCCATTTGGCTCCTTGGTCTTATTTGTCTTATTTGTCTTATTTTTCTTATTTGTCTTATTTGTCTTATTTGTCTTATTTTTCTTATTTGTCTTATTTGTTTAATTTTTCTTATTTGTCTTATTTGTCTTATTTGTCTCATTTGTCTTCTTTGTCTTATTTGTCCTATTTGTCTTTTTAGTCTTATTTGTCTTATTTGTCGTATTTTCTTATTTGTCTTTTGTATTTCACATCCTTGCTTCAGCAGCACCATGATCATCACTAGAATCCTGCTTATTTGTGGTAGAATAAATCTTTTCTGATATTTTCCAATGTTGTTCCATAGAAAACCGCCCATGTATTACAAAATCAGCTGGAGTTTGTTTATTTTCTGATCTCCTCAATCCGTGATTGGTCGGCGCTGCTGTTTTTCGCTCGTCGATCCGCTGCACGAGTGAATAATTTCTTCCCCATTGTTGCCAGTCCCTTTTGCTCTCCGTTTAGGGGAGAACAGTGCATAATCACCCGGAGGCGCTTATTTTAAAAAGTCAAAAGTAACGTCGTCCAGCTGCGGGCCCGGACCTGGTTGCCATCTACAATCAATCAATTACGGGATCGGGCACGCCACGTATTGCTCCTTGAATCTGGATACCGGACTGGTACCAGTGAAAGCCTTTTCCACGGTAAACCATCGCCACACACTGGATTTCGGTCCAAGTCGGACTTGCTAGAGACTCCAGAAGGGCTCGATGAACGCTAGCCCCTCGATCGTAGACTCAGCTACGCCCTCTGTACCGGTTTGGAACCGGTTACTGGATGGCAACCACCCGTCTAAAGCACTCACTGCTCTGCCTCGCCACCAAGCAACCATCATACCACGCCGTCGGCCTATAACTACTCGCCATCAGGGGCCATAATCAAGACCTCACCGGCAACAGCAGATACCATAATAGTCTTTATAAACCGTTTTACTATTTCGCTCGCTCTTCCGTACCCTAAAGGGGACAATCAAGCCTTGATCATTATTGAATGCTATTGAACAAATTTGTTCTGGTTTTCTCTCCTCGTTCAGAACTTTTAGCTTTTTTTTTACATAATCTTTATTTGAGAGGTTTTCAGCCCTTGGCTGGCTCACCTCTAAAAACTGATAGCTGTCGATTCGAATCCAGCTCCTGCTAAAGGTGAGTTACTTATGAAGTTTGTGTAATGGTGTTAGTAGCGTAATCGACCCCTTGCTCAGTATAGTTTCCCCATCCCGATTGAACAGCTACGAGCTACAAACTATCTGGGGAGATTGACATCCCTGAGAGAAGGTTTGATAAGGGCGGGTACCTCGCGGGAGGGGTTTTCGTAAAAAGGGTACGAAAACAGTGATTTTTTATGCTTATTATGCTTACATCTGGATTTTCTGAACTGCACATTTTCAAAAAGGTTATGCAGGAAGGCGTGTGCTTTGATATGAGGCATTGATTAGTTTAGAATTTGGTTGATTAGTTAGGAATTTGTAAATATGATGTCTTTAGCAACGATCGTCTAATGGGAGTGGACTGCCCTGTGATGGGAGAGTAATTAGGAATTTTACAAATAGGTGAGGCTAGTGTGCTTGCAATATCCTAATATGTGTGAAATATGGCTGTAGCTTGATCTTTTGTAGATCCTTTGATACCTACACTCAAGTTGTATTCGGCAAAGTTGTTCAGGATGTCCAGGACTACAAAGCGGTGCTCAGTATAATGAGTACTTCTTTCAGAAGGCGGCGCTAGTGAGCAGTTATATTTGAGTGTATTGTTCCATGTAAGATCTGGTGTATTTGAGGCGTAGTATTTTTGGCAAACATGAATGTTGCGGTAGGGTATTCCAAAGGTTTTATTTTCATTCGACTTGCACTAGTAATGCAAATATTAGAATGCGTTCACAGTATACCTTCTCGGCCATCCAAGAATTCCCTGGAGTTAAGGCTTTTGGGTCTACACGCGTAGAAAAGGTCAGCCAGTCCGTTTCAAATATGGTACATGCTCTTAGTGATACCAAGATTTGAATGGGTCCACAATATATGTTCTTGGTCATCCAAGAATTCCCTGGAGTTAAGGCCTGTGAATCTATAAGCGTAACCAGAGATCTGCACGCCTATTTCAAATGTTGTAGATACTCTCAGTGATACCAAGATTTCAATGCGTTTACAGTATATGTTCTCGGCCATCCAAGAAATCTCAGGATTTAAGACCTTTGAGTCTACACGCGTAACTTAAGGTCAGCCATTCTGTTTCAAATATGGTACATGCTCTTAGTGATACCAAGATTAATATGCGTCCACAATATATGTTCTTGGCCATCCAAGAATTCCCTGGAGTTGTGGCTTTTGGGTCTACACGCGTAACCAAAGGTCAGCCATTTTGTTTTAAATATGGGACATGCTCTTAGTAATACCAAGATTAAAATGCGTCCACAATATATGTTCTTGGCCATTGAAGATTTCCCTGGAGTTAAGGCCTTTGGGTCTACACACGTAACCAAAGGTCAGCCAGTCCGTTTCAAATATGGTGATGAAATGAATAAAACGCGTTAGTACCTAGGTAAAAAGGCGTTTACAATATATGTCCTGGACCATCTAAGAAACCCCCTAAAGTTAAGACATTTGGGTCTACACACGCAACCGAAGATCAGTCAGCCTGTTTCATATTTGGTACATATTCTTAGTTTTACTGGACGAATTTCGCGCCAACCCTTCTATGGGGCTGGCAGCACCATCTCAGAATCGAATGAAACTTGGTGGACATAAAGATATGGTATTTCTAAACCACTCTGCATACTTAGTTTTTCAAAAATTGTCAAGAGTAACATTTGATGAGGGCCTTTTTTTGCATCATTTTTTTTAAATCGATGTTAGAGATGACAAGACTTACAAAAAAGTGTTGTATGGCGGACTGTCGTGAAATTCCCAGAAGTTTTTTGGAAAAATATCCAAAAAATAAAATACCGATTTCTACACTGAAAAAAATTAGTTTTAAAAATTAAAATCGATATTACAAAAAAACCTCATCTCAGAAATCCATGAAATTTTTTCTGCAGATAGGTATTTTAATTATCTAACTTTTCTGGAAATAATGTTCCTGTGACATATTTAAGGAAAAAAAAGTTTTTCTACCAAAAACTTTTTTCATGTCCATATTGAGTGAAAATTTATCAGCGTGTTTTATGCCTACTGCGCCAATTATAGGTTCAGCAGCCTATCATCAACCAACGACACATTTTGGACGTATAAAAATTTGTTTGGGAAGCAATTTAGCATAATCTAACATAATTGTGGACCAACATTTGAAAAGGGTTTATGTTTAAAATTGACTTTTTGTATCGAAGTAACTTAAAAACAATTACAAAAAAAATAATTACTTTGAAAACGGGCAATGTTGCCGAAACGAAACTGAAGTGATATTTAATTGTAATAGTGGAAAAGAAGATGTTGTTTTTCAGCAAAGGCTAACCACTGAACGGTGTAATTTAGAAACCGTTATAAAGCCTGTAGATGATTTTGTATCGTATTTTATTCAAAAAATTGATAAACTTATAACTTATGACATTATTTGCAAACAGCAATACACTTGTACTGTTAGATCACTCTGAAAATTATTCATTCATTATCCACAATGCTGCTCAAGGTAGGAATAATTCCCAGGCAACAATACATCCATTCGAAGTTTACTTTAAAAGAAACGGTTAATTAGAAAACGTTAGCTTTATTAATCAGAAGTAATGACCCATGACACAAAAGCTTTTTGAAACAGTCGATCGATTTTACAAAAATTACTTTTGTGTCTGGGTGAGCTGCAGCACATTATAAAAATAAAAGGAACTTTGCAAGTCTGTATAATTTAAATTCAAAACATGGCTTAGAAGCAGAATGGCACTTTTTTACAACATCGCACGGAAAAGGCCCTTGCGAAGCTATTGGTGGCACTCTCAAACGAATGGCAAAACGAGCAACTCTTGCCAAAGATTATGGAAATACTATCAAGACTCCTCGGGAGTTGTACGAATGGGCGAATGGACACGTTTTCAATCAAACAAAATATCACTATATTACATTTCTGTTATATCACGAATGAGAAATACCGCCATCGGGGTGGCAATGGGTCTGGGGGTGAGAATGGGTCATCGCTCTCACCGCGAGCATGGAGGGCGTAGAGCAAGATCGTTCTAAAAGGTCTCTTATATTTTTGTCTTCTTGCCCTCAGATACATCCATTCTACAAGCATTCTAAGTAGTTGAAACAGTGACCCATTCTCGCCCCCATTTGACCCATTGTCACCCCCGACGACGGTACTCAACAAGAGTTTGATGAACTTTTCAAAAAAGCAAAAACTATAATTGGCACACAAAAGCTTCATTCTTTTATACCAATTGCTCATAATAAAATCCTGGCTAAAAAATACTCCAACTCAGATGAAGACCCAAAAGTCTTTGAATTGTTCGACTAAGTTTATAAATTAATGAGTATTCAAGTAGAAATAAGATTTAAATGTAGTAACGAATAAAATTGAAGAAAAATTTTTAAAAAAATGCGAAAAATTTATTATTATTTAAATGTGCGTTTACCGGAAATCCCCCTAATGAAATTACCTACCGAGCTTCATCGTTTGGAATCAAAATGTTTATCTGATAAAAAAAAAACGACCTCCAATTTTTTTTTACCAGACCAATTTTAATCTTTACATTCATTAATTTATTTTCTCGGTGAACGAAACGCTCTTTTATGTTTCAGACTTCATAGTTCAGACAAATTTACAATAGTCCAAAAACATCACAATTTTGTAAATCTGGTCATTTGTGTGTAACATTGATATAAGCAATCTAGGAAAATATACGCCCTTTTCAAATATTGGTCCACATTAATGTTAAATTATGCTAAATTGCTTCCTAAACAAATTTTTATACGTCCAAAATGTGTCGTTGGTTGATGATAGGCTGCTGAACCTATAATTGGCGCAGTAGGCATAAAACACGCTGATAAATTTTCACTCAATATGGACATGAAAAAAGTTTTTGTTAAAAAAACTTTTTTTCCTTAAATATGTCACAGGAACATTATTCCCAAAAAAGTTAGATAATTAAAATACCTATCTGCAGAAAAAATTTCATCGATTTCTGAGATGAGGTTTTTTTGTAATATCGATTTTAATTTTTAAAACTATTTTTTTTCAGTGTAGAAATCGGTATTTTATTTTTTGGATATTTTTCCAAAAACTTCTGGGAATTTCACGACAGTCCGCCATACAACACTTTTTTGTAGGTCTTGTCATTTTAGAGTTACATCGATTTATAAAAAATCCATGAAAAAAAATTAGGCCCTCAACAAATGTTACTCTTGACAATTTTTGAAAAACTAAGTATGCAGAGTGGCTTAGAAATACCATATCTTTATGCCCACCAAGTTTCATTCGATTCTGAGATGGTGCTGCCAACCGCTGGTCGAGTTGGCGCGAAATTCGTCAATGGTTAGAATGTGTTCACTTTATATATTCTTGGAATTCCTGCTATAATATTATAATAATATTAGCCATATTATATTACAATAAAAAATTTACAAACATACAAATATAAACAGTTTACAATACATTCAACAAATTAAAATGATTGAAGATCTCTCTGTGCCCCGAGAGAAACGTCCAATGTGTTGCCCATTGCGAGATGTGATGAGGTTTCATTATAAGAGCATTACAAGGCGCCAGTTATGAATTTCGATAGTCCAGTTCGCTGAGTGTAGCTCTATTTGGTGTATAAGATTCAGATCCTATTTGGGCACCTGAAATTATTTGTGCCATGTGGCACCAACAATATAGAGTCTGTGTCTGGGAATCTCTCTTATCTATAATTTTTATTGCCTATCTTCAGGTCTAAACACAGAACATTTAGAAATGGTACGTACACAATTCCGTTCAACATTTATCACTTAGGAGGAGTAAAATAAAATAAACCGTAACATTCCTTGGAGGTAAGGCCCTCTAGATGCTCTTAGTGATATCAAGATTATAATGCGTTCACAGAATATGTTCGTGGCCATTCAAGGAATTTCTTAACCCTTTCCAGGACGGATGTGTCATATATGCCCAGCGTTTAAGATTAACTGTGCAAAATCATAAAAGAGAGATAGGTCCCCACTTTCTTCAGCAAAACTGTTCACCAGAATGTTCACTTTGCAGGAAAAAATATCGGGTGTCAAGTTTGACTATACCCTGAAGAGCTAAATATCCGAAAGTTTGGGAAGATTTCGCTTTTGAGAGCATACAAATTAATCTGACATTTTTTAATTTATAAAAACATTGTTTGATAGCTCTGAATACTCAAAAGAGTTGAGCCATCCTGAACGTTCAAGGTACTCCAAAACGTTCTCAAGTGCAGCCCCGGTACCTACCGGATCAATCAAGGCTTTGGCAAGGCTTTCTTCATCGTCGGTGTACATCCAATTCGGTTCAATAAGCATATACGCATCATGCAAACCCCATTTCTCTTGAATACGTGATGCTCAAGGTACTCCAAAACGTTCTGGAGCTCAGCTAACGGTATCTACCGGATTTATCAAGGCTTTTGCAATGTCCTCATCGTCGGTATTTACCCAATTCGGAATAATAAGCATATGATCCCAATTTCCAAAATACCAAAAATTACGAAAATCGGTTGGAAAATTAAAAAAATGGCAGCCTTACAAAATCATATTGACCCTAGAGCACAGACAAAAGGTTAACATAACCTTAAGCATATTTTTTTCATTATTTTGAAAAACTAATACGATTTTTCTACCATTGAAGAACATTACTATTAAACCATTTGTTTGAGTAACATTTTTGGCCAAATGAATTTTTTATATATTTTGAATCCTCGTCCAAAAATACGTATTCTGGTAAAAACACGAAAAAACATTGTATTAAAGGGATATATGCAGTTTCTCAAACAAACTATTCTGTGTTTGGCATACACAACTGTTAACGTTAATGGTATTTATTTCAAATTTAGTTTTGTAATTGAAGCATTACTGTTTTATGAGTTTGCCTTCTATATTAATCATTCTATCTATTGGTCTTTCCAATAATATAAGTTTCCGTATTCTGATTTATATTGCAATGCTCACAATCAATTAGTGGTAATTCCCAGGGTTTTTTTATGACTGACTTGCATTTCTAATGATTCCATCTGGATATGCCACTACTTGCACTTTATAGAGATTCCAGACAATAACAAACATTCTGCATACTGATGCAGCTCGGCAGTTGTGTTATTGCTCTTCTACCGGTTTATTGACACACGTCACTATCAGCTAGTAGGAAATGCTTTCAAAGTCATCACTTTACACTATCACAACATGAGCATTCTTGGGCTCGAGCGATCAAACCAGTTCGTTCCGTCAGCTAAATACCGCATTTCTATCGCGTGGCCCTGAATAGTTGTTCCCGTATTACGGTCATTCAGATCTTTTACCTGAAAGCACTGCCCAAAATCACAACACTATTCCATTCACCTCTGTTCCGCTTTGTGGTTTTCATTTAAATTACCTTCGAATAACAATATAAATCGCTTTCGGCTAATGGTGTGGCATCGCTTTCGACCGCTTCCAGGTTTTTGTGGAAAACTAACACCGAATCCGAAGCACGCTTGCGTTGTTCCGTTTCCAGCTGATTGTTTTGGTTAACTGAAGAACATTTCCACAGCGAACACGTTCTGAACCTAGGCGCATAGTGCATGTGACTCTCGTGAGAGAACAACGTGCTTTTTGGGGGGAGATGGTATGGGATGCATTATGCATTTATGTATTGAAGTAAACGAGGTGTGTTGCGGATGAGACAGACAATTACCTTCAAAGTAAACATGACTCAGTTTCAGAACATGTCTTCCTGGTTCCTACGCTACAGTTCCTTTTGATTTCCACTAGGGTTTATTTGCAAACAACCATTAAATGCATAAATAGTTCCATAATCAGATATTTAAGTAATCTTTTAAAAATGTTGTTGCTAATTACTAAAAATTGTAAATTAAGAACACAGTTTCGTTTTGGTGTGATATCCATATACCTCTCAACGAGCTACATGCATGCCTTCTAGAACGGGTTTCCTCTATAGAGGTGCTAGTTGAAGGTGGGTGTGAGTTGTTTAAGTCATTCTCCCACTTTGACGATAATGTTGATTTTCTCAACCAATCGAAGCCCAACTATGCCCCATTGTCTAAGTTCGCGGTGTGCTGATTAATAGAAAGAAAGGCTTGATTAAAACTATTCTCACACCGATGAGAGCGTTTCGATTTGTAGCTGATTGTATGCAATTACCTACACAACCCCTATATGTCGTGTCATTCGTAGTCTTCATCTATTCAATGTGACGTCATTATTTTGAAGCCGCATAATATATAAAATGCAATACATCAATCACATCTATAAAGAATAAATATTCATCATTTTTAAAATCCTTTGACATTTTTCCTTTAACAAAGTACACTGACCCCACATATATGGGTCACTTTGTAACAATAACAAGTCACTCCATTTTGCATGATGAACAAATGGAAGTGATCCATATTAGTGTGTGACCCATGATTGTGGGGTCAGTGTAGTATAATATTGAACATTGCAGAATGACTAAATCGCTTAAAGTTTGCCATTCATTGTGTTTGAAACTCTACTTTCGAAATAAGTCATAGACATTTGATTTTGCTTCAGTCGAAAAGAGTAATATAGCCACATGTACACATATTAATATTGTGAAGCTTTTATCATAAATGTTACAAACTACTGCATTCGACTAGTGATTAGTGATAATTGGATCTAATCCTTGGTCGATCATTTAAGTCAACTGTTAACTGTTGACAATTTTTAGGCTCAACTAAATAACATAACTTAACACCATGAAAAAACTTCGTTTTTGAAGAAAAAAATCAATTAGTGTTACATATAAAGTAAATAGAGCATGGTTTGAAATTTTCGTGGTCATTCCGTGCCGATAGTTCGAACGAGCCAGACGTGTGTGCTGTGTCTCATCGCGGATTGTGTTCGGTAGTGAAAGGCTATTGTGTGGTGCGCTCCTACCTACGGATCCAAGGCGATCACTGTCGGCGAGTGAAGTAGCTGCTTCTGGCGACGCCAGTGAAGCAGGCTATTGTTACCGCTGCTACCTACAGCAGCAGGGGCAGATAAGTGGCAAAACTTTTTATTGTTCTCCCTTCTGGTTGATACAGAGTGGGACTGCTTAGAATTAACCGAATTATTTTTTTTTAAGTTTTTTTTCTAATTTGCTATTAGTTTTAAGTTAGTATAAGCAAAATTATCCTTCCACCTTGCGGGGTGAGAATGGAGGCGGAGACTGGAGAAGGCAATGTGCCTGCTAAAGATGGAGGGCGCACTCGATTGTACCATGCGGCTTCGCCTGGGCCTTGGGTTGTTTACTTTCGGCAGAAAGTAAAAGCCCTAGATTTTCTCGGCATTAAACGAGATTTGACGCGTCGTTTTCCGAAGCTTGATTTTAGCCAGATCAACAGGAACAAACTACGCATCACCGCACCTACATACCAGGTGGCAAATGAAATTGCTGGCGACAGGGCGTAC
This sequence comes from Armigeres subalbatus, assembly GCF_024139115.2. Lineage (NCBI taxonomy): Eukaryota > Metazoa > Arthropoda > Insecta > Diptera > Culicidae > Armigeres > Armigeres subalbatus. Next base: position 303,297,575 of record NC_085140.1, on the reverse strand, counting down.
AATGTTGAATATATGGTTTATGTCCCTCGCGGGAGGTCGAAATTGAAGGTGTGGTCAACGCAGCGAGCCTGACTTGCAAGGATGTACTTGCGGAAAAGGCCGTCTAAAGAATGCAATGGAGTCTACCGTGGATATTCTGGACTGCAAGGAATTGCATTCAGCAGCCACGGTAGATGGAAAGAAGATATATTCCAAATCAGGTTCGCTTCGGGTGACGTTCGCCGGTTCGATGCTCCCAAAATATGTTGATATTGAAAACATGCTATTTCCGGTGCGTCTTTTTTGTGCCAAGGGTATTTAATTGTACAAATTGCAAACAACTTGGTCACACTGCCGAGTTTTGTGACAACAAACCACGTTGTGGCAAATGTTCTGAAAGGCATCGGGAGGAGTCCTGCCTGCAACACGCAACAAAATGTGCTTATTGTGGTTTGAATCCTCCCCATGGTTTGCAGGAATGCCCGGTGTTCAAAAAGCGCACCCAAAAAGTGAAGCGCTCGTTGGTACAGCGCTCCAAGCAGTCGTATGCGGAAATGGTTAAGTCGCAAGACACATCCGCCACAGCCACTGCATCGACTGCTATTTCAGCCACCGTTCGTGTAAGTGATTATTATGATTCCATATCCATTGATGAATTGGACTCTGACGCAGCCGATATGGATGATCCTGCGGAGGTACACGTGCCCGAAAAGAGGAAGCAATTTTCTTCCCCGGGATCGCGCCGCAAGAGAACAAAATCATCCATAAAGCTTGGCAAAATCTGAAGGTAATGGGGTTTATTTAAAATTCCGAAGCAACCTGTCCCTACTGCTTCTTTTGATCCTAGTTGCAGTAAGGCATTCCGCCATTGCCAAAATCCGATGTTTCGAAGAAACATCCGGCTAGAGAATCAACGAAAGAAAAAAAGTAATTCGCACTTCTAGTAAAAGTATTCCGTCCAAGCGAGGATTGATCTCCTTTAAGGACCTTGTGGACCGTTTTTGAATTTATTCAATATTCCGAATTCATTGAGGCCTATCATTGACCTTTTTATACCAACAGTGGAAAGTTATCTGAAGCAATTGACTGTTTCATGGCCCCTTCTTGCAGGAATTGTATCTTTCGATGGATAATACGGCCAATACCCAAGATACAATCACTGTGCTGCAGTGGAACTGTCATAGTCTGAAAAATAAATTAGACGTGTTCAAGTTTTTGATTCGCAATTCCGATTGCGATATATTTGCACTCTGTGAAACATGGCTTTCTTCTGAAGATGAAATCAACTTCCACGATTTTAATATTATTCGCCAAGATCGGGATGATCATTATGGTGGCGTTCTTTTGGGGATCACAAAATGCTACTCCTTCTACAAAATTCCCATTCCGACTGTTCCCGGCTTAGAAATCGTCGCATGCCAAGTAAATGTGAAGAATAAAGATCTTTGCATAGCTTCAGTGTACATTCCTCCAAATGCCTCTATTAATCGTCGACATTTTTGGAGCGCAGTCTCCCTCCTATCATCTCCAGTATTGATATTGGGTGATATGAACGCACATGGTATTGGATGGGGCGAAACGTATGACGATTATAGAGCGCCTATTTTCTATGATTTGTGTGACGATTTCAATTTGAATATTTTGAACACTGGTGAAGTAACTCGAATAGGACCAAATGGTCAACAAAGCCGTATTGATCTGTCTTTATGTTCAAATTCACTATCATTAGATTGCACGTGGAAGGTAATTCAAGATCCCCATGGTAGTGATCATATGCCGATAGTTACCACAATTAAAAGTAGCTATCAACAATCTGAGCCAGTTAATGTTCCTTTCGACCTCACGAAAACATTGACTGGCCAAAATTCATCGGCGGTAAAATTGGTATTGAATCAACTGATACTCTTCCACCTTTGGATGAATATCGATTCCTTACTGAGTTGATTCAAAAAGCGCACTAGAAGCTCAGAAACGACGCGTTCCAAGTACATCTGTCATAAGAAGACCAGCCACTCCTGGATGGGATGATGAATGTACTAAGTTGTATTCGGAGAAATCTGATGCCTTCAAGGCCTTCCGTAAACACGGAAGGTCCGAGCTTTTGAAGAGTATTTGAGGCTCGAAAGAAAGCTCAAAAATCTTCTCAAGGCAAAAAACGTAGCTACTGGCGACGTTTTGTCGAGGACTATCACGAGAAACCTCAATGACAACACTTTGGAAAACGGCCCGCAACATGCGGAACCGCATTTCCACCAACGAGAGTGAAGAATACTCCAATCGATGGATATTCAACTTCGCAAAAAAGGTCTGTCCAGATTCCGTACCAGCAGAACCGCTATTTCGAGAATCAGTCACTGATCCCGGTTCTTTGGGTGGACCATTCTCAATGCTGGAACTTTCTATGTCTCTTCTTTCATCGAATAACTCTGCTCCGGGATGCGATAACATCAAATTCAATCTTCTGAAAAACCTCCCAGATATCGCAAAAGACGATTACTTGACCTGTACAACTGTTTCATGGAGTACAACATTGTGCCACCTGAATGGCGACAGGTCAAAGTAATAGCTATTCAAAAAGCCTGGGAAACCAGCGTCTAATCACAATTCATACCGACCGATTGCCATGCTATCATGCATGAGAAAATTATTGGAGAAAATGATTCTTTCAAGAGTCGACCATTGGGTCGAAGAAAATGCATTGCTTTCAAATACTCAGTTTGGATTTAGAAAAGGGAAAGGAACAAACGATTGTCTAGCGTTGCTTTCTTCAGATATACAACTGGCCTTTGCGCACAAGGAGCAATTGGCTTCAGTATTCTTGGACATTAAGGGCGCTTTTGATTCAGTTTCCATAGAAGTACTGTCAGGCAATCTGCACAGTAGTGGATTACCAGTTATTTTGAATAATTTCTTGTACAATTTGTTGTCAGAAAAACAAATGAACTTCACACTCGGCACTCTGACAACTTCCAGAAATAGCTACATGGGCCTTCCCCAAGGTTCGTGTTTAAGCCCCTTGCTTTATAATTTCTATGTTAAAGATATTGACAATTGTTTGGAAGGACAATGCACGCTCAGACAACTTGCAGATGATGCCGTGGTCTCTCTAAGAGGTCCATGTGCAGCTGTCTTGTAAGGACCATTACAAAAGTACCCTGGATAATCTGGCTGTTTGGGCCAGACATTTAGGGATCGAGTTTTCACCGCAAAAACTCAATTGGTTGTGTTTACTAAGAAGCGGTATCCTGCTCAACTGAAACTCAAGCTGTTGAATGATGACATCAACCAATCTTTATCTTCTAAATACCTTGGGGTCGTGTTTGATTCCAAATGTACCTGGAAACTCCACATTGAGTATTTGATACAAAAATGCCGGAAAAGGATCCATTTTCTACGTTCTATCTCCGGAACATGGTGGGGTGCTCACCCGGAAGACCTCATCAAACTCTATAGAACGACTATTCTCTCTGTTTTGAAGTATGGCTCCTTCTGCTTCCTCTCAGCAGCTGATTGCCACCTGATCAAATTGGAACGAATTCAGTATCGTTGTTTGCGTATTGCCCTTGGCTGCATGCATTCAACGCATAACATGAGCCTGGAGGTGCTTGCTGGAGTCACTCCTTTAAAGCACCGTTACTGGGAGCTCTCACTTAGAATACTCATCAAATGTGGAACAAGTAACACACTTGTTCTAGATAACTTCGATAATATGCTTGAACTAACTTGTCGTTCAAGATTCCTGAGAGTTTATCTCAACTACATATCGTCAGATCTTTGTCTTCCGTGTTATAATCCCCTCGAGTTCACTTCACCAACGACAGTTCCTCAATTGTATACGATCGGTCCATGAAACGTGCTATTCAAGGCATGCCAGATCATCTTCGACAAATCTCTATTCCCTCACTTTTTTTCTGAAAAATATGAACATGTCAATTGCAACAACAGATATTTCACTGATGTTTCTCGCATTAACGGATCCACTGGCTTCGGTGTTTTCAATGTAAATTCAACCACCTTCCAAAAACTTCAGGAACCGTGTTCGGTTTATGTTGCTGAGCTGGCAGCAATTAACTTCGCTTTGGGGATAATTTCCAATCAGCCCGTAGACCATTATTTCATCTTCTCGGATAGTCTTAGTTCTATCGAGGCACTCCGGTCGATGAAACCTGTTAAGCACGCATCTTACTTTCTTTCAAACATAAGAGAGCAGATGCGTGTTTTGGTCGAAAGATCATTCAAGATTACCTTTGTTTGGGTCCCATCTCACTGCTCAATCTACGGCAATGAGAAGGCAGACTCGCTGGCAAAGGTGGGCGCACAGGAAGGTGAGTTTTATGATAGACAATTCTCGAGCAACGAGTTTTTCCCATTAGTCCGTCAGAGTACTCTTCAAAGTTGGCAAAGGAATTGGACACACAATGAACTTGGACGGTGGCTATTTTCTATAGTTCCAAAAGTTTCTGGGCGAGCGTGGTTCAGAGGTGAGGACTTAAGTCGAGGCTTCATCCGCACGATGTCGAGGCTTATGTCCAATCACTATTCACTAAACGCACATCTGTACAGAATAAACCTTGTCGATAGCAACTTATGTAGGTGCGGTGCCGGTTATGATGACATCGATCACGTAGTTTGGTCCTGCTCGGAAAATGACGCCTCCAGAGAGCAATTATTGGATACCCTTGTGGCCCGAGGTAAACAACCCTTCAGGGAAGTTCGAGGTGTTTTGGGAGATCGTGATGTTGTCTATATGCAGGCCATTTATAGTTTTCTTTGTGCTTCTGACATCAAAATTTAATATTGTGTTTTTTTTTCTTCTTTCTTCTAAGTTTTTTTTTGTTTAGTCTCTGCCTTTTTGTTCCGTAGAGCTCCATAGCTCTTGCCATCCGGAAGATGCTCCCAGTCGAACCATTCCTCGAGCATGACGACACGCCACATCGTCACTGACGCCAAATGCCCGGATGAGAAGCTGAAATTTCCTTATCCCAAATCCTAAGCCCCGTCCATCCTTAAACATTGTAAACTAACCTCGAGTCACCACGAGTACGCTGGCTCCTTCCCCTCTCTTATTAACTGTATAATAAAATGATATTGATTGTATATATCACAAAGAACCATGGCTCCGTAAAGTGTTATACACGCCTGAGCCTACCAAATAAACGAACTTGGAAAAAAAAAAAAATTTTTCGTGGCGATTTTCTATTAAGGGGCAGTGTTACTTCCTGTTGGGAAGTAGGTCAATTACTCATTACTGCATGTACAAAAGAATGTTACTGAACTCGTTTGTCGTTTAGGCATTGTTTTCGAATATGCCCATCACGATTTCTGAAGGAAGGTTAATCGATACAACATTGGAAACAATAAACTCTCCAAAGTGGAGGTGTAGCTTAGTTCATTTGCCTGCATTCGTTCACCTACAGAAAATTCAGCATTCTCGCGGGTGCGTTTCTAATGATCTGTTCAATGTGGAGAGCATAAAAATGCCTTTTGATGTAAATGACGAACAAACATGCAAAACGTTGCATTTTCAGTTAGCTACAGGGTAAGCCAGATATACCCTGACTGGTCTTTCTTTCCAAGTAACATTTCTATTATTATTGCATTCTATTAGCATTTGTGAGCAATAATTTGATCTTTTCATTGGTTTACTTGGGTTTCGCTGCAGTCTTATTGCAGCACTTATCAATATAATTTTTTTACTCTTTATTTACGCGAATTTTTAAATTTTAAGTTCTTCACTCGTCGAGAGTACCAAAGCCAGGACCACTTGGCAGGGGGAGGAGGCAGGATGGCCATCCTCAGGTCCAACCGTGGGACCTTCCATTGGAGGATTTTAATTCAAATAACTCTAATATATGAACATTTTAAAACTTAATACGAACACTTAAAAATTTGAATAGAAATAGTTAATGACTAAAAATGGTCGACGAAAAGGAAACTAAGATGAAATATAACAAACAATAAAGTTAAAATAATCCAATTACAAGAAAAGTAGTAGGGAAAATCCCGGTAAACCTTGGTAGTAGGTTGAAGTAATTGTAGGTCCAGGTGACGTTTAGTGCGCTGCCCTCCGGAGGTACTTGAAATGGCTTGATGTGGGAGACTTTCCCCAATTGTCGTAGTCAGCCTTCAATTTCCTCTAGTCATCCATATTCAGAAAGGAAATCAAATTCCGAAAATGTTCAAATATATCCGATCGTCGTTTGAAGAATACAGAGCGTCGGAAGTTAAATTGAACAAAATTAGCGCTGAAAATTGATTGAAAGCAGCACATTCGTTCTTGCAATGCTGTAGTATTTATGGCTATGCAGGTGAGGCGACAGTAATGGGACTAGGAAAGTGCAAGGCCCCCCCAACTGACCTTGTTGGAAGTTGTGAGTCACCCTCAAGTGGTGCACATGTGGTGCAAGCGAATGGGAACTGGGTATATTACTCGAATGATTGAAGGCTGGTGATGCCTGGCAGGAGTGTCGGGGGGCAGATACCTCAGAATTGGGGGACACGCTGCACTAGGCACTAGGCAGCAGGAAGATCGAGACCGTGAAGAGACGGAGCAACTGTACCGCGCCACTAACCCACGAAAGTTCTATGAGAAGTTTAACCATTCACGTAAGGGCCACGTGCCAGAGCCCGATATGTTTAAGGACATAAACAGGAACCTTCTTAGCGTGAGGCGATCCAAAGCACTACGAAGAGCACCTGAATGGTGATTTGGCAGACAACGATGGCGGTATGGTAATAAACCTAGGAACACGCGCGTAGGACATGCGACTTCCGGCTCCGAATCTCCAGGAAATTCAGGAGCAGATCGGCCGGCTGAGAAACAACATAGCCCCTGGAGTTGACCAACTACCAGAAGAGCTGTTTAAATATGGTAGCGATGAACTGGCAAGAGCGCTTCACTGGGTAATTACGGGTTAGGGACAAAGGTCGAACGACAAAAGGTCGAAAGGACAAAAGGTCCAAAGGACAAAACGTCGAACGGGACTAAAGATCGAATGAAACAAAAGATCAATAAAATCAGAAGGTCGATAGGGAGAAAAGGTCGAAATGGACAAGAAACTGAACGGAACGAATCAATCTCGCACCAGAGTTGCCCTACACAGTTAACCAAAACTCTTTTTTTTTAATTTTTCACAATTTTTAACAATAAAATAACATTCATTCAGTGAGTACAACTAATAGATAGATCTTTGAGTTTTCTGAATGTCACATAGATCTGTCAAAATGGCGCACACCGCACATCAAATACACCGACGTGTATTAGACGCGTATTAGATTATTTTGACAGATCGAAGTGACATTTAGAAAACTTAGATATTCATCTATTATTTACACTCATTAAATAAATAGTGAAAAATAAAAGATCAATTATCTTGCCAACTGTGTAGGACAACTCTGTCTCACGCAATAGGGGGAGATCCCCCAGTGCCGGACACATAAGTCATTTATCAAAAAACTTTCTAATTATCCGGATTATGTTTACTTGTATACCATATACACAAAATATGATCATTGATGGTTCATACAAACTACATTTGATCATTTAAACACGTTTTTGCACGATGTATTTTGATGATGAATTTTGGTGCAAATTGTCACGGTTCCGGACACTATTGCATCATGTTCAAATATTACCAAGTTCCTATTACATGAGTAAAGACATCATTTAGAATAGTAATATTTTTACTTGGTTCACGTTGTAGATATTAACACGTGTTAGTAGAGCTTATTTGACTCTCCAGCTCGATTTATTACATCCTACTCAAAATCCCCTCCATTTTCAATTTTTGTTTCTGCTTTTTTCTGTGGCTTTCTGATACATCAGTAAGAAAAAACAATTGAATTTAACAAAAAAATGTGCAGAGAATGGCTATTTGATCACATGAAAAAAAACTCACTGTCCGGACCCGGGGGACAGCTACCGAATAAGGAAATTGATTTTGCACCATAGATACATTGTATATCTAACAAATTATGATCGCTATTTGAAATATGACTAATATTGATCATCTCGACATAATCAGAATGCATTCGATTGATTTTAATATTGTTGATTCAAACCTTCTAAAATAAGACGAAACATGAAAATTTTTGACATTTTTGTTCAATTTAAAATTTTGTACAAAGCTTACAGCATGGGGATCTGATATCCCATACAGGTGAAGGACTTTTCAATAGCTTTCTTTTGTACTATATAAGATGATGGAGGGATCTCTGCAAGTGCCGTTTTTAGAAGTGTCCGGTATTGGGAGGTGTCCGGCGCTGGGGGATCTCCCCCTACAAGTTTTATTCATTTCCTAAATCAACAATCTTTTTCATCTCCAACAGAACTATCTAGATATTCATAATATTGTTTCATAGTAATTACTCCTTCTTTGAAAATTGCTCATTCTTCATCTTTGATTGATGAGAAGAGTGTGTTATTTTTGCTTGAAGTTGAATGCATTTAACAAATTCCTTTGGAATACAATCAACTTGTTCTTAATCGGCCTTTTGTCCCTTTCGACCTTTTGTCCTTTGCGACCTTTTGTCCCTTTCAACCTTTTGTCCCTTTCGACCTTTTGTCCTTTCGACATTTTGTACCTTTCGACGTTTTGTCTTTTCGACTTTTTTTTTCCTTTCGACCTTTTGTTTTTTCAACCTTTTGTCCTTTCGACCTTTTTTCATAGATTCGGTCTTTCGTGTCTGCCTTTTGTCTTTTCGACCTTTTGTCCTTTCGACCCTTTTTCATAGATTCGGTCTTTTGTGTCTGCTATTCAACATCGCTTTGGAGGGAGTAATACGAAGGGCAGGGATCGACACAAGTGGTACGATTTTCACGAAGTCCGTTCAGTTAGTTGGTTTCGCCCACGACATTGATATCATGGCACATAACTTTGAGAAGATGAAGGAAGCCTACATCAGACTGAAAAGCGAAGCTAAACGGATTGGACTAGTCATCAACACGTCGAAGACGAAGTACATGATAGGAAGAGGCTCAAGAGAGATCAATGTAAGCCACCCACCACGAGTTGCTATCGGTGGTGACTAAATCGATGTGGCTGAATAATTCGTGTACTTGAGCTAACTGGTGATCGCCGATAACGATACCAGCAGAGAAATTCGGAGACGCATCATGGCAGGAAATCGTACGTACTTTGGACTCCGCAAAACGCTCTGATCGAATAGAGTTCGCCGCCGTACCAAACTATCTATTTACAAAACCCTTATTAGACCGATAGTCCTCTACGGACACGAGACCTGGGCGATGCACGTGGTGGAAGACCAACGCGCACTTGGAGTTTTCGAAAGGAAAGTGCTGCGTGCCATCTATGGTGGGGTGCAGATGGCGGACGGTACGTGAAGGAGGCGAATGAACCACGAGTTGCATCAGCTGCTGGGAGAACCATCCATCGTTCACACCGCGAAATTCGGACGACTGCGGTGGGCCGGGCACGTAGCCAGAATGTCGGACAGTAACCCGGTGAAATGGTTATCGTCAACGATATGAAGGGCACAAGAAGGCGAGGTGTGCATCGGGCAAGGTGGATCGATGACTTCGCCATGGACCGAGCCGAATGAAGAAGTCTCTTATGTACCGCACAGGCCACTTCGGCCTTAGTATGAATAATTAAATAATAATAAAGTATCATTGAATCTGTACTTTTTTGTAGTTTTTTTCCCGAGCCATTCTTTTCATTTTTCATGATTCTTGTACAATAGTGTTAGTTTTGGGGAAACACAAGTGATTTGGTCGAGGTTGTAACAATTAAATGCTTCAAATCGTTTGCAAGTACGAACACGTTGGATGCTTGGTTGGATGTTCCCTAAGATTTGGCCATAAATTTTATCCAGTTTTCCACGCTCGCCATAATGGCGGATGCTATTAAAAATGGCAAGAACTGGATTTTTCATCTAAGCAAGCCAAACATTCTTGTATCGTTGTTGTCAGATGAGTTGTTTGTTTTTCATCAATAATAAAAAGTAGAAAGTTGTATCAAAGACATGACCGCAAATTTAGCGTAGAATTACGTAGAGTGCGATAGTGGATGCAAAATTTGATAATTAACATTTCTTCTTCTTCTTATTGGCATTACATCCCCACACTGGGACAGAGCCGCCTCGCAGGTTAGTGTTCATTAAGCACTTCCACAGTTATTAACTGCGAGGTTTCTTAGCCAGGTTACCATTTTTGCATTCGTATATCATGAGGCTAACAGGATGATACTTTTATGCCCAGGGAAGTCGAGACAATTTCCAATCCGAAAATTGCCTAGACCGGCACCGGGAATCGAACCCAGCCACCCTCAGCATGGTCTTGCTTTGTAACCGCGCGTCTTACCGCACAGCTAAGGAGGGCCCAATTAACATTTCATGCATGTTAAATTTTCATGCCGGATGGCTGATATCCGAAATGTAGGCACTTTGTTGTTAAATTAGAATTTCAACAGTGCTTGGCGAAATTGATTTTTTAGTAGTTAAATACATTGCACGAGTTGCTTACAAAAGTTGTATGAAATTTTAGAGATATCAAAATCTGCAGAATCCGTTGAAAAATGACTGGGTTGTTGGGCCATACATCTTGACATCTTTTCGTGACCGTCCCAAATTTGATACTTTTTATACCTGTTCGGATGTGCCACTACGACCAGCTATTAGTCCTATTGTAGCATGAACCGTACCCTTACTATATAAGAACATGGTTGGCATCTTAAGAGCCAGTTTGCGAGAAGCGCGAGTCGCGACCCCCTGTCCAAGGGACGTTGCACTATGGTCCAGGATACAGATTTTCGCGGAAAGATGCATTTTACGCCAAAACTTTATTTTTTAGAAAAGACTGTTGTTCTACAAAATTGTTCGAAATAGTAAGGCCATTATTATGGTGCTACAAAAAAATAGAGTGGCCCATCATTTAGAAAAAATAGAAAATATTTTTTTAATTCTCGGAATATTGACATGTTATCTTCTACTAAGTTGTAGCGCAGCTTATTTCAATCAATTTTGCTAAAAAAAACTTTCTCTGTAGCTCTTAAGTTGGCTGATTTAGAGCAATTCTACCAAATTGGATTAGGGTGTACCTAAAAAAACAGTATTTTTGAACTACTTTTTTTTTGTTTTAGATTTCTCGAAAAAGTCGTCTTCAGGTGACTTTTAGAGCTCAAAAAATGCAACTTTTGATATTTACCCATGCTCAAAATCTTTTTCTGTTCAAAAGTTATAATCGTTTTTCAGTCAAAACTACATTTTTTCATAAGTCGATATCTCCGGTTAGGGCAGACCAAAAAAATATGTTTAAACAGCATTTGAAAGAGAAATTAATATTCTTTATTATGTCAAAACATTGGGAATATGTTATTTTTTTATCTCAAGTTTTAGAAAATTTAACTAACATAATGTTTTCTCAAATAAATTGATAAAACTCGACAACGAAAGAAGATATAGACAATATTCTTATAGCAAAACACACGTCTTCAGAAGGTGAAATTCGTGAAAAATAAAAAATGAAATGAGCAGATCATAAATATTGTTTTTTGAGGGACACCCTAATCCTGGTAAGTAAAATTACTCTAAACAGTGAGCTTAAGAGCTACATAAAAAAATATTTAGCAAAGTTGATTGGAAATGCTGCGCTACAACTTTGTAGAACATTTTATGTCAATATTCCGCAAAATAAAAAGAAAAATAACATTTTTATAAAATGGCCCACCCTATTTTTCGGTAACTCTATAATAAGGGCCCAAGTATCCATAACAACTTTGTAGAACTTTTTTTTCTTAAAAGAGTACTTTAGGCCGAAAATGCATCTTTTCTCGTTAATCTTGCAATACGGTGATGATGACCCCGTAACGCTGGGTAGACACCTTTCCGTGGTGTGTTTCGGTGTAAGATCTACCTCGGTCACATTGTCAGCTACAGGCAAATCCTGACCCAACGAATACCTTCCCCAATATCCAACTCCGTGGTACTTATGAGGGTGTCGCTGAGTCAGGGCCTCTCGTTAAGTAAAGTACCACACCAACACTTCCTTCCCCTCCCAAGTTACGGTGAAGATGGGCGTGGCTGGGAGTAGTAATCCTCATGCTTTTGTGATTTTTATCCTAGATTGAAATCAAGAACCACACCCACCTTGATTTCTGATAGCAATCTGAATAAGGATTTCAAAAGAAAAACATGAGTATCACTAGGGTCCAATCTACGTACCGTAACTATGCTATGCTATCTTGCAATACGGTGATGATGATAAAACTCATAAAAAGTGTTAAAGCTGTAGATTTTTTATTTTTAGTTTTTCACGAATGTCATTTTCCGAAGACTTTTGGAGCTTTTCAAAACGCGTGTTTTGCTATAAGAATATCGTCTGCCTCTTTTTCCGTTGTCGAGTTATATAAATTTATTTAAAAAAACATGATTTCAGTAAAATTAAACTTGAGACAAATAAATAATTTATCTTCAATTTTTTGACATAATAAAGAATATTAATTTCTCTTTCATGTGCCGTGAACATATTTTTTTTTGTCTGCCCTAACCGGAGATATCGACTTACGATATTGAGCATATTTACTTATCAAAAGTTGCATTTTTTGAGCTCTAAAAGTCACATTAAGACGACTTTTTCGAGAAATCTAAAACAAAAAAAGTAGATCAAAAATACTGTTTTTTTAGGTACACCGTAATCCAAATAGGTAAAATTGCTCTACATCAGCCAACTTAAGAGCTACAGAAAAAGTTTTTTTTAAATTGATTGGAATTTGTAGAACATAACATGTCAGTATTCCAAAAAATAAAAAAAAATGTTTTTAAATTTTTTAAATGATGGGCCACTCTAGTTTTTGGTAGCACAACAATGATGGCCTTACTATTTCGAACAATTTTGTAGAACAACAGTTTTTCTAAAAAATAAAGTTTTGTAGTAAAATGCATCTTTCCGCGTAAATTTGTATCCTGAACCATAGTGCGTTGCAACGATGTTCTCCGATTTGGATGAAATTTTCAGGGTTTGTTCATATAAGAAAGAGAAGACATTTTGCAAATTTTTAGATTTTTTCATTGAGGGGAAGTGGGGTAAAACCGCCGATCAAAAGTTATTGTTCAAAAATATCCAAAATGAAAATTAAAATGAAATAACTTTGGCAATGACTGACCGATTTTGTTCAAATTTAGCACACTTTTTCTACAAAGTAAAACACTCTCAAATAATACCTGTGGAAGTAATTCTCGAACATTGAACGAAAAGTCCGTTATAACAATTACTCATAAGCAAAAAGCTTATAGAAAACTCAGGCGAAGAAAAAGATTAGGAAAAAGAAGGTCGACATTGATTGAGAGTCCTGTTCATGTTTCCAGTATGGTCTTTTTCAAACCACGAGTAAAACATAATTATTGCATGGTGAAATAATCTATTTAAATTTATTAAAACAATATACATCAAGTATCTTGGCGTGAGCTGTCTTCAGAATGTAGCTTTTGTGATTTTGCAGCTTTGTTATGTTATAACGCTTTATCAAGATTCATTCGGTAGGGATTCACTCAATCAGAAGCAGTTTGCTCTAAGCATCAGAGAAGTTGAGATGGGACCACGTACAATTTTCGTTATAGCGATTTCTACAGTGGCTTGGGGATTGTCGTCCGCTGTGGTGTTTAAACAATGTGGGCTAGACCGGAAATGCGTACCCTTCAGCGACTGTGCAAAGTACCGAAACTACGTGGGAATCCCGTCAAGGAATTGGCCTAGCGATGTGCAACATGAAGTGAAATCACATCTTTGCGAAATGGAAGAGCTTGCGTCTGGGAAAAAGGTAGATTTAAACTCCTGATAAACGTTGATTGTGATTATGAAAATATCATAAACATTCGGTTCTAGTTATACAAGGTCTGCTGTATCTTGGACATGGGCAACTGTGGCAAACAAACCACCCAACGAATCGCACATGGAGAGATTGCAACTATCTTTCAGTTCCCGTGGATGGCATTGCTGAGAGGATTTGACGGGAAATTTCATTGTGGAGGTGCCTTAATTGCACCACGCTACGTCCTAACCGCGACGCACTGTAGACGAAAACAAGTGTAAGTGTGTTTATATTTTTCTAACTGTTTAAGGCCACAAATCATATGTTCAATGATTGTTCAATGATTCCAACAGTCATTCCGTACGTCTTGGAGAAACTGATCTGTCCACGGCGATCGATTGCGTCAAGTTCATTGATGGAGAGGAAGATTGCGCTGATGCACCCCAGGATATTGTAGTCGAAAAATTTATCGGTCACCCCAAGTACAGTTCAAGCCAGAAAAAGAATGATATCGCGTTGCTAAAACTAAAGACGTCAGCACAATTTAACGACAGTACGGAAAGCCTCTTACAAGCCTAAAGTAGAATTGGACTTAAGTATCTTTTTGCAGACGTTCAACCGATTTGCTTGCCACTGCCGGAAATTGCTGATTCTAATCTGCCCACCAGAATGATGGTATCCGGGTGGGGCTTCACGGAAGATGAAATGGAAATCTCCAACAAGCTGCGGTATGCCTATGTACCAATTGTTAGCCCAAGGGTATGCAACGAATCCCTGGCGCGTATAAGCAATGTTTGGACAGTAGACGAAAGCCAGATTTGCGCCGGAGCTGGCATCAATAGGGCGGACAACTGCCAGGGCGATTCCGGAGGTCCTCTTAAATATGCAGCCAATGGGCAATATGTGGTTCATGGAGTGGTATCGTTTGGGCAAGCAACATGCGGGGTGGAGAGTGAACCAGGAATCTACACTAATGTTAGATATTTTCTGGATTGGATAATCGATAGAGTGCAATGAATTTTAGATTTGTTTTAGTACATAAGTGTTAGTGGCACCTATGTAGGGTAATTCGCCAAATGTTGAGCGGCTAATTTCTTCGCTTATTGTTGAACGCACGTGCATTTATGGGAGTTCAAAAATAGGCTACAAAATTAGCCGTTCAACATTTGGCGGTTTCCCCTAGTGAGTATCTGGCTGACATTGCAATTTCGTAGTGTTTTTTAATGACCCAAACAAACAATTTAAGCAGAATATGCTAGTGTTTTATGGCTGGAATCAGGCATTTTCAGCTGTCAATGTTTTTTGAGGTGTTCCTGTTTCTTATTAAGTTCTCCAGTGTTCTCTTCAATGTATTTGTAATAAGTTTTCCGCAGTTAGATCACTATAAACTTTATGTACAGTTACAATCTATGTAATAACCTTCTGTTCAGTTTTATCATGTTTACTATTATCCTGTATTTTAACTATTTGAAGCTTTGATCAATAGAAAATATAAATCAGAAAATCTTGCCTTGTTTAAAATGCTGTTTTCATCTATAGTTTTGATTACTGCCAGAGAGTAAACTCGAACGCGTAATCCACGGTATTTCGATGATCAGCAGAATATTTTTATCCTGTTATTTTTATTTATTTATTTAATTCAGACAAATTGCAAGCCAGAATAAACGCGACGTGCGATACGACGCGACAGTGCAATTTGACAGCCTGTTGATAATGATTGACGATTAAAGGTTGCATGAAGAAGAAGAAGTCGAAGGATGATATCTGAAAAATATTGCACGGGGAAGCATACGGGAAGTTTTTTAAAACTCTTCTCAAAATTCTAGGAACAATTTAATTAAAACAGTTAGCAGTACGGGGTTGGAATTTCTTTCTACTGCATAATTAACGCAATTTTCGATTTCAAATTTTATTTTATGATATCATACTTGATATACAGTATAAAAAAAGTCAACCCCGTACTGCTTTCGTTTTAATTAAATTGCTTCTACAATTTTTGAAAAGTTTTAAAAAATTCCGTATACTTCCCCGTGCAATATTTTTCTAATTGTATCATCCTTCGACTTCTTCTTCTTCATGCAACCTTTAATAGCCAATTATTATTCTTTTACGTGAGTCGCGTCGCGTCACATCGCTCGTCGAGTTTACTCTGGCTTGCCCCTGAGGCCGAAATGTCCTTTGCAGTATACAAAAGTCGTCTCTATTCAGCCCGGCCCATGGCTATACGTCGTCAAGCACGCAGTCTACGGGGGGTTCGCAAATTGTCTTCCACCTGAACGATCCACCTTGCTTGCTGCTATTCTCTGGTTTGGCAAGACTACGCCTTTGCGTGCAAATGTGATCGGAGATCCTCCATGAATAGATACGCTACGTTAACAGCTGGTTGCTGATGTTTCACAGTGAAGATCTTCAACACGTAAAAAATGAAAGTGTGATATTATACTCTAGAGACAAGTGTTTCTTCTTTGTAGATTTAAATAATCACCTATACTAAATTATCAATAATCCAACTCAAGTAATGTGATACTTTGGTATAAACTCCAGGCTCGGTTTCCGTACCGCAGGTTGCTACCCCGTATGAAACAACTCCGTATATCACATATCCACGTTTTCCAAAATACTGCAGTGGTCCTCCGCTGTCACCGTGGCAGTTGTCCGCCTTATCGTCACCGGCTCCAGCACACACCTGGCTGTTGTCCACCGACCAGGGCGTTTTCAATCGCTTCAACGTGTCGTTGCATCGGTTGAGATCCACGATCGGTATATAAGCATACCGCAATTGCTCAGATACGTCATTTTTGGTTTCGGTATAACCCCATCCAGAGATTGACATGCTTTTTGGAAGTTTATCCCTTGAAACCTCTGGCAGCGGAAGACAAATGGTGCGTACATCTGTGTGGAATAAACAAAGTTATGTCGTAAAGGGACATTTTATTATTCAGCTTGCTGTACTTACTATCGTTCAACTGGGCAGGCCTTTCCAACTTGACTAGAGCAATGTCATTCTTCTTCCGACTAGCACTGTATTTGTGCCTTATAAATCTTTCGACGGGAATATCCTGAGGAGGATCAGCGCATTCTTTTTCTCCATCCGGATAAACTTTGCAGTCTTCTTTTTTGGAAAGATCCGTTTCGCCAAGACGCACATACCATCTATTGATTCAACAAAGTTAGATCTCCAAAGTAATCATCAGTACACTTTGTTTCACTTACACTTTGATAAAGTTGCAATGAGCTGCCGTGAGAACGTACCGTTCCGCAATGAGACTTCCACCGCAGTGGAACTTCTCCTCGATGCCCCTAAGTAGTGCCATCCAAGGGAAATCGAAAATTTCGGCGATCTTGCCGTTGGCAATACGTGGTTTGCTTTGTTTGCCACATTGCTTCAAGTCCAGTAGGGCAACTCCTTTTTTGGGATTTCCAGCGTTGGGATCAGACCTCCCAGCTACTGGGCAGCACACCTTATGGATCTGAAAAGAAGAAACACATTGCTGTTCAATATTCAGCTATTTTATAGTGTACCAACACCACACAAATCTAATAAATTTTGATTTGTTTCAGCATTGTTTGTTAGTCAAATGGTATGGTAAATGTCATATTTAGCCGCTGGATGCCAGTACGAATACTGTTCCAGCCGCTCCTCTTTGGTAAATAGACACACGATTAGTCGTCGGATAGCTCGCTTTGTATGTGCTCTTTAAGCATTAGACGGTCATTGTGGTACGACTTGTTTGGGATACACCCAATAGGTTTTTAACTCGAACTTTCACAGGTTTTCAAAAACCACCTGACTCACAACTGGATAAAACTTGAAAGCATTATGGCCACGAGGCCGTCAATACGACAGCCACAGAGGTACTTGATAACACAAAAGGGGAATTAAAATAAAGGCTGGTTTGATGCGGAGTGCCTAAGAACGACAGTTGAGAAAAACAGGACCGGGAGCCGTGAGGTAGGTACCTCATATGGACTGCTGGCCCAGGAAGTCTTAGGTGAGGGTGTAGACGTGCAAGTGAGGCCTCTACACGACGATGTTATGTGACCGTTCTGGACGAGGTCACGACAGCGGAAGAGTTCGACTCGGCCATCATGAATCAAGGTACTTAATGGAGTTACTCCTAGAACCCGAGCGTGGAAGGTTGTCCATTTCAACAATAGGACCTTCAGTGACGCTATGGGGCTGAGCGGTGAGGAACTGGTTGCGGTTCTGTCTCGAGCGTGTGACCCTACCATACCGAGGAAGACGGGACCGCTGAATTGCAGGCCATAGGTACACTGCTCTTGTGAGCAAATTGTAGCCTTTCGAGCAACCTGCCTCAGGGCTAGAGGAAGACTACAAAGGGCTTGTTCAGCGGACCCATCGAGCTATTCAAAGAGGCGAGGCTGGCTCCAAACAAAGCTATCAAAGAGAGCAAGAAAGTCTGCTTCGGCAGACTACACCAGGGCGCCAACTCGAACCCATGGGGAGACACCTATCGTTTAGTGATGGTCAAAACAATAGCAGCGCTGGCTCCTCCCGAGCGATGTTCTATGAGGCTTAAGGTGATAATTGAAGTACTATTGTCGCACCAAGGTCCGACCCATTGGCCGCCAGCGGCGTGGGTAGGAGCAGACGACGAAGAGGTGACGAGGATTACGGTAGAGGGACTACTGACGGTGCAAAGCTACTGGAGAAATTAATCCGGCTCTCGCCGTATGTATGACACTTTCGGAGGTTATTAACACTGCAGAGGTCGCCATCCGATGCAAGCGGTGCGTCATCCGTTACTGCACAGTAATAACACTCGACGTGCGGAATGCGTTAACAGTGTCTGCCAAGCGGTGATCGCGAGCTCGTTGCTTCGACTGGGAGTATCAGTAGGGCTGTACAAGATTCTGGAAAGCAACTTCCGGAATCGAGTGCCAATCAACGAGACAGAGGAAGGCTTGGCCAGCGACCCCATCACGGCAGGTGTACGGCAGGGATACATTCTGGGTGCGCTGCTGGGGATTATGACGTACGATGGTATGCTGTAACCATTGCTTGGTTCCAGTTATTGTTTGCTGGCCCTGCCACAAGTCCGACATCCATTTTCCCTCAAGTATTAACCACTACGCCAATTGAAAAAATACACACACACTAATACTACAATGGGACAGTATCCGTGGATTGAAGAGTGTGAGAGCTGTACTCCATTCCCAATATGCTTATGGCTTGAGGGGTCGACTTTTGAGCGGTGTAAACGACGCTCTTAAGGCGTAAGATACTTCGTCGAGAGTTAATGCCGTTCACTCATAGGTGGAGTCACTGTCAAAAAACGTTTATGATTAACAATCAAAAACGATGTTTGGTAGCCTTTCGCTCCATCGGGAATTATAATTCCTTTAAAAGGCTTGTTACGAGAAGGTCAAGCCCTCTTTGTGCCTGGAATGTGGAAAGTGAAAGTAGTGCGCGATAGATAGATTTTTTTTAGAGGTGAAAGTTGAACCCTCTTTAAAGTGGAAGCACAGCCAAACAGACTGAACACTAGAGAAATGAGCACCGGTCATAACTTCAACGATCCATTTGAATTTGATTGATTGTGCGTTTCACAACAAGATGCGCTATCGTCGTCATCCTTCGAGCTTGACATTTCACTCCAGCTCCTTCTGGTGACAAAGTCATACGAAACATTGATTCGGGTAACATGCTTGCAAGATTGTGGTAGAGGAATTGGACCATGGATTTTTCAGAAAAATGTTCAAGCTGATTAGTCTGTTTATCTGTGGTGAAAGCGTTATATTAATGGTTTTGTTCTTTTTTGTATAGCTGGCTTTGTTTAAATTGTTAGTAACTATAAAAAGTTAGTGATTAAAAGTATGTTAGTATATCCACAATCTCGACAGGCAGAAGGACAGTGGTGAGAAGTGACCATCTCGAGAGGCATCCAGTCCGGGTTCGACAGATCGCCATTTTGGACGTCCCGCAAGTTCCTTTACAAAGCGGATACGCTCCCCAATTGTCCGTGACGACAGCCATCGCCAAGCGGAGGTCATTATCCTCGATTGTAGTGACATTGCTTCGTCACTGGCCTCACCGAATAGCACCTTCATCGAGAATTGGAGGTTCGACCTTCTGGCACCCCGCCGGCAAATCCGTTTCCATCGTTTCCGTTTTCTGGCACCCCACTGGAAACCTCGTGCCCATCGCAATCGCCTTCCACTGGGACACCACAGTGCTGCATCGCAACCGTCTTCTGGCACTCCGCCGGTACCACAGTGCTGCATCGCAGCCGTCTTCCAGCAATCCGTTGACGGCGATAGCAGCACTGTTGAGGATGGTTCAGAATAGCTCTAGGGTGTGCTTCAACAAGCGCAGGCCGCTGGAAAACGTTGGGGTTTCAATACTGCGACACGGAAGTCCAGGTCAGGGTGTCGGCGTTGAACGCAAACTACAGCGCCCAAAAGCTGGAGAGTACTGATGACTGATGTGCCTGAGAGCCATCTTCGTATACCGCACCGTATATTACTAGGCGGCAGGCGTACTCGTGGATTCAATGCCCATCAAACTGGTTATCAAGGAGACGAGGAGTGCTACGCTCTCAGGGGAACCGGGAATGTGTGGATTAGCAGACCTCAGGAAGTGCCAGGGGGGTCTCCAGTAGCCATGCGAGCGAAGGCGTGGGATTGCCAATCCGGAGATGGCGAGTTCGATTCTCGGTCCGGTCTAGGATGTTTTCGGGTTGGAAACATTCTCGACACACAAGATAGAGTAGAGTGGGGCAAGAGTGCGCGTGGGGTAAGAGTACGTTTTCGATTTTTGAAGTAATAAAAAGATAAACTAGCAGCACTGCATCAGTTTGACAGGTATTCTGGCCAACTATTATCATAATGTAATTGTGAACGATTTGAATAAACAACAAGGGAGATATGGAGTTAGATAATTTTTTGGTCACTTTACTAAAAATAATTATGTTTTCGCAACTAGTATTTCATTACCATATATACGTTCAATCAGGTGAACATTATACCAGTTCGATAACCTATTGTATAGAGTACTTTATGGTACAGAACACCAATCCGGTTGGTTTTCCAAGAAGTCAAAACCATTACTTGAATAATTTTTGGGACTGTGGGGTAAAAGTACGCAGGAACCGGTGGGGCAAGAGTACGCATATGAATCTTCAAGTTATGATGTCAAACCCGTATCTCCGGCCGAAATAAGACTTCTTTCAAAGCGTAAAGATCCACAACTAAGAAAAAAGGGACAGAATTCGAAATTATCACAAGTTTTTAGGATAAGTTGAAGAAATTCGGTGTTAGAAAGTACTTAGCGAACAAAGCACTGAAGCGAAATAATGAAATTGTATTAGGACCTGTTGTACACCTAAACACAGTAAAAAAAAAAATCATCTAAATGATAATTTCATTAAATCAAAAGAAACATTCATAAATTACGCAATGTTTAGCTGGGAGGGGTTGTGAGTTGTGTGACGATCCATATAATTTTTAGAGGATTCATACAAATAGTGTAAGATAGGGAGGGTGATGAAATAGCCAGAATTTTACGTTACGTGATTGGTAGACTTTCTTTAAGGAAAATCCCTTTGAATACGCCACGCGAAACCTGATATATATTTTACCTCTGTAGTTTTTGTATATATAAAAAACAATGGTTTTTCATATAAAAGTGCACATTTTGGACCCCTTCCCTTTAAGAGTTGCGTAATCTTTAAACATTCCTAATATATGCTCATTAAACATCAATTAAATGTTATGAACTCTTATTTTTGTTAATATATACTTGAAGCAAATGATTGAAAAAATGCGTACTCTTACCCCACCAATGCGCACTTTTACCCACCGGTGGGGTAAGAGTGCGTTTTCACTGTCTTGCAATAAGGGTTCTACTAAAACGAATCTCAATAATTTCAATATTTTTCCACTGGGTAACATAAAGGAAGAGTATATGAATCATCGACACTGATTTGATATGCAGAAGCTTGCTTAATAAGGGCCACATGATCGATTGAAAACTAAGTGCGTACTCTTGCCCCACTCTACTCTACATACTCATGCAATGGCGGGCAAGCTTTCACTTAATAACTGAGGAAATGCTAATCGAACACTAAGTTGAAAAGCAGGCCAAGTTCCAGTTGGAACGTAGAGCCGTTGGAGAAAAAGAAAGAGAAAAAAAAGAATGAAGAGCCAAACATTAGCTTGACCCAGTTCTTAACAGGCCACGGATGCTTCAGGTGATACCTGCACAGGTTCGGACATGTGGCGTTTATCGCATGCCCGCGATGTCTAGATGTGGCAGCTAAGCCCATCCTGTTCATAAGTCCCCGGTGCGAATTGGAGAGGAGTACGATGTTGAAAAAAAACTCAACCGGCTTGAGAAACGAGGGTACGATGAAAAAATGCTATCGGAGGCAGAGGGAAGCTTTGCCAGAATGGATTCACGGAAGTTTTACAAAACCGTCAACAATATGCGCCAGTAATGATCAATGACAGCTGCCCAAATCTATTGACCGATCGAGCAAGGCGGCTGCTTGGAGCACTTTGAGTTATGGTTGAATATAGACGAACGAACAGAAAGAGCATGAACAGAAGCACGATTGAGGATGATGGCAGTGGCGCCATCCACTCTAGAAGAAGCTATATCACTTCTTCTGTCCAAGAGCCGAAGAACGGTAGGGCCGCTGGGAAGGACGGAATCCATGCCGAGCTTATGAAATTTGGGAGACACCAGCTGATCGAAAAGAAAATCCACCAAGCGATTGAAATGATTTGGAAGGGAGAAGGAATACTTAGCTGACTTGATGGCCACTTATGCTCTATGAAATATAATACTCATCAATACTGCCTACAAGGAACTCTCTTGAATTCTGTTTATCCGACTGTGCCGTTTGCTGCGAATACCAAAGCGGGAGGACGAGAGTGGACCACAGGTTTTCTCTGCGACAAATCCTTGACCAATTCCGACGATAAAAATAATTTTATTGAGACCGACCCCTGAAAGTGAAGTTTTGCCTTTCTTGTATACAAAGTATACGTAAAGGCTATATGTTCGCTCCAAAAACAAACTTTTTATAGGAGGCTTAGAGACCCATAGTGTTATATACCAAGGTGATGTCTGTTTGTGTGTATGTGCGCAAAAGTTCGCAAAAAGTCTCGCTCATTTTTCAGGCACTTACCCTTAACCAATTTGCTCACAACATAGCATTCGACGCAGAATCCTGTCCCATTGTTTCCTATTGAAAATCGACCGGATCGGACTATGGACTTAGAAGCTATGGCCAAAATACTTTTTACCTTTCTCGTATACTAAGTATACACTTTGAGCTACATGTTCGCTAAAAAAAAACTTTATATGAGGCCCGGAGACCCATAGTGTTATATACCGATCGGCTCGGCTCGACAAA
The DNA here is from genome assembly GCF_024139115.2 of Armigeres subalbatus. Classification (NCBI taxonomy): domain Eukaryota; kingdom Metazoa; phylum Arthropoda; class Insecta; order Diptera; family Culicidae; genus Armigeres; species Armigeres subalbatus. The sequence continues at coordinate 303,274,447 of NC_085140.1, read as the reverse complement.
TTGAGGTGATGTCTGTGTATGTATGTGTGTGTATGTGCGAAAAATGTCTCAAAAAGTCTAGTTCATTTTTAAAGCTTTTATCTTTAACTAATTTGCTTGCAACAAGTTGCCTTCCTGTGCCTTCCATTGTTTCCTATTGAAAACTGACCAGATCGGATTATAGGCTCAGAGCTTATGTCCAAAATACATTTTCTTTGGAAGAGTACGTGTGAAAAAATCTAGCACACTTTTTTGGCACTTATCCTTAACCGATTGCCTCGCAAAAAGTAGCTTTCGTCGGAGAATCTCGTCCCATTGCTTTTCTATGGGGACGATTCTTTCCAGTACTGCCACCTGGAAAAGTCTCGAAAATCATGGAAATTTGATATGGCATGTAGAAAATGAGAATTAGAACGTTATAATTTGTTTTTCGCCAAACAATTTTTAGTTTGTGGGATTAGAAATTAAACAAACTAAAGCATTAACTGCTTATTTGAAAAAAAAAATATAAAAATCGAGATAGCATGTCTATTTAGTGTAATTTAAAAATTCTAACACCAATAAACAAATTTTTTTTTGAAAAAAAAATCCTAATTTTTTGTTTTATAACAAAAATATACTTCATTTCCCATATTGCACCATGTGAAACTTTAATGATTCTACTTTTTCTCTCGATTACAGCTAGCAGTCTTCTCCTTCCCTATTAAGAACTGGGCTTACGGGATTAGAAGCTATGGTCAAAATACATTTTTTACGTAAAAAAATCTCGCCAACTCAATCAACGGTCCATCAACCGACAACAAATTGTGTGAGGCGGAGAACCCTGTCCGATTGTTTTCCATTGAAAATTGGGCTGATCTGACTCTGGGCTCGGAAGTTTTGGCCAATATACTTTTTTTTACAAAAAAATACAAACTTTTTCTAAGAGGGGAGACAAATTTTTTTATTCGTAAAATGCATTTTAAAAATTCACTTGTTTTTGGGACACTTAGTCTTAACTTGTTTACTCACAAAAAGTAGTATAGGACGTCGATTCCTGGTTCATTATTTCCTATTAAAAATCAGACTAAGTTGTGGTCAAAATACAATGTTTTATATGCAAAATGCTTTTCAAAAACTCATTCATTTTACGCGCATTTATCCTTAACCGATTTATTGCAAAAATGACCATAAAAGTTATATCCAGAATATGAGGTATTAAAATCTAACTCATTTTTCGAGCACGTTCAAAGAGAGATCTGAGTAGGCAAAGCCGCGTAGTCGATAGCAGTTCTATTCTGCTGTTAGGTTTGTTTCCATGAATATTATTAAAATGTGAATTCGTGACTAGGGAAGATCCATTAATTACGTAACGCAAAAATTGGACTTTTTCGACCCCTCCCCTCACCACTATGTCGCTTCTCAATTTTTTTTATGGATCGTCATACTTCACTCAACCCCCCTCCCCCTCTAAGCGTTACGTAATTTGTGGACGTTCCCCTAGTGAAGTCTCAATAGAATATCAAGTGTCATCGACAAATACAGATTGAAAATTTTCACGTCAAGTAAAAAAAAGTCACGCTCCTTCGGCACAGAAATATTCCATAAAGGAGAGGCGGAGCAACTTTAATGTTCATAGAAATGAGCCTTTATTTATCTTAAATTTTTCGATTGATATTTTTCATAACTCATGTTCAACTTGAATTCCGTGAATATAATTAAAACCTTGAAATCCAAAAATCGCTAGCTCGGATGACGGAATTTTGAAACCTTTTGTAGGACTAATTATTCATACATCAGAATAAGCGACTCAATTGGTGTGTGAGTTAGGAGATGACGCAATTTCAAGTATCAAGTCGCCTAGTTAGCTTCCGGCGTAACCCACTTCTATCTAGGGACTGTCCATATACCACGTGGACAGTTAAGGGGAGAGGGTATGGCGAATATCCACAGTCCCATACAAATTTCTTAAAATTATATGAACAGTTGTCCACGCTGGGGAGGGGCCAAAACCTGTCCACGTGGCCAAACCTAATAAGTTTGGATTGAGGTATTTGAGCTAATTTTGCCCTTAGTTTGAATTATCATTAAACGAATAAATTTCATCAATAATGAGCGTTTGTGGTTTCAAGGGAAAGTTATCATGTAATCCCATTTTCTACTTTTTACTATTATCCGATGATGATTAAGAACGCCAAAATAATAATTTAAATAGGATGTAGTTGGTCAAGAATGCTTCCTACATACGTTTGAACATGGACAAGAGGTTTTCTAAAAAGTGACGCTTATAGTCTGTTTAGATCTCTAGATGTTGAACGTCAACTTTGACTTCAGAGCCTTCTTATTATAGCTTTATCCCGATATTGCTTGTAGTCGGAATTGGCTCTCCACAAAAGTTTCAACATTCTGAATATTTCAAAGACACCGTGATGTTTTTTTTCAGATTTTTGGAACATGTGTAAATTGACTATTTTTGGTTTTATTCTTTCAAAAATGGACACATTCAGGCTTCCTGATCGATTATTTGTTTACTGAATTTAACTTCGTATAAATTATTTTCAGTTCTTTGCATTAAGGTCACTCCTGACGGAATCTAAGTTTCAAAGTGCTCGCGTTTTCAGGGCACACCACTAGATATGGAGGCAACGTACAACTGTCATTTTGTTGATTTAGCTTTTGCTGCATCGTAGCATGCGTGAAAAAATAAAAATGACAGTTGTGATTACTTCCATGTGCTGCGTGAACGCGAACCTTATTTTGATGGCTATACACAGGGACAGATTTAGGGAGGCGGGGGCGTTGGGGCCGTGGCCCCCCACAAATCCTATGTACCAAAACCAACCTTTATTGCACATTTTGCCCCCTCCCCCAGCTGTCGGCCCAGGGGCCCCCTTCCGGCTAAATCCGGCCCTGTATACATAAAAAAACCTGAAAGAAATAATATCCACGATTTCCGTGAACAATCCTTTTTGTTATTATATGTTCGCAAAGTTTTTTTTTTCTCTTTTTCCAAAATTATAGCTGTCAATGCCGCAGCCAAATTGCCTTTTTTTGCGGGTAGTTTAAAAGGGTTTCCCTATACTCTTAAATAGCTTTATGGAACGTACACACGGTCAAGCAGTTTGACCAACCTTGACTCCACCTCTCGTTTATTCAAACATCCATCAAGCTTCACCAACAGCGACACGAACAATCAATTTATTCCAACAACAACCAACCAACCAACAATATCACACACGAACGACCGAAGTTCCAACTTGAGCACCAACCATCTAAAAATATATAGGGGTTTGTGCAACTTCACTACAAATGCTCAAACATGTTCGGCGAACCTTGACTCCGCTCTCAACAGCTCAAACCAAAATCAAACCGTTTTGATTTTTTTCAACCGAGCCGCCAACTGTCAAATGGTTGTTCGAACAACTTCACACACGTTCAAACAAAGCAGCAACCGAAGCGTTTTCTTGGGGGCGGAGTCAATGTTCGTCAAACTGCTTGACTGGTGTGTACGTTGCATTTGTGGTTATCGAGAGAGGGAAAAGATATTTTAATTACCAGACTGTCGCTTCGGTTCCATTTGTTCTGCTGTCCGAAACATGTGTGGTATCTAACTGTCAAATCGTGTGTATTTTTCCTTCATTGACATTTAGATCCCCTATCCTCGCCAGCAAAAGATGTTCCGGACAGCGACGACAGCGACAATCTTTATCTGGTACCTAAAATATCTTTTAGAGAGGGCCACTTGGTCATACAGATATGTTCCGTTTCTATCAACACGGTCGGCGAGTTTCAGTTGATAAAATCAGACAGTGACACTCTTATAGTAGTCATCAGAAGGTAGTCATGTAATAGTGGGTTTTATTATTTATTCTTCTAATTTGATCTTGAAAACCGCTTCTAGAGTGGAATAAAACTTGAAATGTTACTTGGGGCATAAAACAAAGTGCGAAAGCGATGATGTCTGATTAAAATAAAGGATAAGACTCGCAAAGTACATCTTAATGAAAACATGTCGAAGCGTTGCAAGTTTCTCTTTATTGTAAATGATATCATTTGATCATTACAATATTTCCCTAGAGACATGTAAAATCTATGTTTTTGCCAAAAATCCCAGTATATAAAGATTCTTGGTTATAATTTGACCACGCAGAAAAAAAAACTATAATTGCGGCAATCATGATCTAGGGTAACTGTGCCAGTTTTGTCCATGTTCCTAATTTGGTCAGTTTCTAGCATTACTCCAAAAATAAAGCAATTTTCTAGGGTATTATTAGTCCCAACTGAAGATATATCCCTTATCTTTCTTCGCTGTTGAAACTGATCGATATTTTTTTTGAAAATATGCATTTTTAGGTTGGCCAGGCACTGAGGTGGCCAAAACTGGTACACTTTCCCTCCCGCTCACACTAACTTTCTCTATTTCGAGCTCTCGGCAAATTGGGCACCGCTGTAGCTCAGTAAATTTCAAAACTGAACTTCGCCAGAAAATTTCGTTTATTACTGATTCTCAGCAGAATATTTGCTGTATCTCGGCAACTGAAACGTCACTTTTACTGAGATCTCGGCAAAAAGCATGTTTGCTGAAACTCGGCGGTGCCCACCTCGGGAAAATAATCAAAAAATGCTGAGATCTCGGCGAAAAAAATTAAGTTTGTAGGATGATTATTCCCGTATTTATCTCAATTTGCCTCTCTTCAATGAACATACCTTGCCAGATCCTCGGTCCTCTGATCCACCAGAACCGCGATAGTACACCGTGAGTACGTTCTGCGGCCATGTTTTATGCGATGTACCCACGTAATTTGTGAACTCGGGACATTCCTTCAACGCTATACATTTCTCCGGCGCACTGCACTGTTTAACTTTTTGACCGAGCACTACTGTTGTAGGAAGGCAGACGAGTACGCTACCGGCAATTAGCAAAAACATTCGCAGCTTCATGCTGCGGACTTTCCTATCGCGAGCTACTAACGACACACTGGATCCGATAACAAACGTCTCGATCTCGTTCAAAATGCCTTTCGCACGCTGCTCAGATCTGCGAAGCGCCGTTTGATCCCAACCGTGCTTAAAATCTAACTGACGATGTACGCCATTCTGGAACTGGTTTTTAATGAACGTTCCTGACGTGTGAGTTAGAGATGACGCAATTTCAAGTATCAAGTCGCCTAGTTAGCTTCCGGCGTAACCCACTTCTATCTAGGGACTGTCCATATACCACGTGGACAGTTTAGGGGGAGGGGGGTATGGCGAATGTCCACGGTCCATACAAATTTCTTAAAATTTATATGAGCAGTTGTCCACGCTGGGGAGGGGGCCAAAAACCATCAGGATTTGGATTGAGGTATTTGAGCTAATTTTGCCCTTAGTTTGAATTATCATTAAACGAATAAATTTCATCAATAATGAGCGTTTGTGGTTTCAAGGAAAGTTATCATGTAATCCCATTTTCTACTTTTTACTATTATCCGATGATGATTAAGAACGCCAAAATAATAATTTAAATAGGATGAGTTTCAAGAATGCTTCCTACATACGTTTGAACATGGACAAGAGGTTTTCTAAAAAGTGACGCTTATAGTCTGTTTAGATCTCTAGATGTTGAACGTCAACTTTGACTTCAAGAGCCTTCTTATTATAGCTTTATCCCGATATTGCTTGTAGTCGGAATTGGCTCTCACAAAAGTTTCAACATTCTGAATATTCAAAGACGCCGTGGTTTTTTTTTCAGATTTTGGAACATGTAAATTGACTATTTTTGGTTTTTATTCTTTCAAAATGGAACATTCAGGCTTCTGATCGATTATTTGTTTACAATTTAACTTCGAAAATTATTTTCAGTTCTTTGCATTAAGGTCACTCCTGACGGAATCTAAGTTTCAAAGTGCTCGCGTTTTCGGGAAGGAATACTTAGCTGACTTTGATGGCCACTTATGCTCTATGAAATATAATACTCATCAATACTGCCTACAAGGGACTCTCTTGAATTCTGTTTATCCGACTCAAAAGTGCTGTTTGCTTGCGAATACCAAAGCGGGAGGATTTGAGAGAGTGGACCACAAGGTTTTCTTCATGGACAAATCCTTGACCAAATTCGGACGATAAAAATAATTTTTATCGAAACTGACCCCTGAAAGTGAAGTTTTGGCTCTTCTTGTATACAAAGTATACGTAAAGGCTATATGTTCGCTCCAAAAACAAACTTTTTATAGAGAGGCCTCGAGACCCATAGTGTTATATACTACAAGGTGATGTCTGTTTGTGTGTATGTGCGCAAAAGTTCGCAAAAAAGTCTCGCTTCATTTTTCAAAGGCACCTCTACCCTTAATCCAATTTGCCTTCACAACATAGCATTCGGACGCAGAATCCTGTCCCATTGTTTCCTATTGAAATTGGCCAGATCGGATTATGGGGTTAGGAAGCTATGGCTAAAATACTTTTTTACCTTTCTCGTATACTAAGTATACGCACAGGCTATAATATGTTAAGCGCTAAAAAAAACTTTATATAAGGAGGCCCGGAGACCCATAGTATACCGATCGGCTCGGCTCGACAAATTGAGGTGATGTCTGTGTATGTATGTGCGCAAAATGTCTCAAAAAGTCTAGTTCATTTTTAAAGCTTTTATCTTTAACCAATTTGCTTGCAACAAAGTTGCCTTCCTGTGCCTTCCATTGTTTCCTATTGAAAACTGACCAGATCGGATTATGGGCTCAGAGGTTATGTCCAAAATACATTTTCGGAAGAGTACGTGTGAAAAAATCTAGCACACTTTTTTGGCACTTATCCTTAACCGATTGCCTCGCAAAAAGTAGCTTTCGTCGGAGAATCTCGTCCCATTGCTTTTCTATGGGGACGATTCTTTTACCAGTACTGCCACCTAGAAAAGTCTCGAGAAAATCATGGAAATTTGATATGGCATGATATAGAAAATGAGAAATAAAATGCCTCTAGAACGTTATAATTTGTTTTTGGCCAAACAATTTTTAGTTTGTGGGGTTAGAAATTCAACAATCTAAAGCATTAACTGCTTATTTGAAAAAAAAAAAAATATATGTAGGGGTCGAGATAGCATGTCTATTTTGTGTGATTACAAAATTCTAACCCCTATAACCATGATTTTTTTTTTGAAAAGAAATCTTAAATTTTTGTTTTATAACAAAAATATACTTCATTTCCCATTCCGCACCATCTGAAATTTTAATGATTCTACTTTTTCTCTCAATGACAGCTGGCGGTCTTCTCCTTCTCTATCAAGAACTGAGCGCACGGAATCAGAAACTATGGTCAAAATACATTTTTTACGTAAAAAAATCTCGCCAACTTTTCAATCAACCATCCATCAACCGACAGCAAATTGTGTTCAGGGGAATCCTGTCCGATTGTTTCCCATTGAAAATTGGGCTGATCGGACTCTGGGCTCGGAAGTTTTGGCCAATATACTTTTTTTTTTACAAAAAATACAAACTTTTTTTAAGAGGCCCGGAGACTATTTTTTTATTTGTAAAATGCATTTAAAAAATTCACTTATTTTTGGGACACTTAGTCTTAACTTGTTTACTCCCAAAAAGTTGTATAGGACGGCGAATCCTGTTTCATTATTTACTATTAAAAATCAGACTAAGTTGTGGTCAAAATACAATGTTTATATATGCAGAATGCGTTTCAAAAACTCATTCATTTTACGCGCATTTATCCTCAACTGATTTGTTGTACAAAACGACTCATAAAAAGTTATATCCAGAATATGAGGTATTAAAAATCTAACTCATTTTTTCGAGCAACGTTCCAAAGAGAGATCTGAGTAGGCAAAGTCATGTAGTCGATATAGAAGTTCTATTCTGCTGTTACAGGGTTTGTTTCCATGTGCATATTATTAAAATGTGAATTCGTGACTAGGGAAGATCCATTAATTACGTAACGCAAAAATTGGACTTTTTCGACCTCCCCTCACCCCTATGACGCTTCTCAATTTTTTTTATGGATCGTCATACTTCACTCAACCCCCTCCCCCTCTAAACGTTACGTAATTTGTGGACGTTCCCCTAGTGAAGTCTCAATAGAATACCAAGTGTCATCGACAAATACGGCTTGAAAATTTTCTCAAGTCCTTCGGCACAGACATATTCCATAAAGGAGAGGCGAAGCAACTTCAATGTTCATAGAAATGAGCCTTTATTTATCTTAAATTTTTCGATTGATATTTTTCATAACTCATGTTCAACTTGAATTCCGTGAATATAATTAAAACCTTGAAATCCAAAAATCGCTAGCTCGGATGACGGAATTTTGAAACCTTTTGTAGGACTAATTATTCATACATCAGAATAAGTTGACTCAATTGGTGTGAGTTAGAGATGACGTACTCAAGTATCAAGTCGCCTAGTTAGCTTCCGGCGTAACCCACTTCTATCTAGGGACTGTCCATATACCACGTGGACAGTTTAGGGGGAGGGGGGTATGGCGAATGTCCACGGTCCATACAAATTTCTTAAAAATTATATGAACAGTTGTCCACGCTGGGGAGGGGGCCAAAACCTGTCCACGTGGCCAAACCTAATAGGATTTGGATTGAGGTATTTGAGCTAATTTTGCCCTTAGTTTGAATTATCGTTAAACGAATAAATTTCATCAATAATGAGCGTTTGTGGTTTCAAGGGAAAGTTATCATGTAATCCCATTTTCTACTTTTTTACTATTATCCGATGATGATGAAGAACGCCAAAATAATAATTTAAATAGGATGTAGTTGGTCAAAAATGCTTCCTACATACGTTTGAACATGAACAAGAGGTTTTCTAAAAGGTGACGCTTATAGTCTGTTTAGATCTCTAGATGTTGCACGTCAACTTTGACTTCAAGAGCCTTCTTATTATAGCTTTATCCCGATATTGCTTGTAGTCGGAATAGGCTCTCACAAAAGTTTCAACATTCTGAATATTTCAAAGACACCGTGATGTATTTTTTTTTTCAGATTTTGGAACATGTGTAAATTGACTATTTTTGGTTTTTATTCTTTCAAAAATGGACACATTCAGGCTTCTGATCGATTATTTGTTTACAATTTAACTTCGTATAAAATTATTTTCAGTTCTTTGCATTAAGGTCACTCCTGACGGAATCTAAGTTTCAAAGTGCTCGCGTTTTCGGGGGCACACCACTAGATATGGAGGCAACGTACAACTGTCATTTTTGTTGATTTAGCTTTGCTGCATCGTAGCATGCGTGAAAAAATAAAAATGACAGTTGTGAGTTGCTTCCGTAACGCGTGAACGCGAACCTTATTTTGATGGCTATTCACAGGGACAGATTTAGGGAGGCGGGGGCGTTGGGGCCGTGGCCCCCCACAAATCCTATGTACCAAAACCAACCTTTATTGCACATTTTGCCCTCCCCAGCTGTTGGCCCAGGGGCCCCTTCCGGCTAAATCCGGCCCTGTATACATAAAAAAACCTGAAAGAAATAATATCCACGATTTCCGTGAACAATCCTTTTTGTTATTATATGTTCGCAAAGTTTTTTTTTTCTCTTTTTCCAAAATTATAGCTGTCAATGCCGCAGCCAAATTGCCTTTTTTTGCGGGTAGTTTAAAAGGGTTTCCCTATACTCTTAAAAAGCTTTATGGAACGTACACACGGTCAAGCAGTTTGACCAACCTTGACTCCACCTCTCGTTTATTCAAACATCCATCAAGTTTCACCAACAGCGACACGAACAATCAATTTATTCAACCAACAATATCACACACGAACGACCGATGCGCCAACTTGAGCACCAACCATCAAAAAATATATGGGGGTTTGTGCAACTTCACTACAAATGCTTAAACATGTTCGGCGAACCTTGACTCCACCCCCGACAACTCAAACTAAAATCAAACCGTTTTAATTTTTTCCAACCGAGCCGCCAACTGTCAAATGGTTGTTCGATCAACTTCACACACGTTCAAACAAAGCAGCAACCGAAGCGTTTTCTTGGGGGCGGAGTCAATGTTCGTCAAACTGCTTGACTGGTGTGTACGTTGCATTTGTGGTTATCGAGAGAGGGAAAAGATATTTTAATTACCAGACTGTCGCTTCTGGTTCCATTTGTTCTGCTGTCCGAAACATGTGTGGTATCTAACTGTCAAATCGTGTATTTTTCCTTCATTGACATTTAGATCCCCTATCCTCGCCAGCAAAAGATGTTCCGGACAGCGACGACAGCGACAATCTTTATCTGGTAACTAAAATATCTTTTAGAGAGGGCCACTTGGTCATACAGATATGTTCCGTTTCTATCAACACGGTCGGCGAGTTTCAGTTGATAAAATCGGAACAGTGACACTCTTATAGTAGTCATCAGAAGGTAGTCATGTAATAGTGGGTTTTATTATTTATTTTTCTAATTTGATCTTGAAAACCGCTTCCAGAGTGGAATAAAACTTGAAATATTACTTGGGGCATAAAACAAAGTGCGAAAACGATGATGTCTGATTAAAATAAAGGATAAGACTCGCAAAGTACATCTGAATGAAAACATGCCGAAGAGTTTGTTGTAAATGATATCATTTGATCGTACAATATTTCCCTAGAGACATGTAAAATCTATGTTTTTGCCAAAAATCCCAGTATATAAAGATTCTTGGTTATAATTTGACCACACAGAAAAAAAACTATAATTGCGGCAATCATGATCTAGGGTAACTGTGCCAGTTTTGTCCATGTTCCTAATTTGGTCAGTTTCTAGCATTACTCCAAAAATAAAGCAATTTTCTAGGGTATTATTAGTTCCAACTGGAGATATATCCCTTATCTTTCTTCGATGCTGAAACTGATCGATATTTTTTTTTTTGAAAATATGCATTTTTTAGGGTTGGCCAGGCACTGAGGTGGCCAAAACTGGTACACTTTCCCTCCCGCTCACACTAACTTTCTCTATTTCGAGCTCGGCAAAATTGGGCACCGCTGTAGCTCAGTAAATTTCAAAACTGAACTTCGCCAGAAAATTTCGTTTATTACTGATTCTCAGCAGAATATTTGCTGTATCTCGGCAACTGAAACGTCACTTTTACTGAGATCTCGGCAAAAAGCATGTTTGTTGAAAACTCGGCGGTGCCCACCTCGGGAAAATAATCAAAAAATGCTGAGATCTCGGCGAAAAAAATTAAGTGTGTAGGATGATTATTCCCGTATTTATCTCAATTTGCCTCTCTTCAATGAACATACCTTGCCAGATCCTCGGTCCTCTGATCCACAGAACCGCGATAGTACACCATTGAGTACGTTCTGCGGCCATGTTTTATGCGATGTACCCACGTAATTTGTGAACTCGGGACATTCCTTCAACGCTATACATTTCTCCGGCGCACTGCACTGTTTAACTTTTTGACCGAGCACTACTGTTGTAGGAAGGCAGACGAGTACGCTACCGGCAATTAAAAAACATCTTCGCAGCTTCATGCTGCGGACTTTCCTATCGCGAGCTACTAACGACACACTGGATCCGATAACAAACGTCTCGATCTCGTTCAAAATGCCTTTCGCACGCTGCTCAGATCTGCGAAGCGCCGTTTGATCCCATCCGTGCTTAAAATCTAACTGACGATGTACGCCATTCTGGAACTGGTTTTTAATGAACGTTCCTGACGTTTTTTGTTCGCTAACCGGTGGTGTGGCGAAGCACAGATTAACTGAGCGTCGGGGGTGTGCGCCATGCGATTTCAATAAAGACACAGAGAATCATATTAGGTGACGCACTGTCGTATCGAAATTTTATGAGGAAATTCCAGGAATCTTGATCGACACAGTGGATCTGTTTGTTTATGAAAAACTGGAATATCTTCATAATAAGTAAATACCCTATCTCGAATAATTTGTTATACAGTCGCATTTTACAATGCTAAATATTGACGATCTTTGCAGTCACCCTTAACTTGCGGCTTTTTTCCTACAGAAAAGTTGTACATACTGGAAGGTTATTTTTTCATAGCAAAAACAAACCTTTTACAATTAACAACCCACAGGAACAACCATGTTTCAAATGGGGGAAAATGGTCAATATGCGCCCCGTAGACAAATATGAATTTAACGGTGAATCAACAAGAAAATTGTTTTTTCAACAACACATTGCAAGTAAATTGTTTCATCTGTTAACGCAGATATTGATTTCAGATTTATCACTTTCTATTAGATGAAAGCAAGGCACTCCCCCACTACCGAGATTTGACCTGGCCACGTCCCTGAGTATCCCGAAGGATAGTTAGTTGGATACCTATTTAAGAAAGATACTTTGCGGCCTTTCATATGTACCACGGGCGGTTTCGGAATTGCTAGTGATAGGATGTAACAGTAGGAATGTAGAACGTGGAACATAGAAAGAGCTAAAATAATTAATAAAAAAAACAAATAGAAAGATTCCTGCTTTCAAGACCGAAGCGGTAGTCAATAGACCAGCGAGCGTGACTGACTTTGCAAATTGCAAGAGAATGATTTTGTTCCTAAATTGGTGCTGGGTAATATGCGCCACCCACAATTATGTCAGTGTACTTCAGTACAAAAGATAAGTGTCATATTCTTTGTGTCAGCGCATTTTATGGACTGATATTAATATTTTTCAAAAAAAATGTTGAAGAAAGGACGCCGCTATTGCACAAAAATTATGATATTTTGACCAGGTTCTTTTGTGTGAGGGTTTGTTACATATGTTCATTGACACCAGCCGCTTTGAATTTTGCGAATGAAAAAATAAAGTTATTAACTAACAAAATGAGGTGGCGCATGTTACCAACCAGCACATTAAATCCAGATATTTTCTGTATCTACCAATCGATTAGGACTGAACAAATTGAGATAAGGTCTATTCGTGATTGTGCATATAACTGTACGTCCACGCATTTAACGTTAATTTGTTGTGCATTGCACTGCATGCATGCATATGCTGATGACTTCGATCATCTAATTCAGTGGTTCCCAACCTTTTTCGGATCGCGACCCTCTTTATAATAAGCCCAGTGGCACACGGCCCCCTGAATATGTCACGTATTCTTAACTTTATATCAATATCTTTTATCATTGGAATATTACATTCTTCGGCAGTAATTTTGTACATTCGTGATACTAGCTTTGGTACACGAGATTTCGTGTCTGATAAAGTTGATCTTAAATCGTCCTCAATGTTAAATCATAGACAAAGGGACATAACACATTGAACATTCACTAATGAAATCCATCGTCGTACATACACTAACGGCATCTGTTGTTTTCAATAAGTTGGGCAAATCACAAAGCAGACGGCGGTTAGGTAACAAATGTTAAATTCTAGCAAATGTGATGTGCGCACCACGAGTAATCGATTGACCAGCTAATGATTATTTAAATTGACCAGTAAATCAGTAAACGATGAGAATTTCACAATTGTTATGTCTGTTTGTCTGTTGTTAAATATATTTCTTGATTTGGTCTTTATCTGGAGATAGGTCGAAAATCCACTCTCGCATAGAACGGTATTAGAATCTTCAAAGCTTGGAAAGCGACTTTGTATTATGCGAAGCCACACCAAAACTGGTTCAATTTTTGAACCGAATAATTCATGACATGATAAACCATTCCGCATGTACAAATATTCATTCCGAGTTTCATTTGGAAGGCTATCCACGTCCAAAGTAAACAAAAACGGATTGAGAACTAATGAAGCATGTTCTTGAGCCAGAAAATATCGATCAAAATGTTGCTCCAGTTAGTTAAGATGAGCCATGAGTTCCAATTTGACATCTGTGTTCAATTTAGTTGATCCTTCCTCAATAAAACTGCATAGTTTATCAAACATTGGAAATATGCGTCGCAAATTTCATATCATTGCCGCGGAGGCTTGCAAATTGTCTCTGAATTGAATGAGATTGGTTTGCTTGCTCTGTAATTTCAAGTCTAGCGAGTTTGGTTCGTCAAAAATGTTTGCCATCCTTTTTCATCGATGTTGGCTGTATGGGAATGTTTCATGTTTTTAGCAAGATGTTATAAAGTGTTCTATTTTATGATGATGTTTTACAGATGACATGTTTACTGTATTTTATGTTGAAATAGAATGCTACACCTTCCCCCTTTGGGAGAATGATGTAATGGAATAAAATCATTCCGTAATAGTTATTCTCCAAATACCGTTCACAATTTTATTTAAGAGCATAGAGAGAAAAAAATCTAATTTTAGATCCTAACCGAATTTCGCACTTCTTAGTACAAGACTAAGAATTTTCACCTATCCCATTTGATTTTTTATTTTTTTATTATTATAATTTTTTATGGGAATTAGGCTCGGTACTTGAGTCTAAATTAGTTCTACAGTACAAACAGTATTGTGTTTTGTTATAAATGTATAAGTACAAAATTTGTAAGTAAAATTGTATCAAACGTTTTTTATATGCTTCAATGAGTCTATTTTTATGGACTGTAATAAGATCATTACTTGCTGTCAAATGATGTCTTATTTTACAATTTGGATCATTTATTTCGATAACTCTGTAAGGACCTGAGTAAAAAGAATCGAGTTTCTTCCTGTTTTCTACTGTTAAGTACACAAGGTCTCCAATACTAAAATTAATTGGATTAACGCTTTGATTTGCTTGATTCGTTCGTGTCCATTTTTGTCCAATTAGATTTCTTCTGGCAATTTCATTCGATTTTGTAATTTTGTATTTAAGTTCATGATAATAGTCATCGTAGTTGTATAATGGTTCTATTCCTTTTTCGTATATTTCGTTGGGTAGCTGTGCTTTTCTGCCAAAGACTAATTCGAATGGTGTAAATTGATGATCAGAATGTGGAGTAGTGTTATAAGAAAAACTGTAAAATTTTAACCAATTATCCCAATCCGTATGATGTTCATTAGTGAATGATCTCAGAAATTCATTCAAACATCTGTGATTTCTCTCTAATGATCCTATAGTTTGTGGATGATAAGCTGTTGAATAGTTTTGTTTTATTTCTAAAATTTTGCATATCTGCTCCAATGTTTGATTTTTATATTCTGTTCCTTGATCTGATCTTAATTCAAGGAAATTTCCATATGTTAGAATGAAATTTTCGACTAATGCTTTTGCAATAACATTAGCTTCTTTACTATGTGTAGGTATTAAAACTACATACTTCGTTAAATCACATTGGATTGTTACGATATATCTGTTATTATTGCTTTCCACCGATATAAATTTTGGTGGAGTAAAAATTATAATTTTCACGTGTCTAACTTTTTCATTCATAATTCTTTTGAATATATTTATTGGCCATAGTTTGAATAGTTCACTATCCGAAGACAATGCTATTTGTTCAATTTTTAAGGAGAATAATATTTTTTTCTAAATTCAGAAGAGCAAACTCTAGAGTTTGAATTCCGTCTGCTATAAACTGTTGTTGCACTGATGCAATACATTTTTTTCTGTTCTTTGATAAGATTATCATTTCAAGAACATTGACCGACAGGCCGACGGAGGTCCTTCGTAGCTTAGTTGGTTAAAGCACCAGTCTAGCGTACTGTAGGGTCATGGGTTCGAGTCCCATCGAAGGGAAAGTGGTTACCTCCAATACATTTTCCAAATCAATATCTTCCACATAACGTACATATTCACATACAGTCAAACCTCCATGAGTCGATGTTCTATGACTCGATATCGACTCATAGAAGCAAATTATGCCATAGAGTAAAACATATTTACTATAATGGTCCCGTCAAACAGCTTTCCAAGGGTTTTATATTCCACATCTCGATATTTCCATCAGTCGATGGTCCCTTCAATATCGACTCATGGAGGTTTTACTGTATGAGTTTTCATAACATTTTATTTTGCTTACGGGTCATTGCTCTTGTGTTGATTTTCAGAATGATGATATTTTTCAATTCTTCGGACGTTGTAACAATACGTGACAAAGCGTCTGCGATTACATTTGCTTTGCCTTGTATGTATTCTACAACAAAGTCAAATTCTTCCAAGTCTAAACGCATATTTGTTAGTTTCGAGTTTGGATTCTTCATGAAATCGAGATATTGAAGAATCATTGGTGACATTAAATAATCACGCAACATATTGAATGACTGTTGACATTCATCTGTCCAAGTAAATTTTGAATTTTTCTTGAGTAAATTATTTAAAGGACTTGCAATTTTCGCAACATTTGAAACAAATTTTCTGTAATAATTCCAAAAAGCCACAAATCGTCTAGTTTCATCAGCATTAGATGGAACTGGATAATTTTTAATTGTGTCAAATTTAGAAGGATCAGGTAGTATACCTTTATCGGTTATCTTATGACCTAGATAGGTAACTTCAGGTTGAAAAAAAAAGAATTTACTTAAATTGAGTTTCAGATTATAAAATCTCAATCTGTCGAAGACTTTTGCAAGATTCATAAGATGATGATTGACTGAACAACTAATCACAATGATGTCATCAATATAGATAAAAGCTAATTCGGGGGTTAATCCAGCCATGGAAATTGTCATCATACGCTGGAAACTATTTGGACTTATATTCAATCCAAATGGTAGACGCGTAAAATAATAATGTCCAGACTGTGTTGAGAATGCAGTAAAATTTATCGAATTCTTGTCTAATGAAATTTGATGAAATCCAGACATCAAATCTAATGTGGAAAAATATTTAGCTCTTCCCATTATTTTATTTATTCAGACTAAGGCCGAAGTGGCCTGTGCGGTATATAAGAGTCTTCTCCATTCGGCTCGGTCCATGGCTACACGTCGCCAACCACGCAGTCTACGGAGGGTCCGCAAGTCATCTTCCACCTGATCGATCCACCTTGCTCGCTGCGCACCTCGCCTTCTTGTGCCTGTCGGATCGTTGTCGAGAACCATTTTCATCGGGTTACTGTCCGACATTCTGGCTACGTGCCCGGCCCACCGCAGTTGGCCGATTTTCACGGTATGAACGATGGATGGTTCTCCCAGCAGCTGATGCAATTCGTGGTTCATTCGCCTCCTCCACGTACCGTCCGCCATCTGCACCCACCATAGACGGTACGCAGCACTTTCCTTTCGAAAACTCCAAGGCGCGTTGGTCCTCCACGAGCATCGTCCAGGTCTCGTGTCCGTAGAGGACTACCGGTCTAATTAGCGTTTTGTAGATTGTCAGTTTGGTACGGCGGCGAACTCTATTCGATCGGAGCGTCTTGCGGAGTCCAAAGTACGTACGATTTCCAGCCACTATGCGTCTCCGAATTTCTCTGCTGGTGTCATTTTCGGCAGTCACCAGTGAGCCCAAGTACACAAATTCTTCTACCACCTCGATTTCGTCACCACCGATGCAAACTCGCGGTGGGTGGCTCACATTGTCTTCTCTTGAACCTCTTCCTATCATGTACTTCGTCTTCGACGTGTTGATGACTAGTCCGATCCGCTTAGTCTTAGTCAGTCTGATGTAGGCTTCCTCCATCTTCTCAAAGTTACGTGCCATAATATCTATGTCGTCGGCGAAACCAAATAGCTGGACGGACTTATTGAAAATTGTACCACTCGTGTTAATCCCTGCTCTTCGTATTACCCTTCCAAAGCGATGTTGAATAGCAAACACGAAAGACCATCACCTTGCTGTAACCTCTGCGGGTTTCGAAGGGACTCGAGAATGCCCCTGAAACTCGAACTACGCACATCACCCGATCCATCGTCGCTTTGATCAACCGTGTCAGTTTATCCGGAAAACCGTGTTCGTGCATTAGCTGCCATAGCTGGTCCCGATCGATTGTATCATATGCGGCTTTGAAGTCGATGAATAGATGATGTGTGGGCTCGTTGTATTCGCGGCATTTCTGCAGTACTTGGCGAATGGCGAACACCTGGTCCGTGGTGGAGCGTTCGTCCATAAAACCCGCCTGGTACTGCCCCACGAACTCCCTTGCAATTGATGCTAGTCGACGGCATAAAATTTGGGAGAGTACCTTGTAGGCGGCATTCAGCAATGTGATTGCGCGGTAGTTGCTACAATCCAGCTACAATCGCCCTTTTTGTAGATGGGACACACGACACCTTCCATCCACTCCTGCGGCAAAACTTCCTCCTCCCAAATCTTGGTAATGACCCAGTGCAGCGCTTCTAGCCAGTGCCTCACCACCGTGTTTAAATAGCTCTACTGGTAGTTGGTCAACCCCAGGGGCTTTGTTGTTCTTCAGCCGGCCAATCTCCTCCTAGATTTCCTGGAGATCCGGAGCCGGTAAAATTATGTCCTGCGCGCGTTCTCCCAGGTCCATCACCATACCGCCATCTTCGTCTGCCACATCGCCATTCAGGTGTTCTTCGTAGTGCTGCCGCCACCTTTGGATCACCTCACGCTCGTTCGTAAGAAGGTTCCCGTTTATGTCCTTACACATATCAGGCTGTGGCACGTGGCCCGTGTGTTATTAGCGCGGTACAGTTGCTCCGTCTCTTCACGGTCTCGATCTTCCTGCTGGCGCTTTTTCCTCCGGAAAATCGAGTTTTGTCTATTCCGCGCCTGTTTATATCGTGCTTCGTTCGCCCTCGTGCGGTGTTGCAGCAATCTCGCCCATGCTGCATTCTTCTCTTCCACTAACTGCTCGCATTCGCCGTCATACCAGTCGTTTCTCTGATCCGGGGGCACCGTGCCAAGTGCAGCGGTTGCGGTGCTACCAATGGCGGATCGAATATCTCTCCAGCCATCTTCAAGAGACGCTGCACCTAGCTGCTCTTCCGTTGAGAGTGCCACTTCCAGCTGCTGCGCGTATTCTTGGGCTAGTCTACCGTCTTGTAGCCGCCCAATGTTAAGCTGCGGCGTCCGACTTCGACGCGTGTTGTACACCGTCGAGAGTTTTGAGCGCAGGCATACTGCAACGAGGTAGTGGTCGGATTCAATATTCGCACTGCGGTAAGTGCGGACGTTCGTGATGTCGGAGAAGAATTTACCGTCGATTAGAACGTGGTCGATTTGGTTTTCCGTTTCGTGGTAAGGTGATCGCCATGGGGCCTTGTGGATATTTTTGCGGGGAAAGAAGGTGCTTCGGACTACCATTCCGCGGGAGGCTGCGAAGTTTATGCATCGTTGGCCGTTGTCATTCGATACGGTGTGTAGACTATCCGGTCCGATGACCGGTCTATACATTTCCTCCCTTCCTACCTGTGCGTTCATGTCACCGATGACGATTTTAACGTCCCGCAGTGGGCATCCATCGTATGTCTGCTCCAGCTGTGCGTAGAACGCTTCTTTCTCGTCGTCGGGTCTCCCTTCGTGTGGGCAGTGCACGTTGATGATGCTATAGTTGAAGAAACGGCCTTTAATCCTCAGCTTGCACATCCTGCGTTGATTGGCTGCCACCCAATCACGCGTTGGCGCATCTTACCCAGCACTATGAAGCCGGTTCCCAGCTCGTTGGTGGTGCCACAGCTTTGGTATAAGGTAGCCGCTCGATGCCCGCTTTTCCACACTTTCTGTCCTGTCCAGCAAATCTCCTGCAGCGCCACGACGTCGAAGTTGCGGGGATGTAATTCATCGTAGATCATCCTGTCGCAACCTGCGAAACCTAGCGACTTGCAATTCCATGTTCCAAGCTTCCAATCGTGATCCTGTATTCGTCGCCTAGGTCTTTGCCGATTATATCGAGTCGCATTATCTCTTATATTGTTCGTAATGATTGGTTTTCAGGCGGCTTATTGGGCCTGCGCAAACCTCCTGTCTCGTCGGAGGGCCGTCGTGTCAGGGCTGTTTAGCGTCCCACCTAACACCAGGACTTGGGCTTGTGCGCTTTGAGCGGCACACGGTCGCTTTGGTGGGGCCTACTTGCGGATACATGCAGCTTTTTATAGAGGTTTAACAGGGCCCACTGTCAAACCCCACCACATCCTAGGCAAGCCCCACAACTCGCAGATGGCCTGGGGAGGGATCGTCAAGCCCTTGGACATAGTCCCTGCTGCCCCACAAGCCCCTTAGCTCTTCCCAATTGATCTAAAATAGTATCAATCCTGGGGAGAGGGAATTTATCAGCAAGAATTTTCTTGTTTAGTTGCCTGAAATGCACAACTAAACGCCATTTCTTGTCATTGGTATCATTTTTGTTTACTTTGCTAATACCTCCAATATACCAATATCCACACAGAAAAGCTAAAGAACCTAAAAAAAAAGTTTAAAGAACTCAACTTTAAGTACGAAGTTCGAATTATTAACTCAATGGTAGGTAGTTTTCTCACTCTCTCTTTTGAATGTTATAAACAAAGAGAGCTGCATCGACCCAACGTGTGCTGTTCCGTGGAAGAAGCCAAATTTGAGTTGTTTTCACCGTAGTCCCGGGTGAGTGAAAATAACATAAATTTGATTTGGTGGAACTTCATAGTGGGTGAAAATTCAACACGGGAGTAAAGGCAAAGTACTCACCGGATTTTTTCGCATTTTACTTATTTGTGGCTTCTTCCACGCAAGAGCGGTTTTGAGTGAAAGGAACCGTAAAGTAAGTTGTTTCGCGGTTCCGTGCAATACTTCCAATCGGTTCAAATACGGTTCAGGAAGTACAAAACTACCATAGAATGCCAAAACTTTTGAAATCATGAAGTTTGATGTGTCGCATGATAGGGTTTACATATTTTCAAAAAAATGGCGAACTCTATTCGATCGGAAAGTTTGGCGCAATCCAAAATACGTACGATTTCCTGCCACAATTCGTCTACGAATTTCTCTGCTAGTATTGTTATCGGAGGTCACCAGTGAGCCCTAGTATACGAATTCTTCAACCACCTCGATTTCATCACCGTCGATACAAATTCGTGGTAGATGGCTAACAGTGTCCTCTTCCTTAAGCTTGATCCACTTAGTATTTGGCCGCACCAAATGAGACATTATTTTGCCCAAAAAGCACATACAGTATGGTCCATAAAAAAATGCGAAAACATCAAAATTATATTTTCGTAGTCACATAGTTGAGAGACTATGTTACATAGTAACAATTTTTTTCATAAATGCATTCACTAGATACAAATAGACGAGCTCGGTGGTCTAGTGGCTACCGCTTCTGTCTTATAAGCAGGAGGTCGTGGGTTCAATTCCAGGCTCGCCCCTTTCCTATTTTGTATTTCTATCTTAGTTCTTTCTGTGTTTCACGTTCTACCAGAACGATTCCTACTGTTAAAACCTTCAACACTAACAATCCAAAAACCTCCCGTGGCACCTATGAGAGGTCCTAGAGTTCTCTGCATCTTTCTTAAGTAGGTGTCCAACTAACCATCCTTCCCCTTCCTCAGCATTCGCAAGGACGTGGCCAGGACAGATCTCGACTATTGGAGAGTGCATTGCTTCCATCTAAGAGATAGCGATTAGTCCCAAATCAATGTTTGTGGTAATGGATGAATGTGTTGCTACTCTCATACAATAGTCTTGGCTTGTACCACCTACGAATTTGTGCGAAATGCTCAATGCTAATGCTAATGCTAAATGCATTCACTAGATACAAATGTTTTTTTTCATGATAAGTTTGCTTACACACATATATATAAATAGTATGGGCCATACTGTAAAAAGCTGTTCAGGTTTTATTATACAGGGAAGTAAACTTTCAAGAAAAAATATCGAAAAATTATTCATCGGCAATTCGAATGAATTCTCGGACTTTTCTCACAATACCACTCATCATTTTTTTGCACAGTAGAATGGTCAACTTGATCTGTCATTTTTTCACACCCCTCCTCCATATCAGATGGTTTTATGATTGTTTTGCACAATTTCTTAAGTTTACTTCTGATAATCGCCTAATATTTTTCGATGGGACGATAAATTGGGCATTTTGGAGGGTTGAGAGTTTTTACAATAACGTCAATATCAATCGGCTCATACCATTCCATTACATCCCGTCTGTAATGGCAGTTTGCTAAGTCAGGCCAAAACATTACCGGACCGCCGTGTGATTGAATGAATGCCAAAAATCGCTTCTGAAGACACTCCTCCTCGTATGTTTTCCCATTTATGGTCGCTCTAGTGATGAAACCTTTAGTTTTCTTTCCACAACTGCAGATACTTTGCCATACCATACCATCAATTTGCGGGAAATCTTGCCTGCATAGACACATAGGGGGGCTGGGGGTAATATGGACATGCTAAGAAATCGCATCATTTACACAAGGAAAATGCCGTAATATTGGGGACCTAAACCACTAACGCGAATCTTAAAAACTAGTGGCTTGGAGTCAATTCAGTGGAAAACAATCGTATTTTGTGATTTTTTTGACAATGAAAACCAGGATGAAAAAATCTCGATATAAAAATATGCGGGTGAAATTGACATAGTGTTTGGGTAAAACGGACATTGTCTGCGCAGACATGTTAAGAAATTAAACTTAAAACAGTGAATTTAGATGATGAATTGTATGCATAGGCTAAGCATTCCTAAAATTAGCTTCTGGAGATAAAAATGTTGGATAATAATTAATATATTGGTAACTTACAATGATTTTACAAAAAAAGCATGTTATATCAATAAAAATTAGTTAATAATGCCATTTGTTTGAACAAAACTCGGAAATTCCAATTTCCTAAAGAATGCTTAGTGTTTTCGGAGGTAAACAATACAAACTTATCAAAAAAAAAATTTGGTTGAAAAAAATGTATGTACTTCATATGGTCCATATTACCCACACTATAAAGTGCACGTTTTACCCCACCATGATCCAGTTTCTTAAAAAAATCTCAAAAAATCGAATTTGGAGATAAATCACCAATTCAACCCGTACACAATCTTCGGATAGACTAAGTTTGAGATCCTCGAGGATCATGCGGATTAGTTTTGCCGATTTATGTTTTAAAAACTTAAATACTTCACATCAAAATTACATCACCATGGCATGTGAGCCATAATTTACATTAAATTATTAATAAAAATTGTTTTCATTATTTGAATGTAGTAAAACATATTACACTCATTATTTGAAACAAGCCATAAGATCCACTTGATAGAGTGCCAAATTTGTAACGATTCAGCTCAAACGGGACCCCTGTCCGTTTTACCCTCCCTGCCTATTTTACCCCTACCTCCCCTATGAATCTTCCTGGGACATCACCCTTCCGTTTGGCAAGGTAGAACTTGTCTCCCGAAAGCCGATTTAAAACTTAATTTCATCGTTCTTCAAAATACATCCATTGTATTCCGTCAGTATTTGTTCGTACAGCATTCTTGTTTTGACGTAGAACTACGTCTGTCTTTTCTATATTGGGGTACACTTTACGTTTTCGAAAAATCAAAAAACGTCACGAAAATATGATAGACTTTGATCGTTAATATCTCAGCCGTTTCTCGATGGATTTTCAATTTTCTTGGACCATTCGATCAAGGAAGAATCAACGCTTCATAACCGATGTACACTGAAGTCATTTTTTACGCGGTTTTTGTACACGATTCTCTTTTTATGCGATTTTGTTTTCACTAGAATTTCGGGATTTCCATGGCTCATTCAGACACATTTTGGGATTTACGCGGTTTTTTACGTTGTTTTAATTCACGCGGCCCACATCCTCCGCTTAAAAACCGACTCCAGTGTGTTACAATATTGAGGTATGATAATATTTAGTATTGAAAACTTGCTAATAGTTTAGCAATAATAATAATTTTTAGCAGTTTAAGTTTCGGTGAATCAGTCAATCTCGTAAGTGTATCGCAAGCTTCTTCTTCCATAGCACTACATTCCAACTGGACTTTGGCCTGCTTTTCAAAGTAATCTATTAGCATTGTTTTAGTTATTAATTGAAAGCTTTATATGCCCGATATTGTATGAGTATTGAGTATGTATCTTGTGTGACAAATGCAATGAATACACTATGCTCGGGGTGTCGAGAATGTTTCCCATCCGAAAATATCATAGATTGGATAGACAATCGAACTCGCCATCTCCGGTTTCTGAACCTTTGTTCGCAAGGCTAACTGGAGACCTCAAGCCAGCATAGAAGTCAAATTAATGCAACTTACAGGGCTGCACCAGCTGGTGCAGTTCGTTTCAGCTAACTTATACGCGCGTTTTCTCTTGGGGGCGTTTGACGGCAGCTTCTCGCTTACGTCTATGGATGCCAGTAGAGAAGCTCGGAATCTTCTTCACTGCTGCAGTGGATGTGTTCTGGGAAACTTTCTTCGGTTCTTTTTGCAGATTCCTAGGTGTCCAAAAGTCCGACGCAACTCACATGAAGGAATAATAATTATTATCAAACTTATTTATCGCGTCTACTCTGACTTCCTCCATAAGAAGACCACCAAACGCCATAATCAGCCCAGCTTTCACGATGTGATTTTCTGTAACGAGCCACCGGGGTTTAAGACTGAGAAATCATAAAATGAGTACTAATTTGCTCTGACCCCAACATCTTGATAATTATATCTATGACCAGAGTGCGTAATGCTCACTCAATCTCAGGAGCGCAAAATAAATCTAGACCAACATTTGAAAAGGGCGTAACAGTTAAAATTTATTCCTTCTGATTCTTTGTCCACATATATAGCTATATATGTAGACGAAACATCAGAAGGAATAAATTTTGGCTGTTACACCCTTTTCAAATGTTGGTCTAGAAACAACAAAAACAGATTCAACCTGGGCTTGAAAAACGCTTGCTTTGGTTTCTCTCATCGAACAGAAAAGTCGAAAAACTGTACATTACATAGAGCCACGTAGTTCAACGTCACCTTTGCGTACAACCCGATTGGGCTGCACCTTTGAGTTTTTACTTCTCGGTACGACCACCAGAGGCGCCGCAGTAATTGGAAAGAAACGGAAAAATACTAAATGGATCAAGCTTAATCTTCGACGTATTGATGAGTAGACCGATCCGCTTTGCTTCCCTCTTCAACCTGATGTAGGTTTCTTTCATCTTGTCAAAGTTACGTGCTGTAGTATCAATGTCGTCGGCGAAACCAAATACGGACTTCGTGAAAATCGCACTACTCCCTGCCTTTCGTATTACTCCCAAGCATAAAATTTGGGAGAAAACATTGTAGGCGGAGTGATTGCAATGTGATTGCGTGGTAGTTGCTACAATCCAGCTTATCGCCATTTTTGTAGATGGGACACACGACACCTTCCATCCACTCCTGAAACTACCATAGATTGTCATAGCCCATGAAATCATGAAGTTTGATGAATCGCATGATGGTGTTTGCCTGTTTCCGTAATGTGACTACATGACAAGTTCCAGCGGAATGTTTGGAATCCAGAATACAGACCACATTTTAGACCGATGATCAAATTTGGCATAGTTTATGCGTCGTTTCCAATCAAAATATCCAAAATAATCATTTCCGAAGTATGCGTTCTGAAAAATGGACAAAGGCTAACACCCGTTTTGAATCCGGAATAACTCTGAAAACAAGTGGCTAATCCTATTAAACTTTAAGTTCCTTAAAGTTGAATAAATTCCCCTTTTTTGGTGACAGCTGCGAAAAAAAAAATTGAAAGACAAAAAAATGACAGACAAAAGATTTTTATTTTCATTCTCAAAAGGGAGATTAGTAATGGGAGGGTTGACATTGGGGGTGCCCTTAGCCGCAAGGGAGTTCCAGATGAAATCGTCGACCGTCATATTAATGATATACATTATACATAGCCCTGCACAACGTAACAACCATAAAAACAATGCACAACAACCATACGTAGTTGACTTGGTAGACCGATTGGCCTGAACTCTAGAACAATTTGGAGAACGTAGAACATCGGGTTTAAACATATTGTATCTGAATCATAAATCATACACACTTAACTCGTTTTACAGTATTCGGTAAATTTTACCGAAATCTCCACAGCAGAACTGTTCGGTAATTATTTTACAGATTTTTTGTAATTTTTTCCAACGTCCAGCGTTGAACTGTCAAAATCACCGAAAATCAGTAAATTTATTTACCGAACAGTTCTGCTGTTGAGATTTCGGTAAAATTTTACCGAATTCGGCGATTTATTTTAAGTGTGTACAGATGGTCTGTAACGTCCTGTACATGGACCTGATGCGTTGTTATCGGTTTTGCACCAAGCGTACAAAAAAAAATCCGATTTGAATATTTTTTTATCGGAAATCATGCGCAATAGGTCTGTGGAAGTATATGACATGATATTTTATCGGTTTTGTACCACACATGGCTAACTTGGTAGACCACTCGGTCTGAACTCCATTGGAAGACTTAGAACATCCGACTTGAACATATACTTACTTGATACTTGATACTTGATGGGCTACAGCTCTTCGATGAACCTACGCCGAATGGAGTATCCTTCTCCAGTAGACTCGATCCTGGGCTAATCGCTTCCAGTCGCCCTGAACATTGAGCTCCCTCAGGTCCTCTTCAACTGCACAAAGCCATCGTGTACGCGGCCTTCCACGAAGCCTGCGGCCTCTTCCGGGTTCTCTACTAAATATTATCTTCGCTTGATGTTCTTCCGGCATACGAACAACGTGACCAGCCCACCGTAGTCTGCCGTGTTGTATAAGCTTAATAATATCCAGCCCTTTATACACCTGGTACAATTCGTGATTCATGCGACGCCGCCTGATACCGTTCTCCTGTTCACCGCCGAGTATTGTCCGCAGCACCTTACGTTCAAACACCTGAGAGCTCTCCGATCAGTTTCCTTTAACGTCCATGTCTCATGGCCGTATAAAGCCACCGGAAGAAACAGAATAGGATACAACGCGAGTTTTGTTTTCGTTTGCAGACTACGGGACTTAAGCTGGTTACGAAGTCCGTAATAAGCCCTATTTGCAGCTGCAATACGCCTTTTCACCTCGCGGGTAACATCATTATCGCACGTCACTAATGTTCCAAGATACACAAATTCTTCTACCACTTCAAAATTTTCACCATCCAGCACTATTTCGCTACCACCACCACTAATGAACCCACGTTGATTGCCAGCGACCATGTACTTCGTTTTGCTGGCATTGATCGTGAGTCCAATCCTCGCCGTCTCCCTCTTAAAAGGCGCAAAAGCCTCTTCCACGGCACGGCGATCAATTCCGATAATATCGATATCGTCCGCAAATCCCAGGAGCATATGCGATTTTGTGATAATGGTACCGCTTCTTTGCACACCAGTTTCCTAATCGCTCCTCGAGCGCTATATTGAACAGTAGGTTCGAGAGTGCATCACCCTGCTTTAATCCATCTAAGGTAACAAATGACGTCGATATTTCATCCGCAACCCTTACACTTGATTTCGATCCGTCCAACGTTATACGAATCAGCCGTATCAGTTTCGCCGGAAAACCATGTTCAAGCATAATTTGCCATAATTCATTCCGTTTCACTGAATCGTACGCCGCCTTGAAATCAATAAACAGATGATGTGTCTGCAAGTTGTACTCCCGGAATTTATCAAGGATTTGTCTCAAGGTAAATATTTGATCCGTCGTTGATCGGCCCTCACGAAAACCCGCTTGGTATTCGCCGACGAAGGACTCTTCAAGCGGTCTCAATCTGTTGAACAGAATACGGGACATAATTTTGTACGCCGAATTAAGGAGGGTTATTCCTCGGTAATTGGCGCACTCCAGTCTGTGCCCTTTCTTAAAGAGAGGGCAAATGAGGCCGTCCAACCAGCTAGCAGGCATTTCCTCGTCTTCCCATATTTTCGACAAAATATGGTGCAGAACTTCATAAAGCTGCTCACTGCCATGTTTGAGAAGTTCAGCCGGGAGTAGGTCCTTCCCCGCAGCCTTATTGTTTTTTGTGACAGCTTTTTTAACCTCATCTAGTGTAGGTAACTCCACAGCTTGTCCATCGTCGCTAATATTTATTCTGTTCACCGATGCACCGTCACTGCCTCCATTCAACAAAGTCTCGAAGTGTTGCTTCCACCTGGCAGCCACTTCAGTTTTATCTGTCAGCAAATTCCCTTGTTGGTCGTTGCACATGACGGGAGATTGCGCTGTCTTTCTCCGCACGCCATTGACAGACTCATAAAACCTCCGCATATCGTTCTGCTCAATTTTTTCCTGCGCCTCACTAATAACTTGTTCTTCGTACTCTTCGTACCGACTTGAACATATAAAGACCATAAATCATATGCACGGTCGCCAAGGCTGAAGCCAGAGTAGACGTGTCCCTGTCCAGATAGGACCTTAGAGGACATGTGTATGATTCATTATCCAGATATGTTTAAATCGGATGTTCTAAGTTCTCAAAATTGTACTGGAGTTTAGACCAGTAGGTCTACCATGTAAACTAAGCTTGCTGCAAAACCGATATCAACGCATCACGTCCAGATATGTTCAAATCGGATGTTCTAAGCTCTCCCAATAGTCGCGTTGCGGTCGGTTTTGCACCAAGCGTAGTTGAATTGGTTGAACTACTAAACGATTTGGAGAACCTAGGAATTCTGTAGGTATATTGAAGCCATGAACTTCTACTTTAGACATCATATGGAATAGTTTAGGCATATCAATCACAAGAAGGAGAACCAAATTCGTTGTGGCGCAGTGCTTCTATTCTATTTACGTACATATAAAAATAACCAACCTTTGGTGCTTCTGAACCGATTACAGAACGTAGGTGTGGTCGATCATCAATCTAATGTAAGTTTCGTAAAATTCATGAGATGACTATTATTTTTGGTATATAAACATGTACATTTGGATAAGCAATGTTTGAGATTAGTGTTGTCTCATTAATTTCAGTGAAAATCTGCTCTTTGATTTTACTCCATCTAAACGATTGTATAGTCTTAACTAAGTAAGTGTAACTAATAGAAGGATATTTGAATTTTATAAATGTCATGTCAAACTGCCAAAAAAATATAAATACACTCCAGTGTATTTTCAGTGCGTGCGTTCCTGAGGCTCTGGTGTGTATTTTTTCAATAGTTTGACATGACATTTAGAAAATTCAAATATCTCTCTATTAGTTACACTTACTTAGCTTAGACTATAAAATCTTTTAGATGGAGTAAAATCAAAGAGCAGAATTTTTTGCACTAAGTGTAGGACAACACTGCCTGAGATACTGTTAAGTCAAGTCCGGGGCAATATGATCCGAACACCGTAAGTAGGTTAATGTTCAGCACCTTACAAAGTAGGTTAATGTTCAGGAACAAAATTATCCACGCAATAGGAAAAGTCAAGAAGTTTTAGATCTTCATTTTGTAGCGTTAAAAACTTATTGCAAGTTGAAACTGCGATTCGAGTCCATCTGGAAATAACAGATGAAGAACTGTCTTCGGCTCTTGGAAAATACGGAAAAGTGGACCAAATTGTACGCTAAAAACCCTAATTAATCCACCTAGCGGGGATGGCGTTTTTCTCGTATGTCTTGTCTTGTCTTAGCACATGCACAGCCAGTATTGAAAAGCATCCTGGAAATGTCGGTTGTATTTCCGAACATTTTCTTGTCTGCATTAATATTTGCAGCATATCATAAATATGACTCAAGTATTAAAACGGCTAGGCCCACCGTGCAGGCTTTAATTTGGGAGACAATCCATAACTGCCCGGCAATCAGATTATCTAGTAATAAATAATATGATCAACGAAGAGTTTTGAATCTACGAAAGGAAGAAACGGGGACAGCCGTACCAACCGTTTCACATTCAGGGGGAAAGATAATTGACGAATCGTGGGGAGTGACTTTGCTAAGAAGATTAATGTACACTCCTTGGGTCCTCGACGTCTTGGGATGGGACACAGTTTTTAGTCTAGTGCCCTGGCTTATACACTGATGGGCAAAAGTATTCGCATGGAATCGTTCTTTTTTAATTACTCCTGACAAAACACAATTTATTGCTAACCACAAACTTTCGCGAAAAGTGAATAAGGAGTAAAAAAGAAGAAGCGAAAGTAAAATCATCAGGAAAACCGATTTTCGTTCATCTCCCAGGTTCATTCTAGAGAAAAGAGGAGTAAACTTCATACCAATATTCTTTCAGATCAGTTTGTTAATCGTAATAATCATGTGAAGGTAACAGTTTGCAGAGTGCAAAAACAGCACAACTTGAGTAAAATGGATTTAAAATTACTACCAGGCCAATCATTTTATATTGTGACAGACTGCGGTAAATGTTTAGAGTTTAGGTTTGCTTTTTGTGAAGAAGGTTATTTGGCAATGGATAAGTTGTGAACTGACAGTGACACAGAAATTGTACATAGATCAACGCTTAAAGATACGAGTTTTGATGAATATTCATTAGAACAGGAATAAGTTTTTTTTGCGACTTGATTCAGATAACCATCAGCGTCACTACTCGATATTTGTGCTAGAGTGTTAAGCTGCTAATAAGGACAAGTTTGTGTTCTAGCACACTGTGGAACCAAGATAAAATACAAGATGGCTGAATCGTGAATTTGGCAGATTGAAACACCTAGTGGTGTATTCATCTTGGACCAAACTAATCGACAAGTTTATTTGAGATAAAAGAACTATTCTTTTTTTCTCTAGATTACCCTCAGCATAGAACTTTGGATTTTGTAGTCGGTTTGTTAATAAGCCCTATATCAAATAAAATTGTTCTGTTTTTTATACCGTTAGCTGGGGCCAACTGCATGCTCATTTTTTTTCTGATTTATCCCATATTTCTGATCGACATATGAGCTATTAGGAAACCATAACAGTTGAAATTTTTTGACAATTTTCATCGAAAAATACTATTTTCTAACAAAACAGAATTGGCTCAGATTAGTTTACAGTAGTTTACCTAGTTTAAAGTATTAATAGAATAGAATAAATCGATTTGCAGTATATTCGGCAAAGTTGCGATTTTACCGAACGAATTGTATATTCAATTATACCGAATTTCGAAAAAAAAATGATATTTTTCTTACAGATGTTTTGGTAAATGTTTACCGATATCCGGTAGGATGTAACATCTCTACCGAACATAAGATTGTTTCGTATTTTTTACCAGCGTTTTTTTATTTATCAAATGAATCCCGAGCAGGAGAAATTGCCTCAATAATACCAAATTCTGTTATTGATACCATACTCTGTTGTGAACTAGCCCTGCATAAGAGGTAAAACACCAAAGGAACTACACCAAAAACTTACATGCACAATACTTGAGCCATAACATAATCAGTTATTAAATTTTTTTTCCATACCAAATGCATAACCAAATATTATTCGTTTGGTTTTGAAATACCTAAGCATGTTATGCCTCGAGTATCCCGCATATAAGTCCCCGGCATTATTTCCCGGTATTTCACCTCTTATGCAAGGCTAGGTCATACCAATTTCTTTATATATTTTAAATGTGTATCGGGCATCAATAACGATGCGTAAGGTGATAACTGGAGCGTTCTTACCAATTTCGTCTGCCCATCATCATACTTTTGCGTCGATCAAAGAGATCGTGACGCCGCTATTGATCCTCGAAACAAACAGCAGTGGCGATCATCTGATAAGTATCATGCGCGGCTTCACCACTCTTCGGCGTATTGCTCCCTCTCCTCTCCGTATCAATCTAAATCGAAGCCGTACCGCATCCATAACTCCGCCGGACGAACATACTCCATGAACATCAGCAATCAGATTTTAGGATTTCAGACCGCATCGTGCTTTCGTGCTGTGCGGTTCTTTCTCTCTTTGTGGAAGGAAGTTTTTAATACTACCCGAAGCTATTTTAATTTCAACGATTCTTCTTAGCGCTATTTGTACCCACTGATCCCGTTACGATCTTTGCAAGGACCCGTGCCTTCGTTTTACGTTGGACCCGTTTGCGGAAGTAAAATTCCGACAAGCGGTGGTAATCCTGCAGGGACACCGTTCTGGGAAAAACCTCTTAAAAGGTCACGTCTCCACGCTCAGCCATGAGCATTAATAAAACAAGAGGAAGGGGAGTCTCTGAATTCTCCACTTCCTTCAAAGAAACAAGGTTTCAAGACCGTCCTGCCAAAGCGCGGAAAAATAGAAGGAAGCTGGAGAATTTAGATATTCCTTCTAACTCTAATATCGGAAATAATTCTTCTCCAATCGAACTGAGCAATCAGTTCGATTTGATTAATGATGAAATTGAGCAAATCGAATATACCTCTAGCCCAGGTGATTCGATTCATGCGAAAAAGCAAAGGATTCCGCCAATTGTGGTATCTGTTGCCGATTTTTCTGGCTTCCGGAATGAGATTTTGAGTAACCTTCAGGGGATCAAGGTTTCATTTCAGATTGCTAGGAAGGGTGACTGTCGCGTTTTGCCGGGATCCTTTGACGATCGCAAACGTATTCTTCAGTATTTAACTGAGAAGCGCCATAAATTCTTCACATACGACGACAAAACTGAGCGATTGTTCAAAGTCGTCTTGAAAGGTCTCCCCAGTGATGATAAATCACTGGATGAGATTAAAATTGAAATTTCTCAATTACTTGGATTTTCACCAGTCCAAGTAATTAAGATGAAAAAGAAATCCCACTCTGGTACTTCCCAGAGGGGCATTTCTCAAGAATTTTATTTAGTTCATTTTAACAAAAGTGAACAAAATAATATGAAAAGTTTGGAAAAGGCCTGTATTATGTCCCATGTCCGTGTTACATGGGAACATTTCCGCAGGCCTGGGGGAAATTTCCAAAACCCCACCCAGTGCTGTAAGTGCCAAAAGTGGGGTCATGGAACCAAACATTGTCACATGGATGCTAAATGCATGATTTGTGGTGGAACCTCTCACGCCAAGGACGCGTGTCCGGTGAGAGAAGATTCCAATAAATTTAAGTGCGCAAATTGTGGGGGCAATCATAAATCCAATTTCTGGGAATGCCCTTCACGCAAAAAAGTTTTGAATTCCCGTGCAAAATTGATGACGGAAAATTCCAATCGGATCCCAGATTCGATGGGTAGAAATTTTTCAAACGCTCAAATTTCGAAACCAGTTACCGGTCGAGCAATTCATACCCACCACAATTCACAAACAAATTTTGCCGCTCGTCAACGGGTAGCAAGCACTTCAGTAAATTCCAATTTTTCCAATGTACCTACGTATGCAAACATCGCTGCTGGTAGACAAAATTTCTCTTCTCAAAATGAGGTTGCCGATTCAGGTAGCATGACTGCTTCCGACTTTGATTTTTTAACTGAACAATTGCATCACATGATTGATGCAATGTTCAAAGCAAAGACACTACCAGCAGTTGTTCAGGTTGGTATAAAGTACACACAACTAATTGTTATCGGACTCCGTTTTAATGGATCTAAATAATTGTGTGAAAGTTCTAAATTGCAATGCCCGCTCTCTAAAGGGTAAGGAAGATGAATTATTCAACTTCCTAACAGTTCATAATGTGCATATTGCCATTATAACTGAAACCTATTTAAAACCAGGACTCTCCATTAAACGAGATCCAAATTATTTCATCTACAGAAATGATCGTCTTGACAGCGCCTGTGGTGGGGTCGCCATTGTCATTAATAGACGTATCAAACATAAATTATTTTCTTCGTTTAAAACCAAAGTTTTTGAAACCTTGGGAGTTTCTGTTGAAACAAATTTTGGTCAATTTTCCTTCATTGCAGCCTATTTGCCTTTTCAATGCAATGGGCAGCAAAAGAATTTGTTGAAAGCTGATCTTCAAATTCTGACTCGCAACAAATCAAAGTTCTTCGTAATTGGTGACTTCAATGCCAAACACCGTTCATGGAATAATGCTCAAAGCAATTCCAACGGCAACATTTTATTTGAAGATTGTTCTGCGGGAATTATACTATTCAATATCCCAATGGCCCAACTTGTTTTTCATCCACTCGAAATCCTTCGACAATTGATTCGGTTTTAACGGATTCAAGTCAGCTGTGTGGCCAATTGGTAACTCATGCTGACTTTGACTCTGATCACCTTCCTGTGACATTTGAAATCTCACAAGAAGCCATTTTTAATCCAATCAGCTCTACTTTCAATTATCATAGGGCTGATTGGGATTTATATAAAACGTATATCGATAGGAATTTTGATGTTGATATTCCTCTCGATACCAAAAGTGATATTGATAATGCTCTCGTATCTTTGACAAATTTAATTGTCGAAGCCAGAGGCATTGCAATTCCTAAATGTGAAATTAAATTCAACTCCATTATTATTGACGACGATCTTCAGCTACTGATCCGTCTTAAAAATGTGAGGCGAAGGCAATACCAAAGAACTCGCGATCCCGCGTTGAAAGTTATTTGGCGAGATTTGCAAAATGAAATTAAAAAACGTTTCGCTATTCTGAGAAATACCAACTTTGAGAATAATGTCTCGAAGTTGGATCCTAGTTCGAAACCCTTTTGGAAATTAACGAAAATTCTTAAAAAACCTCAAAAGCCAATTCCAGCGCTTAAAGAGGGAAATAAAATTTTATTAACAAATGGCGAAAAGGCTCAAAAACTTGCTCAGCAGTTCGAGAGTGCCCATAATTTTAGTCTAGGTCTCACTAGTCCAATTGAGGATCAGGTTACACGGAGCTTCGAAGACATTCTCAATCAAGAGAATGTTTTTGACCCTTCGTTGGGAACTAATTTGGATGAAGTGAGATCTATCACTAGAAAATTTAAAAATATGAAAGCACTGGGTGATGATGGTATTTTCTACATACTTATCATAAAACTTCCTGAGAGCTCTTTATCGTTTTTGGTTAATTTATTTAACACATGTTTTCAATTGGCATACTTCCCAGATAAATGGAAAACGTCAAAGTTGTTTCAATTTTGAAGCCGGACAAAAATCCAGCTGAGGCTTCTAGTTATCAGTTTCTTCTCAAATCAGTTTGCTTTCTTCAATAAGCAAACTGTTTGAAAAGATTATTTTAAATAGAATGATGGTTCATATTAATGACAATTCTATTTTTGCTGTTGAGCAATTTGGTTTTCGCCATGGGCATTCAACCACTCATCAGTTATTAAGAGTTACGAACTTAATTCGGCTCAACAAATCTGAAGGATATTCAACTGGAGTTGCTCTTCTTGATATAGAGAAAGCATTTGACAGTGTTTGGCATGAAGGTTTGATTGTAAAATTGATGAATTTTAATTTTCCTCTTTACATCATTAAACTGATCCAAAATTATTTATCAGATCGTTTCACTGCAGGTAAACTATCAGAATTCTAAATCTGATAGATTACCTGTAAGGGCTGGTGTCCCCAAGGCAGCATACTGGGGCCCATTTTGTTTAACATTTTTACTTCTGATTTACCTGATTTACCACCAGGGTGTCAAAAATCTTTGTTCGCAGATGACACAGGTCTCTCAGCCAAAGGGCGTAGCCTTTCGTGTCATTTGTAGTAGATTGCAAAAAAGTTTGGATATTTTCTCCACTTACTTGCAAAATGGAAAATTTCCCTGAATGCTTCCAAAACTCAGCTTATAATTTTCCCACATAAGCCGAGAGCTTCTTATTTGAAACCTTCTAGCAGACATATTGTCACTATGAATGGTGTTCCAATTAATTGGTCTAGCGAAGCTAAATATTTAGGACTTCTGCTAGATCAAAAATTAACTTTTAAAAATCACATTGAAGGCCTTCAAGCCAAATGTAACAAATATATTAAGTGTCTATATCCACTTATAAACAGAAAATCAAAACCTTGTCTTAAGAACAAACTTTTGATTTACAAACAAATTTTTAGACCTGCCATGTTGTATACTGTGCCAATATGAACTAGTTACCAGAAAGAAGGCACTTCAGAGGATTCAAAATAAAATTCTGAAAATGATTCTGAAGTTGCCTCCGTGGTATAGTACCAATGAACTTCATAGAATTTCTAATATTGAGACATTGCAACAAATGTCCAACAAAATAATTTCCAATTTTAGACAAAAATCGTTGCAATCTTCTATTGCAACGATTAACTCCTTGTACCATTAGTATAAAATAGGTTAAGATTAGTTTAAGTTGAAAACATTGTAATTCCTACATGGTTTAATTCAACCAGAGGAAAAATTCTAACTGCCACAGGCAATTGAAATGTATTAATAATAACTAAAAATATAACATAGCAAATAAGGATGATAGTGTTAAGAAAACACGGAGCAATATTTACTTCTTGGGAAAATTTGATATTCTTGCATTTCATTTTATGAAGTTGTCAAAGGCAACTTGTTGCTAGCAAATGTAGCGTAAAAAAATGTATTTTGGACATAACTTTTGATTCCATTGTCCGATATGGTCAATTTTCAATAGGAAACAATGGGAATGCAATTATTGCGAGCAAATCGGTTGAGCATAAGTGCCTGAAAAATTGGCGAGAGTTTTTGCGCACATACACACACATACACACATTCGTCGAACTGATCGTTTGGTATGTAACACTATGTTTGTCCGGGCCTCCTATAAAAAGTTTGTTTTTGGAGCGAATATATAGCCTTTACGTATACTTAGTATACGAGAAAACCTGCTAATTTGTGCCTTGATCACGGGTGTGAGAGGTGTGTACATTGACCTTGAAAAGGAAATTCCGCCATCGATTGCAGGAAACTAGTGGCGAGCCCGCCTGTTTGAAAATGCCTATTTTGTTACTTTTAATAACAATGAAATATCGGTCTTATGTAGTTAACTAATCATCGTATATGAATATGAATGACTAATCATATGATGAACCACATATTTAAAAGTTGATTTTAACGTCATCTATAATGGATTACTGCGGTATAGCACCCACAATAATCTGAGCAACTTTCTAGTAAAACCACATGACAGTTCATGCAACTAGCAACACTATTTGTGTTTCACCGTTGAACACGGTTTTCGATGAAGATTTCACAATTTATACATTGCATGAAATATTTCTCATCACTCGTTGCTCGTGTTTTAACACGATAATTTATGATTTCTGCTGTCACATTGTTGATTCACCTGTTGCTGACTTACCCCTTTAATGTGCGATTTACGGGCAGAACAGGTTTCACACTCAATTCTAGATTTACTTGTAGTGTTCTCCGAGCCAGCCAGCTACAAGAATACCGCGAACACGAAATTAATTCTCATTAATTAGTCAAATCCTACGACGACCAAATTGATTAAGCTATGGCACAATATACTCATGTGCGATTCTGGACAAGCTGATAAAGTTATTCAAAGACGGGTTACATTGTTGGTTTGTTCAAGTTTATGTAGAAGTAAAAAATTAGTGTTGCCTTGCTGACCTTGACTCTGACCACCTTCCTGTGACGTTTGAAATCTCACAAAAAGCCATTAACAATCCAATCAGCTCTACTTTTAATTATCATAGAGCTGATTGGGATTTATATAAAACGTATATCGATAGGTATTTGGATGTTGATATTCCTCTCGATACCAAAAGTGGTATTGATAATGCTCTCGTATCTTTGACAAATTTAATTGTCGAAGCCAGAGGCATTGCAATTCCTAAATGTGAAATTAAATTCAACCCCATTATGGAACGTACACACGGTCAAGCAGTTTGACCAACATTGACTCCACCTCTCGTTTATTCAAACATTCATCAAGTTTCACCAACAGCGACACGAACAATCAATTTATTCGACCAAC
This sequence comes from Armigeres subalbatus, assembly GCF_024139115.2. Taxonomy (NCBI): domain Eukaryota; kingdom Metazoa; phylum Arthropoda; class Insecta; order Diptera; family Culicidae; genus Armigeres; species Armigeres subalbatus. The sequence continues at coordinate 303,237,091 of NC_085140.1, read as the reverse complement.
AATATCACACACGAACGACCGAAGCGCCAACTTGAGCACCAACCATCAAAAAATATATGAGGGTTTGTGCAACTTCACTACAAATGCTCAAACATGTTCGGCGAACCTTGACTCCACCCCCAACAACTCAAACCAAAATCAAACCGTTTTAATTTTTCCCAACCGAGCCGCCAACTGTCAAATGGTTGTTCGAACAACTTCACACACGTTCAAACAAAGCAGCAACCGAAGCGTTTTCTTGGGGGCGGAGTCAATGTTCGTCAAACTGCTTGACTGGTGTGTACGTTGCATTAGGGGAGGAGGTTCGGTTGTGGGCACCCTTTTGTGTTTGGTCCATAACTTTGGCCCTGGTTGATCTTATGTCGACATTTGCATAGCAATCGAAAGCTAAACTTATAACCTTACTACTAGCAAAGAAATTAATATGATTTCATCGATTTAGAAAAAAATATTGACAATTTAGAAAATTTGACATTTTTGGATATTTTCATTTCGTGGTTCGGTTGTGGGCACCCTTGAAAACTTATAGCTAAAATAAAGAAGCATGAATAAAACCACCCAGATTTAAAGACAAGGAATAGTTTATTCATTCTAAAAGCCAGGAGACGCTAAAAACTCAAATCAATTCACCTAGCAGTGATGATGCCTCCTCGGTGCATTAAGGAGGATGTTGAAAAAATCACATAAGAAAGGTCTAAAATAGCACTTTAGGCAAATGGGTTTTAATTTTTCATTGATTTACGTTTTATTGGTATGCATCACAGTCAAAAAAATCCTGATTAATCACCCTAGCGGCAATAGTGCCTTTCTCGTTCATTTCAAAAAATAATATTTTGGCCATAAATTTTAATCCCATAGTCCGATCTGACCAATTTTCAATAGGAAACAATGGGAACTAAACTAAAGCATTCCCCGTCGAATGCAACTTGTTGCAAGCAAATGTATATAATGACTAGATATGCCCAAAGAACAAAAATATTAAATAAACTCATTATTTCGAACAATTATGTCAAACTAATTATAAAAACTGCCTTAAAACGTTATTAAAAATAAGTTAAGGGACAAGTAAAACGATATTGAATGATTTATCAATAAAATGAGGGTGCCCATAACCGAACCAATAAAGGTGCTCACAACCGAATTTCGCAGCCTTTTTGGAACGAGAAGAAAAAAAAAATCGCGCTAAAATTTTGATGGCAATCGACATTGGGCCTCAAAATAGATTAAATTTACTGTGTAAATACGCATTAGAACTCACTTTTTGAATTAAATCCTTTAATTTATGACACTTTGAAAAAGGCAAAAAAAACTTTCGTGTTGTTTTTCTTGTACGAAAAATTTATTTGTTTCTAGTTCAAAGTAGAGATGCCCATCCGGTTTGATATTGAGCACAAAACATCATGCTATTATAGCAAACAAATGACGGTTGTCAGAATGACAGCATCTCTTATCTGTCAAAAGATACATAGGGGTGCCCATAACCGAACGGTGCCCACAACCGAACCTCCCCCCTATTATTGACGACGATTTTCAGCTATTGATCTGTCTTAAAAATATGATGCAAGGGCAATCTAGAGGGTCTTGTTCGGGAAATCCCGGAAAGTAATGCATCCCGGAACCCGGGATTTTTTCACATGAATCCTGGGATTCCTCGAAAATAAAAAAATATGCATAATAACAAAACTATTTAAGATAAATTAATGTAGGTTCTGTATAATTGCACCGATTCTAATTTGTTAGCCCATGTTTCTCACCAAAACTCTTCAGCCTTTAAATTGCACAATGCTCCAACAACTGTGCTCCAGAGATACGTTACATTTAAAACAAAATAAAATCAAATCAGTTTCACAAAAACTTTTTTAGGCAGGCATTTTCGTCTGAAAATCAATATAAGAGACACTTTTTCCCAAACTCATTCGTACCAAATCGTAAGCTTAGGAAAAACGTTCTGCTATAGTGCAGTTCCAGCAAATTGACGTTGCTTTCGTTGGTTTCAGCCCCTACGACGATGGCCGGAAATACCTGCCGTGTCCCTACCAGATTGTTTGACTAAACATCAATAAAGTCCAAGATAAAGTCTGTCTATATTGAACACTTATGTAATATTCAAATGATTCGACGTAATTTTATCAATTTGGACGAGAGTTGAAACATAATTTATTTATTTATTTCGTCAACCGACGTAGACTAGTACAAATACATATAAATGTTTTTTTTTTTCTTTCCCAATGCTGTAGTAGATTATGAAATACAATAAAAACATTGAATTTCTTATGTTTGTTTTAATTTTGACAAAATTTCAGTTGAGTCAACACTTTGAGATACTATATCGTTAACAAATGAAACCGTTGCAAACTGTCCACGCTGTTTTAATGTTTGTATGTTTATAAGCATGCAACGTGCTCCATAAAATGGAAGAGGAAATGACGTTCAACCTAATTTACGAAGAGCGTAGGGGAAACTGGGTAGACTTGATCCCCTTTTCTGATTTCCGATGTATCTTAACCAAAAATAAATAAACATACGCGATTTCCACACAGACTCTCTGATAAATATAGTATTTAACTTTACTGATGTATGACAGTCCTTAAATTATTGTTGTTATTGATACACAATGGATTTTTTGGAGTGCTGTCAAAAATCGACTTTGAAAATATTTGGGGGAAATTGATCCCTCTCCAAGAACTTGCTTTGATAAAATTAGAATGGTACCCTCAGATTTTTAAATATTCCTTCAAAATACGCGGAATTATCGAATTGCTGTGCGTATACTTGAAAGATTTTCGTTATTGAATTCGACAGCACATGCAATTTTAAAATTTGGGGAGACTTGATCCCCTTTATATGAGATCTACGCAATAAATATTTTTTCCTGCCAACCCTTCATCAAATCCGCCAATCTACAAAAAATTAGAAGCCTTAGAACGGTTTTTAATTTTTTTGATTTTTTTCGCCAAATTTTTGTATGGGTGACTAATGGGGGATCAAGTGTCCCCATATTGAGGTAATAACTTCAAATCCAAATATACTGAAACTTTGATGGAATGTTGACATTTTCTTCAGTACAGATCAATAAGCATATTTATGGCTTGTTACTGTGAAAAAACGAAAGCATTTGGTCATTGTTATGAAAAGTTGTTCAAATTTTGCGTGGCCAATAAAAAAAATCTTAGGAAGGTCAAAACATACAAACCGCCCTGCAGAATTAATAAGGCTGTCAATCCAAAAAATAACTCACCACATAAAGGTCATTTGTCTAGAGGATCTATACTAAAAAAATACGCTAGAGCAAAACTACTTTAGTTTTCGATAAAACAGAGGGTGATCAAGTCTCCCCGGGGATCAAGTCTACCCACCTTCCCTATAGTAGAAATTGTTTTTGTACTGATTTTATTCTTTCTTCATGTGTGGTTAAGTAAGGCGACCATATAATGCTACAATATTCTAGTATGGATCGTACATATGAAATATAGAGTGTTTCGATTATGTAGGGATCCTGAAAGTTGAAACAAAAGCGCTTGATAAAGCCTAGCATATTATTAGCTTTGTGAATTATTGTGTTATAGTCATCAACAAGAGTTAGTTTTGAATCTAAAATCACTCCTAAACCCCTAACTCTTTCACTTCTTTCTACAGTTCTATTTCCTAGTACAATTTGTGTATTTGGTGTTGTTCGTTTTCTGCTGAATGATATTATGTTGCATTTCTTTACATTTAGTTGCAATAGGCTTTTTCTGCACCATGTATAAAACATCTGTATTTCATTCTGGAATATGATAATGTCGCCTTCATTTTTTATTTCCATAAATAACTTTATGTCATCGGCATAAATTAAAAGATTTATATTTTTGAGAATGAAGGTAATGTCATTTACATATACAGTCCCTTCCCGATTTTGGCAACACGACCTGATTTTAATGTTGCCAAAATGGGGATGTTGCCAAAAACGGGAAAAAAATTTCATACAAAATTTCAATATATACTTAGAATATGTAATAAAATAATAAATACTTAGAATATGTACTACAAAGTATGCGGAGTGTGTTTAAGTGATGCACGTGCATCATAATTGTCATTTTTGCGATATTATTCATAACTCGAAGATTGTAGCTCAAACAAAATTGAAACAAACTCAAGAATGGTAATCAAACGATAATGTAATTAATAAGCCAATTTCATAATACAAATTTAATACCAAATAATATTTGAAATTAACAATAGCGTCGGCCATGTCCTTACACAAAATTGTAGTGATAAAAAAACGTTTATATAGTAGTCCATTGAAGTGCTGACTTCAATCTGACATCTCATATAAATTTTAGTCCACCGAAAATGCTTGTTTTTATCATAATTCACTATATAAATCAAATAGTTTACCCCCGTAACGCTGGGTAGACACCTTTGCGTGGTGTGTTACGGGGTAAGATCTACCACGGTCACATTGTCAGCTACAGGCAAATCCTGACCCAACGAATACCTTCCCCAATATCCAACTCCGTGGTACTTATGAGGGTGTCGCTGAGTCGGGGGCCTCTCGTTAAGTAAGTACTACATCAACACTTCCTTCCCCTACCAAGTTACGGTGAAGATGGGCGTGGGCAGGAGTAGTAATCCTCATGCTTTTGTGATTTTTATCCTAGATTGAAATCAAGGAGCACACCCACCTTGATTTCTAATAGCAATCTGAATAAGGACTTCAATCCAATCTACGAAGTACACCGTAACTATGCTATGCTATGCTATGCTAATTCATTATATAAATCGAATAGCCATCCGACGGATACAAGATGACTAAATGTGCTACAAATTTCGGATTCTTATAAAATGGATTTTGATAGAGGCAAACTTTCTTGTGGTCGGTGTGATTGAGAGTAAAGTTCTGTGCACAATTTTTGATGACAAAGAACGCAAGGCATAAGACGTTTCAGAAAATGGTAACGGAAATCTGCATTCTGCACATTGGTTGAGCGTAGTGCGAGTATGGGTTAACTACACTTGATTCACTAAAACCAAATCCCTTTGCACTAGTCGGTCTCGTAACACTCAACCCAGGAATATTTCAGGCGGCAATGATTGATCCATGAGCACTATGTGCACCTCACACTACGAGTGATAGTGTGGCCAAGTGGAAGCTGGAGGACCATTTGCGGCATGCCACCTCTGACACTCGATAGCAGTCAACCTACTGGTGCTCGCTGCAGGTCATCGCACTCCAGTTCTCCATGCACTTCTTTCATTATTATAACTTTGAAAACATGGAAGAATCCCAAATCAGACTGAAGAGGGTAGCAAAGCAGATCGGACCAGTGATTAATACGTTGAAGACGAAGTAGGCTCAAGAGAAGACAACGGCTATTCGACAAAATTAAGGTGGTTGAAGAATTCGTGTACTTGGGCTCACTTGACCTCCGATAACGATATCAGCAGACAAATTCGGAGACGCAACGTGGCAGGAAAGCGTAGGTACGAGATCTGGACTATGCTTGTCGAGGACCAACGCGCATTTGGAGTAAAAATAATTCTCTACAACGATCCGACAGGCACAAGAAGGCGTGGTGTGCAGCGATCAAGGTGGATCGATCAGGTGGAAGACGATTGACGGACCCTCCGTAGACTGCGTGACTGGTAACGTACAGCAGTGGACGGAGACGACTGTTACGTACCGTAGAGGCCACTCCGGCCTTAGGCCACATGTGACGCATCACTCGCCTATCGAAGCAGATAGACTTACACCAGCGATCTCATGGGAACTTCACAGGAGCCACTTCTGATACTTCGCCATCACAAACAGAACACTCGAGAGCATAAATTGGAAGTGGGAGTGAGCATTGTGAGCATTGATCTATTGCAATCTATGCTACATCCATAGCCAATGAGTGAACTGCCTCACTCAGATGGATGCCAAACAACGAGTAGGAGCGATCGTTGCTATGATAAACAATGAGCAACACAGTCTAACAAGCCAAGCCGTGGTGATGTATCCATGTAAGCAACGATAAGATAGTCGAGAGAAAGTATCAACGCCTCCCATTCAGTGTACTAAAGTTCCAGACTCATAGAGGTCTTCATTTTTAGAATGCTTGAATGGCTTCTACCGGAACGACGCTCATTGTTGTGTTACCAAGTGATTCGCTTCACTCAATAGGCTTCTATTGGTGAGTGTTAAAGACCATTAAGGTGGTTATACAACAAAGCCACAAATCGGCCATCTTGGGAACCACGTGCTTTTTCAAGAGCACGAATTGGGAGAACCACAACGCCCATAGCGATGAAACATCCGTAGATCGTTTGCTTACTCATGCTAAACAATCGACTTTAATTTCAGCATTGTACGAACATTATTACGCTAGATTTGAACTTTTGATAATAGGAGTAGTAAACCGCGTGGTGAATTTGAAATTCACCACATGGCTTGATTGTATAATCACCTTAAACGGTAAATCATCTAACGTCCAATTTCAAAGATCGTAGGAAGCTCATAACTTGCCTCGCGGAAGAGCATCAAGTTGGCTTAGATTAACCCGATTTTTTCTCATGATCTGATTTTTTCAATGCCTGCTTGAGAGCCTTACGATTACATGTTACCAAACTCTTACCATTACTGTTGAACTGTTGGCAAGCATGTTGGAATCAAAAGGCTCGTTATACAATTGACACATCAGGAAAATGGAAAAGCCAACAGTGATCTGATATTAATCGCTAGACAAATTTGGGTAAATTTTAAACAATGAGATCCTTTGAAATAAAACTGTTGCTTATTTTCTATATGTAAATTCAGCAGAAAATCGGATAAAATGATAAAATGACAGTTTCTCTCGCGTAATGAGGAAAACGACTTGATGGCTTAACAGCGTACTTAGAAAATCGAATGTGCCAATCACTAGCAATTAAATCCACTGGAATTCCTTGTTCCTGGATCACTTATGCAGTATCGGTTGCATTGTGATGTAAACAGCGGGCTTAATAGATGTTGTACTATGTACAACGGCGTGAGTCAGCTTATCGACGACAAAATTAGTGAGATGCCAAAAAATACGACATTCTACGGTGGGCTGGTTAGATAAGGGTAGTGTGAATCGGGATATGGAAAACGTGAATAAAAAGAACAGAAAAGTTTCAATAGACATTGTTTGCAATGAGCGGTAATACGAGTGGTGGTTCATTGATTCAGTGGAAGTGCCCACTATACGTATAGAGCCTATAATACGCATTTAAACCCTAATGACATTCACTTTTGGTTTTGTTTATCCTGTTAGATATTAATAAAAGGTTTTAGCTCTAAAAAGTAATAAAAAAAAATTTCGATGTTGTTGCCAAAATCGGGAAGAAAATGTTGCCAAAAACGTGTGTTGCCAAAATCGGGATGGGACTGTAATATAAATAAAAGAGGGCCAAGATGAGAGCTTTGTGAAACTTCTAAAGTGACTTGAATGGGATTGGATTTCTGTCCGTTAAATTTTATTATTTGTTGCCGGTCTGTGAGATAAGATTCAAGCCATCTAATGAGCTCTGGCTCAATTCCAATTTTTTGCAATTTGAAGAGTAACATTGGAATGTCAATGCGATCAAACGCCTTGCTAAAGTCAGTGTATAGAGCTTCCACGTAGTTACCATTATCCATTGCATTAAGAGAATAATCAATGAATTCTATTAAATTTGTAGCGGTAGAGCGACCTTTGAAAAAATCCATGCTGCTTATTCGTAATTCTGTTTTAAGGTTGTGAAAATAATTTTTCATTGAAAATAGATTCAAAAATTTTAAGAATGCAAGAGATAATGGCTATTCCACGGTTGTTGCGGGGAAAAGAATAAATTGTCACCGGGTCGTCAGCAGCATTAACGCGATATTGCGTTTAGTACAGCTTTAAACTGTAAGTAGATTTATTAGGCAAAAATGTTCTACACACATAAATTTTTTTTACCGGGATTTCAGCAAAATGTTGAACTTTTACCGAGAATCGCACAGCCGTGCCCCAGCAAACATGTTTTTTGCCGAGATTTCTGTCAAAACTGCTGATAATCAGCAAATAATTTGCCGAAAATCAGCTAACAAACGCTATTTTTGCCGGAATATCAGTTTTTTATTTTGCTGGCGCACGGCTGTGCGGATTTTTGCCGAGCTGCAGAAATAAAAACTGAGTGTGTAATTATTAACGAAATAGTATTCTTACACTTTCGGTGCTTCCTTTCGGTTAGGAATATAATCAGCTTTTCCCTGCACAACAAATAATTTAGAACGATGGCACATAACTGCAATCAAATATCATTAATTTTGAGCTAAAGGTATTTAACTTTGAACCTAACCGATGTTCTATGTTCTACTAGACTTCTTCAGCTAGTATCATAATCAATATGAATAAGCACTGCTTGATTATCGATAACAATGGTGTTCTCGTTCAGTTATAAAGTTTATATCTAAATCTCCCTCGTATCTCTTGTCAGATTGGTTGTCTTCACAGTTTCTCATGAGTGGTCGCAATCTATCAACGGCAGTGTAGCCAGCGGCAACATACTCCCCCGTAACACTGGCCATCGGTTCCAGTTTTACCATGCTAAATATTGAGACTACGAACGAACCTTTTTATACCATTTCTGACTTCGATACCTACAAACCAATACAATCTTCAAAACTTCTATACACATTGTTACTTATTTCTCAAACCCGCTGTCGGCTTAGCAATGATTTTCGTAACTCCTGGAAAATTTTCTCTATTAATAACATATTTGTGATCAAACAATTGTCAATCAGCTCTAACTACATCACCAAGATTGCTCGGACATGCCTACCTAGTATGACTCTACATTGTTTGCTTCCACTACTTTTTCGTACCTGCTCACATGAACCTAGAATATTCATCAACTTCTTCTTCACAACGACGGGGTTTCCTGCACCAATAAAATCATTGGTTTGTCTCTTCATTACTGGCGTCAAAGATCAATGAATTCGAAGAATGATAACTGCCTCTCTTATACATTCACAATCCCATGCGAGTTTCAGCGCCAATCGCCTCCTCAATATCTTCTTATGCAGTAGGCAGAGTAACAATGAGATAGAAATTGATAACAGGTTTTTCGTGATTCCATAAATTCTGTGCCGACTCCGACCAGAACATGCTGGAGTTACTTTCTCATCAATTAAAACCCAGTCAACACAAGATCGTATATAATGTCACATAAGAGGTTGATGAACTCCACAGGAACTTCCCAAAAGAAAATGATTTGGTGTCAACGCCTCGCTTTCAGCTGCATCCAAAGGAAGATAGGTAAGAGGTCGACTGTTGACAATGCTTTCCGCTTCGTTGACAAACGTTAGTAGGGACTCATCATCAAGCTTTCTGTCAGACCGATAGGCTCCCATCATAGCTCGCTTTACCGAACGTACCATCCTTTCCCACGCTCCTCCCATGTGAGGGGAAGATGGTGGAATGAAGTACCATTTTGTCGTGGTACTAGTAAGGGTCGCAGAAACACCCTGCTGAATTTCTTTCATCAATACGCGTTCAGTTCCCTGAAAGTTGGTACCGTTGTCGGTATACACTTCAACTGGGGCACCGCGACGACATGTAAACCGACGAATTGCTTTGATACATGCATCAACAGACAAACAGACATAACACTCGTCAAATTTCCATCGTTTACTGATTTACTGGTCAATTCAAATAATCATTAGTTGGCCAATCGATCACTCGTGGCGCGCGCATCGGATTTGCTCTAGTTTGACGTTTACTCACTACCACCATCTGGTTCGTGATTTGCCCAACTAACTGAAATCAACAGATGTCGTTAGTGTTTGAACGACGATGAATTTCATGAGTGAACGTTCAATGTGTTATGTCTGTTTGTCTGTGATGCATCCGTTGAAAGACTGTATACTACTTCACAATGAACTGCACGTATTGTAAGGCACGTGAATAGTGCCACCCATCTTTTTGCATTGCTGCGTCCCACTTTTACCACCAAGGGCCCGAAATAGTCTAGTCCAACGTACGTAAAGGGCCTAGTGTACGCCGCTAAACGAGCAGCCGGAAGCGAAGCCATGCGTGGGACGCGAGGGACTGCCCTATTTATTTTGCATGTAGGGCATCCGTTGGTTATCTTCCGAACAATCACTCTAAGCCGCGGTACGTAATACTTCTGCCGTAACTCATTCACCACGGTTTCTGGATTGGCATGCTGAAACTCACGGTGATACATATCCACGATTAGCTCAGTAATCTTATGATTTCTTGGAAGAATGGCTGGCGTCGATACATACATGTTTAGCTGATCCTATTCTCCTATCAATTCGTAAAATCCCCACTTCATTCACGAACGGTGTCAGCTGATGCAATACGCTACGTTGATCTATACCCACGTTGGCCATCTCGGAACAGCTGCGCTTTTCACAAAGTATTGCCATCTCCGATGGATACACCTCCCACTGGACCAGTGAGATGAGAGTAGCTTCAGCCTGTTTCAGTTCTTCTTGAGAGAGATACCCGATATTTATCGCAACTCCAAGACATTTCCGTTTCAGGTTGTTAACGAATCTGTGAACATAGGCAAATGATCGGTGCAGTCTTTCCCATTTGGAGAATCGATTGTAGTCTATCATAGGTAGTCGCACCGCTGATTCACAATGAGTATTACAGGATCGAAGTTCCTCTTTAACAATATGATGAGACATGTTTTGTTTCGGCCAATTTTCAGACGGTTGTTGCAAAAACGCAGGGCCTGTGAACCAGGCATTTTCTATATTCAGGGATGGACCTGTTCCCCATTTGGTAGCCAAATCAGCAGGGTTAACTTTGGTAGGCACCCATCGCCATTCATTCACTTCAGTTACTGCAAGAACTTCGCCGATTCTACATGCCACATACTGTTTGTACTTCCGAGGGTCTGCTCTGAGCCATGCGAGTACGGTCGATGAATCTGACCATAGATAGCGACTTGTTGCTGTAACTGTGTGGGATTCCTGCACGAATCGCATCAATCGGGTTCCTAGGACGGCAGCCTGCAACTCCAGCCGAGGTATGGACAATGGTTTTAATGGCGCCACTTTAGTTTTCGACGCAATCAATGTGCAGCGTATCATACCATTTAGATCAACAATCCGAAAATACGCCACCGCCGCATATGCTGTTTCACTCGCGTCCACGAATATATGTAATTGCAGTTGTTGGTAATGCTTATTTGTGGCTTTGGGAAAGTAACATCGTGGAATCCTTATCTATATAAAAATGAAATGGTCTGTGTTCGTATCCGCATAACTCGAAAACGGCTTGATGGATTTTCTTCATTTCTTCAGCAGATATGTTCGTTACCGTTTCCGACGGGTTTATATGACATTTCCTCATGCGAAAATTACGCGTAAGGTTGTGCAAATCGTAAAAAACTAAAATTAGGATTCGTATGGAAATTTCACATGGGCATTCTCGCCTACTACGCAGGACAACGTCTGCCGGGTCGACTAGTATCGGATATTTGTCGTAGCAATGTAATCCATTTAAGCCACCGCTTCCAGTGCTTCTTCTCCACTTCTTGGTCCCATTGGATCCCTGACCGCCAGATGTCCTGTAGTAATGCTTTGCCATGTACAAGTAGAAACCCCAAAAGACCCAAGGGGTCAAAAAAGCTCATCAAGCAACGAAGAACTTGCCTTTTTGTGGGGCGAGAATTCCGCCAAATGATTTGCTGTACGTCATCTTTCAGTTGAGTGCAAAAGCTGAGTACGTCTTCGCCCGTAAGCCATAGCAGACCAAGAACTCTTTCAAATTTTTGACCTTTATCTAGGAACGTGTAACTCTGGCTAATGTTCAACGGTTCGCCCAGGCTTTGGATTACCTGTACATTGTTAGATTGCCAGTTGCGCAACACAAATCCACCCTTTTGTTGAATCGTTCGCACTTGTGCAGTGATTTCCGTCGCTTCTTCTTCTGATTGAAAACTGGCCAAGTAGTCGTCTACATAGGTATTATCCACGATGTCCTTTGCAGCCTCCGGATACATTTCAACGAACTGTGTGGCATTCCAGTTTTTGATGTACTGCGCTGATGCCGGTGAACAGGTAGACCCAAATGTAGCCACGTCCATGACAAAAATCTCGATTTGCTTCGAGGGGTCATCACGCCAAAGAAATCGTTTGTCGGCTTGTCACGGAAAGAACACTGAGTGCTCGTAAAGGAGAGTGATAACTCAAAATAACCAACGATCACGTTGAAGGTTGAATTGTAATTGCTTTATTCATAACTTGTCGAATATAAGTTTACCTACTGAAGACATCTGAGCTTGGATCGATATTTGAATTAAGAGAGAGTGAGAGAATGAGTATAGCATGTTTAATTGGGAGTGCCTAATGGAGAAGGTGCTGACAACAGCTTGTCTGTAGTCATTGGACTCCTTACAGGTAATGCTTGTGCAATCAATTTGATTTCATGGGAAAATATTCTATGAGAAACTTAGTTGAAAAGAAACTTGATGACATGAGAAATGCACATGTCACAGGCTTCTTGTATTCGTATTTGGTGGAACATTTCCTTAACGTCCGCCGATACCGCCACGGAATATTGCCGGAAACGTGATAAAACTCCTGTAAGCGATGCCAACTGATCCGGACCCTTAAGTAGCCTAGAATTTAGTGAGATTCCATTCACCATAGCGGCCGCATCCCAAATTAGTCGCACCTTCTCTGGTTTCTTCGGATTTACTACCACTCCAAGTGGAAGGTACCAGATTCGTCTGGGATCTGCTAGCTTCATCTCTTCATCGCTCATCCGGTGTGCATAACCTTTCTGTTGGTATTCTTGAATTTGACGCCCTAAGTTCTCTTTCAGGGAGGGATTTCTGCTCATCCGACGCTCTAGGCACTCCATCCTACGCATCGCCATGCCAAAACTATTCGGAAGTTCGACGTCATCATGCTTCCATAACAAACCGGTTACATATCTTTCTCCAACTTTCATGGTAGTTTCTCTTAGCAATCGTTGAGCTCGTTTATCTTCAGGTGACATAAGCTCTTCAGTCTGTGCCATTCCGACGATATCATGAGTAAAATAATCCTTTACTAAGTCGTGAAGCTCACGATCACAGGTACACTCGCATGAATGGATGTTTAGGGAGTATGATGCGCTGCCGTTACCTCCATACACACACCGTTCGAGGTAGAGATGAGCGTTCAGATCCGGAACCGTTCAAATGATCCGGATCATTGTTGTGAGTGAATGATCCGTAGCTCACTTTTGAAAGATCCGGTTCACCACATCGGCAAATTATCTGACCATTTGAGGGAAATGTCCAAATGAAAATTTTATCGTAGGTTCTTTATACATGTAATGTATGCTTATGAGCGAGAAAGCGGTATTTTTTGTATACACGGGTCTAAAGAATGGTCCTGAATGACAATGATTTTACCATTTTGCATTCTCCTTACGTATTGCTCCAAAGATCCGATCCGTATGAAAGATCCGGATCATTAGACTGAACGACCCAGATCTGATCCGTTCAACGAAATGAACCGTTTTGCCCATTTCTAATCCGAGGCGAGTTTTTGTCGCGATCGGTTCATTGACTTGTCCTTCTTTTACCTTTAAAGGAACTGTGAGGTGCAAATTGTTTACGCCTATTAGTAATCGAGGAACTGCATTTTCGTACGCAGAAATAGGTAGACCTCTTAGATGCTGGAAACTGCTTTTGAGATCCTCAATCCTTAGTGTTTGTCCCGGTAGGGCGAGTCTTCTGACCGTACGAACATCGTTTAACTTCATTTGATTTCTATTCTCTGCACCAGATACCAGGAGCTGCATCTGTTTCGAATTCGCTTCCATTCTGGAGACATTTCCGGTCCATGTCAAACAAAGCGGCACAATTGACCCTTCTACTCCAAGATCTTTCGCAAGTTGTTCTTCGACGAGCGTAAGGTGCGAACCATCATCTAGGAAGGCGTACGTCTTAATGGTCTTCAGCGGTCCGTGGAGTGTAACTGGTAGGATACGAAAAAGTAGTGACGGGCTCGATGCACGGTGTGTATGATTTCCCATTAGTTCGCGGTTACGAGCAGGGACACCATCCATTGTTTGGATACTGCGGTTGGAATGCAGTAATCGGTGATGGCGATATGTACATCCGTCTATCCCACACTGGCTGGCATTTCGGCAACTCCTTCGCCCATGTGCGTTGAGACAACTACGACACAGCTCATGAATTTGAACTGTCTTCCAACGTTTATCGATTGGAAGCTCCTTGAATGCGTCACAATCCCGAATATGGTGGCCACAGCTTTCACAAACACAACATTTTTTCTCGACTTCCTTCTGAAACTTCGATTCGCCGGCATGTGCGTTGATCCATCCCTTGGTCTTCATTTTTGTCCTCTCTAGGTAATTTATTTAACACTCCTCCGACCGTGCCTCCCAAACAGTCGGAACGCTATTTTCAAATCGCTATATCTCAGCCGCTGGTGAACCGATTTGAACAATTTTGGGACTCACAAATTTTCCCGTCCATCAAGATTTGTCTGAGATGTTGAGACCTCCGATCGGACCAAAAATGACCTCTGTAGACCTCCAAACGTCGGAGCAAGTCGTGATTTTCATACAAATTTCGTGGTTGGTGCTCACCAGCTTGATGTTCATGCTAATATTAGTAAGATACTTCGAAATCCGTGAGATTTAGAAAGTTGCCGTCTTCTACAGTTTTGTTCAGGAGACCAAAACCATACTGTCGCAGATCATTTTATTTTGGAACTCGTCCGCTTGGCGGCGCTAGTGTATATGGAAATACTCGTTGGGTCAAATATTTCGGAATCCGAAAGATTTAGAAAGCTGCCGTCTTCTACAATTTTGTTCAGGAGGCCAAAACCATACTGTCGCAGATCATTTTATTTTGGAACTCGTCCGCTTGGCGGCGCTAGTGTATATGGGAATACTCCTTGGGTCAAATATTTCGGAATCCGAAAGATTTAGAAAGCTGCCGTCTTCTACAATTTTGTTCAGGAGGCCAAAACCATACTGTCGCAGATCATATTATTTTGGAACTCGTCCGCTTGGCGGCGCTAGTGTATATGGGAATACTCCTTGGGTCAAATATTTCGGAATCCGAAAGATTTAGAAAGCTGCCGTCTTCTACAATTTTGTTCAGGAGGCCAAAACCATACTGTCGCAGATCATTTTATTTTGGAACTCGTCCGCTTGGCGGCGCTAGTGTATATGGGAATACTCGTTGGGTCAAATATTTCGGAATCCGAAAGATTTAGAAAGCTGCCGTCTTCTACAATTTTGTTCAGGAGGCCAAAACCATACTGTCGCAGATCATTTTATTTTGGAACTCGTCCGCTTGGCGGCGCTAGTGTATATGGGAATACTTGTTGGGTCAAATATTTCGGAATCCGAAAGATTTAGAAAGCTGCCGTCTTCTACAATTTTGTTCAGGAGGCCAAAACCATACTGTCGCAGATCATATTATTTTGGAACTCGTCCGCTTGGCGGCGCTAGTGTATATGGGAATACTCCTTGGGTCAAATATTTCGGAATCCGAAAGATTTAGAAAGCTGCCGTCTTCTACAATTTTGTTCAGGAGGCCAAAACCATACTGTCGCAGATCATATTATTTTGGAACTCGTCCGCTTGGCGGCGCTAGTGTATATGGGAATACTCCTTGGGTCAAATATTTCGGAATCCGAAAGATTTAGAAAGCTGCCGTCTTCTACAATTTTGTTCAGGAGGCCAAACCATACTGTCGCAGATCATTTTATTTTGGAGCTCGTCCGCTTGGCGGCGCTAGTGTATATGGGAATACTTGTTGGGTCAAATATTTCGGAATCCGAAAGATTTAGGAAAGCTGCCGTCTTCTACAATTTTGTTCAGGAGGCCAAAACCATACTGTCGCAGATCATATTATTTTGGAACTCGTCCGCTTGGCGGCGCTAGTGTATATGGGAATACTCCTTGGGTCAAATATTTCGGAATCCGAAAGATTTAGAAAGCTGCCGTCTTCTACAATTTTGTTCAGGAGGCCAAAACCATACTGTCGCAGATCATATTTTTTTGGAACTCGTCCGCTTGGCGGCGCTAGTGTATATGGGAATACTCCTTGGGTCAAATATTTCGGAATCCGAAAGATTTAGAAAGCTGCCGTCTTCTACAATTTTGTTCAGGAGGCCAAAACCATACTGTCGCAGATCATTTTATTTTGGAACTCGTCCGCTTGGCGGCGCTAGTGTATATGGGAATACTTGTTGGGTCAAATATTTCGGAATCCGAAAGATTTAGAAAGCTGCCGTCTTCTACAATTTTGTTCAGGAGGCCAAAACCATACTGTCGCAGATCATATTATTTTGGAACTCGTCCGCTTGGCGGCGCTAGTGTATATGGGAATACTCCTTGGGTCAAATATTTCGGAATCCGAAAGATTTAGAAAGCTGCCGTCTTCTACAATTTTGTTCAGGAGGCCAAAACCATACTGTCGCAGATCATATTTTTTTGGAACTCGTCCGCTTGGCGGCGCTAGTGTATATGGGAATACTCGTTGGGTCAAATATTTCGGAATCCGAAAGATTTAGAAAGCTGCCGTCTTCTACAATTTTATTCAGGAGGCTAAAACCATACTGTCGCAGATCATATTATTTTGGAACTCGTCCGCTTGGCGGCGCTAGTGTATATGGGAATACTCCTTGGGTCAAATATTTCGGAATCCGAAAGATTTAGAAAGCTGCCGTCTTCTACAATTTTGTTCAGGAGGCCAAAACCATACTGTCGCAGATTATTTTATTTTGGAACTCGTCCGCTTGGCGGCGCTAGTGTATATGGGAATACTCCTTGGGTCAAATATTTCGGAATCCGAAAGATTTAGAAAGCTGCCGTCTTCTACAATTTTGTTCAGGAGGCCAAAACCATACTGTCGCAGATCATTTTATTTTGGAACTCGTCCGCTTGGCGGCGCTAGTGTATATGGGAATACTCCTTGGGTCAAATATTTCGGAATCCGAAAGATTTAGAAAGCTGCCGTCTTCTACAATTTTGTTCAGGAGGCCAAAACCATACTGTCGCAGATCATTTTATTTTGGAACTCGTCCGCTTGGCGGCGCTAGTGTATATGGGAATACTCGTTGGGTCAAATATTTCGGAATCCGAAAGATTTAGAAAGCTGCCGTCTTCTACAATTTTGTTCAGGAGGCCAAAACCATACTGTCGCAGATCATTTTATTTTGGAACTCGTCCGCTTGGCGGCGCTAGTGTATATGGGAATACTTGTTGGGTCAAATATTTCGGAATCCGAAAGATTTAGAAAGCTGCCGTCTTCTACAATTTTGTTCAGGAGGCCATACTGTTGCAGATCATATTATTTTGGAATTCGTCCGCTTGGCGGCGCTAGTGTATATGGGAATACTCCTTGGGTCAAATATTTCGGAATCCGAAAGATTTAGAAAGCTGCCGTCTTCTACAATTTTGTTCAGGAGGCCAAAACCATACTGTCGCAGATCATATTATTTTGGAACTCGTCCGCTTGGCGGCGCTAGTGTATATGGGAATACTCGTTGGGTCAAATATTTCGGAATCCGAAAGATTTAGAAAGCTGCCGTCTTCTACAATTTTGTTCAGGAGGCCAAAACCATACTGTCGCAGATCATATTATTTTGGAACTCGTCCGCTTGGCGGCGCTAGTGTATATGGGAATACTTGTTGGGTCAAATACTTCGGAATCCGTAAGATTTAGAAAGTTGCCGTCTCCTACAATTTTGTTCACGAGGGTAAAACAATATTGTCGAAGATCACATTATTTTGGAACTCGTCCGCTTGGCGGCGCTAGTGTGTATGGGAATACTCCTTGGGCCAAATATTTCGGAATCCGAAAAATTTAGAAAACTGCTATCTTCTACAATTTTGTTTAGGAGGCCAAAACCATACTGTCGCAGATCATATTATTTCGGAACTCGTCCGCTTGGTGGCGCTAGTGTATATGGGAATACTCGTTGGGTCAAATATTTCGGAATCCGAAAGATTTAGAAAGCTGCCGTCTTCTACAATTTTGTTCAGGAGGCCAAAACCATACTGTCGCAGATCATTTTATTTTGGAACTCGTCCGCTTGGCGGCGCTAGTGTATATGGGAAATCTTGTTGGGTCAAATATTTCGGAATCCGAAAGATTTAGAAAGCTGCCGTCTTCTACAATTTTGTTCAGGAGGCCAAAACCATACTGTCGCAGATCATTTTATTTTGGAACTCGTCCGCTTGGCGGCGCTAGTGTATATGGGAATACTCGTTGGGTCAAATATTTCGGAATCCGAAAGATTTAGAAAGCTGCCGTCTTCTACAATTTTGTTCAGGAGGCCAAAACCATACTGTCGCAGATCATTTTATTTTGGAACTCGTCCGCTTGGCGGCGCTAGTGTATATGGGAATACTCCTTGGGTCAAATATTTCGGAATCCGAAAGATTTAGAAAGCTGCCGTCTTCTACAATTTTTTTTAGGAGGCCAAAACCATACTGTCGCAGATCATATTATTTCGGAACTCGTCCGCTTGGTGGCGCTAGTGTTTATGGGAGAGCTCGTTAGGTCAAATATTTCGGAATCCGTAATATTTAGAAAGCTGCCGTCTTCTACAATTTTCTTCAGGAGGGTAAAACCATATTGTCGCAGATCACATTATTTCAGAACTCGTCCGCTTGGCGGCACTAGTGTATATGGGAATACTCGTTGGGTCAAATATTTCGGAATCCGAAAGATTTAGAAAGCTGCCGTCTTCTACAATTTTGTTCAGGAGGCCAAAACCATACTGTCGCAGATCATTTTATTTTGGAACTCGTCCGCTTGGCGGCGCTAGTGTATATGGGAATACTCGTTGGGTCAAATATTTCGGAATCCGAAAGATTTAGAAAGCTGCCGTCTTCTACAATTTTGTTCAGGAGGCCAAAACCATACTGTCGCAGATCATTTTATTTTGGAACTCGTCCGCTTGGCGGCGCTAGTGTATATGGGAATACTCGTTGGGTCAAATATTTCGGAATCCGAAAGATTTAGAAAGCTGCCGTCTTCTACAATTTTGTTCAGGAGGCCAAAACCATACTGTCGCAGATCATTTTATTTTGGAACTCGTCCGCTTGGCGGCGCTAGTGTATATGGGAATACTCGTTGGGTCAAATATTTCGGAATCCGAAAGATTTAGAAAGCTGCCGTCTTCTACAATTTTGTTCAGGAGGCCAAAACCATACTGTCGCAGATCATTTTATTTTGGAACTCGTCCGCTTGGCGGCGCTAGTGTATATGGGAGTACTCCGTCAGTCAAATATTCCGGAATTCGTAGGATTTACAAAGTGGCTGTCTTCTACATATTTGTGGGTTATGCATAGTTGATACGTTGTTTTGGAAACTGAATGACTTAGAAAAAAAGTCTATCTTCTAAAAACTTTTATGGGAACTCGAAGCCATTATGGTGAAGATCTGATAAGTTCTGAATTCATTCGCTTGGCGACGCTAATTCAAATGGGTTATACATAGTGGATACTTTATCTTGGAAATTGAAACACTTGGGAAATAGCTATTTTCTACAGACTTTTATATCGCCAACCACGCAGTCCACGGAGGGTCCGCAAGTCATCTTCCACCTGATCGATCCACCTTGCCCGCTGCGCACCTCGCCTTCTTGTGCCCGCTGGATCGTTGTCGAGAACCATTTTAACCGGGTTACTGTCCGACATTCTGGCTACGTGCCCGGACCACCGCAATCGTCCGATTTTCGCGGTATGAACGATGGATGGTTCTTTCAACAGCTCA
The DNA here is from genome assembly GCF_024139115.2 of Armigeres subalbatus. Classification (NCBI taxonomy): domain Eukaryota; kingdom Metazoa; phylum Arthropoda; class Insecta; order Diptera; family Culicidae; genus Armigeres; species Armigeres subalbatus. Next base: position 303,217,345 of record NC_085140.1, on the reverse strand, counting down.
TGCAACTCGTGGTTTATTCGCTTCCTCCACGTACTGTCCGCCATCTGCACCCCACCATAGATGGTATGCAGCATTTTCCTTTCTAAAACTCCAAGTGCGCGTTGGTCCTCCACGAGCATCGTCCAGGTCTCGTGTCTGTAGAGGACTACCGGTCTAATGAGCCTTTTGTTGATTGTCAGTTTGGTACGGCGGTGAACTCTATTCGATCGGAGCATCTTGCGGAGTCCAAAGTACGTATGATTTCCAGCCATTATGCGTCTCCGAATTTCTCTGCTGGTATCATTTTCGACGTTCACCAGTGAGCCCAAGTACACAAATTCTTCTACCACCTCGAATTCGTCACCACCGATGCAAACTCGTGGTGGGTGGCTCACATTGTCTTCTCTTGAACCTCTTCCTATCATCTTTCGTCTTCGACGTGTTGATGACTAATCCGATCCGCTTGGCTTCCCTCTTCAGCCTGATGTAGGCTTCCTCCATCTTCTCAAAGTTACAAACCATAATATCTATGTCGTCGGCGAAGCCAAAATTGTACCACTCGTGTTAATCCATGCTGTTCGTATTACCCCTTCCAAAGCGATGTTGAATAGCAGACAAGAAAGACCATCATCTTGCCGTAACCCTCTGCGCGTTTCGAAGGGTCTCGAGAATGCCCCTCAAACTTGAATTACGCACATCACCCGATCCATCGTCGCTTTGATTAACCGTGTCAGTTCATCCGGAAATCCGTGTTCTTGCATTAGCTTCCACAGCTGGTCCCGATCGAATCGATGAATAGATGATGTATGGGCACGTTTAATTCGCGGAATTTCTGCAGTACTTGGCGAATGGCGAACACCTGGTTCGTTGTATGTCGGTCGTATGTCTGCTTCAGCTGTGCGTAGAACGCTTCTTTCTCGTCGTCGGGTGTCCCTTCGTGTGGGCAGTTCACGTTGATGATGCTATAGTTGAAGAGACTGCCTCTTATCTTCAGCTTGCATATCCTTGCGTCGATTGGCTGCCATCCAATCACACGTTGGCGCATCTTACCTAGCACTATGAAGCCGGTTCCCAGCTTGTTGGTGGTGCCACAGCTTTGGTAGAAGGTAGCCACACGATGCCCTCTTTTCCACACTTTCTGTCCTGTCCAGCAAATCTCGTGCAGCGCCACGACGTCGAGGTTACGGGGATGTAATTAATCGTAAATCATCCTGTCCCAACCTGCGAAGCCTAGTGACTTGTAGTTCCATGTTCCAAGCTTCCAATCGTAATCCTTTATTCGTTGTCTAGGTCTTTGCCGATTATATCGAGTCGTGCTATATCTTATATTGCTCGTAATTATTGGCTTTCCAGGCAGCTTATTGACACACACAATATGTGTATTGCTTTTGCTTGAATAAATGGATTGAACATGTGATATTCTCACATTTGGAACAAACGTTAAGGTCTGCTTCAGAAGAGCATGTTGAACATTTTCATTTACTACCATTTTCGTTTTTCAATTTCTCAACCTTCACGAGGAAATTCAGCATATCATTTTTGAGACTTGTGTGTATACCAACGCGCACTGGGAGTTTTCGAAAGGAAAGTGCTGCGTACCATCTATGGTGGGGTGCAGATGGCGGACGGTACGTGGAGGAGGCGAATGAACCACGAGTTGCATCAGCTGTTGGGAGAACCATCCATCGTTCACACCGCGAAAATCGGAAGACTGCGGTGGGCCGGGCACGTAGCCAGAATGTCGGACAGTAATCCGGTGAAAATGGTTCTCGACAACGATCCGACGGGAACAAGAAGGCGAGGTGCACAGCGGGCAAGGTGGATCGATCAGGTGGAGGACGACTTGCGGACCCTCCGCAGACTGCGTGGTTGGCGAAATGCAGCCATGAACCAAGCTGAATGGAGAAGTCTTTTATGTGCAGCACAGGCCACTCCGGCCTTAGTCTGATGATAAATAAATAAAATAGTGTATACTTCCGCTTTGAAATTGCTTCAGTCTTTGTCGCACATGATTTTCAGCCAGATGAAACGCCAGGTCTTTAAAAAATAACTCCTGGCGACGCATATTTCTCTTTTCCCAGGCTGGAAATTTCGTTGTAAACAATACGAACGAGTTTTGTAGCATCATTTCGAGATCTCCGTAAAAAACCACCATCTTTTCGTTGGCTTCGATAGCGAGAACTCTTTTGTTATCTCACGCCGGAGGATCTTTTAGAGGAATTTCTGGATGAACTTCTGGGAAAATTCTTAGAGGAACTTCTGAAGCAATTCCTGGGCGATCTTTATGAAGAATTCCTGGTGGAACTGACTAGAAAAAATTCTGGGGGAACTTGCGGAGGAATGCCAGTAGAAACATCCCAAGGAATCCTGTAGGGACACGAAGAATTCTTGGAGGAAGTTCCAGAGGAATTTGCGGAAGAGCTTTCGGCAGAAATCCTGGTGGAACTTTCACGGGAACTCCTAAAGAAACTTTCGAAGAAATTCCTTGAGGATCTATCGAAGGAATTCCTGAAGGCACTTCCGGAGGAATTCCTGGAAGAACTTCCGGACGAATTCCTGAAGAAACTTTCAAAGAAATTCCTGAAGAAACTTCCAAAGGAATTTCTGAAGGAACTTCTAGAGGTATCCCTGGAGGAACTCTCTGAGGATTTCCTGAAGGCACCTCCGGAGGAATTCCTGAAGGAACTTCCATAGGAATTCCTGAAGGAACTTCCAAAGGAATTCCTAGAGGAACTTCCAAAGGAATTCCTGAAGGAACTTCCAAAGGAATTCCTGAAGGAACTTCCGAAGGAATTCCTGGAGGAACTTCCGGAGGAATTTCTGGAGGCACTCCCGGAGGAATTCCTAGAGGAACTCCAGGAGGAATTCCTGGAGGAACTCTCGGAGGAATTCCTAGAAGATCTTCCGGAGGAATTCCTGGAGGAACTTCCGGAGGAATTCCTGGAGGAACTTCCGGAGGAATTCCTGGAGGAACTTCCGGAGGAATTCCTGGAGGAACTTCCGGAGGAATTCCTGGAGGAACTTCCGGAGGAATTCCTGGAGGAACTTCCGGAGGAATTCCTGGAGGAACTTCCGGAGGAATTCCTGGAGGAACTTCCGGAGGAATTCCTGGAGGAACTTCCGGAGGAATTCCTGGAGGAACTTCCGAAGGAATTCCTGGAGGAACTTCGGGAGGAATTCCTGGAGGACCTTCCGGAGGAATTCCTGGAGGAACTTCCGGAGGAATTCCTGGAGGAACTTCCGGAGGAATTCCTGGAGGAACTTACGGAGGAATTCCTGGAGGAACTTCCGGAGGAATTCCTGGAGGAACTTCCGGAGGAATTCCTGAAGGAACTTCCGGAGGAATTCCTGAAGGAACTTCCGGAGGAATTCCTGAAGGAACTTCCGGAGGAATTCCTGAAGGAACTTCCGGAGGAATTCCTGGAGGAACTTCCGGAGGAATTCCTGAAGGAACTTCCGGAGGAATTCCTGGAGGAACTTCCGGAGAAATTCCTGGAGGAACTTCCGGAGGAATTCCTGAAGGAACTTCCGGAGGAATTCCTGAAGGAACTTCCGGAGGAATTCCTGAAGGAACTTCCGGAGGAATTCCTGAAGGAACTTCCGGAGGAATTCCTGGAGGAACTTCCGGAGGAATTCTTGGAGGAACTTCCGGAGGAATTCCTGGAGGAAATTCCGGAGGAATTCCTGGAGGAATTCCTGGAGGAACTTCCGGAGGAATTCCTGGAGGAACTTCCGGAGGAATTCCTGGAGGAACTTCCGGAGGAATTCCTGGAGGAACTTCCGGAGGAATTCCTAGAGGAACTTCCTGAGGAATTCCTAGAGGAACTTCCTGAGGAATTCCTAGAGGAACTTCCTGAGGAATTCCTAGAGGAACTTCCAGAGGAATTCCTAGAGAAACTTCCGGAGAAATTCCTAGAGGAACTTCCGGAGGAATTTCTGAAGAAACTTTCGGAGGAATTTCTGGAGGAACTTCCGGAGGATTTTCTGGAGGAACTTCCGTAGGAATTCCTGGAGGAACTTCTGGAGGAATTCCTGGAGGAACTTCCGGAGGATTTTCTGGAGGAACTTCCGTAGGAATTCCTGGAGGAATTTCTGGAGGAATTCCTGGAGGAACTTCCGGGGGAATTCCTGGAGGAACTTAAGGGGGAGTTCGTAGAAGAACTTCCGGAGGTATTCCTGAAGGATTATCCGGAGGAATTCCTGAAGGAACTTCCGGAGAAATTCTTGAAGGAACTTCAGGAGGAATTCCTGAAGGAACTTCAGGAGGAATTCCTGGTGGAACTTTCGGAGGAGTTGTTTTTGGCGTCCTAAACAAAATTGTAGAACTCGGGTTCCGAAATATTTGACCCAACTAGTTTTCTTATATACACTAGCGCCGCCAAGCGGACGAGTTCCAAAATAATATGATCTGCGACAGTATGGTTTTGGCCTCCTGAACAAAATTGTAGAAGACGGCAACTTCCTAAATTTTTCGGATTCCGAAATATTTGACCCAACGAGCTTTCTCAAATACACTAGTGCCGCCAAGTGGACGGTTTTGGTCTACTGAAAAAAAAACTGTAGATGACGGCAGCTTTCTAAATCTTTCGGATTCCGAAATATTTGACTTAACCAGTATTCCCATATACACTAGCGCCGCCAAGCGGACGAGTTCCAAAATAAAATGATCTGCGACAGTATGGTTTGGGCCTCCTGAACAAAATTGTAGAAGACGGCTGCTTTCTAAATCTTTCGGATTCAGAAATATTTGACCCAACGAGTATTCCCATATACACTAGTGCCGCAGAGCGGACGAGTTCCAAAATAAAATGATCTGCGACAGTATAGTTTTGGCCTCCTGAACAAAATTGTAGAAGACGGCAGCTTTCTAAATCTTTCGGATTCCAAAAATATTTGACCAAACGAGTATTCCCATATACACTAGCGCTGCCAAGCGGACGAGTTCCAAAATAATATGATCCGCGACAGTATGGTTTTGGCCTCCTGAACAAAATTGTAGAAGACGGCAGCTTTCTAAATCTTTCGGATTCCGAAATATTTGACCCAACGAGTATTCCCATATACACTAGCGCCGCCAAGCGGACGAGTTCCAAAATAAAATGATCTGCGACAGTATGGTTTTGGCCTTCTGAACAAAATTGTAGAAGACGGCAGCTTTCTAAATCTTTCGGATTCCGAAATATTTGACCCAACGAGTATTATACACTAGCGCCGCCAAGCGGACGAGTTCCAAAATAGAATGATCTGCGACAGTATGGTTTTGGCCTCCTGAACAAAATTGTAGAAGACGGCAGCTTTCTAAATCTTTCGGATTCCGAAATATTTGACCCAACGAGTATTCCCATATACACTAGCGCCGCCAAGCGGACGAGTTCCAAAATAAAATGATCTGCGACAGTATGGTTTTGGCCTCCTGAACAAAATTGTAGAAGACGGCAGCTTTCTAAATCTTTCGGATTCCGAAATATTTGACCCAACGAGTATTCCCATATACACTAGCGCCGCCAAGCGGACGAGTTCCAAAATAAAATGATCTGCGACAGTATGGTTTTGGCCTCCTGAACAAAATTGTAGAAGACGGCAGCTTTCTAAATCTTTCGGATTCCGAAATATTTGACCCAACGAGTATTCCCATATACACTAGCGCCGTCAAGCGGACGAGTTTCGAAATAATATGAGCAGCGACAATATGGTTTGGCCTCCTGAACAAAATTGTAGAAGACGGCAGCTTTCTAAATATTACGGATTCCGAAATATTCGACCCAACGAGTATTCCCATATACACTAGCGCCGCCAAACGGACGAGTTAAAATATAATATGATCTGTGACAATATGGTTTTGGAATCCTAAACAAAATTGTAGAAGACGGCAGCTTTCTAAATCTTATGGATTCCGAAATATTTGACTCAAACGAGTATTCCTATATACACTAGCGCCGCCAAGCGGACGAGTTCCAAAATAAAATGATCTGCGACAGTATGGTTTTGGCCTCCTGAACAAAATTGTAGAAGACGGCAGCTTTCTAAATCTTTCGGATTCCGAAATATTTGACCCAACGAGTATTCCCATATACACTAGCGCCGCCAAGCGGACGAGTTCCAAAATAAAATGATCTGCGACAGTATGGTTTTGGCCTCCTGAACAAAATTGTAGAAGACGGCAGCTTTCTAAATCTTTCGGATTCCGAAATATTTGACCCAACGAGTATTCCCATATACACTAGCGCCGCCAAGCGGACGAGTTCCAAAATAAAATGATCTGCGACAGTATGGTTTTGGCCTCCTGAACAAAATTGTAGAAGACGGCAGCTTTCTAAATCTTTCGGATTCCGAAATATTTGACCCAACGAGTATTCCCATATACACTAGCGCCGCCAAGCGGACGAGTTCCAAAATAAAATGATCTGCGACAGTATGGTTTTGGCCTCCTGAACAAAATTGTAGAAGACGGCAGCTTTCTAAATCTTTCGGATTCCGAAATATTTGACCCAACGAGTATTCCCATATACACTAGCGCCGCCAAGCGGACGAGTTCCAAAATAAAATGATCTGCGACAGTATGGTTTTGGCCTCCTGAACAAAATTGTAGAAGACGGCAGCTTTCTAAATCTTTCGGATTCCGAAATATTTGACCCAACGAGTATTCCCATATACACTAGCGCCGCCAAGCGGACGAGTTCCAAAATAATATGATCTGCGACAGTATGATTTTGCCCTCCTGAACAAAATTGTAAAAGATGGCAGTTTTCTAAATCTGTCAGATTCCAGAATATTTGACCCAACGAGTTTTCCCATATACACTAGCGCCGCCAAGCGAACGAGTTCCGAAATAACATGATCTGCGACAGTATGGTTTTGGCCTCCTGAACAAAATTGTAGAAGACGGCAGCTTTCTAAATCTTTCGGATTCCGAAATATTTGACCCAACGAGTATTCCCATATACACTAGCGCCGCCAAGCGGACGAGTTCCAAAATAAAATGATCCGCGACAGTATGGTTTTCGCCTCCTGAACAAAATTGTAGAAGACGGCAGCTTTCTAAATCTTTCGGATTCCGAAATATTTGACCCAACGAGTATTCCCATATACACTAGCGCCGCCAAGCGGACGAGTTCCAAAATAAAATGATCTGCGACAGTATGGTTTTGGTCTCCTGAACAATATTGGAGAAGACGGCAACTTTCTAAATCTCACGGATTTCGATGTATCTTACTAATATTAGCATGAACATCAAGCTGGTGAGCACCAACCACGAAATTTGTATGAAAATCACGACTTGCTCCGACGTTTGGAGGTCTACAGAGGTCATTTTTGGTCCGATCGGAGGTCTCAACATCTCAGACAAATCTTGATGGACGGGAAAATTTGTGAGTCCCAAAATTGTTCAAATCGGTTCGCTAACGGCTGAGATATAGCGATTTGAAAATAGTGTCTTTCGAGGCATGGTCGTTCGTGTAAGTAAAACCTATCACGGTCGGAGGAGTGTTAAGTAACAAGAAATTTTTGAATAAATTCCTGCAGAAATTTCACAATGAATTCTCGAAGGAATTTCCCGAGGAAAGCCTAAAAGATTTTCGGATAGATTTGGCAAAGGAATTTTTACAGGAATTTACGACGGATCCGGAAATATTCCGATTGGATTTGGCAAAGAAATTCCTAGAATTTCTTCTAAAATTCTTTCGAAAATAACTTCAAGAATTCGTTCGGAAGTTTCTACATGATTAATCAAAATTCTAAGAAAATCAGTTAATTTTCTCAGGACAACTTTGAAGCATATCTTCTTCTGGGACAGAGCCGCCTCGCAGCTTAGTGTTCATTAAGCACTTCCACAGTTGTTAACTGCGAGGTTTCTAAGCCAGGTTACCATTTTGCATTCGTATATCATGAGGCTAGCACAATGTTACTTTTATGCCCAGGGAAGTCGAGACAATTTCCAATCCGAAAATTGCCTAGACCGGCACCGGGAATCGAACCCAGCCACCCTCAGCATGGTCTTGCTTTGTAGCCGCGCGTCTTACCGCACGGCTAAGGAGGGCCTGAGGAGGAAGCATATAAATAATTTTAAGAAAAATATTCAATTTACTGGGTTAAGTGCCCCAGCTTAACTCCACCAGTGGCATGCACATTTAGTAATTGACTATTTTGTTTCGTTTGAACGGAATAAGGAATAATTATAATTAACGATAATGAGGGCACTTAACAGTATTTATATTCTATCAGATACACAATAATGAGGTCCGCATATCAAAAACTAGCCTTTTACTTTGTGCTTTCAGACTTGTGATAAGAAGTTTATTATCAAAAATGGTGTTTCGGAAGGAATCCAGAAAAAAAGTACTAAAACCTTTCATAATTTATTCATGTACATGTTGCATAAGCCAACTAATAAAATGACTCACATTGGTATACACTCCCGGTTCACTTTCCTTTCCGCAGGATCGAATTCCAAACGCGACAATTCCCTGCTGGATAAACCGGGACGTGTCATTAGAAATGTAATGCAGTGGACCACCGGAATCACCCGCACAGTTGTCCACCTGATCGACCCCACCGGCACAAAGATGGCTCTGGTCCAACTTCATGGTGGAGTGCAGCTTACGAACTCTAACAGAGCATGCCTCTAGCGTCATCGCCGGAACTTGAGCATATCGTAGCACGTTTGAAAATGTACCATTCTCAGTCATTCCCCAGCCCGACACGATGTATGTCCAAGGCGCCAGCTTTCGTTGGGCTGGAGACCCATCTGGGAGGCAAATCGTCCTTACACCTGACATTGCAAAATTTATTATTATTCTGGTTTGACTGATGATAGAAATACAGTCGTGCTTACTATAACCGAACACTGGTGGCGTCGACAATCGTAGAAGAGCGATATCATTCTTTTTATACCTGTCACTATGGTCAGAGTGACGAATCGTTCCGTGGATGTCCACAGGGATGTCCTGTGGAGGAGGGGCGCACTCTATTTCCCCATCTAATGTTATGCAGTCTTCTGTTTGGTTGATGTCATTTTCTCCCAGTCGAACCGATGTTCTGTGTAATTGATAACGACAAAAGTGTGACTCACAATTTCAACGAATGAAAAACAAAAACATACATCACTCCCTGCTTGACACAATGTGCTGCCGTGAGGACGTATCTGCTGCTGATGAGCGTTCCCCCGCACACAAATTTGCCACTCCTATCCTGCAGCAACGCCATCCAGGGATATTCGAACGGCTTTGCCACTTCCCCCTTGGAAATACGATCGTCCCCCTGAATACCGCAGTTGGGATTGTTCATTACCGACGGACAGCAAACACTCAGCACCATCTGATCCCCAACTAGTTCGGTGTTGCAAAGCTTGGCCTTTGCCGCCGTTCGCAAACTTACCGGCCAGTTATGGAATCTTTCGTTAGCATAGTGCCTGTAGGTTGGACACTGTTTGATATCAATGCAGAACTCGTTATATGAGCACGAGTTGATACCGGCTGCAAATGAATACAAGTTTCTCGTTATTACAGGTTTGAATTATCCAAACATTTTTGAACTCGCCTGCTAAAGCCAACTGTATGAAAACAAGTAGCAACATTGTAAGGTTTATTTCGATCCACGATTCTTCTTCCGACGTAGTCCAGTCCAGGAACGCGCGCACTCTGATCGTCGTGAGTGGATTTGATATTGCAGGGAGAGATGTGAACAAGCACCGCACGCTCCGTCAGAAGATGAGTATTATTCGATTGTGTTGTTCTTCGGGTTTTTTTTTCTCAGAAAGTTAGGGAAGATTGGGGAGACTTGATCCCCTTTTCTCATTTCCGATGAATCACACTCAAAAATAGGTTTTCACACAGACTCTCTAAAAATATATATTTTTTAGTCAAAAATACAGTTTCGAGTCAAAAATCGAGTTTCAAAATATTCGTGGAGAATTGATTCCTCTCCAATAACTTGCTTTGATTGGCATTGAATTCCCACACTGGGACAGAGCCATGCCTCGCTGCTTAGCACTTCCACAGTTATTAACTGCGAGGTTTCTAAGCCAGGTTACCATTTTTGCATTTGTATATCATGAGGCGTAACACGATGATATTTTTATGTCCAGAGAAGCCGAGACAATTTCCAATCCGAAAATTGCCTAGACCGGCACTGGGAATCGAACCCAGCCACCCTCAGCATGGTCTTGCTTTGTAGCTAAGGAGGGCCCCTTGTACCGCTCATACTACCATACTACTACATACTACTTTTTTTTCTGGTAGTTCTCATACTACCAGGAAAAAGCTACTTTGATATTTTTGAAAAATTCAGCCGCCACGTGGAGGATTGTGGCGATGAATGCTTTGATAACACGTGCTATTTGTACTGCGGATAAATTTTTCACATCTATGAGAGTCTTGAAAAATGATCAAGAAAGTTGTCATTTTGTTGCAAGGCACTATATTTTTCCTGCAAACTACGCAGATTTTCGACTTGCTGTGTGTATTCATGAAAGATTGTTTTTATAACATTCGACAATCCAAGCAAAAGTAGAATTCGAGGAGACTTGATTCCCTTTCTATGATATCGGCGCAATGAATATTTTTTTCTAGCGAATACTTCACCAAAACTGTCAAATCCACAAACAATTAGGGTATAATGTCCAATGGTGGACCCCTGTCCAATAATGTACCCTTTAGCCATATTTGCATTATTACAGCATAATATACATTATAGGAATGTCCATTATATAAATATGGGGGGAGGGTCCATAATAGGGAGAAGAACATCCCGGAACGGAGCAGGAAAATCAAATGAAGTGTCGACTATAGGAAAGCAATCTCCTATTATGAACCCCCAGGGGATCTACTATAGGGAAAATTCAGCCAAATATTGAAATGTTAATTTCAACGAATGAAGTTAAATCGAGTGTTTTATGTATGTAACTTGGAAGAGAGATGCAGAACTTGATATTAGATATCACGAGAATTTAACAAAATGTGATAAAATAAAAGCATTCGGTGATTATTAGGAGAAGTTGTTTAAATTTTTCGTGAGGAATAAAAAAAATCTTTTATAGTGGAAAAACCGCCCTGCAAAATAAAAACGGTGTTTATTCAAAAACCCACGGGCAGCAGGGACTATGTCCAAGGGCTCGACGATCCCTCCCCAGGCCATCTGCGAGTTGTGGGGCTTGCCTAGGATGTGGTGGGGTTTGACAGTGGGCCCTGTTAAACCTCTATAAAAAGCTGCATGTATCCGCAAGTAGGCCCCACCAAAGCGACCGTGTGCCGCTCAAAGCGCACAAGCCCAAGTCCTGGTGTTAGGTGGGACGCTAAACAGCCCTGACACGACGGCGACGAGACAGGAGGTTTGCGCAGGCCCAATAAGCCGCCTAGAAAACCAATCATTACGAACAATATAAGAGATAATGCGACTCGATATAATCGGCAAAGACCTAGGCGACGAATACAGGATCACGATTGGAAGCTTGGAACATAGAATTGCAAGTCGCTAGGTTTCGCAGGTTGCGACAGGATGATCTACGATGAATTACATCCCCGCAACTTCGACGTCGTGGCGCTGCAGGAGATTTGCTGGACAGGACAGAAAGTGTGGAAAAGCGGGCATCGAGCGGCTACCTTCTACCAAAGCTGTGGCACCACCAACGAGCTGGGAACCGGCTTCATAGTGCTGGGTAAGATGCGCCAACGCGTGATTGGGTGGCAGCCAATCAACGCAAGGATGTGCAAGCTGAGGATTAAAGGCGGTTTCTTCAATTATAGCATCATCAACGTGCACTGCCCACACGAAGGGAGACCCGACGACGAGAAAGAAGCGTTCTACGCACAGCTGGAGCAGACATACGATGGATGCCCACTGCGGGACGTTAAAATCGTCATCGGTGACATGAACGCACAGGTAGGAAGGGAGGAAATGTATAGACCGGTTTTCGGACCGGATAGTCTGCACACCGTATCGAATGACAACGGCCAACGATGCATAAACTTCGCAGCCTCCCGCGGAATGGTAGTCCGAAGCACCTTCTTTCCCCGCAAAAATATCCACAAGGCCACATGGAGATCACCTAACCAAGAAACGGAAAACCAAATCGACCACGTTCTAATCGACGGTAAATTCTTCTCCGACATCACGAACGTCCGCACTTACCGCAGTGCGAATATTGAATCCGACCACTACCTCGTTGCAGTATGCCTGCGCTCAAAACTCTCGACGGTGTACAACACGCGTCGAAGTCGGACGCCGCGGCTTAACATTGGGCGGCTACAAGACGGTAGACTAGCCCAAGAATACGCGCAGCAGCTGGAAGTGGCACTTCCAACGGAAGAGCAGCTAGGCGCAGCGTCTCTTGAAGATGGCTGGAGAGATATTCGATCCGCCATTGGTAGCACCGCAACCGCTGCACTTGGCACGGTGCCCTCGGATCAGAGAAACGACTGGTATGACGGCGAATGTGAGCAGTTAGTGGAAGAGAAGAATGCAGCATGGGCGAGATTGCTGCAACACCGCACGAGGGCGAACGAAGCACGATATAAACAGGCGCGGAACAGACAAAACTCGATTTTCCGGAGGAAAAAGCGCCAGCAGGAAGATCGAGACCGTAAAGAAACGGAGCAACTGTACCGCGCTAATAACACACGAAAGTTCTATGAGAAGTTAAACCGTTCACGTAAGGGCCACGTGCCACAGCCTGATATGTGTAAGGACATAAACGGGAACCTTCTTACGAACGAGCGTGAGGTGATCCAAAGGTGGCGGCAGCACTCCGAAGAACACCTGAATGGCGATGTGGCAGACGAAGATGGCGGTATGGTGATGGACCTGGGAGAACGCGCGCAGGACAGAATTCTACCGGCTCCGGATCTCCAGGAAATCCAGGAGGAGATTGGCCGGCTAAAAACAACAAAGGAGTTGACCAACTACCAGGAGAGCTATTTAAACACGGTGGTGAGGCACTGGCTAGAGCGCTGCACTGGGTCATTACCAAGATTTGGGAGGAGGAAGTTTTGCCGCAGGAGTGGATGGAAGGTGTCCCATCTACAAAAAGGGCGATAAGCTGGATTGTAGCAACTACCGCGCAATCACATTGCTGAACGCCGCCTACAAGGTACTCTCCCAAATTTTATGCCGTCGACTAGCACCAACTGCAAGGGAGTTCGTGGGGCAGTACCAGGCGGGTTTTATGGGCGAACGCTCCACCACGGACCAGGTGTTCGCCATTCGCCAAGTACTGCAGAAATGCCGCGAATACAACGTGCCCACACATCATCTATTCATCGACTTCAAAGCCGCATATGATACAATCGATCGGGACCAGCTATGGCAGCTAATGCACGAACACGGTTTTCCGGATAAACTGACACGGTTGATCAAAGCGACGATGGATCGAGTGATGTGCGTAGTTCGAGTTTCAGGGGCATTCTCGAGTCCCTTCGAAACCCGCAGAGGGTTACGGCAAGGTGATGGTCTTTCGTGTTTGCTATTCAACATCGCTTTGGAAGGGGTAATACGAAGAGCAGGGATTAACACGAGTGGTACAATTTTCAATAAGTCCGTCCAGCTATTTGGTTTCGCCGACGACATAGATATTATGGCACGTAACTTTGAGAAGATGGAGGAAGCCTACATCAGACTGAAGAGGGAAGCTAAGCGGATCGGACTAGTCATCAACACGTCGAAGACGAAGTACATGATAGGAAGAGGTTCAAGAGAAGACAATGTGCGCCACCCACCGCGAGTTTGCATCGGTGGTGATGAAATCGAGGTGGTAGAAGAATTTGTGTACTTGGGCTCACTGGTGATTGCCGAAAATGACACCAGCAGAGAAATTCGGAGACGCATAGTGGCTGGAAATCGTACGTACTTTGGACTCCGCAAGACGCTCCGATCGAATAGAGTTCGCCGCCGTACCAAACTGACAATCTACAAAACGCTAATTAGACCGGTAGTCCTCTACGGACACGAGACCTGGACGATGCTCGTGGAGGACCAACGCGCACTTGGAGTTTTCGAAAGGAAAGTGCTGCGTACCATCTATGGTGGGGTGCAGATGGCGGACGGTACGTGGAGGAGGCGAATGAACCACGAATTGCATCAGCTGTTGGGAGAACCATCCATCGTTCACACCGCGAAAATCGGACGACTGCGATGGGCCGGGCACGTAGCCAGAATGTCGGACAGTAACCCGGTGAAAATGGTTCTCGACAACGATCCGACGGGCACAAGAAGGCGAGGTGCGCAGCGGGCAAGGTGGATCGATCAGGTGGAAGATGACTTGCGGACCCTCCGTAGACTGCGTGGTTGGCGACGTGTAGCCATGGACCGAGCCGAATGGAGAAGACTCTTATATACCGCACAGGCCACTTCGGCCTTAGTCTGAATAAATAATTATTCAAAAACCCTAGCGGTGATGGTGTCTTTCTCGTGCATTACGAAATATTTTAGCCAGATTAATTTATTTGAGGAGGGTTCCCGGAGTTGACGGAAAAATAATAAAGATGTTGAGCCTTCATTTTGAAAATTCTTTAAGAAGTTTTTTTATTTCATCAATTTCTTATTTCCTTCTCTCTTCAGTATCCAAAGACCAATAGGACAAAAGAAGGGTGTGGAAAGTGAAGAACTGAACTCATTTTTCTATCATGACATGACACAGACATGAAAAAGGAATTAATATTTGTTCCGGCTTTAGTCACAGTTGGATGTAGTCATTGCAAAAGTTATCGCTACTTGTTCCGTGCAAATCGTATGAGTATAAGTGCCAAAATGGAAATTTTTCTTCTTCTTGTTTGAAAAGCAGTATTTTGGCAATAATTCACAATAAAAAACAGGATCTTTTTTTCGCTCTCTTCAACAATTTTCAATGTACTCATAGATTTTTTTACGCTGAGTTCAGATACGTATTCAGAGTTTCTGTAACAGTTTTTGAGATAAACGCATTTTAATTCACAAAAGTACGTATTTTCATAAGAATTTGGTTTCTCTGCTCTGCAATGCTGAATTTTGGCTCCTCACTTTTAGAATTAAGTTTGAATTTTTGTAGAAAGGGGCCTTGCAGAATGCATGTGGGTTGTTGGATTTCATTTGGCACGTTCATTTGTTGTGAAAAACGGAATGTAATTCACAAAAGTATGTATTTTCATAGAAATTTGGTCTCCTTCCTCTGCAAAGCTGAATTTCAGCTCCTCACTTTTAGAATTAAGTTTGAATTTTTGTAAAAGGTGTTACTAGCTCATGCATCATATAGAAGCTATATTAAAGCAACAAACGCTTAATAAGTCATAAGTTATATAAAAATAGCTGAAAAATGTTCTAACATCTAATTAGAAGCTCTTATACAAAAAGATATTTTTGTTACTAGATAAAGATTGTCGCTTCGGTTCCCTTTGTTCTGGTGTCCGGAACATGTTGGGTACCAAGCTGTCAAATCGTATGGATTTTCCTTCTTTGACATTCAGCTCCCCTATCCTCGCCAGCAAAAGATGTTCCGGACAGCGACGACAGCGACAATCTTTATCTGGTAACTAAAATATCTTTTCTTATACAGCATCGTTCATTAATTGAATAAAAAAGCGCGAAACCTGTTTGCAGCTGTTTTTGAAACTATTATTAGGTTATAACGCTAAGCTATTTTCCAAATCGTTTCAACGTTGTGTAAACTTGCTTTAGAGCAACAAAGAGCAACTAATATTAACGTGAGCTGTGTAAAAACAACATAAACACCTGGGTGGTGCGGATAGAATCGATTTGGTTGTCAAACTGAAGCCAAAATTTTCTATTGTGCCGGAGCCAAACATTGAAGATTGTGGTTATGTTCGTTTCTGATTTAATATTGAGAAGTATTGTTATTATTTGGGGAAAAAAAAAACTTTTTTCGAGTTTTGTATTCTTTGTAACTAATATTCTCACATTATATTTCGAGTGGAAAATTAGTAGGAATGCAACTAAAAAGCACTCGTTACGAAATTTCACGAGATTCAGCAGCTGATTGGAGCATGAATGTATGTAAACAATCGTAAAGTCATGTAGAGTCTATCGCATATGTGCGCCCTCGTGCAGCGTGGTAAGAGAAAATCGAAGAGCGGGAAATGTTTGACAGCCAAGTAACTGCAAAATAATTTTGTTTATGGGAGTAATTTCAAAATTTCCCTCTACTCGCTTGAGCGCAGAAAAGCGGCTCTATCCGCAGCACCCAGATAAACACTTTTTTTACATACACACAGCTTTTTAGACACACGTTAAATGAAGTTGAATAACCATCATCAAGGTTGAAATGCACAGCTTCGTCAAAACCTATCACGCAATCTGTCAATATAGTGTTTTGAATTTATTTTGTTAATCGGAGTATAGTTTCGATCGAAGATGTTTAACAACGAACTTAAAAAGTAAAAAAAAAAGTGAAAGTTTTTGGCGAAGAATGAAGAAAAATAAAAAAATATATGAAACGTATTTACGGATCCTGTATTCCGATTCTGACCGTGATTTTAATCAAGCAGACAATTGCACACAACTTCTCTAGCAGAGCTTTAAAACCACTGATAATGCTAAACACATTCACTGCCCCAGCTCATATTCAACGCCAGAAACAGGTGACTTTGAAAACTGCACCATAATTAAGGAATACAGCCGGAACAGTTCTAACGTAGTCTTGCAACAATGGGCAATTAAGTACAACGTGAAGGAACAAAACAACAGCGGTTGTTAATATTCCAGGTGGGCAGTATTGGCATCAAGGGCTGGAAACTTGCCTACGCAACGCTTTCAAGGATTTGGACCAAAGCTAGGAGTTTTCATTCCCTTACAACATACGCTGAGACAATAAAGTGAGAACAAATTATATTGTTAACTGAATTATCAGAAATCAATAAAACAATAAACCCCTGGCACTTTGTCTTGCCGAAGCAGTAAAAATACGCAAACTACATTGGGCTGGTCTAATGTTTGGTTGATTTTTTTAAATAATTAATTTTAAATCTATACACATTTTTGAAACTTATTTTTACTGATTATTCGAAAAAAATAACGTGCCAAAATGTTTAGATTATTTTTGATCATTTTATTATCATACTCTCCATCAAGTACATAAAAAACAAATTATTATACATTGAAGCGAATGTTCAATATCAGACTGTAACAAAATCCTGTGCAACAATAGTTATTTCGATTAAAGTCTAGCATTTCAACTAAAACAAAGAGTAATTTTAGTTCATTATTAATGTTGTCATCCTTTCGATGTGATTAGTGACAATTTATAAAAGTAATTGGAAAATTAAAAAAAAACATTCTGCATGAAAACTCCTGCGTTTATTCACTGTCTGAACTTTCATCTGCCTCTGGAGCAGATCCAGATACATTACCATCCGTCGTGAGTTTCACTTTATGCATCATGCGTAAATTGGATTCGTCAATAAAATAAATGTTTAATTAGTTAAATTTATGGTCCCTAAATTTACAATGCAAGTGTTTTTTTTTGCAGTGCAAAGAACATTACTTTCCGACGTTCTGGCTACGTGCTCGGTCTACCGCAGTCGTCCGATTTTCGTGGTGTGAACGATGGATGGTTCTTCCAGCAGCTCATGCAACTCGTGGTTCATTCGCCTCCTCCACGTACCGTCCGCCATCTGCACCCCACCATAGATGGTATGCAGCACTTTCCTTTCGAAAACTCCAAGTACGCGTAGGTCCTCCACGAGCATCGTCCAGGTCTCGTGTCCATAGAGGACTACCGGTCTAATGAGCGTTTTGTAGATTGTCAGTTTGGTACGGCGGCGAACTCTATTCGATCGGAGCGTCTTGCGGAGTCCAAAGTACGTACGTTTTCCAGCCACTATGCGTCTCCGAATTTCTCTGCTGGTATCATTTTTGGCAGTCGCCAGTGAGCCCAAGTACACAAATTCTTCAACCACCTCGATTTCGTCACCACCACATTGTCTTCTCTTGAACCTCTTCCTATTATGTACTTTGTCTTCGACGTGTTGATGACTACCCGAGCAGAAAAAAATAACTTATGAATAACTTGACGAGGTATTAATTTTAAATACCACAATACCCCGATAAGTTATTCATAAGGTTGGAATAAGAGTTAAAATAACAAAAAATAATAACTAAAATTTATATGAATAACACCTGAGCAATAACAACTGGTATTATTTTGATAATGAATGAATAACTCAAAGTATAAAATTGTACAGAGGACTGAGTTAGTTATTGAAATGGTATTCAAGAACAAACAAATAACACCACATGATATTGGAATTCAATAGAAAAGGATAACTGAGCTTGTTATTAAATTGTTATTGAATAACAAGTTAATACTAAGATTTGTTCTTCTTGTAAATTTTATTATTTCTATTATATTAATTACACTTAAGCTGGAATTACAATTTCAAAATACGACACTATGAATGCTTCAAAAACCTACTGCATCATTCTTTGATTTTTTAAAACAGTTGATTATTGAGATTAAATTAAAATTAAATTAAAATTAAATTAAAATTAAATTAAAATTAAATTAAAATTAAATTAAAATTAAATTAAAATTAAATTAAAATTAAATTAAAATTAAATTAAAATTAAATTAAAATTAAATTAAAATTAAATTAAAATTAAATTAAAATTAAATTAAAATTAAATTAAAATTAAATTAAAATTAAATTAAAATTAAATTAAAATTAAATTAAAATTAAATTAAAATTAAATTAAAATTAAATTAAAATTAAATTAAAATTAAATTAAAATTAAATTAAAATTAATTTAAAATTAAATTAAAATTAAATTAAAATTAAAATTAAATTAAAATTAAATTAAAATTAAATTAAAATTAAATTAAAATTAAATTAAAATTAAATTAAAATTAAATTAAAATTAAATTAAAATTAAATTAAAATTAAATTAAAATTAAATTAAAATTAAATTAAAATTAAATTAAAATTAAATTAAAATTAAAATTAAATTAAAATTAAATTAAAATTAAATTAAAATTAAATTAAAATTAAATTAAAATTAAATTAAAATTAAATTAAAATTAAATTAAAATTTTATTAAAATTAAATTAAAATTAAATTAAAATTAAATTAAAATTAAATTAAAATTAAATTAAAATTAAATTAAAATTAAATTAAAATTAAATTAAAATTAAATTAAAATTAAATTAAAATTAAATTAAAATTAAATTAAAATTAAATTAAAATTAAATTAAAATTAAATTAAAATTAAATTAAAATTAAATTAAAATTAAATTAAAATTAAATTAAAATTAAATTAAAATTAAATTAAAATTAAATTAAAATTAAATTAAAATTAAATTAAAATTAAATTAAAATTAAATTAAAATTAAATTAAAATTAAATTAAAATTAAATTAAAATTAAATTAAAATTAAATTAAAATTAAATTAAAATTAAATTAAAATTAAATTAAAATTAAATTAAAATTAAATTAAAATTAAATTAAAATTAAATTAAAATTAAATTAAAATTAAATTAAAATTAAATTAAAATTAAATTAAAATTAAATTAAAATTAAATTAAAATTAAATTAAAATTAAATTAAAATTAAATTAAAATTAAATTAAAATTAAATTAAAATTAAATTAAAATTAAATTAAAATTAAATTAAAATTAAATTAAAATTAAATTAAAATTAAATTAAAATTAAATTAAAATTAAATTAAAATTAAATTAAAATTAAATTAAAATTAAATTAAAATTAAATTAAAATTAAATTAAAATTAAATTAAAATTAAATTAAAATTAAATTAAAATTAAATTAAAATTAAATTAAAATTAAATTAAAATTAAATTAAAATTAAATTAAAATTAAATTAAAATTAAATTAAAATTAAATTAAAATTAAATTAAAATTAAATTAAAATTAAATTAAAATTAAATTAAAATCAAATTAAAATCAAATTAAAATTAAATTAAAATTAAATTAAAATTAAATTTTGTTTGATGGGTGGGTCGACACTGTAGTCTTGTAAATCAGGATTCCGATTTTAAAATTTATTTTAGGTGGGTTTCTACGATGGTCATTCAATGTGCGGAGTGTTGTTTTCTGAAAATAATAAACATAATAAATCATAATAGAATTAAACTTTATTTCCACAACAGTAATACATACCTTATGCAAGACCTTCCCGGCATGATGTATGTAATCGAAATGGTTAGATTGTCCATCGGTTACCCTAGGGTTGATGAATTATGAGCTCCCGTGTGTGGTTTAGTTCACTAAAAAAATATAATAGAAATGTAGTGAATCTAATTAATTGGAGTATTCGACCATTTTGGCAGTACCCCTATTCCCATCCGCAACGTTTATTACTCGGGCGCATTTGAACCGAATTACTCGATACACGGTTAGCATCTGTAGATTCCTATGATATACAAAAAGTTTGAAACGCAGACGAGTTATCGAGTTGCGGACGGTAATAGGAGGTGCTACCCAAGTGGTCTTTTTCACAATAGCTACGTAAACTAATTTTGGATAATTATATGAATTCATACGAGATCATCGTGCCAGAATGTAAATGCAAAATGAATTATTGGCAGTGCCTGATTTCCTACCCGCCGCTTCCACATCTAGGCGCTATTGTAAATGCGCAAATAGCCAGCATGAGTTAACCGCCAGAAACTTGTATGGCGAAAGACATCTAACGCGGGTTTTCTCAAAATTAGGAACTTTTCATAAAAAACTATTTGGTACCGGTTATGACGGATGGTGTCCGCTACTACGCCTACCAAATATTTTTTCGATTAGGTTGCTTAATTTTGAGAAATCGAACCTTAGATGTCTATCGCCATACAGATTTCAGAAAGTTAACTCCCAGTGTGCCGCTGTAAGCACGCTCAAAGCAGGCGATTCATTGATAAAAATGATTCGAAAAATTAGCAAGAACCTACAAACCCGGGGGCCTTAAACCTATCGGTGGAAAACTGGGTTTGTAGACATAAATCCTTTAAAATGTGCTGGGTCAAACCAACAAAAGGAAATCGTAAATCTTACCAACAAGCAGGAGCATACTATTTATGAGTTTAGATTGAACGGAGGGAAACCTGGCAACGTTGTAGGCCGGGGTTCCCACTCCTGAAAATCAAATGGAAAATCAAAATGGATCACAAAATCACAGGATCTAGCTGATTTCATTCTGTCAAGGAACAAGTCAACCTTAAAAGGAACCTTAAAATCAAAATAACCAACCGGAAACGGAAATTTTGGAAATTAAACTAAGCTACCACCGAAACCTCATCATCCTCTGCCAACTTATTGTTAATGTTATTTATTAATCATACGTTAGCCTGTCAGTTATTAAAACTAATTAAAACCAATTAAAGCAAAAACTCACGTTTTACAAAAATATGACCTGGCCAAACATCCAGTCCAAGTCCAGTAGTTACCACGTTACAATTTGCTTTTGAAAGGCAGGCAAGTGGACCTAAGCTGTAGCTGAATTCACCTAAAAAGATACAAGCACTAATGGGATTAAACAATAAACCTACCTTCCGGCCCTGCCAGCTGCCAACGCCCAATGCCCAAACCGGCTTTCGCCGATGAAGGGCCCCCCAGTTGTACCGGCGTGGCTACACCCGAAGGCGACCAGCGGGATTTTCGTCGTCTGACGCCGCGCCGACCGGGGAGCTTGGGCGTTGTCGATTACCGACTAGGTCCAGCCTCTCCCTACAAGGAGTGGACAGGACCGGATCAATTGCCGCAATCAGGCTTCCAGTACACAAGCCCTCGAACCGAATTCTGCCAACACACAGGAAAAGTTCCGTCCGACACTCTCCAAATCACCCCACGCGCTGCAGACACGGACCGTGCCTCTTCGTGACGAATCTCCTGCCCCTTCTTCGGGTCCAACATCGCATCCACATTCCATCACATCACTGGTCACAACACAACATATTATCCCGGACTGTTTTCACCGAAAAACAACGAAATCTCGAGCGAAATTTGTTTTTATCGAGGTGGCACTTTGCTTCCGACTACGAATAATGTAAACAAACATGTACACGCTCGTCTGGCTTAACCCAAACATGAGTTAATAACTTCCAAATCGAAAAACTGATGGCTTAAGACAAAATTGACATTAATTCGACAGAATAGCCACTTATTCAATATTCAATCTTGTTAGAATAGTAATGGATGCAAATTTGGTTTGAAATTCAACCGCTTGGCGGCGCTAGTGTATAAGGAATCACCTGTAAAATTGTATATCTCGAAATCTGTTAGTTTTAGAAATTTACCGCCTTCTACAAAGTTGTTCGAGTGATTCAAACCATTGTGACGGAGACAAGTTTAGTTTGAAATTCGACCGCTTGGTGGCGCTAGTGTATAAGGAATCACCTGTAAAATTGTACATCTCAAAATCTGTTAGATTTAGAAAGTTATCGCCTTCTACAAAGTTGTTCGAATGATTAAGACCATTGTGACGGAGGCAAGTTAAGTTTGAAATTCAACCGCTTGGTGGCGCTAGTGTATAAGGAATCACCTGTAAAATTGTATATCTCGAAACCTGTTAGATTTACAAAGTTACCGCCTTCTACAAAGTTGTTCGAGTGATTCAAACCATTGTGACGGAGACAAGTTTAGTTTGAAATTCAACCGCTTGGTGGCGCTAGAGTACAGTGATTCACCTGTAAGATTGTATATCTCGAAATCTTCTAGATTTAGAAAGCTTGGTGGCGCTAGTGTATAAGGAATCACCTATAAAATTGCATATCTCGAAATCAGTTAGATTTAGATAGTTACCGTCTTCTACAAAGTTGTTCGGGTGGTCAAAACCATTGTGACGGAGACAAGTTTTGTTTGAAATTCAACCGCTTGGTGGCGCTTAGTGTACAGTAGCCGTTCGATAACTGCAAAATGTTTACTTTTCAGTTAACGAATGCCGTTCGATAACTGCAACGCATTCTAGACGTCAAACGTTTGTCAATCGACGTCAGATGCAATAAAAGTGCATCTAAATGTGCAGCGCAATGCAGCTGTCATTGAGTTTGACATCAGTTTGAAGTTTAGCGGTCCGATAATTGCAAAACTGTTGCAACTATCGAATTGCAGTTAAAAAGCATTGCAGTTATCGAACGTCTACTGTATAAGGAATCACCTATAAAATTGCATATCTCGAAATCAGTTAGATTTAGATAGTTACCGTCTTCTACAAAGTTGTTCGGGTGGTCAAAACCATTTTGACGGAGACAGTTTGAAAATAGAAAATAATATAAATTTTTGCTTGTCATAAGACGAGTTTGTACCTTATTTAATTCACTTGATTGTACCTTGACAGATACTTATTTCGACCTTACTGTTGAGGTCGAAATACGTATCTGCCAAGGTACAATCAAGTGGTGGAATTAAATGGAAGGTACAAACTCGTTTTATGACAAGTGAAGACATTCCACTAAAAAGCTCAAAATAATTTTCTTAATAAATTTTTGATTTGAGATTCTTGATAGCAAAAAATGAAACATCGTGGCAGTTCACAAAAATTATTAAAAACGCTATATAATTTTGAATTATATACATGGTATAGCCCTGTACGCTGCTAATACGGAAAGAGTTAACGGAAAAAAATATGAAATTACCAGAAAATTTGACAGCTGATTCAGTATGGGAGAAATGACATTTTTACCTTGCGGAATAATAGTACGGAATATTTTTCCATATTTCTCCATTTATTTACATAGCAGGGGTTATTCGCGTTATGAAATTTTCCTACTTGTCGACCTGTACTGCTCACGGAATTTTAGTGGTGGAATCATTACTTGACGATTCCTTATCCTATCTATTTGCACAGTCCGTGTCAAAAGCGTACTAGTCTTATACCGTGGAATCAAACAAGCAATTCTGGACAAGGTTTGCTACATACAATTAGTGGCTGTTAAAACAAAGAGAGAAGGCAAAAGAGTTGTTCTGAGAGCAGAGAGAGGATTTTGGGGAATGGTATGATTCACATAATGTAATGACATACTTTAACAAACACTGTGATGGCATGATTATTGGATTTTTCGTAAAAAATATTTATGAACAACAAAACAGCTATTTGTGTGGTATGCATGGTGTTAGGAAGTTTGACATTAGAATAACATCCAAAAACAATTTCTGTTATGATAACATATTTTAGTCTTCATATGTACTTGATACTTTCTTACCCAATAGCTAGACAATAACTTATAACGTTATTAGAGCAGAGTTTGTTATTGTTATGTTATTATTTTGTTCTTCGCCTCTGCTCGGGTAGTCCGATCCGCTTAGCTTCCCTCTTCAGTCTGATGTAGGCTTCCTCCATCTTTTCAAAGTTACGTGCCATAATATCTATACCGTCGGTGAAGCCAAGTAGATGGGACACACGACACCTTCCATCCACTCCTGCGGCAAAACTTCCTCCTCCCAAATCTTGACAATGATCCAGCCCGAGCAAAGGCAGATAACTGAAATGATATCAAACTGATAACAGGATTAGTTATCCTTATTATCATCTTGATATTTAGTTATCAATCGTGTGATTATCTGATAACTGAATAATAACAAAATGTATTATCAATACAAATTTGGTATTTTTTTTCTAAATTTCGCGTCGTTCAGATATCGGGCTAAGCATTCTATTCTTTCAAACATATTGTACAGCGCATAAAAAAATATACTCATTCGCTTATTTTTCGATGCAACCAAAAATAAGCGCCAGATAGTCGCCTAAGAAAAACATACCTGTAGCAAAAAAGCTACTTTGATAATTTTGAAAATTTGACCGACACGTGGTGGTTTGGAGCGATGAATGCCAGATCTGTAGAAGCCTTGAAAAAATTACTGTGATTTTCCTCGTTACTAACGATATCTACTGATTTGTTTATTTCTCTGCCAACAAAGGAATTACCACAAAAGTTGAAATGTCGGATAATCAAGAAATTTCAACGATCTGGTGTGTTGTGGAGAAAACAATCATGCTCGCACTTTAGTCGATAAACCTAGTTTTGAACGCAATCGAGCAAGATCATCTGCATCGAGAATATCGAGATGTGAAATAGAAAATCCTTTGGAAGGTGTTGGAATGGACCATCGCAGTAGCCCAAAAAATATGTTCAACTAGTCGACCCGGCAGACATTGTAAGTAAAAATGCGCGTTGTGGACTAGGTACCCATACGACATTTTCATACGAATCCTAATTCCGAGTGGCCATGGCCCCGGGCTCCCACATAACCTAATGTACCAAAATCAACCTTTTCCGTACATTTAGGGCCCCCGAAAACTGTCCGGCTCTGGATCCACCGAATAGCAACATTTTTTCACGGAATAATTCTTCCTGGGATCAGCATGCTGCAGTGTTTATGTTTATATATGCATATGAAAACATGAAACGTTTCACTGTGAAATGCAAGGTTGTGATTTAGTTTGAATAAAATTTATAACGGAAATCGATTTATAGCATGGCGCTGCTAGCAACCTAATGATTGATAATATAAGAGAGAAAAACTAACCTAAGCCTATTATTTAATTGGTCACAACTGAAAACAAAATGTATTCAATAAAAGGACGATGAACCGTATTTATCCTAATTGATTACCGACTCGGTATTTTGAATTAAATTCATTTCGGTTATCTTTTTTGTTATGTTGACTTGTAATTCAACCAGAATGATAACAATTCTAGTTATCAATATAACTGGATAATTAAGTTTGTTATTAATAAGTTATTCTGCTTTGCACTCCGCAGAGTCCAGCCGACTGTTATTTACATAAATGGTTATGGCATCCTGATGTGATTATAAATAGTCTTCAGTAATGCAAGGTCGTAGAAAGCGTAGTGCTCTTCTCTCCTGCTCCTCAAGAAAGCGTAAATGGGTGAGTGCCAGGCTTCGGAATTCTCACTCATATGAATAAAAACCTGCAATTAATTCATTTAGCGGAGTGTGATTTTTCATGGTCCCCCTGTGAGGAAGTATTCTCACACAACATTTTTATCCGGATAGAATGGCGGGTGATAAATTCGTGAGCGCCGGATCGCCGGATAATTTAATTTTAATCCACAAATTTTCCTTCTCGTCGCCTCATCAGATAAATTTTACAAGCATATTTACAAAAATTTAGGACCGCAACGGGATTCGAACCCAAAACAATTTTAAAATGTTCAAAGCGCCCACTAAAACCACGTCACCACATGAATTGATTGAAAGCGAAGGGAAAAACTGCTGCATTGAACCTTCTGCTTATCGTGGCGCATCGTCAGATTCAATCAGCTTTGAGAGGCAAAGCAAGCGGCATTTGATTTTCGCGAAACATGGGAAGAAGGATAACAATTTTTCGCACCATCGCTTGTGCCGGAGTTTATCGCACTGTAATTTATCCGGATAAAATGCATGGTGGAGTGATCAGTTGTCGCGTGAGTGAGTGAGAAATCCGAACCCTGGTGAGTGCCTAGAGACGACGCCGTACAATCATTCGATTCGAGTTCGAATCCCAGTGAATGCCAACATTTTTTTCAATGCGTAACGAAGTCGGTAAAGAAGATTTGACTATTTTTGTCGATAAAACAGAGATGGCTGATAACTAAATAATAACTAAATTAGTTATTTGAGTGAATAACATGTATA
Source organism: Armigeres subalbatus (assembly GCF_024139115.2). NCBI lineage: Eukaryota > Metazoa > Arthropoda > Insecta > Diptera > Culicidae > Armigeres > Armigeres subalbatus. Next base: position 303,190,812 of record NC_085140.1, on the reverse strand, counting down.
ACAAAATGTGTTATCAATTTGATATCAGTGATAACCTAATTTGTTTTCAGGTAGTTATTCCAGGAACAAATTTCTGGTATCATTTTTGTTATGTTGGCTGTTAATTCAGCCAAAATGATACCAAGTTCAGTTATCAATATGTTCGATAACCGGATAATAGAATGTGTTATCAATTAGTTATTCATTTTTGCTCGGGAGTGCAGTGCTCTAGCCAGTGCCTCACCACCGTGTTTAAATAGCTCTCCTGGTAGTTGGTCAACCCCAGGGGCTTTGTTGTTCTTCAGCCGGCCAATCTCCTCCTGGATTTCCTGGATATCCGGAGCCGGTAAAATTATGTCCTGCGCGCATTCTCCCAGGTCCATCACCATACTGCCATCTTCGTCTGCCACATCGCCATTCAGGTGTTCTTCGTAGTGCTGCTGCCATCTTTGGATCACCTCTCGCTCGTTCGTAAGAAGGTTCCCGTTTATGTCCTTACATATGTCAGGCTATGGCACGTGGCCCTTACGTGAACGGTTCAACTTCTCATAGAACTTTCGTGCGTTATTAGCGCGATACCGTTGCTCTGTCTCTTCACTTACTACACATACTTTATTCACTTACTACACATACTTTATTTGAAATTTGTTTGGAAATTCATAAATATTTTATTTAATAATTTTATAATTCATAATTATTTTAGGATTTTTTTTTTCGAGAATATCTCCAGGAAATCCATCGTCAAATCCATCAAACCACGAGATCCATCCCGAGTTTCGGCAAAAAATACTTTAAGAAATTCTTTAGGGAATCCTTTCGGATAGGGACACGGCAGGTATTTCCGTCCATCGTCATAGGGGCTAAAATCAATGAAAGCAACGTCATTTTGGTAGAACTCCACTATAGCAGAAGGTTTCGCCTAAGCTTACGATTGGGCACGGATGAATTTGGCAAAAAAGCTTCTATTTGATTGATATTTGAGACTATGACGATAAGACGAAAATGCCTGCCTTAACCCTACTTCGGATTTTTTTAAATCCCTTCGGAAATTCTTTCTGAAAATGAACTTGCCGGAACTGTTCTGGGATGCATTTTTTGCAGTATAGCTCGAGACATTTCTGTGGGAATTTCGACACGAATTCCCGGATAATTTTTGAAAAACTTTTCGGGGGAGCTTTTAAAGGGATTTCTGAAGGAGTTCCATACGGTGGCGCCTTACCGTCACGGCTGCCTGATAACGACTGACAACTTGTTCTTCTCGGAGGCATTCCTCCAACGTTACCCGGATAAATGGCAACCGAACAATGCAATGATCATTGGATGCACGGCATGGACAAACGGACACAATGGACTGGCAACGACAACAATAACTGAGTAATGGAAATCTGAAAATAGATGCTGTGTGGATTCTGTACAGCAAAATACCACAGTAGCGGTTTAGTAACACAGAGTACCTATCAAATAAAGAAAGGAATGAAAAAAAGTAAAATATCTTGTCGCAAATTCAATTTTATGAATCGCAATTCCCCATGATGGAATTAATTTAGTCCTCGAGGAAATATTCTCTGGTCTATTCAGGTGAATTAATGCATGCGTAAGGGTTTCAGAACTAGAACTAACTTCCTTGATAGATAAAATAATTCATGAACATAATAATTGTTCAAGCTATATATAATAATTTATCTAGGTACATGGCCAAAATGGCCAAACCTAGATAAGTACCTAGATAAATTATTATACATACGCATAGTATAAATAGTGTAAGCTGCAATCATTTTCTACAAGTCGAGTCAAGGACGAGACATTGAAGACGGCCTTACTGTTGAGGTCGAAATACGTATCTGTCAAGATACAAATAAGTGGTGGAATTCAATGGGATTGTACAAACTCGTCTTATGACAAGTGAAGACATTCCACTAAAACGCTCAAAATAATTTTCTTAATCACAGAATCTGTTTGACATTTCGCATGCCAGGTTTGAGAATGGCTATAAAAGTGGCTGAAACACTCAACCCTCTTTTTACGTCACTTATTGGGAGGACGTAAACCGAATATAACGTAAAAAGAATTTTTGCTAAAATTTCTAGTTTTTCATTTAATTTATTGATCGTTGGATACTTTTGAATAAATTCACTTGCGTCTTACATGAGGTATTGTAAGATTTCTCCAAATCCAGGCATTTGAGATGTTATAAGATTTCCATATTGTTCTGGAGTTTGAATCAAATGGTCTGCCGAATCAATCAAAGCATTCATGATGTCCCATACCGTGGTATCAACTCAATTATGTCCTCCGAGGATTTGTCTTTCACTTGTGTCTCAAAACAAGACATATGAGGTGTTGTAAGATCTCCAAATTATCCTGGAATTTGAATCAAATGGTCTACCGAATCTACTGAGGCTTGCATGATGTTCTCAGCCGCGGTATAATCCCAATCATGCCCTCCGAGGATTCGCCTTTCACTTGCGTCTCAAGTCCAGGTATATGAGATGTTCTAAGAATTCAAACGTGCCGTAAAACGAAATGACGTATAAAAAACTGCCGTAAAAAGAGGGTTGAGTGTACCATCGGAACATTCTGCGACTCATCCAAAACTTTAAAAAATCATCAGAATTTCATAGATCTTGTATTATTCTATAACTGATCGAAAATGGCCATTTTCCCCGGTGGACCAGGTCTTCGGAAGATTCCGGAACATGTCCAGCTTGTCCAAAAACCCCCAAAATGAGTTCCACCGAACTTGTTTTGCAAAATCATGGAGTTTGACATGTCGCAAACCAGGTTTTATAACTGATCCATAATAGCCATTTTCCTTGGTGGCTGATCCGAAAAGCCCAAAAATGAGTTCCACCGATCTTGTTTTGCGTAATCCTGAAGTTTGACATGTCGCAAGCCAGGTTTTATAACTGATCGAAATGGACATTTTCCCCGGTGGACCAGGACTACGGAAGATTCCGGAACACGTCCAGCTCGTCAAAAAAAAAACCAAAATGAGTTTCATCGATCTTGTTTTGCAAAATCATGAAGTTTGACATGTCGCAAGCGAACTTTTAAAACTGATCGAAAATGGCCATTTTCCCCGGTGGACCAGGACTCCGGAAGATTCCGGAACATGTCCAGTTTGCCAAAAGCCCCCAAAATGAGTTCCACCGATCTTGTTTTGCAAAATCATGGAGTTTGACATGTCGCACGTTGACTTATAGAAGTGCTAAATAAGTGTTCCCACGGGTGCCAAAAAACCTACCCCAGTACACCCCGGAATATCTCCGGAACCAAGTGGCCAATCCAAAATATTATCCCATTTCCAGAAACTAGAGATCTGAGCGATTGTTTTAAGTGGTTGGTTGTCATTATCGGTTGATTCATTCGTTGGTCATTCGGCTTTTCAAAGTTTTGCTACTAAATTCGTTATAATCTCACGATGGCGCTCAAATCAGATGTGAAATTATTAAGTAGCATATGAAGGACTCCACGCATGTTGTAACCGTTTAATCTTCCCTGCCGTAAGAAAGCCGCTAACGCAATGGTTTATGCGCCACTCTCGTTTCCGAGAGACCACTGGTCATGTGTTTAATCTCGTTGCCCGACTAGTCTGAAGTATGAGTGCTAATCTCTAGGGATTTTCAACGGTTGTTATGAGCTAACGTAAATAGATGGTCGCAACTACATAGAAGTGAACCTAGGCAAACTCGCAGAATGACCGCAGTGATCGCAACGTATACGTACTTGAGTCAAGGTGAACGTAAAGCGAAGTGAACTGACAGCAAGAAGTTCCTGGGCGGACACAATAACCGCAGGGCTCTTGGAGTATGAAATAAAAGTAATGAACGGTAAGTTATGTTGAATTCATTCTTGCTTATATTGATTCATTTTTCCGTGATAGTGTGAAGTGTAGGGAAAGGGTGTGCGTGTGTGTTTAACCATGGCCATGGAACGGACATACATGCGCAGGGGTTTTCAATTCGATCGTTGCGGTTCGTCAACCGGGACGCACCGTTTCCGTGCGATGAATTGGCAGCACAACAACTAGCGTACTAGATGTCGATAGGTCCTGACGTCTTATAACCGTTGCGTCACCGGGGATCCTCGCTACAAAGGTAGGCCGAAATAAAGTTGCGGGGGAGGGCGTCGGTCTCCTCGGTACTCTACCCGATCATCCGCGAGCGGACGCAGGCAGGCCGGTCTTCCTCTGTCCCCGTTTGTCTACCAGTCACTGGCGGGCCGTGGCGAGGTCCTCTTCGGTATGGTACCACGTGCGCCCTAAATGCGCCAAGATGGCGGAATGCGATGGCTAGCTTGTAGCTCATACAAACGGCGTCCGCCGGACGCTGGGGTCCAACAAAAGATAGTGTTAGAATAATATATTTAAGAAATGAATTCTTGCACCGTATTACCTTTGTAATTGAAATTACAGCTCACTAGAGTAGAGTTTTCGCCCTTAATGATGGATAACACCTGATTCGAATGAATGAAATTAAAAAAAACTTTAGCAATCACCTTCACTTCAATTTACTTTTCAGATACAATTATTTAAGAACTTTTAGGCTAAGATATATTTTAAATGTCAAATATGTTCACCTTGAATTATAACTTTATAAAAACTGAGATCACCGGACTAACTTCTACTCTACGACCGACTTAGATTGGAAATGACGACAATTTCAGAAGTCTTTAAATCCTTCGTCATCGTTTTGGCGGTTACTAATATATTTTTACCAGTTTTAGACGACTTCCACAGTTGACTTCTATTATGCATTTTGTTGGCCATCTATCAATAATCCGTGAATTATTTTAGTGCATCTAGCTTAATTACAAATGGTTCTTAAAACAATTATATATATTTTATTATTATTATATTTTACTTTGAAATATGAAATAGTGCGGAAAGTAGCAGACCGTTACAATGTGCCATGATCAAATCATATTCAAATTTTTACTCAAATCGATCGAAAAAATTATTTTTTGATGTACGTACTTTCGAGGTAAAATGTACGTACAATCGAGGGTACGTACTATCGAGGGTACGCACTATCGAGAGTACGGACTATCGAGGTATGCCTGTATAATGATTATTTGCAAAAAAAGACAAGATCAACTTCCAAGCTAGATTGCTAAAACAAATCCCTAGGTGGAATATTTTGGAAAATTTTATAGCTCAATCTTATGACAAATAGTAACTATTTACGACGAAAAAATCGGAGTATATGAAAATCGAATAATACTCACCATCTAACATAGCGTGCACCATACATACGTTTTCAATGATGTCTGATACCGAATAAAATCCCAGCCGGGGCAGGGATTTCCGCACTAGCGCAAGCAATACCAACTTGGCTTTCGCATATTTAATGGATTCAGACTTTCCAGCATTAGAATAAATTTGCAAGTATGCAAAAATGCTGCTTAAGAATATGTTCCACTATTGACGCATTTCGCGCCAAATCGTATTAGAAATTTGCGGCATCCTCTCAGATATCAATGAAACTTTCTGGCCATTGTCCAAAATTGGGGATTTTCTGGTGGACACCGAGTTATGCGTGGAAGTCAAAAAGTATTAAATTATTAAAATTCAAATTGTAAGAGCCAAAAGAATTTTATTCACATGTACAGATCAAATTTCAATTATATAATAACAACCTAATTTTTTTCCCAAAATGTAAAAACACCATTACAATGGTGCTCTATGAATAAATTTGAGTAAATTCGAAACTATCTTCTTCTCTTCTTCTTCTTATTACATCCCCACACTGGGCCAGAGCCGCCTCGCAGCTTAGTGTTCATTAAGCACTTCCACAGTTATTAACTGCGATGTTTCTAAGCCAGGTTACCATTTTTGCATTTGTATAACATGAGACTAACACGATGATACTTTTATGCCCAGGGAAGTCGAGACGATTTCCAATCCACCGGCACCGGGAATCGAACCCAGCCACCCTCAGCATGGTCTTGCTTTGTAGCCGCGCGTCTTACCGCACGGCTAAGGAGGGCCCTGGAAACTATAATTAATGTAATTGAGGGTACTTAAAGAATTGTAACTTGAAAACTTTAGAAACATTTAACAAGAATTTCCTTTTTCTAAAATCTTCCTCTTGAAAATTCGACCATAGACTCATAACTGTAAATATGGCACTGCAAGTAACATACATCGCATCGGTCATTAAACTTCTCTACATTTAAACACAGTAGGGTGCATGCGGTACGGTGTGAATGTTCTCGTTAACCGGATCCTTTATCAACGTGTTAATTAATACCTTTGATAAATAGTGCTATAGTTCCACGATCCGGTTACGATTAGCCTGTTTGATCATCGTTCTATGCTGGTACCCGCCGATGCGTTAAGTAATAAAGGGTACCAGGATTCCGCATTTCCCGTTAGCAATGGCTAAGTCACAAAAACGGGTTTTGCAGTTTCTGCTCATAATAGGGGAGAACAGTCTTATATGTACCCTTAAGGCTTTTTCGCTGTTTTCACCACTATAAACAACAATACCGTCGTGCGGGGCTTCTTTTGAAAAATCAGGGGCTACTTTGGACATTTTAAAACAAGAATTATAACGAAAATTACTATAAAATTGTCATTATCACCAATCGGGTGTCTTGTTGATAGTTGGATGGTAACTTTCTGTTTCAAATTTGGTATTTTTTCCGTTTATTTTTTTCAAAAAATCAAAAATCCAAAGTAGCCCCCGAATCAAAAGAAGCCCCGCACGACGGTACTGAACCATTTCAACGCAAAATTCTAAATTAACAAAACTAGCTACATTTCACATTGGCACGGCAAATGCTGGGTAAAGCGTACCATTGGTACTTCGCGTACCTGAAGGAATAAAATAGACCCCATCTCGCGGTCCTTAGCCTCTTACCCAGCAACTCCTATCTCTACCTCCCCGCGGTGCTGGCCGGGATACGAGCAACCTTAGGGAAGATCGGGTAACCAACCCCGGTGGGAACTATGGTCGTATGCTCACAGGGAAGGGGGGGTTTGCTCCTCTCCGGAGGTGCAAATCTTATTGAGCGTCTGTTCTCCATGTCAGGAGCGGCTCACAACAGCGTCTGTTCTCCATGTTAGGGGCGGCTGATCATCGTCCGAGTGCCAGCGAGGGAATCTAAGTGAAACTGTGCACCATGGTCCACCGGAAATAAGGAGGAATGGTCCTCCGGAAATTTAGGGGGTTTGGTGTCAGGCCCTGCAAGCCAGCCTTTAAAAATCATAAGCAACGAACAATCAACAAGAGAGTACGGACCGGAACCATCGGCGAAGACCACTGCGACGAAAAGGGACTAGCGATTGGAAACTCGGTTCGTGGAACTGCAAATCTCTCAACTTCATCGGGAGCACACGCATACTCGCCGATGTGCTCAAGGACCGTGGATTCGGCATCGTAGCGCTGCAGGAGGTTTGTTGGAAGGGATCAATGGTGCGAACGTTTAGAGGTAATCATACCATCTACCAGAGCTGCGGCAGCACTCACGAGCTGGGAACAGCTTTCATAGTGATGGGCGACATGCAAAGGCGCGTGATCGGGTGGTGGCCGATCAACGAGGAGAATGTGCAGGTTGAGGATCAAAGCGCCGGTTCTTCAACTTCAGCATAATCAACGTCCATAGCCCACACTCCGGAAGCACTGATGATGATAAGGACGCATTCTACGCGCAGCTGGAACGTGAGTACGACAGCTGCCCAAGCCACGACGTCAAAATCATCATAGGAGATTTGAACGCTCAGGTTGGCCAATAGGAGGAGTTTAGACCGACTATTGGAAAGTTCAGCGCTCACCGGCTGACGAACGAAAACGGCCTACGACTAATTGATTTCGCCGCCTCCAAGAATATGGCCATTCGCAGCACCTACTTCCAACACAGCCTCCCGTATCGGTACACCTGGAGATCGCCACTGCAGACAGAATCACAAATCGACCACGTTCTGATTGATGGACGGCACTTCTCCGACATTATCGACGTCAGGACATATCGTGGCGCTAACATCGACTCTGACCACTATCTGGTGATGGTTAAACTGCGCCCAAAACTATCCGTCATCAACAATGTTCGGTACCGCCGCGGTACGACCTAGAGCGACTGAAGCAACCTGATGTCGCCACTGCATACGCGCAGTATCTCGAGGCAGCGTTGCCGGAAGATGGTGAGCTCAATGGGGCCCCTCTTGAAGACTGCTGCAATACAGTCGAAGCAGCCATTAACTACGCAGCGGAGAACAACGTCGGGTATATGGGCGAAATCGACGGAACGATTAGTTCGACGAAGAGTGCAGACAGATTCTGGAGGAGAAGGACGCAGCGCCGGCGGTCGCGCTGCAGCAAGGTACCCGGCAAACGTGGAACGTTATAGGCGGAAGCGGAGACAGCAGACCCGCCTTTTTCAGGAGGAAAAACGTCGCCTGGAAGAAGCGTAGTGCGAGGAGATGGAACAGCTGTGCCGTTCTCAAGAAACACGCAAGTTCTATCAGAAGCTTAACGCATCCCGCAAAGGCTTCGTGCCGCGAGCCGAAATGTGCCTAGATGAACATGGGAGCATCTTGACGGACGAACGTGTGGTGATCGAAAGGTGGAAGCAGCACTACGAGGAACATTTGAATGGCGCTGAGAGTACAGGCAATGAAAGTCAAGGCAGCGGAGGAGATGACTATGTCAGTTCAGCGGACGATGGAAGCCAACCAGCCCCAACCTTGAGGGAAGTTAAGGATGCCATTCAACAGCTAAAGACCAATAAAGCAGCTGGTAAGGATGGTATCGGAGCTGAGCTCATCAAGATGGGCCCGGAAAAGCTGGCCACTTGCCTGCACAGACTGATAGTCAGAATCTGGGAAAACGAACAGCTACCGGAGGAGTGGAAGGAAGGGGTTATATGCCCCATCTACAAGAAAGGCGACAAACTGGAGTGTGAGAACTTTCGAGCGATCACCATCCTTAATGCCGCCTACAAAGTGATATCCCAGATCATCTTCCGTCGTCTGTCACCATTAGTGAACGAGTTCGTGGGAAGTTATCAAGCCGGCTGCGTTGACGGCCGCTCGACAACGGACCAGATCTTTACTGTACGGCAAATCCTTCAAAAATGCCGTGAATACCAGGTCCCAACGCACCATCTGTTCGTTGATTTCAAGGCGGCATACGACAGTATAGACCGCGTAGAGCTATGGAAAATTATGGACGAGAACAGCTTCCCTGGAAAGCTTACCAGACTGATCAAAGCAACGGTGGATGGTGTGCAAAACTGTGTGAAGATCTCAGGCGAACACTCCAGTTCGTTCGAATCGCGCCGGGGACTAAGACAAGGTGATGGACTTTCGTGCCTGTTGTTCAACATTGCGCTAGAAGGTGTCATGCGGAGAGCCGGGTGTAACAGCCGGGGTACGATTTTCAACAGATCCAGTCAATTTATTTGCTTCGCGGATGACATGGACATTGTCGGCCGAACATTTGCAAAGGTGGCAGAACTGTACACCCGCCTGAAACGTGAAGCAACAAAAGTTGGACTGGTGGTGAATGCGTCAAAGACAAAGTACATGCTTGTGGGCGGAACCGAGCGCGACAGGGTCCGCCTGGGAAGCAGTGTTACGATAGACGGGGATACCTTCGAGGTGGTCGAGGAATTCGTCTACCTCGGATCCTTGCTAACGGCTGACAACAACGTTAGTCGTGAAATACGAAGGCGCATCATCTGTGGAAGTTGGGCCTACTACGGCCTCAGAAGAAACTGCGGTCGAAAAGATTCGCCACCGCACCAAATGTGTCATGTACAAGACGTTAATAAGACCGGTAGTCCTCTACGGACATGAAACATGGACAATGCTCGAGGAGGACTTGCAAGCACTCAGGTATTCGAGAGACGGGTGCTTAGGACCATCTTTGGCGGTGTACAAGAAGACGGTGTGTGGCGGCGAAGAATGAACCATGAGCTCGCCCAGCTCTACGGCGAACCCAGTATCCAGAAGGTAGCTAAAGCCGGAAGGGTACGGTACGATGGGCAGGGCATGTTGCAAGAATGCCGGACAGCAACCCTGCAAAGATGGTGTTCGCTTCCGATCCGGCAGGTACTTGAGACGACGTGGAGCGCAGCGAGCGAGATGGGCAGACCAGGTGCAGAACGACTTGGCGAGCGTGGGGCGTATTCGAGGATGGAGAGATGCGGCCTCGAACCGTGTATTGTGGCGTCAAATTGTTGATTCAGTGTTATCTGTATAGATGTAGACTAAATAAATGAAAATGAGCTACATTTCACAATAATTTCCTATTTAAAACAACAAAGGTTTTGTGACTTTGTAATGCATGCAAAGGTGCAGCCATTGGCGTAAATAAGGGGGGACTATGGGGGGCATATAGGATTTTTAATATTTTTTAAGTTTTAAAGTTATCTCCCATTTTCATTCTAACATAACGACATGAATGAAAGACTAATGGGCAAAAGGTGTTCGCTGGGGCAACGGCGTTTCTCACCATTTTGGTCAGCGGCGGCGATTTTTTTTCCAGAATTTTCTCGAGAAACTCTTCACAATGTTCAAGGGAAATTCTTAAAAATATCCACGAGTTACTCTTCAGATTTTCTTAGAACAATTCTTCGAAATTTTCTCACTATTTTTTAAATTTGCTAGGAAAAGCCTTCACAAATTCTCTGGCGTTTCTTTTGAAAAAAATCGCTGGAATTTTAAGGAAAACTTTACGGAATTTACAAGGGAAGTTCTATGAAATTTTCTTATGAAATTCCTCAATATATCCTTTAAAGATTCTTTAGATTTTCTTCGGAAAATTCTACGGAATTTCATCGAGAAATTCTTTAGCATCTCATTGAAAAATTCTTTGAAATTACTCTAACTCGAAAAATTCCTAGGGAATCCCATGCATTTTTTTTTTCTAAATTTCTTTGAAATGTTGTTCGGAACTTTTCTGGAAATTCTCTGAAGTTTGTAGTAGTATATAAGTTACCAACCAACCCACCACGTCACATCAAGTTGGCAACGATAAAACACCAAACATCCTACAAACACTATTTGGCCCGAATCATCAAAAAGCATCAACCCCAACAACCACGTGAGCGACCGGCAAACGCATAACAGCCTACAGCACATTTACCTTTTGACGATAAACTGCGGCATCAACAAAATAACATCCGGACAACGACGACAACAGTGATCGACCCTTGGACAGGCTTCGGAAAGTGTAGGTCAGCTAGTTTCAATTGCATAGGTTAGCTCTAAGTAGAATTGAATATAATTATCATTCTTGGTTTAACAGTGATTTAGAGTAGACGTTCTTTTTTAAAAACTCATGTTCGAATCCCCGTGATTTAACTGGCGCAGTCGGTAGGATCCGCGTCCGAGTTCTTAGTTCGCGAGTGAGTGTGTTCGTCGAAAAGACATCTTCGAGGGAATATCGAAGACTTGCAGCACATCACAGAGAAGAAAAGGCCAACGCGGATAATCATAAGGAACCAGAATCTGTCGAAGGAATATCGACATCCCGAGAGAGACCAGCATCGACGGATAATCGGACACGTCCTCTCTACTATCGAAGGAACATCGATAAAAACTTAGGTAAGTGAATTTTAATTTCCCTAAAGATACAAGTGTAAGATAAAAGTGATTCAGTGCTTAACAGTGTTAAAATAGTGCGAAAATAGCCCGAAGAAGTAATAATCGCTTTGATATGGCGAGAAATTTGCAAGACCAACAAATTGAGGAGCTGCAACGGCAACTCCAAGAGTTAGCTCAACACGTGTCTAATCGCGACGAAGAGCTAGCGCACGTTCGAGCTCAAGCCGAACAAGCGCTCCACCAACATGCGAATGTGCCCCAGCACCAACCGTTGCTAATATTGGGAGAACAGAGAGCATTTTAAAATCTCTCCAAACCCCACAAATTATACGGGATCTTCCCTGCTTCGATGGGAACCCAGTGAAATTAAACTCATTTATCAGGGCAATCGACAACATAATGCCTTTACTAAATGAAGCGGAGGAAGTAACGTGCACAATGTGTGGATCCAAGCAGTTCGCACAAAAATTATTGGTGACGCAGACAACATACTCGAGTTGTATGGCACCAATTTAAATTGGAACGAGATGAAACAAAATCTAATTACTCATTATAGCGATCGACGAGACGAAGTGTCTCTAACTCGTGATCTTTTCAAAATTTATCAAACAAACAACGTCGAAGAGTTTTACAGCAAGGTGTCCCACACCATTTCATTACTGATCAATAATTTAAACATTATTGAAAATAATGCAGCAGTTATTGCCTCGAAAAAGGAGTTTTATCAACAGATGGGGCTAAAAGTCTTTTTGGCTGGGTTAAAAGAACCCTTAGGTCCAATAATTAGGGCACGCGGACCAGATACAATGAAGGATGCCCTTCGATTGTGTCTGGAAGAACAAAATTATAATTATGCAAAACCAAATTTCAAGCCGTTACCACCTGTCCCAGCCAAACCAACATTTGCTCCACGCCATCAAACACATACTCATTTCAACTCATCTCAAAGATTCCCACCGTCACCAGGACCACGTCCACAACGACCACCTTATCCCAATAATTACATGCCTCAAAGATTTCCTCCTAGAAATGTTTTTCCACCAGCGATGGCCCCAAGACCATTCCCAAAACCAATTCCAAGGGCCGTCCTGATGGATGTCGACCCTCTACTATGAGCAAACATGTCAATTACATGAATCGACCCTACCTAATTACAACCAATTTCCCCACGAAATCATTTTTTCACCTCAAGCTAACAGATTTCATGTTGAAGAATTAAGAAACATCGAATTAGCCAACCACTACTATCCATATGAACAATATCAGTACCCAGAAGAATATTACCTAGAAACAAATCCATTTTATTCTAACGATGTTAGCAACCATCTCCACAGTGATAATGAACAAGGAAACACCATTGATAACTCTGCTTGTGTAACCAATGAATCATCAGAATCCCTTGCACCCAATGAATCGTCGGAAACCCCTGTTGACGACGTAAATTTCGAATAACTTCCGACTTAATAGAAGAAAAATAGGAAGTAACAACTTTCTGCCTTATATCGAACTTAAAACAGAATTTGGTAATCTTAAACTCCTCATTGACACGGGAGCCAACAAAAATTATATTGATCCATCATTAGTGGTAAGCATCATGGATAAAAATGTCAAACCCATCGGTAGTAAAGAGCATCAACGGACATCATAAGATAGAAAAATACATAAAATTCTCTCCTTTCAAAGGGAGACTTCCACTAACTTTTCACCTCCACAAATTTCACTCCTTTTTTGACGGACTTATAGGGTACGAATCTTTGGCCGATTTAAAAGCTAATATTATCACCCACTCCAACAAACTACAGTTTCCAAATTGCACTATACCCTTGAAAAGAAATATCCTGATTCATACACAGTTTGCGTTAATTCCAACGAACAAATAGGTATTACATTGTCCACTGATGTTACAAACGGGGATTTTTTCATTGACAACGAACTACCTCTGACTGATGAGATAGTTGTACTCCCGGGAATTTACCACGCGAAAAATAACAAAACGACAGTGATAATAGAGAACAAAACGGAGGACATTGCCAAAATAAATCCAAACAGGCTTGTGTTTGGAGAATTGAATAATTTTGATACAAAACCCATTGGGACTAAGTTAGTCAGGAAAAAGACAGAGATACAGTTATCTAATCAACTACGATTAGACCATCTCAATACTGAAGAGCGTGAAAAACTTCTAAAGATTATTCGTAATTTCGAAGATATTTTTCACAAAGAAGATAAAACTCTTACGTTCACTAATGGCATTAAACACTCTATCAAAACCAAAGATGACGTACCCGTACATTCTAAATCATACCGGTATCCTTTCTGTCACAAAGAAGAGGTACAACGGCAGATCATGAAAATGCTTGAGCAAGGTATTATCAGACATTCAAATAGTCCTTGGTCCAGCCCAGTGTGGGTAGTTCCAAAAAAGATGGATGCCTCTGGTCAAAAGAAATGGCGTTTAGTAATCGATTATCGAAAACTGAACGAGAAAACTGTTGAAGACAGATACCCTATTCCTAATATCAACGATATATTAGATAAGCTAGGGAAATGTCTCTACTTCACCACCCTCGACTTAGCCTCTGGATTCCATCAAATTGAAGTCCAAAAAGAGGACATTGCAAAGACAGCATTCAGTGTCGAACATGGGCATTATGAATTTTTACGTATGCCCTTTGGATTGCGAAACGCTCCATCCACCTTTCAGAGGGTAATGGACAATATACTTAGAGAATACATTGGCAAAATATGTCTAGTTTACATGGACGACATAATTGTGTATTCTACTAGTCTCCAAGAACACTTGGAAAACTTAACAAAGATCTTCACTTGTTTGCAAAAGTATAACATGAAGATTCAATTAGATAAAAGCGAATTCCTACGCAAAGAAGTCGCTTTTCTTGGACATGTCGTAACACCAGAGGGTGTTAAACCAAATCCAAGCAAGATTAGTGCAATCAAAACATGGCCCATACCCAAGACCGATAAGGAACTTCGCGGGTTCTTAGGTATTCTAGGTTACTACCGCAAATTTATTCAAGATTTTGCTAAAATTGCAAAACCACTCACCAACTGCCTACGAAAAGGTGAAAAAATTAAGCACACTGCTGAGTTTGTTAATGCATTCGAGAGATGCAAAACATTTTGACTAGTAGTAGTATCTTGCAATACCCAGATTTCAACAAAAATTTCATACTAACAACCGATGCTTCTAACCACGCAATTGGTGCAGTAATCTCCCAAGGTACTATTGGAAATGACAAACCAATAGCGTTCGCATCACGAACCCTAACAAAGTCAGAAGAAAACTATTCCACCATCGAAAAAGAGTTATTGGCTATTCGATGGGGATGCAATACTTTAGGCCATACCTTTTTGGTAGAAAATTTGTGTTATACACAGACCATCAACCTTTAACGTATGGACTAAACCTCAAAACTCCAAATAGTAAACTTATCAAATGGAGACTCGAACTTGAGGAATATGATTATGAAATTAAGTATAGACCAGGCAAACAGAATATTGTCGCAGATGGTTTATCTCGAATTCCGCATGAAGTAAACTTAAACGAAGAAGACGAGTCAGATGACGAAACCGTTCATTCGGCAGATACAGATGATAGCGAATTCGTTCCAATGACTATACGCCCTCTCAATGTACATTCTAATCAAATAATACTCCGTATTAGTGACCATGATGAAAATAAGGTAGAAGAAATCTTTCCACGCATTTTTAGGCGAACAATTTCGAGAATCACGTTTGGCGTACCTACTCTAATCAACATCTTCAAAGAATACATGAACCCCAAACAGGTGAACTGCATTATGTGTCCAGAGTCAGTCATTCCTACCATTCAAGTCGTGTACAAAACTATTTCAGCAGGAATAAAATTCT
This sequence comes from Armigeres subalbatus, assembly GCF_024139115.2. NCBI lineage: Eukaryota > Metazoa > Arthropoda > Insecta > Diptera > Culicidae > Armigeres > Armigeres subalbatus. The sequence goes on along the minus strand of NC_085140.1, from coordinate 303,175,391 downwards.
TAAAGTCAGGATTTCTCAAATTTTACTGGAAGACGTACAAACTTTGGAAGAGCAAAACGAGTTGGTTAGAAAAACTCACGAACTTTCACATAGAGGAATTTGGGAAAATTTTAAGGAACTGGCAGGAAAATATTACTTTCCTAAAATGAAGCAAAATATTAGAAAATTCATTTTACTTTGTGAAACGTGCAACAAAAATAAATATGAGCGTAAACCATACAAGATTAAACATGGGGAATCGCCCATTCCAAAAGCACCTTTAGAAATCATTCATCTAGACATACTCATATCCCAACCAAACATGTTTCTATCAATAGTAGACAAATTCTCCAGATTTGCAGTCATATTGCCATTAGCTAGTAGGAATATCCAGGACATCAGGAAAACGCTTTTAAAATATTTCAGCACCCACGGTAAGCCACAGCTAATCATCTCAGACAACGAACCAGCAATGAAATCCATTGAGGTTCGGGGACTGTTAGAAGATTTACGGATTCAAATTTATTTCACACCAGTAAATCGTAGCGAGACTAACGGTATAGTCGAAAGATTTCATAGTACTCTGCTGAGATTTACAGGTGCATCAAGGATAAGTATAATGACTTAAGTAGCAAAGAAGTTTACATGATTGCTTGCACTCTGTACAACGGAACAATCCACGCCACAGCATAATTAAAACCCAGTTAGATTTTCTTTAGTACAAAAGATGGTGAAGAACGCCCACTTGATATGGATCAAATTTTGGCAAATAGAAACAAGGTATACAATGCCGTAGTCATGCAATTGGAACGAACCCAGAAAAAGGATCTAGATCAACACAATCAAAATAGAGAAGAGGAACCTGAATTGCAGGAGAACGAGAAAGTGTTCCACAAAGTGCAAGGAATCAAATGTAAAACCAAGAAAATTTGACGCGGTTCAAGTTATCCAGAATAGAAATAAAACATTCATAGATAACTCGAATCGCAAATTACATAAAATAATTTAAAAGACTTCGTAAGTAACGCTTACTATTTCTATTTTAGGAAAACCATGCTGATCTTAACCATCCTAATTCCACTGTCCATTATGAAGACCACGCAGACGCAGACTATACAAATACAGGACCTTTCGAACAACCCAGGACTACTGACGATAAAAACAGGACAAAGCCTCATCATTAATAGTTACGACAGACTATACCACGAAGTCGACCTTACCCAATACGGTAAATGTATTGGTACAAGTTGAAAGAATTATTTCAGGCCTAAGAACTTTTCAGTCCTTTCACGATATAACAGAATTACTGACGAGAAAATTTCAAGATGTTTCAAAATTGTACTATAACCTTTTACCACATAGAAGAGCTAGAAGAGGTGCATTTAATTTGTTAGGATCAGGTATCAAATTGATTACAGGGAATCTTGATGAAAACGACCTTATAGAAATAAATCATGATATTCAAAACTTGAAATCAAAAAAGCCAATCATTAATTAAACAGAATAACGTACAGGTAGCCATCAATGAAAGGATTGAAAAGCAACTAAACGAGATGACAGAAAGCTTCAACAAACATCAAAATGCAATTGTAAAAGAACTTGTAAAAGCTAAAAATAATAGATTAGAGAACCACAATGTAACCCTTCTCATGCAAACATTCAAAATTTCATATCATTTAGATCAAATTGAGGACTTCTTAGAATCAGTATTTGAAACTATTCAACTTGCTAAACTGAAAATTATTCCCAGAAACTTTCTAGATAAGAGCGAGCTTAAACTTATCAAGGACAAATTAGAAGAACAACACGTAGAGTTCATTAATACAGATCAGGTTTACGAGCTTTTAGATATCATATCAGTCTTCAAAGACAAAACATTATATTTCATCATACTCATACCCCAACTAGAACCTTCCAGCTTCAACCAACTACTCTTAGAGCCAGTACCTATCAACGGTAGAACGATGAAGATACCTACAACATCAGCACTATTCGGAATAAACTCAACGTTTTTCATCAAAAGGGATTGTCGAGCAATCAGAAACAAACACTTTATGCAACCGGAACGACCTCATGGATGTTTCCACAGATAACTGCTTTTCAAAAATTCTAAGAGGATACCCAGGTAAATGCCCTTTCACCGAACACTCCAATACAACAGTAGTCAAAAGACTCACCGAAAACCACATCATCATCAAGAACACATCATCTATTGAAATGGGTACAAACTGCAATTTATCCAACAGAACTCTGAAGGAACAATACTGATATATTTTTCAAACTGTACAATAACACTGAATAACAAGACTTACAGTAACTTGGAACTGTACAGCAAACCTCATCAACACATCATCCCACTCGACGGAGTTCAGATAGAACACAAAATCGAACACGATATTTCCATGCACAAGCTACATGAGTTGCATATCCATAATCGCCAGAAACTTTCTGACTTAGAAAACGAGAATATCAAATACACCTACACCAGTGTAGGCCTTTCAACTTTTAGTATCCTTTCAGTGCTCCTTGTTACCTCATACATCATTATCAGGAGACGTTCAACAACCATTCCAATAATCGTATCGGGACGATACGATCTTAAAGGGAGCAGTTACCAACCAACCCACCACGTCACATCAAGTTGGCAACGATAAAACACCAAACATCCTACAAACACTATTTGGCCCGAATCATCAAAAAGCATCAACCCCAACAACCACGTGAGCGACCGGCAAACGCATAACAGCCTACAGCACATTTACCTTTTGACGATAAACTGCGGCATCAACAAAATAACATCCGGACAACGACGACAACAGTGATCGACCCTTGGACAGGCTTCGGAAAGTGTAGGTCAGCTAGTTTCAATTGCATAGGTTAGCTCTAAGTAGAATTGAATATAATTATCATTCTTGGTTTAACAGTGATTTAGAGTAGACGTTCTTTTTTTAAAAACTCATGTTCGAATCCCCGTGATTTAACTTATAATTCGAGCTTTTATGAGTAACGAGAGAGGAGTAATGATCTCGGTGCATATAGATAAGGATAATGAAGCATTGGCGGTTGAGTGCACGATCTTGCTCCTTGCATAATTCACAAGTCTGCTGGTTAAATTATGAGAAAGATTGTGAAGAATATTAGTTCCTCGGCATTCCAAACTGGGTGAGGCTCAAACAGCTTGCATCGTCCTTCATCCCATTCGGGAAAAACGCTTACTTAGAAACTTGAAGACCTGCACATCTCCAACAAAAATATTTGGACATTATTTTACCGGATATTAGCGAAACTGCAGCAACACAAAAAACCACCGAATGAAAAAGTATTCTCAGGTGTCAAATCCTCTCCGGTGCACAAAATAGAAAAAATAGATGAAGGAGCTATGTCCCCTTAAGGCATCGGGGCTAGCCAATGGGTGCAACCCAAAGATGACGTAGGACTACGTAACTATACGACTTGGGTGAAATTTGTCCTCATAGTTTGTGTCCCTTTATTAACATTGACCAAACTGCTCGCAGGTCAACCGAATCAAGAAGCTGATTAGTGCTTCAAAGTGCTAACTTTACCGCTTGGCGACAACAAAAAGTTCCTAATAATAAAAATCCTATTCGACTAAATGCTGATGTCATATTAGAAATTTGGGGACAGTACTCGTCGATAGCAAATCCTTCCGCACGCGATGGCATATGAGCAAGTCAAACCACCTTCCTTTTGCCAGTGGAGATATATCAGCTTCCACACTGATATCCTTCCCTCCCCCTTCATACGGGAGCTTGGCAGAAGGAAGGTCGTGCGATATGTGCCATCACAAATATTGCCCTCCGCTCGCTTTCAAATCGACTTCTATAAAAACATTCTTCATGCCTGCCGTATCCTAAACGGAACTATCAATTCTATACTTTCGCCTCTAATGCTATCATGAACATGTACGTCCAAGTTTGGAAGATGATATTAGCATTTCCATATCATAACAAAAAGTTGCTTTTCGGCAGAATTACAAGCGCGCGTCGGAGGGAGATGATGCAATAAATTTGCTCGAATGGATAGAACACTACTCTAACATCAACTAAACTAGCACTCCAAATTGCTATGCCACCGAAACAGTCTATTTGTGCAAATCAACCCTTTCTTTCCAGAAAATGCTGATTCTGAGAAGAACCATCTTCTTTCCCCAATGCGCCTTTCCAATAACTAACTGCAACCAAACGCTTGTCGGAAACTTGCGCTGAAATTTCATTTCGTGCTGCTATTGTCCGCCGGCCACTCGATGATTTTTCGCTAAGACGCCACCATTTGAAAAAAAAAATCAGCATCGACCGCTCTCTGCGGAATTCCGAATAAAATGGCTCGCACGCGCCGGAGAGTTCCTTTTTTGTATTCTATAAAGTAAGCCCATTAGCCCGCCCCTTTGTGATCTGTTATGCAACGTACACACCAGTCAAGCAGTTCGACGAACATTGACTCCGCCCCCACGAAAACGCTTCGGTTGCTGCTTTGTTTGAACGTGTGTGAAGTTGTTCGAACAACCATTTGACAGTTGGCGGCTTGGTTGGAAAAAATTAAAACGGTTTGATTTTGGTTTGAGTTGTCGGGGGTGGAGTCAAGGTTCGCCGAACATGTATGAGCATTTGTAGTGAAGTTGCACAAACCCCCATATATTTTTTGATGGTTGGTGCTCGAGTTGGTGCTTCGGTCGTTCGTGTGTGATATTGTTGGTCGAATAAATTGATTGTTCGTGTCGCTGTTGGTAAAACTGGATGGATGTTTGAATAAACGAGAGGTGGAGTTAATGTTAGTCAAACTGCTTGACCGTGTGTACGTTCCATTATGGGTGTAAATATAATGTGCACTAATAACGGAAAAAACAACAAAACACTCATAACCGAAATTAAATCGGTTTTCATTCCAGTTCGAGGCAGCACAGACGTGTTTTTTGCTCGCGCATTTTTTCTAAGTATTTTTTTTTTTTTTTTAACTAATTTTATTTGCTAATTATCTAATACATGCATTCATCTCTTAGACTAGGTGTTCCGTGTTTTCTTAACACTATCATCCTTATTTGCTATGATATATTTTTAGTTATTATTAATACATTTCAATTGCCTCTGGCAGTTAGAATTTTTCCTCTGGTTAAATTAAACCATGTAGGAATTACAATGTTTTCTACTTAAACTTTCTTGCAATGTCTCAATATTAGAAATTCTATGAAGTTCATTGGTACTATACCACGGAGGCAACTTCAGAATCATTTTCAGAATTTTATTTTGAATCCTCTGAAGTGCCTTCTTTCTGGTATTGCAGCAACTAGTCCATATTGGCACAGCATACAACATGGCAGGTCTAAAAATTTGTTTGTAAATTAAAAGTTTGTTCTTAAGACAAAGTTTTGATTTTCTGTTTATAAGTGGATATAGACACTTAATAAATTTGTTACATTTGACTTGAAGGCCTTCAATGTGATTTTTAAAAGTTAATTTTTGATCTAGCAGAAGTCCTAAATATTTAGCTTCGCTAGACCAATTAATTGGAATCCCATTCATAGTGACAATATGTCTGCTAGAAGGTTTCAAATAAGAAGCTCTCGGCTTATGTGGGAAAATTATAAGCTGAGTTTTGGAAGCATTCGGGGAAATTTTCCATTTTTGCAAGTAAGTGGAGAAAATATCCAAACTTTTTTGCAATCTACTACAAATGACACGAAGGCTTCGCCCTTTGGCTGAAAGGCCCGTGTCATCTGCAAACAAAGATTTTTGACACCCTGGTGGTAAATCAGGTAAGTCAGAAGTAAAAATGTTATACAAAATGGGCCCCAGTATGCTGCCTTGGGGGACACCAGCCCTTACAGGTAATCTATCAGATTTAGAATTCTGATAGTTTACCTGCAGTGAGCGATCTGATAAATAATTTTGGATCAGTTTAATAATGTACAGAGGAAAATTAAAATTCATCAATTTTACAATCAAACCTTCATGCCACACACTGTCAAATGCTTTCTCTATATCAAGAAGAGCAACTCCAGTCGAATATCCTTCAGATTTGTTGAGCCGAATTAAGTTCGTAACTCTTAATAACTGATGAGTGGTTGAATGCCCTTGGCGAAAACCAAATTGCTCATCAGCAAAAATAGAATTGCCATTAATATGAACCATCATTCTATTGAAAATAATCTTTTCAAACAGTTTGCTAATTGAAGAAAGCAAACTGATTGGACGATAACTAGAAGCCTCGGCTGGATTTTTGTCCGGCTTCAAAATAGGAACAACTTTGGCGTTTTTCCATTTATCTGGGAAGTATGCCAATTGAAAACATTTGTTAAATAAATTAACCAAAAAGGATAAAGAGCTCTCAGGAAGTTTTTTGATAAGTATGTAGAAAATACCATCATCACCCGGGGCTTTCATATTTTTAAATTTTCTAGTAATAGATCTCACTTCATCCAAATTAGTTCCCAACGAAGGGTCAAAAACATTCTCTTGATTGAGAATGTCTTCGAAGCTCCGTGTAACCTGATCCTCAATTGGACTAGTGAGACCTAGACTAAAATAATGGGCACTCTCGAACTGCTGAGCAAGTTTTTGAGCCTTTTCGCCATTTGTTAATAAAATTTTATTTCCCTCGTTAAGCGCTGGAATTGGCCTTTGAGGTTTTTTAAGAATTTTCGTTAATTTCCAAAAGGGTTTCGAACAGGGATCCAACTTCGAGACATTATTCTCAAAGTTGGTATTTCTCAGAATAGCAAAACGTTTTTTTAATTTCATTTTGCAAATCTCTCCAAATAACTTTCAACGCGGGATCGCGAGTTCTTTGGTATTGCCTTCGCCTCACATTTTTAAGACGGATCAGTTGCTGAAGATCGTCGTCAATAATAATGGAGTTGAATATAATTTCACATTTAGGAATTGCAATGCCTCTGGCTTCGACAATTAAATTTTTCAAAGATACGAGCGCATTATCAATAGAACTTTTGGTATCGAGAGGAATATCAACATCAAAATTCCTATCAATATACGTTTTATATAAATCCCAATCAGCCCTATGATAATTGAAAGTAGAGCTGATTGGATTATAAATGGCTTCTTGTGAGATTTCAAATGTCACAGGAAGGTGATCAGAGTCAAAGTCAGCATGAGTTACCAATTGGCCACACAGCTGACTTGAATCCGTTAAAACCAAATCAATTGTCGAAGGATTTCGAGTGGATGAAAAACAAGTTGGGCCATTGGGATATTGAATAGTATAATATCCCGCAGAACAATCTTCAAATAGAATGTTGCCGTTGGAATTGCTTTGAGCATTATTCCATGAACGGTGTTTGGCATTGAAGTCACCAATTACGAAGAATTTTGATTTGTTGCGAGTCAGAATTTGAAGATCAGCTTTCAACAAATTCTTTTGCTGCCCATTGCATTGAAAAGGCAAATAGGCTGCAATGAAGGAAAATTGACCAAAATTTGTTTCAACAGAAACTCCCAAGGTTTCAAAAACTTTGGTTTCGAACGAAGAAAATAATTTATGTTTGATACGTCTATTGATGCCAATGGCGACCCCACCACAGGCGCTGTCAAGACGATCATTTCTGTAGATAAAATAATTTGGATCTCGTTTAATGGAGAGTCCTGGTTTTAAATAGGTTTCAGTTATAATGGCAATATGCACATTATGAACTGTTAGGAAGTTGAATAATTCATCTTCCTTACCCTTTAGAGAGCAGGCATTCCAATTTAGAACTTTCACACGATTATTTTGATCCATTGAAACGGAGTCCGATAACAATTTTTGTGTGTACTTTATACCAACCTGAACAGCTTCAGGAATGGTATTTGCTTTGAACATTGCATCAATCATGTGATGCAATTGTTCAGTTAGAAAATCAAAATCGGAAGCAGTCATGCTACCTGGATCGGCAACATGACCATTATTTTCCGTTGGGACATGGGTATAAACCTCATTTTGAGAAGAGAAATTTTGTCTACCAGCAGCGATGTTTGCATACGTAGGTACATTGGAAAAATTGGAATTTACTGAAGTGATTGCTACCCGTTGACGAGCGGCAAAATTTGTTTGTGAATTGTGGTGGGTATGAATTGCTCGACCGGTAACCGGTTTCGAAATTTGAGCGTTTGAAAAATTTCTACCCGTCGAATCTGGGATCCGATTGGAATTTCCGTCATCAATTTTGCACGGGAATTCAAAACTTTTGCGTGAAGGGCATTCCCAGAAATTGGATTTATGATTGCCCCCACAATTTGCACATTTAAATTTATTGGAATCTTCTCTCACGGACATGCGTCCTTGGCGTGAGAGGTTCCACCACAAATCATGCATTTAGCATCCATGTGACAATGTTTGGTTCCATGACCCCACTTTTGGCACTTACGGCACTGGGTGGGGTTTTGGAAATTTCCCCCAGGCCTGCGGAAATGTTCCCATGTAACACGGACATGGGACATAATACAGGCCTTTTCCAAACTTTTCATATTATTTAGTTCACTTTTGTTAAAATGAACTAAATAAAATTCTTGAGAAATGCCCCTCTGGGAAGTACCAGGGTGGGATTTCTTTTTCATCTTAATTACTTGGACTGGTGAAAATCCAAGTAGTTGAGAAATTTCAATTTTAATCTCATCCAGTGATTTGTCATCACTGGGGAGACCTTTCAAGACGACTTTGAACAATCGCTCAGTTTTGTCGTCGTATGTGAAGAATTTATGGCGCTTCTCAGTTAAATACTGAAGAAGACGTTTGCGATCGTCAAAGGATCCAGGCAAAACGCGGCAGTCACCCTTCCTAGCGATCTGAAATGAAACCTTGATCCCCTGAAGGTTACTCAAAATCTCATTCCGGAAGCCAGAAAACTCGGCAACAGATACCACAATTGGCGGAATCCTTTGCTTTTTCGCATGAATCGAATCACCTGGGCTAGAGGTATATTCGATTTGCTCAATTTCATCATTAATCAAATCGAACTGATTGCTCAGTTCGATTGGAGAAGAATTATTTCCGATATTAGAGTTAGAAGGAATATCTGAATTCTCCAGCTTCCTTCTATTTTTCCGCGCTTGGGCAGGACGGTCTTGAAACCTTGTTTCTTTGAAGGAAGTGGAGAATTCAGAGACTCCCCATTCCTCTTGTTTTTATTAATGCTCATTGCTGAGCGTGGAGACGTGACCTTCTAAGAGGTTTTTTCCCAGAACGGTGTCCCTGCAGGATTACCACCGCTTGTCGGAATTTTACTTCCGCAAACGGGTCCAACGTAAAACGAAGGCACGGGTCCTTGCAAAGATCGTAACGGGATCAGTGGGTACAAATAGCGCTAAGAAGCACCGTTGAAATTAAAATAGCTTCGGGTAGTATTAAAAACTTCCTTCCGCAACGAGAGAAAGAACCGCACAGCACGAAAGCACGATGCGGTCTCATTTTTCCCAAGTGTTTCTCTCGTTCGTTCGCTGTTTACGTTTTCGCTTCGTCGCGTTGGATTTTTTTTCTCCCGGACCTGTCATCCGCTGGATTTGCGCCCGAAAATTCGCCAATTAATTGCTAAAGGGCTGAAGAGTACATTTCGGCTCTGCAGCGAGGGCGTAACAGTGATGCCGGTCAATAAGGACCACCACAAGTCCGTTGTGGAGTTCCTCGAGGTCCACAAGTATGAGTACTACACTCATGATCACCCCGGCACGAAGCCGCTCAAGGCTTTGCTGCGAGGACTCCACGACATGAAGGAGGAAGAGCTCCAAGCAGAGCTTGAAAGTTGCGGACTGAAACCAGTAGCCGTGCACAAGATCGTGCGGTATGGCCATCGCTCTTCGCTACAACATCAACTATCGTCTGCTTCCAAGCTTCCAGCTCAGTGTCATCGAGGCCATCGGTGTCGAAATCACCACTTCTGTCGGCACAATCGCGATCATCACGGCGTACTGTTCAACGCAAGCCAAAGTCGGCGATGAATAATCGGCTGCCCTTCGGAGGGACATCGTCAAGCTTACGCGAAGGCAAGACCAGTATATCATTGCCGACGATCTGAATGCCAAACATCAAGCCTGGGGCAACAGTTGCGGCAATCGAAACGGCACCATCTGGAGCAACGACATGGATGAAGGCCACTACACGATCTTGAGCCCGGATTCCCCCACTCGGCTGAGTCGGTCCGGTGTCCACAACCACGTCTCGCAGCCGGTCGTTTACCAGGAGCTCAGTTCGGATCACTATCCAGTGGTGGCGGAAGTGGCCTCCTCGGTCAATCGGCATCAGCAGTTCCAGCGAAACTACCATCGAGTGACTGACTGGCAGCGGTTCCAGCAGTGCGTCGACAACACACATCGATTACGAGGTGCATGAAAGGTGAAAGCATCGACCGCCAGCTGTGCGCTATCGAAGAGGCAATCTCGGTGGCCAGAGAGCAGCATGTCCCGACGGCTCGGCAGGTAAGCAACTCCCTAAACATCGATACAGTCACCAAAGATTTGATTCGATTGCGAAATGTCACTCGCAGGCAGTTTCAACGTACTGGAGTTATCAAAAGTTATCCAGGCCAGAATGGTGGACCTCAAAAATAACGATTTCTCGAATAAGATCCGCACTCTCCCAGATTATGCGTTCTGGAAAATGATCAAAATACTAAAATCCAAGCCTCGGCCCATTCCACCTTTGATCCCACTAGACAATAATGGCTCTACGGATCGCTTGATAACTCCTGCAGATAAGGTCGCTGAAATAGGTCGTCACTTCGTCAGCTCACACAATCTTGGGCAGAACATCGTCAGTCCACACGCATGCCAACAACATCGCGCTCAAACACATGAGTGATCCGTTCTTTGAGCACCTCTCGCTGATCTCTAATCAGTGTCTCCGGCTCAGCTACTCCCCAACGTCCTGGAAGTCGGTGAAAATCATCCCCATCCGGAAGCCTGGGAAGGATCCTTCCTCCCCCGAAAGTTATCGTTCCATCAGCCTTCTCTCAGGATTATCCAAGCTATTCGAAAAAGCTATTCATCACCGGTTACTTGAGTCTGACGAAAATCTCAACATCTTGCTCGAGGAACAGTTTGGTTTCCGACGCGGTTGGTCAATCGTACACTAACTGACTCGAGTTACCAACGTCCTCAGACGAATCAAGTTTGTCTCAAAAACATCCTCTATGGCCTTACTGTTGGAATCTTGCCGATATAATTACGACAGAACAGGCACAGTGGAATGTCCAACGAGACCGGGGGATAACCGAAACGGAGTTGCAGAAAGTAAAAGATACAATTTCCCGTCAATAAAACCGCTGTTTATTGGAAGACGATTGGATATAAACTGAATACATTTATGATTTCTTTTGTTTCACTTAATGGATCTATGGTGAGGGGAGCGTGGGCCAAAACGCCAGCAGAAGGATGCAAATGCAAAAATATCGCTACAATTCAACACTTACTTGATGTCGAGAAGGCATTTGACAATGTATGGCATGATGGCCTGGTGTTCAAACTACAACGCTACAATCTTCCCAGCTCCCTGGTGAAAATCATCAACAATTACCTGTCGGCACGGACATTTCGGGTCTCAATCAGCGGAGCGAGTTCCAATGCGCACAACATCGTCGCAGGCGCCTCCAGGGCAGTATCCTCGGGCCCCTACTTTTCAATCTGTTCACCTCCGACATGTCAGAACCTCCAGAAGGCGGCATTTTGTCTCTGTTCGCAGATGACACCTCCATCGAGTGATCAGAGCGCTAGTGGCAAAACTCCAACGAGGCCTGGATGCCCTGACAAAGTACCAGCTGGAAGATTTGTATCAACGCGGCAAAGACCCAGGTCATCATTTTTCCCCACTCTAAATCTCATAAACATGTTCCGCCTGGGGACTGTAAAATCATCTTCAATGGCACGACTGTGGAATGGTCCAATGAGGCCAACTACTTTGGCTTGACCCTCGACAGCAAGCTTATTTTCAGGCAACAGGTTGACAAGACGGTGACAAATAAGCTTGCTGTCTATAAGCAAATCATCCTCCCTATTATCGAATATGGCATGCCGGTCTGGCAGAGCTGCGCTAAAACCCACCACCTCAAACTTCAACGGGTCCAAAACAAATTCCTGGGGATGATCCTCAACACCCCTCCCAGGACAAGAACATCCGAGGTCCAACGTCTGGCCGGGATAAAAACCTTACATGAACGCTTTGGTGAGTGTAAAGAAAAGTTTAGGGTCTGTTGCTTGCATTCGGACCAATTAACGCGCTAGTTCCAATCTAGATTATCAAATTTTGAATGAAAATATTAGTGTACATAGTAGTTAGGTTATCAAATTTTAAAAACACACTAGCGCCTCCTAAAGGCCGTCATGATATACTATATTTTAAAACTTGAATAACAATAGATAAAAAAAAAATTAATTCGAAGTTGGAGGGCCAAACCGATCACTGTACATGTAAAAAATAATTGTAGAACAAAAAATGATTAAATAAAGAAGAATTTTGCTACTACTACTATTGAATCGGTTTTTACCGGGTCATTATTTATGTGAAATGGGTTGATCCAAGATGAATTTTCTTCAAAGTGCAAAATTAAAATCCATCGAGAAACGGCTGAGATATTAACCTTTGCATCCCCAACCTCTTTTGTGCATCAAAATTTTGGGGATGTTTTTGCTCTAATTCATTCAATTTTTGACCGATTTGTTTGAAATTTTCAGACATGAACCGGAAATTATCATAGTTTCAGAGGATCGATGGATTGGACATGTCGGTCCACCGGTTCCGGATTTATACGGAATCCCAGTGGGTCTGTCGAATTGGCCATATCGGACATTTTTGACTTTTGTGTTTGTTATTCGTACCAACATCGTCTTTTTATACCCGTATCGTGAAGAAAACTTGTTTGCGATGCTTCTGAACGAATTTGGAAGCATGATGGCCATACTGGAACCGGTTCCGAGGCTCTGACTGAGGACATATATCAGATTGCTTCGAAATGTATCATGAGGCATATCAATCATCGGCATTTTTTGGTGAAAGTTGTTTTGAAATTAGATTTAGATTTCTACTTTCTATTACGATCCTTTTGATCCAGTTGATTCAACCATTCTGGGACACCTGGAACCAATTCCGAAGACCCTGTGGAAGACTTGAATCTGGTTTTTGAAAAAAAAAACATAGCATGCGACATATCAAACTTCATGATTCACCATGACAAAAATGTAGGATAACATTTTTTAGATCTTCTACTTCTGGCCAGTTCCGGGGTAGACCTGTGCGCCAGCACCGGTTCCGGGGTAGACCTGTGCGCCGAATGAAATTTTATCGGCGGCGGCGTGATAAAAAAATAGCCAGTGGTGGTGGCGACACCGTTGGCGGTGTATCGCCGTAGAAATTTCTCCGGAAGTTCCCCCAGGTATTCCTCCGGAAGTTCCTCTAGCAGAAATCGCTCTCGAAAGATAACGAACAACGATAAAAGAGAGGCAAAAACCTCTTCGAATCATAACAAGCCATGAAAACAAAACTATCGCACTTGTATACTGCCGTCATACGCATATTTGTCCCATGTTTGCTGGGATTTCCTATGTACATGGGACAATTATGCGTAGTACGGCAGTATACAAGTTGAAAAAAAACTTATTCGGATAGGCGTCCCCCACCGATGGGGTTAGATAAAACGCTTTGTTCTCGCTCATTTCAAGTTGGGGACCATATAATTTCGCACAGATGTGTAAAACAAGTTGAAATGCATCATCAGAACCGGTGCCCCCCCCGAAATTGGGGTTTATTGAAAAAAAAAAAAAAAATTATAATTCATGGGTTGTAGCACCCCGAATCAGTTCATTATCGTAACAGCTACCGAAAAACGTCTCTCGCGGTATGCCACCTATCGAGAGTATATACAGACATGATAAGTGAAAGATTTGCTCATTCTCATTTGGATTGAAACCCTGTCCTCTAGGAATTCCTCCGGAAGTTCCTCCAGGAAGTTCACCGGAAGTTCCTCCAGGAATTTCACCGGAAGTTCCTCCAGAAATTCCACCGGAATTTCCTTCAGGAATTCCTCCGGAAGTTCCTCCAGGAATTCCTCCGTAAGTTTCTCCAGGAATTCCTCCGGAAGTTTCTCCAGGAATTCCTCCAGGAATTCCTCCAGGAATTCCTCCAGGAATTTCATCCATGAATTCCTCCGGAAGTTCATCCAGGAATTCCTTCAGAAGTTCATTCAGGAATACCTGCGGAAGTTCCTCCAGGAATTCCTTAAGGAATTCCTGAAGGAACTCCTGCACTAATTCCTGGAGGAGTTTCCAAAGGAATCCTGAAGGAACTTCTGGAAGAATTACTGAAAGAACTGCCGATAGAATTCCTGAAGAAACTTCCGAAGGAATCCCCGAGGTAACTCTGAAGAATTTTTGAAGGATCATCCGAAGGAATTTCAGAAGGATTTTCCGAAGGAAATCCTGAACGAACTTCTGAAGGAATTCTTGAAGGAACTTCAGGAGGATTTCCTGGAGGAACTTCCGGAGGAATTCCTGGAGGACCTTCCGGAGGAATTCCTGGAGGACCTTCCGGAGGAATTCCTGGAGGACCTTCCGGAGGAATTCCTGGAGGACCTTCCGGAGGAATTCCTGGAGGACATTCCGGAGGAATTCCTGGAGGAGTTTCCGGAGGAATTCCTGGAGGAGTTTCAGGAGGAATTCCCGGAGGAATTTCCGGAAATAATTCCTGGAGGAATTACCGGAAAAATTCCTGGAGGAATTTCCGGAAAAAATTCTGGAGGAATTTCCGGAAAAATTCCTGGAGGAATTTCCGGAAAAATTCCTGGAGGAATTTTCGGAAAAATTCTTGGAGGAATTTCGGGAAGAATTCCTGGAGGAATTTCCGGAGGAATTCCTGGAAGAATTTCCAGAGGAATTCCTGGAAGAATTTCCGTAGGAATTCCTGGAAGAATTTACGGAGGAGTTCCTGGAGGGATTTCCGGAGGAATTCCTGGAGGAATTTCCGGAGGAATTCCTGGAGGAATTTCCGGAGGAATTCCTGGAGGAATTTCCGGAGGAATTCCTGGAGGAATTTCCGGAGGAATTCCTGGAGGAATTTCCGGAGGAATTCCTGGAGGAATTTCCGGAGGAATTCCTGGAGGAATTTCCGGAGGAATTCCTGGAGGAACTTTCGGAGGATTTCCTGGAGGAATTTTTGGGAGAAATTCCTGAAGGAACTTCCGGGGGAACTTCCAGAGGAATTCCTGGAAGAGCTTCGGGAGGAATTACTGGAGGAACTTCCGGAGGAATTACTGGAGGAACTTCCGTTGGAATTCCTGGAGGAACTTCCGGAGGAATTTCTGGAGGAACTTCCGGAGGAATTCCTGGAGGAACTTCTGGAGAAATTCTCGGTGGAAGTTCCGAAGGAATTCTTGGTGAATCTTTCTAAGGCATTCCTGGTGGAACTTCCGGAGCAATACCTATGGAAACATCCGGAGAAATTTCTACGGCGATACACCGGAGGAATTTTTGGAGGAACTTCCGGAGGAATTCCTGGCGGAACTTCCGTAGGAATTCCTGGAGGAACTTCCAGAGGAACTTCCGGGGGAATTCCTGGAGGAACTTTCGGAGGAATTGGTGGAAGAACTTCCGAAGGAATTCCTGGAGGATCTTCAAAAGGAATTCCTGGAGGATCTTCCGAAGGAATTCCTGGAGGATCTTCCGAAGGTATTCCTAGAGGAACTTCCGGAGAAATTCTCGGTGGAACTTCCGAAGGAATTCTCGGTGAATCTTCCTAAGGAATTCTCGGTAGAACTTCCGGAGCAATACCTATGGGAACTTCCGGAGAAATTTCTACGGCGATACACCGCATCCACCGGTCGCCAACGGTGTGACGCTACCACAGAATTCCTGGAAGAACTTCCGGAGGAATTCCTTGAGGAACTTCCAGAATAATCCCTGGAGGAACTTCCAGAGGAATACCTGGAGGAACTTCCAGAGGAATTCCTGGAGGAACTTCCAGAGGAAATCCTGGAGGAACTTCCAGAGGAATTCCTGGAGGAACTTCCGGGGGAATTCCTGGAGGAACTTCCGGGGGAAATCCTGGAGGAACTTTCGGAGGAATTGATGGAAGAATTTCCGAAGGAATTCCTGTAGGATCTTCAAAAGGAATTCCTGGAGGATCTTCCGAAGGAATTCCTGGAGGATCTTCCGAGAGTATTCCTGGAGGAACTTCCGGAGAAATTCTCGGTGGAACTTCCGAAGGAATTCTCGGTGGAACTTCCGGAGCAATACCTGGGAGAACTTCCGGAGAAATTTCTACGGCGATACCCCGCATCCACCGGTCGCCAACGGTGTGACGCTACCACAGAATTCCTGGAAGAACTTCCGGAGGAATTCCTGGAGGAACTTAAGGAGGATTTCCTAGAGAACAGGGTTTCAATCCAAATGAGAATGAGCCAATCTTTCACTTATCATGTTTGTATATACTCTCGATAGGTGGCATACCGCGAGAGACGTTTTTCAGTAGCTGTTACGATAATGAACTGATTCGGGGTGCTACAACCCATGATTTTTTTTTTGTTCAATAAACCTAAATTTCGGGGGGCACCGGTTCTGATGATGCATTTCAACTTGTTTTACACATCTGTGCGAAATTATATGGTCCCCAACTTGAAATGAGCGAGAACAAAGCGTTTTATCTAACCCCATCGGTGGGGGACGCCTATCCGAATAAGTTTTTTTTTCAACTTGTATACAAGTGCGATAGTTTTGTTTTCATGGCTTGTTATGATTCGAAAAGAGGTTTTTGCCTCTCTTTTATCGTTGTTCGTTATCTTTCGAGAGCGATTTCTGCTAGAGGAACTTCCGGAGGAATTTCTACGGCGATACACCGCCAACGGTGTGACGCCACCACCGCTGGCTATTTTTTTATCACGCCGCCGTCGATTAAATTTCATTCGGCGCACAGGTCTACCCCGGAACCGGTGCTGGCGCACAGGTCTACCCCGGAACTGGACAGAAGTAGAAGATCTAAAAAATGTTATCCTACATTTTTGTCATGGTGAATCATGAAGTTTGATATGTCGCATGCTATGTTTTTTTTTCAAAAACCAGATTCAAGTCTTCCACAGGGTCTTCGGAATTGGTTCCAGGTGTCCCGGAATGTTTGGATCAACTGGATCAAAAGGATCGTAATGGAAAGTAGAAATCTAAATCTAATTTCAAAACAACTTTCACCAAAAAATGCCGATGATTGATATGCCTCATGATACATTTCGAAGCAATCTGATATATGTCCCCAGTTAGAGCCCCGGAACCGGTTCCAGTGTGGCCATCGTGCTTCCAAATTCGTTCAGAAGCATCGCAAACAATTTTTCTTCACGATACGGGTATAAAAAGACGATATTGGTACGAATAACAAACACAAAAGTCAAAAATGTCCGATATGGCCACCCGACAGACCCCACTGGGATTCCGTATAAATCCGGAACCGGTGGACCGACATGTCCAATCGATCGATCCTCTGAAACTATGATAATTTCCGGTTCATGTCTGAAAATTTCAAACAAATCTATCAAAAATTGAATGAATTAGAGCAAAAACATCCCCAAAATTTTGATGCACAAAAGAGGTTGGGGATGCAAAGGTTAACGTTCAAAGTCTATCATATTTTTGTGACGGTCTCCGATTTTCGCAATCGCAGTGTACCCCAATATAGAAAAGGCCCTACGTCAAAAATAGACAAATGTAATAAAAAATTGCCGCCGCCGGTCAATATTCTGACAAACGCCGCCACCGACGATTTTCAGACAGGATATGCAAGAAAATTAGCCCAAAACTGGTTTCGCCAAGGGCACTGGCCTCCACGGATGCAGCTCTGAACACCATCATCAATAATTTTATGGTTAATTAGTTCGTTATCATTGTATTATTAATTACTAAATTTTAGCTAATTTATGGATTGCTAAATAGTTTTTTATGGGTGCTCCTGAACTTTTGATGGATTTATTGAACAATCAAGTATTATTTTCCAGTTTTTTAGGAATCGGTTTTGCACATTTATTGGCACAAAGTAAGGACTGCCATCGTTCATCGGCGAGAATTTGCATTTTACACCGAGGACGTTAGCCGCCTGACCTAAAATTGGACTAGCTCAACGTGCATGCTTTAAAATTTTGGTCGCAACGCAATGGAATTATGATGTTTTTACCCAACTGTAGAGGGATGTGTTTTGTTTTGCTCATAATTCTTTTGCTTTATCAGCAAATAGTTCTCAGCTTACACTTCTATTGAATAGAAAACTGCATTCTCGTTCCTGATCATTTATCGCAACCCACACAAACTTAACATTCACGTTGTGAATCGCGCTGCAAAATGCATCGCCGGACCGGTATCATGCGAACCTATTTAGCAAGCATGCGATAAATACAGTCTCCTCTCAGCCATTGAATTGAAATCATGAATTTGTATCTGGCTGTTTTATATTGTGTGACACAGTTAGCAGCTGCGAGTAAGTTAAAAACAAAACTATTATCGTCTGATCTTTTACCATTTGGGCTTCTTCAGAGTTTAGCTTCAAATCTTGCAGCTTCAATGAAATCTGTGTTGATGTCAGGAGCTGTCCCAGCTATAAGCGGTATGCAGATACAGACTTCAGATCATGGCCTATGGATGTCCGCTCCAAGGCAAGGGAGGACCTTTGCTACCACGAGAAAATTGGTAACGCAACAGTGTTGAGCGTTTGCTGTTCAACGGTGATGAATAGTGCAAATTGTGGCAAACATGAGGATGATCGGATATCGAAAGGCAGAGCAGCGGAGCCATTCTCCTATCCGTGGATGGTGCTGCTTCGTAATGCGACTGGAGGATTCGTATGCGGTGGAACGCTAATAAGCCCTAGATATGTACTGACGGCGGCTCACTGCACTAAATATGGGTCCATGTAAGTAGAATTGCATCTGAGAAAATCCAATGCTGTGGTTGAATAGTGATTGGTTTAATTGAAGTGCCATGTATTTATAACGAAGTGGCTAAAAAATCAATTCATAAATAGAAACACAAAAAAAAATTCGCGCAAAAAAAAAGTTTGATAACTCAACAAAATTCCTTATGCAATTAATGTGTTGTCCTACGCTCCTTATATGTTATTTTTTTTAGTGTTTCGGTAAGATTGGGAGAGAACGATATAAGCAAAGATGAAGATTGCATCGTGAGGGCTGACGAGCGAGACTGCACGCCGCCCCCACAAGATATAGTCGTAGACCGCGAAATTCGTCATCCGGGTTACAGCAACAGGCATAAGATAAATGATATCACGCTGCTTCGATTAGAACATAGCGCCACATTGGGAGATAGTGAGTTCAATACCATATACAATATGGTTCAAATATAACATTCTAATAGTTGATTCCAACAGGTGTTCGTACGATTTGTCTCCCCAACGCTACACTGCATGAACGCATGGTCCAACCTTCGTCTTACATCGTATCGGGATGGGGCTTAACGGAAAACGGAACGTCCTTCGATGTCCTGCGATATGCCGAAGTACCTTCCGTATCTCCGGAGAACTGCTCCGTAAGTCTAAGAAACTTGCACAGCAGCTTTCGGATGGACGAAAGCCATATTTGTGCCGGTGGCGTAGATCAGGTGGACAACTGTGCAGGTGACTCCGGTGGCCCACTGCAGTATGTGGCAGATCTTTCGTCGCAGTTTGTCCAACAGGGGATCGTTTCGTTTGGAGTGCGATCGTGCGGAGTGCAGAGTGAGCCAGGCGTATACACCAAGGTTCGCAACTTTATTAGCTGGATCGTTGAACACGTGGATGAATGATATAGGATTGTGAATCTCCGTGAATTAAAAAAAACTAAAGTATTGGTAATATTCTTCTTAATTGTTTTTTTTTAATTAGGTCATATCAAATATTATTTAAAAGTTATATCCAAATGATTTTTCCAATGGTTAAAAACAAATATAAGGTAAATCTAACCATTTAGAATGTTTTGGTACTTCAATGAATATTTTAAAACTCAATTTATTTTCCAACAAGCTTTCCAGGAAATTATCTTTTAAATTACTTTGAAGACTTTTTTAAAGAAATCCTCCGGAAATACCTCCAGGAATACTTCCGGAGTGCCTTCGATAAATCCTTCGAAAAGTCCTCCCAATATTTCTCCAGTAATTGATGCAGAAAATCCAGCAAAGGTTCTTTCAGAAAATCCTCCAGAAATTTCTCCGTGATAATGCCGCTGCTCCATACGTCCCTGATTTATGCGCATCGTAGCAGGCTTCGCTTTGATTGACAAAGAGTCGTCCTCTTCCGAGTTTGTACTGCCGAGCAAGCAGGTTGTCTGTGCTGGGCGACAAAAGGATCATAAAGGTTCCTCCAAACACACGCGACACGACAGTCGCGACGCGATTCTATCGCTTGGCGACAGCGATTCTGTCGCCGTTGGTGTGGAAGCGTAAATAGAGAATTGCCTGCAGCGACCCAACGATAGAATCGCGGCGACTAGTTGTCGCCGTCGCGGCGATGAAATCGCTTAGGTTTGGGGGAGTCTTAATGCGGATTTTACAGTTCCGAATACGGACACAAAGCTATTCATTGCAAGAAAACCGCATGTAGTCTGAAATGTGCTGACCAGGGTTCGTATCGCTCACTCAATCTCAGAGACACAGGATGCTCCCTCACAAAAACTTTCGGGGAGAAATCACTTTTCGGGAAAGAAAAACAGCCTGGAGAGTGGAGAACCATTTTTCGTTAACTTCAATTGCCGCCAAACGTTGGTTTGCTCTTTTTCTTTCATATTCGAGTCTTTTCGTGGCATCTTCAATGTAAATGGTAAACTTAATGCTTTCATGCAGATAGCGTGGTGATGTGGCTAGAGTAAGCGCATCCCTACCTGAGATATCCCTACGGCTATTATTGTTACTATTCTGGGTTCGAATCCCGACTAGGCCATACAATTTTGTAATTGTCATGCGATAATTCTCGCGAAAAGTGAGTGAGTAAACAACGAAAAAAGATTCTCCCTTGGCTTGCTTGCTTGGGGAGACGCTTGCTTTGGTCTCATTGAAACGAAAAGTTGAAACCCTGGTGCTGACGATCATCAAGTTAGTGAATGTGATTCTGATTTCGTTTTTATTATCATAGAGTTTTGGCACTTCCTCAGCAGACGTGCTGGGAATTTTCACCTACCCCGGGCAATCTGAATGCCGAAGGGGTCAGGCTCTGTGGATCTCATTTACCGGTTGACTTAAAATCCTATAATAGTGTTTGCACCGGATGTATTGGTTGTGGTGGTTCAGGAATCTTCTAACGATGCTGCAAGTTCCAAGAACCACTGTCTTTTGGATATTATGGAGGTTATAAGAAAGATCCAGCTCTTCTATAGAGGTCAGAAGAGATTTCGGGACGATTCCGGTTGCTTAGATAACAACCGGATTGATACGCACTTCCTTCAGGTGCCACATCTGTTCCAACTCCTCCGCCAAGTTGTGGTACTTCGTTTTCTTGTTGGAGAATGTTGTTTGGACATTATGGTCTAGCGGTACAGCAATGTCGATGAGGGTTACCCGCTTCATCCTTTTGTCGTGGACTAGAATATCGGGCCGATTGACACGAATGATGACATCCGTTATGATCTCGCGATCCCAGTACAGCTTCACGAAACTATTTTCCAGAACCGGGACAGGCACATATTTGTAGTAGGCGACAAACTGGTTAACCAAGTTGTGCTTTAAAGCAAGCCGTTGGTGCACAATCTTGGCTACTTCGTTGTGACGACCGAGATAGGCTGGTTCAGCTAAGGCTGAACACCCGGACACGATATGTTCGATCGTCTCTCCTACTGAATTGCACTTCCTGCAGCGGTCCTCCACGTTTTCGTGCAATATATAGTGCCGATAGTTCTTCGTCGCAATTACCCGGTCCTGGATGGCTATCATGAATCCTTCTGTTTCTGAAAAGAGTTCCAGACTAGAAGAGCATAACAGAAACTGAACACAATTTTAACATACAGTAATACCTCGATATAACGTAACCTCGATATAACGTAACTCGATATAACGTAATTTTTACCTCGATATAACGTAACTTTTTTTTTGCTCCCATTTTTAACAGTTTACATTATAAACGTGATACATTGAGTATAAAAATATTTTTTCAATTCTAGGCCACTATAGGACCATCCTCATCAGACATAGGGTGGAGGGAAGAATCTAAGATTTTGAGACGTGACGTCACATTCTAAATGTTCCGTTCCTCTCTTATGAGGCTGTCTGGGTTCATTCATTTTCATTCATTTAGTGACGCTTCAATACACGGTTCGAGGCCGCATATCTCCAACCTCGAATGCACCCCTCGCTCGCCAAGTCGTTCTGTACCTGGTCAGCCCACCTTGCTTGCTGCGCTCCACGACTGCTTGTACTTGCCGGATCTGGGGCGAACACCATCTTTGCAGGGTTGCTATTCGGCATTCTTGCACCATGTCCTGCCCATCGTACTCTTCCGGTTTTAGCTACCTTCTGAATACTGGATTCGTCCTAGAGCTGGGCATGCTCATGGTTCATCCTTCCCCGCCACACACCGCCAAAGGTCCTAAGCAGCTGTCTCTTGAATACCCCGAGTGCTTGCAAGTCTTCCTGCTTCGACCACCTCGAAGGTGTCCCCGTCTATCGTAACATTTCTTCCCAGGCGATCCCTGTCGCGCTCAGTTGCGCCCATTCACCACCAGAGCAACTTTTGTTGCTTCACGTTTCAGGCGGGTGTATAGTTCTGCCACCTTTGCAATTTATCGGGCGACAGTGTCCATGTCATCCGCGGAACAAATAAATTGATTGGATCTTTTTTATATCGTACCCCGGCTGTTACACCCGGCTCTCCGCATGTCACCTTCTAGTGTAATGTTGATCCACAGGCACGAAAGTCCATCACCTTGCCTGGAGTTTTCACCCTAAATCTTCTCACAGTTTTGCCCCCCATCCACCATTGTTTTGATTAGTCTGGTAAGCTTCCCAGGGAAGATGTTCACGTCCATAATATTCCATAGCTCTACGTAGGCTATACCGTCGTATGTTGCCTTATAATCGATATACAGATGATGCGTTGGGACCTGGTATTCACGGCGTTTTTGGAAGATTTTCCATAAAGTAAAGATCTGATCCGTTGTCGTTAGGCCATTAACGGAGCCAGTTTGACAATTTCCCACCCATCCGAACCCATCTTGATGACCTCAGCTCCGATACCATCCTTGCCAGCTGCTTTATTGGCCTTTAGGTGTTGGAGGGCATCCCTAACCACCCTCAAGACTGGCCTCCATCGTCCGTGGAACTGACGTTGTCATCTCCTCCGCTGCCTTGACTTTCAGTGCCTGTACTCTCATGACCATTCAATTGTTCCTCGTAGTGCGGCTTCCATTTTTCGATTACCACACGTTTGTCCGTCAAGAAGCTTCCATTCTTATCCCTGTATCCCTCGGCTCGCGGCACGAAACCTTTGCGGGATGCGTTGAGCTTCTGATAGAACCTGTGTGTTTCTTGAGAACGGAACAACGGCATTTCCTCGCACTCTTCCAGGCTTCTTCCAGGCTGCTTCAACTGTATTCTAGCAGTCCTCAAGAGGGGCCTTAAGAGCTCACCCTCTTTCAGCAACGCTGCCTCGAGATACTGCACGTATGCAGTGGCGACATCAGGTTGGTTTAGTCGCTCTAGGTCGTATCGCGGCGGTCGTCGGTACCAAATATTGATGATGACGGATAGGTTTAGGCGCAGTGAAACCATCACCAGATAGTGATCAGAGTCGATGTAGGCGCCACGATATGTCCTAACGTCGATAATGTTGGAGAAGTGTCGTCCATCAATCAGAGCGATCGATTTGTGATTCTGTCTGCAGTGGTGATCTCTAGGTGTTCCGATATGGAAGGCTGTGTTGGCCGTTTTTGTTCGTCAGCTGGTAGGCACTGAACTTTCCAAAAGTCGGTCTAAACTTATCCTGTTGGTCAACCTGAGCGTTCAAATCTCCTATGATGATTTTGACGTCGTGGTTTGGGCAGCTGTCGTACTCATGTTCCAGTTGCGTGTAGAATGCGTCCTTATCATCATCAGTGCTTCCGGAGTATGGGCTATGGATGTTGATTATGCTAAAGTTGTAGAACCGGCTTTTGAACCTCAACCTGCGCATTCTCTCACGAATCAGCCACCACTCGACGCCGCGCCTTTGCATATCGGCCATCACTACTAAAGCTGTTCAAGGCTCGTGTGTGTTGCCGCTACTCTGATAGATGGTATGATTACCTCTAAACGCACCATTGATCTACGAAACCACGGTCCTTGAGAACATCACCGAGTATGCGTGTGCTTCCGATGAAGTTGAGAAATTTTTCAGTTCCACGAATTTTCCCTAGGTGGGCACCACCGAGTTTCAGTAAACATGATTTTTGCTGAGATCTCAGTAAAAGTGACGGTTGATGAGATAATGTAAATATTTTGCTGAGAATCAGTACTAAACGAAATTTCCTGCCGAAGTTCAGTTCTGAAATGACTTATGAGCGTAGCCGAAGCACTTGTAGCAGACCACAAGTGATTGGTGTATGATCACGTAACATACCATTAATCCTACCTTAAACTTGGTCTTACCAAGCAATTTCTTGGCTGCCACCAGACGTACCTGGTTGGCACATACACATATAGGCTCATCACCTGCGTGCCCGCATAGCTCTTTC
This sequence comes from Armigeres subalbatus, assembly GCF_024139115.2. Classification (NCBI taxonomy): domain Eukaryota; kingdom Metazoa; phylum Arthropoda; class Insecta; order Diptera; family Culicidae; genus Armigeres; species Armigeres subalbatus. The sequence continues at coordinate 303,150,766 of NC_085140.1, read as the reverse complement.
GTAAACGAATAGGATCTCAACTCTCCACTGATCTTTCAATGTATCAACCAGCTCACCGGCTTTAGACATTTCATCCAAACCCTTACATGGGATGACTTCGACTGGGCATAGGACTCCGACATGAATCCCATCAACCAGCCCATCTACAGTCAAGTTTTTGTACGCCGAGCTCTTATGAGCAGGATTCCGAAAATCATCTCGCCCTTCTGCATCCTATGGATGCAGTTGACATCTTCTACTTGACCAGAGAGTATTTGCTCTCCTCTCATGGCCTTTGGGACATCCGCGTAGCTCCGTCATAATATCATACTTCTACATGCACGACTTTTTTGCCGCAGCTACCTCCTCTGCCGCTTGTTTTACGACTCACTTCGTTTTCATTTTCGGCTTTTTAGGGATGGCAATTTCCCACCAGCGACGGTTGTCCTACCGATGAAATTCAGTCGGTGGGAGTACTACATTTAACGTTTTGGGGCGGCATCCTGCACAATCTTACTCACTTTAAGAGTCGCACCACCAACTCCTTCTAATCAATAAGGAGGCGTTTCTCACGTTCCGCCTCCTTACTAGGCATTAGCAGAGACTTCCACTGCTGCCTAGCCATTGTAACTAGATCGCAGAGAATCAGCACGACGAGTTTGAAATACTTGCTGAAGGTCTGGAGGCCTCCATAAACGGCATGATTATGTCCGTAATTTCCGTTACCACGTCACCTTTTGGGTGCTCCCCTTCTCTACATGGTTGGTCAGCACGTTTTTAGAGATTGATCAGAGTGGCTTCGTCTATTTTCGAGTCCGCGGGACCTCATCTAACCAATCTACCATAGACCATCATCATAGAAGATCTTTTGGTCGCCAAAGCGTGGGAGGTGATTCCAGCTGACTCGATTCGCAAATCGTACAATATTCTTTACATTGCTCCATAAAGTCGAGAATGAGGATGATATACCACTGTCAGTCTTAAGAGGCACACTGAGAAGCATTCATGAGAAGGTAGCATACCGACCCTATGCCGATGACAACACAAGGCAGTCAATGTCAACGCAAGAAGAAGCATGTCATGTCACAATCTGCGAGTTTTGGAAATGATAACGAATATGTAAATGAGTTGGAACAATCAGCCCTCAATGGGTTCATTATGGTAATCAGATACTCGGAATAGAACAATTGGCCACTGACTAATCAGTTCTCGCTGCATCAGATGCGTACTTATATCATGGACATCGTAATTAAAAAGCAACACTAAAAAGGCTTCAGTGCAGAAATGTTGTTTTGCTATTTCGAACTGGTTTGAGAATTGTTATGAACTTGAGCTCTACTTTCATGAATAAAGAATGGAAATCTAGAATAATATTAAATTTAGGTTTATTCTTGTTTATAAATTATTAAACGAATACTGATTGAAGTAATATTCTAAGATAAAAAGTAAACATGAAAACAGAAATGAAAAAAAGATAAGCAAATAAGAAACAAAAAACAAAAACAAAATATCAAAAAAAAAAAAAGTTAAGTAAGAAAGGTTGGAACACCCTGGTGGAGCAATAACAATGATTTTAGGTAAAAATTCTTTTATAGAAAAAGATTTAAAAAAAAATTTGAGGAAAAAAAAATTGCTTCGATATAACGTAACGAAAATAAAAATTGAGTTACGTTATATCGAGGTATGACTGTATTGTGATATTTATAGCTTATTTTGATATAATTTTGTTCTTAGTAGCCCTTCCCGACTAGAAGAGCATAACAGAAACTGAACACAATATTAACATATTGTGATATTTATAACTTATTTTGATACAATTTCGTTCTTAGTAGCCATTATCTTTCAAATGTTGTAACAGGATTTTATCATAACATGATTTAAAAAATGCTTAACACCAAATAGCCTGACAGTAGGCAATTAAAATAGATGTAGCAAAGTCTTCCAGCCATATAGATATCACAACGCTGATATAATTTGCAAAGGTTGCCTTATTTGTAATGTTGTTAGTTTCATGTTCTCGAAAAATATTTTTGTTCAGACAAAAACAAAAGTATAGGTTGATATAATTTTGATATGACCTTCTAGTCGGGTTACCTTTCAAATCTTGTAACAGGATTTTATCAAAATATGATTTAAAAAATACTGAACACCGAATTGCCCAATAGTAGGCAAATAAAATCGATGTAGCAAAGTCTCCCAGCCATAGATATAACAACGCTAATGTAATGTGAAAAGGTTGCCTACTTTGGAATGTTGTTAGTTTCATGTTCTTGAAAATATTTTTGTTCAGACATAAACATAAATTTCTGATTGTTGATCACAATATGGAAACCTATAACGATCTGTACAAATTTCCAACTATACAGAAGCAATACATTTTGTATTTGATTCTGTAATAAATTTCAAACTAAATATATTATTTTTTTGATAAAATTGTAACAAAATTTGATAGTTTTTTGTTTTTAGTAGTGTAATTTTTGATGGAAATTTAGATATTTTAACAACATCCTGCACCATGTTTCTAACAAATTTTGTTATAAAAATTTAGTATAACATAATAACATATGTTGATATAATTTTGATATGGCCTTCTAGTCGGGTTCACTCCGCACCAGCTACGTATTCGTCGTCGCTTTGTCGATATATTCCAGCTCCAGATGATGGGGGTGCGTTCCATCCCAAGGAACAATTTTCATGCTTGTTAGATTTATTTAATACTTATAGCGGAATTATGACAGCAGTCACCATGGCTAGTTGCTCAGATTTATTGGCGATCTTATTGCTATCAATAAACCTCTAATAAATCTGCTCGAAAAGCTTCAAACGTCACATGCCGACTGGTCTTGTTAGCAGCTCTACGGTTGTAACGGTCTAATTTTCAAAGCTTGATCAAAGCCATAATTTTGGGTCGTAATGTGGTCAAATGAATAACCCCAATAAGAATATTTACATTGCAAAGGGTTTATAACGGTGTTTAATAAGAGCAACGTTTTTTCTGATCGAAATCTATGATGGCCATATTGGAAATGGAGAACCGTCTTCAAGTCAGTGAAATTTATCACTGGAATTTATGATTAGTCGGTGTTTTCGCTGCAAAAGACACGTTTTTGGTAATAGATATAAAAAACAAACATATTTGGATGTAATATCAATTAATTTAGTGAAGATTTACGTTATTGATGTTATAATAATTCTAAATTGATTGCACAAAACCCAGATTAATCCACCTAACGGTGATGGCGCCTTTCTCGCGCAAAAAGGTAATAAATGTAGCCTTTACGCTTACACCTCGATGATGTACAAGAAATGCAAAACAGTTACACCGTCTAATGTTATGATAGAAAATTTACACTACTAGACGACAGATGGCGCTGCCAAAAGTTTCTCGAATTTTCTATGTTCGAATTTTCACTTTCGGACAATTTCATAGTACTATGAAACTGAACGAAGAGCATACTTACGCCTAAATGCGTGCAACACGAGCATCTTTATAGTGCGATGAAACTCTTAATGGGAAGCCACGGATAAAATATTCATAGATGCAAGGCATTTTCATAACACATTATTGTTCTATGTGACTATGTCTCATCACTATTTTAATATTATCTATTTTTGCAATTTGCAATTATTATGAAATTCAATAGTGATCAACAGCGTTTTAGTCTCTGCCGGATGCAAATTGTTGCAAGAAAATCGGTTAAGAGTTTCTATGTGAAAATTTGGCTAATGTTTTTATGGCATTTTGTGCACACACACACGCACACACATACACACACACGCACACACGGACAGACAGACATTTGTTCAGCTCATCGAGCTGAGTCGAATGGTATATAACACTATGGGTCTCCGGGACTTCTATCAAAAGTTCGAATTTGGAGTGAAATGATAGCCTTTCGGTACAACTTAGTTGTACGAGAAAGGCAAAACTATATTATTTTGCGGGCGCGTAGTGCTTGTACTCATTTTTGCACTAGCTTTCACGATGAAATCGAGCGCGCACCTCATTTCCATGAAAGTATATTGGAAAAAAAAATTTGAAAAAGTATTACTTTGACTATAGTCATCCTCATCATGATTTTCATTAACACTTTAGTTTGTTATTATTTGTTTGCAAGATTTTATTTCTCTTTTTTCAAAGCAACATTTTTTACAGCTGCCGCAGCCAAATTCCATTTTTTGCCGGTGGCTTGAAACGGATTTTTATATACTCTTATAAGAGGTTTATAGTGGTAATCTAGAGAGGGCCATTTGGACATATCTTACTCTTATAGTGGTCATCAGAAGGTAATCTTGTAGTAATGGGTTTTATTGTCAGTTCTTGTGATTCGATCTTGAAAACCATTCCTAGAGCGGAATAAAACTTGAAATGTTACTTGGGATGCAACTCCTTCTGCTTCCACGATGCGATCATCTCGTCGACAGATTTGATGCCGCGATTCAGCTAATAGTCCTCCTGCGCCAGATGCAGGGCACTGAATCCGTGGTTAGCTTCACACACAGCGCGATAGATTTCGTGGCGGTTCTGGCTTTTCACGAAGTATTTTCGCAACTGCTGGATCTGGGAAACACATAGTGTTTGTATCCAGAAGGCCCTCGCCAAAGTTGGTTTTGTCGTTTCGGATGTGGTTGTAGAACTCCCTTTCGTTGATATTGAACATTCGATTTTGCTCCTTCCTCTACGAACATTCTCCATAACGTCGCAGTCGTTTAGCAAGAGCACTCAACCGCTGTACATGGGTGTCGAGGATCTCAGTTATGTTCGCCTCGGTGAGATCACTGAGTTCTGTGGGTTTCACAATTTCAGCCGAACTAGCCTGGTTGATCGATTCCCCTGCTTGTACTGTGTTAATCGACCAATCTTTGACCGCAGTGTTGCGATGCGGGTCTCCAGACGTCGCATCCACGCCGGTTTTCGTGCTTTGGGGCGTGCGCATCCATCACTCTTACCTTGTGGGCGCGTTCGCAATCCCAACGTTCTTACAACAGCCACTGCAGCCGAATACACGATAAATTGCAGCTCCTCAAGGTTCTCCACGGTTTCCAAGTATTGTGGCAAAATATCCTGGTTAAGGATGCTTACTGCATTTGTCAACCGATAGGAGTACTGCAACTTGGGTATCCGGTGTCGGGACATGGGGTCTGTCCCACGGAACTGTGTAACTGCACCCAACCGGAGGTTGTTAGATTTTCCAACAATTCTGTATAAGAATCTACCAAAACCTGTATAAGAACTGGGCATATGCGAAAATGCTAGATTCTTATACAAATATTGTATGAGAATCTAACAATTTTGTAAGCTTTTCTTACATTTTTTGTATAACAATCTAACCATTTCGCATATGCCCAATTCTTATACAGGTTTTGGTAGATTCTTATACAGAATTGTTAGAAAATCTAGCAACCGCCGGTTGGGTGTGCTGTGCCCATATGATTATCTGGTTTGTCCTTCAATTGCTGTCGTTGCAATTCCACTGTTGGTTCTGAAGCGGCGTGTGCAATCGAATCGCGACTGTTACTTGCGATTGATTCATTTAACCCAGCAGAACTTCTTCTCAACGTATCGCTCGATCATGCCTCATCCTCTTCTGCTAGTTCCCTCTACACTTCCCGCTTGATGTACTCTACGTCTTCTGGAGTCAGCATATTATGTATTAATCACACTAAGGCGGGAGTGGCATGCGCAGTAAATAAAAGCCTTCTCCATTCAACTCGGTCCATTGCTGCACGTCGTCAGCCACGCAGTCTGCAGGGTCCGCAAATCGTTTTCCATCTGATCGATCCACCTTGCTCGCTGCGCACCTCGCCTTTTTGTTCCCGTCGTATCGTTGTCGAGAACCATTTTCATCTGATTACTGCCCGACATTGTGGCTAAGTGCCCGGCACACCGCAGTATTATGATTTTTGCGGTGTGAACGATGGATGGTTCTCCCAACAGCTCATGCTCATGCCAGTTTGGTACGGCGGCGAACTCTTTTCGATTGGAGCGTTTTATAGAATCCAAAGTAGGGTTTCTTACCCCATTCCCGGCCTAACATGCGTACGACTGCATTATTTAATTGATATTTATGACAGGAAGCAACTTTTCCTGAATTTTGTGGGCTGTATAATACTGCATTGGGGTTCACTTCTGCTTAAAAATAGCTATTCTTGCTAAATATCGTTTGAAAAGCTTTTATTTGATTTAAATTAACGAGGTGCAGCACTCATTTCAGTCATAGCGATTCCCATTCCGGCATACAAAAAACTAATTCCGGCCTAAGCAAAATTTCACTCAATCTCTCAACATTTTACTCTCATTCTCTCTCGGGACGGTAGAAAATGCGACGTAAACAAAAATATGCACGTTCCACGACAACAAGATGCCAGATGGTATTATTCATAATCATTTTTATTTAGTTGAGAAGATATATTTACTTATCCAAATTTCTTCCAAATACCTAAAAACAATATTTTTTTCACCTTTTAAAATCGAGAGAATTATGAATAACATGATAGCGTCAACGTATTAGACAATTTTCCTATTAACGATGATGGATTATTTTCATAGTCCTGGCCTTTTGGCAGCACGGTGCTGCTAGAAGTTCTTAGGCCGAGGTGAATTTTTGTTCGGTTTAAGAATACATTTTAAAATGTATTCTAATATGTTTAAATAAGTTCTAGTGAAACGAACAAATAAGAATAATTGAAGTGCGTGTGTTTAGAATTATGAATTAATGCTTGACGAGTTTTCTGTGCAGTGAGCCGGGAACCGGGTCCATAGGCCCAAGTAGTGATTTACCCTACATTAGATTTTCTTCCATGATGCTGTAGTGATAGCAATGAGGTTATTAAAAAAAAATAAGAAATTAAAGTTAAACAAAAAAAATATTTAAATGTACTGACACAAAAAGTACATACAAGGCACTTTATAAATCTGCGCATATCACAAATTCTTGAACATGCGATGTAACCAAGCTATGAAAGCTCAATGCGTATTACTGATAATTCGCCAAAAAGTAGGCAATAATATTGCACATAATGAACTTGAAGGCATTAATGGTAAAATATGGCAACAGGGTATGAATGGCACGAACGGAGTGTTGACTCATCACTAACGAACCATGTCTCATATGTCCATAAAAATGAGTAAAATGGTTCAATTGATTTGTCAGTTCGAGACAGCAACACGTACGGACGTGTTTTTTGCTCGCGCATTTTTTCGAAGTGTTTTTTCTCGTTCTTTCGCTGTTTACGTTTTCGCTTGTCGCGTTGGCGTTATTTTCTCCCGGACCCGTCATGGGAGACTCGGTGGCCGATTCGGTCGCTGGAAAAGTGCCTAAGCGCACTGCTCTTGGAGGCGCGGGTAACCCCTCCAAGCAGCTTTTGCAGAGCAACGTGTTCTCGCCGTTGCTGCTCGATGACGCCGGCAATCCGCCGAAAAAGAGGAAGAAGCAGCAATCGCAGCTGCCGCAGGTGCAACCGGAGCGGAAGGAGAAGTGCCCGCCCGTGTTTGTGAAGGGCGATCCGCCGGATTTACGACCAAAAATTCGCCAGCTGATCGCTAAGGGGCTGAAATGTACTTTTCGGCTCTGCAGCGAGGGCGTGAAAGTGATGCCGGCCAACAGGGACCATCATCAATCCGTCGGAGTTCCTCGAGGTCCACAAGTATGAGTACTACACTCATGACCACCCCGGCACGAAGCCGCTCAAGGCCTTGCTGCGAGGACTTCACGACATGAAGGAGGAAGAGCTCCAAGCAGAGCTTGAAAGTTGCGGACTGAAGCCAGTAGCCGTCCACAAGATCGCTCGTCACGACAAGGCGAGGAAATATCGCGACCAGCTTTACCTGATCCATCTGGAGCACGGTTCCACTACCTGGAAGGACCTGAAGCTGGTTGGCGTTATAAATTACACCGTCGTTGACTGGGAGCGATATCGGCCAGTGCACCGCGATGTCACGCAATGCACCAACTGCTTCAATTTCGGGCACGGCACCAGGAACTGCCGCATGAAGCCGCGCTGCAACAAGTGTGGCGAACCCCATCCGACTGACGAGTGCGACAAAATGGAGGTGGCCGATCCCAAATGCGCCAACTGTGGCGACAAACATCGGGCCACCACAAAGGGCTGCCCAAAGCGAGCCGAGTTCCTGGAAATCCGGAAGAAGGCTTCCACCAGGACCATTCCGAAGAAGAACCGTGTTCCTGTAATCAACGAGGTGAACTTTCCAGCTATCCCGGCTCCCCGTCGTGTGATTCCAATACTCCCACCGCTACAGCCGCACAAGCGACTGGCAGCGGCAGCTGCATCGGTCCAAGCTCCATCATCGTCGGCACCATCCACCAGCGAATGGCCCCGCTTCCTCCTCCTGGGTTCCGTCGGCAGTCGGAGAACGAAGCCGTCCCACCGGAAGAATCTGCCCGCTGTACACTCCGGAGCAACTGATGCCGATCTTCGCGCAGCTCGCCACTCGACTGCGCGGCTGCAAACCCGATGCGACCAGGTCTTCACACTTGGCATGTTCATCATTGAAAATGGCTGCTAGGGTGGGCCTGGTCAACTGGAACGCTTGCTCGCTAAAGAGCAAAACAATCGAGCTGAAGGATTTCCTTGAGGAGAAGGAAATAGACGTGGCGTTCATCACCGAAACGCACCTAAAACCGGAGGTGAACATCAACATCCCGGACTTCCGCATCGTGCGACTCGACCGGCCGACCAGGGGAGGTGGTGTAGCCATCGCTCTTCGCTACAACATCAACTGTCGTCTGCTTCCAAGCTTCCAGCTCAGTGTCATCGAGGCCATCGGTGTCGAAATCACCACTTCGGTCGGCACAATCGCGCTCATCGCGGCGTACTGTCCAACGCAAGCCAAAGCCGGCGATGGATCATCGGCTGCCCTTCGGAGGGACATCGTCAAGCTGACGCGGAGGCAAGGCCAGTATATCATTGCCGGCGACTTGAATGCCAAACATCAAGCCTGGGGCAACAGTCGCGGCAATCGAAACGGCACCATCTGGAGCAACGACATGGAGGAAGGCCACTACACGATCCTGAGCCCGGATTCCCCCACTCGGCTGAGTCGGTCCGGTGCCCACGCAACGCTCGACCTCTACGTAACAAACCAGAGTGACCACGTCTCGCAGCCGGTTGTATACCAGGAGCTCAGTTCGGATCACTATCCGGTGGTGGCGGAACTGGGCTCCTCGGTCAATCGGTACCAGCAGTTACGGCGGAACTACCACCGAGTGAACTGGCAGCGTTTCCAGCAGTGCGTCGATAACACCGTTGACTACGAGGTGCGTCCGGAGACGCCGGAAAGTATCGACCGCCAGCTGTGCGCTATCGAGGAGGCGATCACGGCGGCCCGAGAGCAACACGTACCGACGGCTCGGCAGGTAAGCAACTCCTTAAACATCGATACACTCACCAAAGATTTGATTCGATTGCGGAATGTCACTCGCAGGCAGTTTCAGCGTACTGGACTGCCTGAGCTTAAGGCACGCTGCAATCGAATCACAAAAATTATCAAGGCCAGAATGGTGGACCTCAAAAATAACGACTTCTCGAATAAGATCCGCACTCTCCCAGATTATGCTAAGCCGTTCTGGAAAATGACCAAAATTCTAAAATCCAAGCCTCGGCCCATTCCACCTTTGATCCCACTAGACAATAATGGCTCTAAGGATCGCTTGATAACTCCTGCAGAGAAGGTCGCTGAAATAGGTCGTCACTTCGTCAGCTCACACAATCTTGGGCAGAACATCGTCAGTCCACACGAAGCAGCCGTCAACGAGCATGCTAACAACATCCATTTGATTCCCAACGACTTCTCGGAGGAGTTGGAGATCTCAGCTGACGAATTGACGGCCTAAATCAAATCGTCGAAGAACATGAAGGCCCCAGGCTTCGACAGCATCCTGAATCTCGAGCTCAAACACATGAGTGCTCTGTTCTTTGAGCATCTCTCGCTGATCTTTAATCAGTGTCTCCGGCTCAGCTACTTCCCATCGTCCTGGAAGTCAGCGAAAGTCATCCCCATCCGGAAGCCTGGGAAGGATCCTTCCTCCCCCAAAAGTTATCGACCCATCAGCCTTCTCTCAGGGTTATCCAAGCTATTCGAAAAAGCTATTCATCATCGGATACTTGAGTCTGCCAAAAATCTCAACATCTTGCTCGAGGAACAGTTTGGTTTCCGACGCGATCGGTCAACTGTACACCAACTGACCCGAGTTACCAACGTCCTCAGACGGAACAAGTTTGTCTCGAAAACATCCGCCATGGCCTTACTCGATGTCGAGAAGGCATTTGACAATGTATGGCATGATGGCCTGGTGTACAAACTACAACGCTACAATCTTCCCAGCTACCTGGTGAAAATCATCAACAATTACCTGTCGGCAAGGACATTCCGGGTCTCAATCAGCGGAGCGAGTTCCAATGCGCACAACATCGTCGCAGGCGTCCCCCAGGGCAGTATCCTCGGGCCCCTGCTTTTCAATCTGTTCACCTCCGACATGCCAGAACCTCCAGAAGGCGGCATTCTGTCTCTGTTCGCAGATGACACATCCATCGTCTACAACGGTAGAGTGATCAGAGCGCTAGTGGCAAAACTCCAACGAGGCCTGGATGCCCTGACAGAGTACCTCACCAGCTGGAAGATCTGTATCAACGCGGCGAAGACCCAGGTCATCATTTTCCCCACTCCAAATCCCCTAAACTTGTTCCGCCTGGGGACTGTAAAATCATCCTCAATGGCACGACTGTGGAATGGGCCAATGAGGCCGACTACCTTGGCTTGACCCTCGACAGCAAGCTTATTTTCAGGCAGCAGGTTGACAAAACGGTGACAAAGTGTAACGTCTTGTTGAAACTACTGTACCCTTTGATCAACCGCCGGTCGTCATTATCCCTGAAAAATAAGCTTGCTGTCTACAAGCAAATTATCCTCCCTGTGATCGAATACGGCATGCCGGTCTGGGAGAGCTGCGCTAAAACCCACCACCTCAAACTTCAACGGGTCCAAAACAAATTCCTGAGGATGATCCTCAACACCCCTCCCAGGACAAGAACATCCGAGGTCCACCGTCTGGCCGGAATTAAAACCTTACATGAACGCTTTGGTGAGCGTAAGGAAAAGTTTAGGGTCCGTTGCTTGCGCTCGGATCAGGCTCCAATTAGGGCGCTAGTTCCAATCTAGGTTATCAAATTTCTTATTGTAAATATTAGTGTACATAGTAGTTAGGTTATCAAATTTAAAAAAACACACCAGCGCCTCCTAAAGGCCGTCATGATATATCATATTAACACTTAAATAACAATGTAAAAATAAAAATTTAAAATTGAAGTTGGAGGGCCAAGCTGGCCGAGCACTGTACATGTAAAAAATAATTGTAGAACAGAAAATGAAACAATAAAGAAGAATTTTACTACTACTCAATTGATTTGAATTTTTGGCCGATGTGTTGAACCACATCCAGCAGCAGGACCATCGACGGGCCAAGGCGGCCCATTCTAGGATCCACAGGAGTGGATCCGAAGGATTTCCCGATGACATTCCGGTGGTGAGTAAGCGGGTGGCACCGCCCTCTGCCAATACCGGAATGACTCATCAGAGGTAGCAGCGAGCATCCGCTTCGATGCCGAGTAGTGGGTGGCACCCTACATGGCTAATCGGAGCGTCGATGAACATCAACAACATTTATGTTGTTGATGCAACGGTTAGTGACTAGGACCGGTCACGACAGATGCGTATCCCATTTTCTTTGATGGTATCGCTATTGGAGGTCACCAGTGAGCCCAAGTACACGAATCCGTCAACCACCTCGATTTCATCACTACCGATACAAAATCGTGGTGAGTGGCTTAAAATTGTCCTCTTTTGAGCCTCTTTCTTTCATGTACTGAATCCATGAATCCCGCCTGGTATTGCACCACGGACTCTCTTTATATTGGTGTTAGTCGACGGCATATAGCTTATCGCCCTTTTTGTAGATGGGACACACGACACCTTCCATCCAGTCCTGCGGCAAAACCTCCTCCTTTCAAATCTTGGTATTCACCCAGTGCAGCGCTTTAGCCAGTGCATCACCACTGTATTTAAATAACTCTCGTGGTAGTTTTTTATTCCTTACTTTATTTGGTAGGCACTCTGTGTTTCTTAACCGCTACTGTGCCGTGATCTACTGTGGTACTCTGCTGTACAGAAACAGGGTCCATCTCATCGTAAGTCCATTGTGTCCATTTGTCCATATCGTGAATCCAATTGCTCGTTGCATTGTTTGGTTGCCATTTATCCGGGTAGGACGTTGGAGGAATAACAATTTGTCAGTCGTCATCGGGCAGCCGTGTCGGTGAGATGCGTACCCCAAAACGCCACCGTTTGGGCTGCACCTCCGGCGACTGACAAGGGTTTGGTGGAGGGGCTGGGAATCGAACCCATGATCGTCCGCTTATAAGGCGAACGTGTAACCAACTACGCTGGGGAGTGGGGCCCTTCTCCTGGTAGTTGATCAATCCCAGGGGCTTTATTATCTTTTCTCCTGGATTCCCTGGAGATCCGGGGCTGGAAAGAGTTTGTCTTGCGCGCGTGCTCCCAGTTTCGTCACCATGTTGTCATCTTTGATGGTGCCACGTGCTGTGGTAGCAGCTCGATGTCCGTTTTTCTGCACTTTCTGTCATGTCCTGTCGAAGTTGCAAGGATGTAATTCGTTGTAGATTATCCTGTCGCAACTTGCGAAACCTAGCGACTTGCAGTTCCATGTTCCAAGCTTCCAAAATGATGAACCGTTATTCGTCGCCTGGGTCGTTGTCGATTATATCGAGCTGTATTGTTTCTTATTTCGTTCGTAATTTGTGGTTTTACAGGAGGCTTATTGAGCCTGTCAGGTCTGTTTAGTGTAACACCAGAAGTCGGGCATACTTCGAGCTCCAGAAGAAACGGCGGTCAAAAAAGATTCACACCCTCACCAAATGTGTCGTGTACAAAACGTTCATAAGATTGGTAGTCCTCTACGGACATGAAACTTGGACTACGCTCGAGAAGGACTTGCAAGCGCTCAGAGTATTCGAGAGACGGATGCATAGAACATAGGACCTTATTTGGCGGTGTGTGGTGGCGAACCACGAGCTCTATGATGAAACCAGAATCCAGATGGTAGCTAATGTCGGAATCGGCAGGCGTAGAGCGTAGCGTAAAATCAATTTCATGCGTACAATAACCGGTACATAAATGCAAGATTTAATAAAATGTACATATAACCGTTTTTCCACTGTACTGTAGTTCCTAAGCTGCTCAGAAGGAGATACTTTGAAAAGGAGTTTTGTCGAGCATAGGGTCGCTTATTCAGTAAGCATCCTTTCAATCCGGAATTTGCCAATAACTTACCTTTTGTAGGAGCGGATATTTAGTAATCCAGCTTCTGGATTACTTCTTAGTAAAGAAGAACTTCTGAAGTGGACTATCGAGAACGAGGCTTGGATACCACTTTATAGGTACGAATGGGGTAAAAGAGTGTAAGTACAGGGGATGGACAAAATAATTAGGATAGGCAAATTTTGGGTAAAATTAGATGTGTTGTAACTATCTTAGTTATCATCCGATTTTGACAATTCAGGCATGCCCGAACTAGAAAATTAAAGCAGTTTGACGGTATGTCCATGGAACCGACTATGGCCATCGGATTCCGGAGATATTCCGGGTTTTTCGGAGGTAAGCTCAAAACCGTAAATTTGAGGTGTATATTAGGAGGAGTTGTGGTTAGAAATTGAAGGATATTCGTAGCGACAAATGTAGTAGAGCTCTAACTGATTTGATCCATATATTGAGTATTGAATTCGGCCCAGAATCAAGTGAGATATGGCCATTTCTTTAAAATCGGTTCCGATCGATACCTATCAAAGGGTCAGGCCACAACTTCATTTTGAATCTCGCTTTTTGATAGATCGGCCACTATGATTTTATTCTAGAAGTGCTCCAATGTGTCCAGAATAAAAAACCAATTGAATAAACGGATCCTGGAGTCGCTGGGATGTCCCCGGGGAACCTGTGAATGGGGACATTTAAGTTTTAGCACCAAAATCAGTCATTCGACGGCTCTGTTTTCATGGTTTCCGATCAGGAAGCGAAGTATGAATATAAAATGGTCCATTGACGGCTCTGACCACTTCCAGGATCTACGGATTGGCCCCGGGAAACCTGTTGAAGGGGACATTTTAGTTTTACCACCAAAACCGGTCGTTCGACGGCTCTTTTTTCATGGTTTTCGATCAGGAAGCGAAGTATGAATATAAAATGGTCCATTGACGGCTCTGACCGCTTTCAGGATCTACGGATTGGCCCCGAGGAACCTGTGGAAGGGGACATTTTAGTTTTACCACCAAAACCGGTCGTTCGACGGCTCTTTTTTCATGGTTTTCGAACAGGAAGCGAAGTATGAATATAAAATGGCCAATTCACGGTTCTGACCGCTTCCAGGATCTACGGATTGGCCCCGGGGAACCTGTGGAAGGGGACATTTTAGTTTTACCATCAAAACCAGTTATTCGACGGCTCTTTTTCATGGTTTTCGATCAGAAAGCGAAGTATGAATATAAAATGGTCCATTGATGGCTCTGACCGCTTCCAGGATCTACGGATTGGCCCCGGGGAACCTGTGGAAGGGGACATTTTAGTTTTACAAAAAAAACAGTCGTTCGACGGCTCTTTTTTTCATGGTTTTCGATCAGGAAGCGAAGGATGAATATAAAATGGTCAATTTACGGTTCTGACCGCTTCCAGGATCTACGGATTGGCCCCGGGGAACCTGTGGAAGGGGACATTTTAGTTTTAGCACCAAAACCAGTTATTCGACGGCTCTTTTTCCATGGTTTTCGATCAGAAAGCGAAGTATGAATATGAAATGGTCCATTGATGGCTCTGACCGCTTCCAGGATCTACGGATTGGCCCCGGGGAACCTGTGGAAGGGACATTTTAGTTTTAGCACCAAACCAGTCATTCGAAGGCTCTTTTTCATGGTTTTCGATCAGGAAGCAAAGTATGAATATAAAGTGGTCCATTGACGGCTCTGATTGCTTCCAGGACCTACTGGTTGCCTCCGAGGAACCTGTTGAAGAGGACATTTCAGTTTTAGCACCAAAACCAGTAATTCGACGGCTCTTTTTCATGGTTTTCGATCAGGAAGCAAAGTATGAATATAAAATGGTCCATTGTCGGCTCTGACCTCTTCCAGGACCTACGGATTGGACCCCGGGGAACCTGTTGAAGGGACATTTAGTTTAAGCATCAAACCCAGTCATTCGAAGGCTCTTTTTTCATGGATTTCGACCAGGAAGCGAAATATGAATTAAATCAAAATTAATTAAATGACCATTGACGGCTCTGACCGCTTCCAGGACCTACAGATTGCCTTCGAGGATTCTGTGAATGAGGACATTTTAGTTTTAGGACTAAAACCAGTCATTCGATTTTTGATCAGGAAGCGAAGTATGAATATAAAATGGTTCATTGAAGGCTCTAACCGCTTCCAAGACCCACGGATTGCTCCTGGAGAATCTGTGTAAGGGGACTTTTTATTTTAAGCATCATAACCAGTCATTCGACGTCTCTTTTCTAGTGGTTTCGATTAGGAATCGAGAAATGAATATAAAAGGGACCATTGAGGGCTTTGACCGCTTTCTGGACCTACAGATTGGCCCAGGACACCTGTGGAAGGGGACATTATAGTTTTAGCATCTAAACTAGTCATCCAACGGCTGTGTTTTCATGGCTTTGGATCAGGAAGCGAAGTATGAAGTAGACAGGTTCCTCGCAAGCTATCCGTAGGTCCAGAAAACGGTCAGAGCCGTCAATGGTCCATTTCTTTTATACTTCACATTCTGATTGAAATCCATGAAAAAAGAGCCGTCCAATGATTGGTTTTTGTGCTAAAACTAAAATGTCCCTTTCCACAGTTCCCCGGGGGCAATCCGTAAGTCCTGGAAGCGGTTAGATCCATTAATGGTCCAATTTATACTCATACTTCGCTTTCTGATCAAAAATCACGAAAAAAAGCCGTCGAGATAAAGGTTTTGGTGCTGCAACTTAAATGTTCCTTTCCACTGGTTTTCCGGCGGGAATCTGTAGGTCCTGAGAGCGGCCTGAGAGTCATCAATGGTCAATTTTATATTAATGCTTTGCTTATATTAAAGAAAAGCTGTCGAATGATTGATTTTGGTGTAAAAACTAAAATGTCCCCTCCCACAGGTTCCTCGGGGGCAACCAGTAGGTCCAGGAAGCGGTCAAAGCTGTCAATGGACCATTTTATCACAGACAAACAGACGTAACACTTCTCATTTCAACATCGTACACGTGTACAACGGTTGATTTGAAAAACATCTGTGCTACGCGATTGTGCCAAGAGAGGCGCTAGTGTTCAATCGCTTTGACATTTGATTAGTGTATATGCTGCTGAATGTTTTCTGTGTTGATGACGATGATGATGATGATTGATATAGATGTATGCGTTAGGAGCAAACGTCAAATGGTAAATAATCATGGCCGGCTGTGTTTTTCGCGATTCTGATAACAGATGGCAGTAGTGTTTTCCGAAAAGCGAATGACGATAATTTTTCAAACAGTTTGTATGAAGAGTTACGTCTGATTGTCTGTGATTTTATATTCATACTTCGCTTCCTGATCGAAAACCATGAAAAAAGAGCCGTCGAACGACCGGTTTTGGTGGTAAAACTAAAATGTCCCCTTCCACAGGTTCCTCGGGGCCAATCCGTAGATCCTGGAAGCGGTCAGAGCCGTCAATGGACCATTTTATATTCATACTTCGCTTCCTGATCGAAAACCATGAAAAAAGAGCCGTCGAACGACCGGTTTTGGTGGTAAAACTAAAATGTCCCCTTCAACAGGTTTCCCGGGGCCAATCCGTAGATCCTGGAAGTGGTCAGAGCCGTCAATGGACCATTTTATATTCATACTTCGCTTCCTGATCGAAAACCATGAAAAAAGAGCCGTCGAATGACTGATTTTGGTGCTAAAACTTAAATGTCCCCATTCACAGGTTCCCCGGGGACATCCCAGCGACTCCAGGATCCGTTTATTCAATTGGTTTTTTATTCTGGACACATTGGAGCACTTCTAGAATAAAATCATAGTGGCCGATCTATCAAAAAGCGAGATTCAAATGAAGTTGTGGCCTGACCCCTTTGATAAGTATCGATCGGAACCGATTTTAAAGAAATGGCCATATCTCACTTGATTCTGGTCCGATTCCAAATCTCAATATATGGTTCCAATCAGCAAGAGCCCTACTTCATTTGTGGTTACTAATATTATTCAACTTTTAACCACAACTTCTCCTAATATCCACCTCAAATTTACGGTTTTGAACTTACCTCCGAAAAACCCGGAATATCTCCGGAATCCGGTGGCCATAGTCGGTTCCATGGACATACCGTCAAACTGCTTTAATTTTCTAGTTCGGGCATGCCTGAATTGTCAAAATCGGATGATAACTAAGATAGTTACAACACATCTAATTTTACCCAAAATTTGCCTATCCTAATTATTTTGTCCATCCCCTGTATATAAATCGTTAGGGAGTACTTGCTCTAAATAATCCTAACCACCACATTAGGTTTACATTATAATCATTGTATCTGCCCCATTGAGAGCATTAAGGCAGAGAGAGACGTTTACTTGTATTTGCGGATTTTTTGTGGTGAAGGTCAAATCCGTCGGCCGCCATGTTTACACCGATGTCTCCTTCACTGGCTAAGAAACCCTAGAGCCGAGCTTATTGGATGGTTTTGACTCGAGGCGGCTTGGTGACAACGTCATCGGGTTTCTACGGCGCAAAGGCTTTCGTGCAAGGCATGCACTCGGATAACGAGGATGGTGACGGTTCGCTAGGTTGAGCTAAGACCCTTCAGCGGGGCTCGTATTGGTCGCTGACAGATTCAGCGGATGGCAATTTGGTGGGGCGGTGTTCACTTGGATTGGCTATGGCCCTCCAGCGAGGCTCGTGCTGGTCAATGACGAATGCAGCGGATGTTGATCAAACGGGATGGTGTTCGCGTGGAAAGGCTATGGCCCTCCGGCGGGGCTCGTGCTGGTCACTGACGGATGCAGCGGATGTCGATTTGGAATATGCTTTAACCCGGAGCAATGGCGGATCGTGGTGTGTAGAAGGCACTACAAGATGGCGTTCTCAAAGAAAGGTGCCACGTTGCTACGATAAATTTTGCACGGATTGTGGCGATCGGATTCTCGGTAACAACGGTACCTTGACGATCAAGCTGTGGATGGAAACGATAAGCTCCGGAACACCAGAGACCTCTCCAAAAGAAAAGAAAAGGTCCGAATAGTCGCACGTCAAAGAAGAGAGATCTGAACCTTGAATTCTGGTTTTATATATTTTCAGTTCCGAATTAGGAGGCACAACGAAATGTCAAAGTTTGACAGTTTAGCTTTCGTCAAAGTTGGTAGCCCTTCCGCGCAGGGTATTCATTAGGACATCTAAGCTAAACATAATGCAACGTACACACCAGTCAAGCAGTTTGACGAACATTGACTCCGCCCCCAAGAAAATGCTTCGGTTGCTGCTTTGTTTGAACGTGTATGAAGTTGTTCGAACAACCATTTGACAGTTGGCGGCTCGATTGGAAAAAAATTAAACGGTTTGATATTGGTTTGAGTTGTCGGGGGTGGAGTCAAGGTTCGCCGAACATATTTGAGCATTTGTAGTGAAGTTGCACAAACCCTCATATATTTTTTGATGGTTGGTGCTCAAGTTGTTGCTTTGATCGTTCGTGTGTGATATTGTTGGTCGAATAAATTGATTGTTCGTGCCGCTGTTGGTAAAACTTGATGGATGTTTGAATAAACGGGAGGTGGAGTCAATGTTGGTCAAACTGCGTGACCGTGTGTACGTTCCATAACGGGTTGTGGTCTCTGCTCAAACTACAGTTAATAGGCAATGGCAATTATTGGATTAAAATCAACACTATTTAAGTAAACAACTAGCTCAAATCTTTTCGGTGAACCGCTGTGATACTCCCCCAGTAAGGCGGTTCAATGGGTATTGGATGGGTAAGGCGATAGGTACTTACTGGTAGGAGGGCTTACGACATTTGGAATCTTGTGGAGGAGCCTACAAGCTAAGAATTGGAGCCAACGGTTACATAACAGCGAAATCCGTTTTTCGAAAATTCCAACCAGAATCAGTACAGACTATAGATAGTGGAATATATAGATGAGCGAAGATAAATCCTCTGTCTCCAAACGAACTGTCAAACGTGTCTCCAAACGAGCATGACGTCACGATTTCAATGGAAATATTAAGGGCTGTGCACGGGCAAAAAAATCGACTCAGCCATGCTTTCGCTCATCTATAGATTCTACTATCTATAGATTCTACTATCTATAGTACAGACATGCCAAAAGCAAAACTCAGCCAACCAGCGCCGGTCTCCCCTACGTCCCATCCACAATATTTAATTTACTTTAAAATACCCTTTCAATCGTAGTTCACGTTGATCTAAATTTTTGGTTCACTCCTATTCACTCTAAATTGCCCACGAGGCTGCTAGTGTCAAAATTTCCCCTTTTTCAAAAATGTCCTCTTCCATAGAAATCAATGGATCACGCCAAGCATCCTGCTGCTGTCCCGTACCTCGTGCGTACTCTCTGGGATGGATATTTGCATTTCTGGTGAACATTTTGATTGGCTTCACTTTGTACATTTTCGACATCAGTATCCTGAAGCAGTTCAAGGATGTAGCTTCGGACGCAAGCTTATCGGATTTAAGCGATTTCCTTTTGAAGTTTTCCATTATCTACCTCCTGACGCGGTATCAACTTGGCTTGAAGACGTTCAGTGACTCGCCGGCAGGGCAGTGTATGGCATGGATCGTCTCGATTCTGGTTAACCTGGTGGTGGGCGACTTACTGACGGTGTTAATTTGGCATCCATTCACGGTACTGCTGACCAACGCTGCCAAATCAATGGCAGTTTACATGGATCGGAACACCAGGCCAACCTACATAATGATGGGACTGAGTCAATACTTTACACTAATGGCGGCAAATCATTTGAAATTCGCAGTTGCCTTTTACTTTTTGTACCGCTGCATGAAAACTCTCATGGTGTCTCCTCACAGTCCGGCGAGGAAACAGCCCTCAAGGGCATTGTCTTCGAATGTGGAAGCGGACTATGGCCGATGTATACCAAACCAAATTTCTGGTGGAAATGTAAATCGCAGTCGACTCAGAAGCAGACGCAGTATAAACCACTAAAACCAGGAAGTACAAAATTTAATGAGAAATAAAAAATCATAAGAATGAGATTTAATCATCCATGCACTCTGGGAGACATTCTTTCGTGTTTTGTAAAGATTACTCAAAAATTTTTGTTCATTGAGCCATGCTGTAATAATACTGTTATTTCATTATTAATAAATGTGTATTAATGGTTAATATATGGGAGGGAGAAACAGAAAAATACTTGTGTTAAGCCGAGCCACAATTTAGCTGTCGGTTTGATGTGTAGTATCGAGAGCTCCCTCCCAGTTTAATATTCTAGATTTTGTTCTCGACCTCAAACCCACTCTACGATAATCACGTCTTCAATGATTATTGCGATAAGTTTAACATCACTAGCTACCATACCATTGATTTCCTGTTACCTATTACCAATTAAATTCAATGACCGAAGAACGAAATAGTCAATAAATAATAAATTAATAAATAATGAAATAATGAAATAATGTTATGCGCAAATTTAAATTTAAATGAATAAAGATGCTAGTATTTTGTCACTCCCTTCAATCATAATTCTGCCATCATCTATCAATCTGTTCATGAATCCAATCGACAAACTGATCTACCCTCGTATATACTCCTGGTACGCCCGGCTGACCGCAAGACCTTGCGCCGAATGACACCACACCATACTGAACAAATTGGGCCGTTCGATTGGAAATATACAGCGCCGGGCCACCCGAGTCACCTGGACAGGTGTCCTCCTGGTTAGCGCCCCTCGCACAAACATGACTTTCTTTCAGCTTGACGGCATTGTTGAGTTGGCGCACTTTTGGACCACACTCTTTGTGCGACATCGGAAGCACTGGAGCGTATCGTAGAACATCGAAAGATTTACTGTCTTTTGTTAGCCCCCAACCTGCTATATACAGCCGAGATGGATTGATGGATAGCTCCGCTTTGCTCCGACCGGGAATGCAAACTGGCCGAACACCTGTAAGGTTGTGAGATTCAAAATTTATTCCCGTATTTAAAATCCATTCCTGTCAATTATAACTTACTTGCGCTCAGAACAGCATTCCTTTTCAATCGTAACAGCGCTATATCATTAACTTTAAAGCGATTACTGTATTTGGGGTGAAGTATGACATCCATAACTGTGATATCCTGTGGTGGATCAGCACACTCCTTATAAGCACCAGTCGTAATACAATCCTTTTTCTGGTAAATGTTGTTTTCGCCAAGTCTCACGGATGTTCTGAAAAGATAGATATTGGAAAATAATAACATAGATGATAGATTTGAAGATCATATTGGACATTGAAAATGCAGGACAATTTTTTTATTATTATTATAATTTACCTACTTTTATCTGCTAATTATCTGATACATTCATTCATATCTTATCTCTTCATCCCTGAAACATAATATTCCTTATTTTCTATGATACATTTTTCAAATTGTACACTGCCCCTGCAGTTCGGAGTTTGGAGGAGTTACATTTTTTCAACTTAATTTAAACTTAACCTAATTAACATTACGAGTACAAGGAGCAAATCATGGCCATTGAAGATTGTAACGATTTTTGTTTAATTTTGAAAAACGTCACTCACGGTATGCTACCTATCGAGAGTTTATACAGACATGATAAGTGAGAGATTTTTCATTCTCCTTTGCATTCAAACCCTGCCAGGGAGGCAAGTTCAAAATAATTTTTAAAATATTTTTTTGCAATTCCTGATCATAATACCTGGTTTACAGTACGTCATTGAGTGATAAAATGGCCTACTTTTCTATACCAACCAAATGCCATTATGCAACTCAAATGGGTTGCATAAAATCCATTATAGCACTCATTTGGGTGCTATAAGCCGGAAGGGTACGATGGGCAGGACATGTTGCAAGAATGCCGGACAGCAACCCTGCAAAGATGGTGTTCGCTTCCGATCCGGCAGGTACGAGACGGCGTGGAGCGCAGCGAGCGAGATGGACAGACCAGGTGCAGAACGATTTGGCGAGCGTGGGGCGTATCCGAGGATGGAGAGATGCGGCCTCGAACCGTGCATTGTGGCGTCAAATTGTTGATTCAGTGTTATCTGTTTAGATGTTAACTAAATAAATGAATGAATGAAAAACCAACATCAGAACAGTATACTATAGTTACATTACTACATTTTGCTGATCAAGCTTGGGTAAGTGATCAAATAGTTTATTCTCTGCGTCGCGTAATAAATGATGGCTTTGTCATCAGAATTTTCCAAAAGCAAGTTCATCTATCGCTTCAAGGCTTGTCGACCTATGCAATGTGGCACGATAACATGGAATATGATTTTTCTCTGCAGCAACATGATTTATTTGGTAAAAATGATCATATGGAGTAAATCAGTTTGCACCGTTTTGCTACAAATTTACCATATTGAAGCCCATTTTTCGTCATTGCAAAAAATAGCGTGTGCAACTCATTGCAAAACTCGATTTTTTCAGCACTCGTAGTATTTATCCAACTCGGCAAGCTTCGTTGGATAAACGTACAACACGTACTGAAAACATCATCTTTTGGCAACTTGTTGCACAAACTTCTATTTTATCCTCTGAAGTGCCTTAGTACACATTGGCATAGCATTAAACATGGCAAGTCAAAATTGATTGCAAATTAAAAATCTGTCCCTAAGACAAAATTTTAATTTTCTATTCATAAGTGGATAGATATTGAGGCTTAATATATGCATTTGAGGAATTAAATTTGTAACTCTTAACAACTGATAAGTGTTTGAATGCCCATAGTCAAAAACGGATTTGCTCATCAGCAAAAATCGAATTCTCCCGGTCTTATAAGGGTTTTGTAGATTGTCAGTTTGGTACGGCGGCGAACTCTATTCGATTAGAGCGTTTTGCGGAGTTCAAAGTACGTACAATTTCCTGCCAAGATACGTCTACGAATTTCTCTGCTGGTATCGTTATCGGAGGTCACCAGTGAGCCCAAGTACACGAATTCTTCAATCACCTCGATTTTGTCACCACCAATACAAACTTGTAGTAGGTGGTTCACGTTGTCCTCTCTTGAGTCTCTTCCTATCATGTACTTTGTCTTCGACACGTTGATGAGTAGTCCAATCCGTTTAGCTTCGCTTTCAGTCTGATGTAGGCTTCCTCCATCCTCTCAAAGTTACGTGTCATAATATCAATTTCGTCGGCGAAACCAAATAACAGGACGGACTTCGTGAAAATCGTACCACTCGTGTCAATCCCTGCACGCAAAAAAAGTTCACGAATTCGTGAATCAGCAAAAATACACCGTGATTTAATTCATGGATTCGGCAACACCAGTCACGTTTTCCAGAACGTTCCAGAAAACGTGACTGTGTCCCGAATCCGTGGCTGTTGTTTACGAAAAAATGCGGTAAGTGCGGACGTTCGTGATACCGGAGAAGAATTTATCGTCGTTTAGAACGTGGTCGATTTGGTTTTCCGTTACTTGATTAGGTGATTTCCATGTGGCCTTGTGGATATTCTTATGGGGGAAGAAAGTGGTTCGGACTACCATTCCGCGGGAGGCTTCAAAGTTTATGCATCGTTGGCCGTTGTCGTTCGATGCGGTATGCAGACTATCCGGTCCGATGACTGGTCACCGGTCTATACATTTCCTCCCTTCCTACCTGAGCGTTCATGTCACCGATGACAATTTTGACGTACCGCAGTGGGCATCCATCGTATGTCTGCTCCAGCTGTGCATAGAACGCTTCTTTATCGTCGTCGGGTCTCCCCTCGTGTGGGCAGTGCACGTTGATGATACTATAGTTCAGCGGTTCTCAACCTTTTTCATGAGAGGTACCCCTTCGAACTTTTACATTCATTGAGGTACTCCCTATTTTTATCCTCGTAATGAAAATATGCGTAACTCACAAGCTATATGAAAAACGGACCTGAAAACTAACGGGATATATGGCTCTCCATTTTTTAAAGACTTTCGAGTCTTTCTAAAGGGGGACTCCGAGTTGAAAGGAAGCTTACGAGCCCTTGATGGCTTTCAAGCCTTTTGAAGGTGGTTTCCAAGCCTCTTGAAACCCTCTTAAAAGGAGGCTTCCAAGCCTCTTGATAGGAGGCTTCCAAGCCTCTTGGAAGGAGGCTCCCAAGCCTTTTGAAAGGAGGTTTCCAAATATCTCACAAGGATGTTTCCGAGCCTCTTGAAATGAGGCTTTCGATTATTGGCATCATTATTGAAAAAGTAGAAAAAGATTTCCGGAACGGAAACCTTGACAAGTTTTGAACTCATAGACATTCCTATTAAAAAGAACAGTGGCCTCTCCACATTTCGATATTGAAGGGACCATCGAGAAAGGGAGAGATGCAGGAATGGAAGGAAAATTGAAATGAGTACTAGATCAAATAAAGCTCGTTGCTAAAAAAAACCTAGAAAAAAACGAGAACAAAACAAATGTCATTCCTTGTTGTTGTTGTCCAAATATGGTCTAGTAGCCTTAAAATTTAAACATATTGACATAAGGAGAGTGAAGTGCTGAGCAGAATGGATACGTTTGCGTGCGTTTTGACAGTTTTGCCATGGAAAAACTGTCCAAACGCACGCAAACGTATCCATTCTGCTCCGCTCTTGAATCAAGAACAAAATATGATCAGAACACATCTAGATAGAGAGATATCAAGATAAGGAGGTCATCGAGATGTAGAATGCCAAATGTGTGTAGATTGAAGGGACCGAGAAAACCATCGAGATAGGGAGAGATATCGAGATACAGATGACTGTATAAATTTTTTTCGAAGTTCAAAAACTTGATCAAATATATTCGCTGAAGTGTTCCTACACAGTAAAAAATAAAAAGTAATATCACATCAGATTTGATGCACATCATCGCCGTCGTAAATATAATGTTTTATTACACCTGAATGACGTAACAAAAAGTTGACGTACTTGATATTCCGTCTTCAAGTTAAAGCAATGTAATTAATTTTCGACGTAATATTTTTGATGTAACTGGGAAAAACGACGTAAAAACCGGTCAGGATGAATCCCGCTTTAGGCAGCGGGGTTAGGGGTATTCGGATTTTTTTCTTTCATGCTCAAAAATACATTTCCAGATGCAACAATTTCAAATTTTATTTATTCAAAACTCATTTTATTGTATCCACAAATACAATTCTTCTTCTTCAATGGCTCTACATTCCAACTGGAACTTGGCCTGCTTTTAAACTTAGAATTCTATTAGCATTTCCTCATACGGTTTCCATATACGGTTTATATATATTATAAAAAAAATTTCTTATATATTTATTTATTATTTATGTATTATATTTTATCGGCGGCGGCGTGGCGGCGTCACACTGTTGGTGATCGGGAAAAGAGGCGGCGTTATTTGTTCGGAAGATTTTTCCGGAAATGCTCCGGAAATACTTCCGAGAATCCCTCCCGAAGCTATACCTGGAAGATTTCCCAGAAAGTTTTTCCTAGAATTACCCAGAAAGTTCCTCCAGGAAATCTCTCCGAAGTTCCGCTATGGGTTCCTCCGGCAGTTCGTCCAAGGATTCTTCCGGAAATTCGTCCAGGAATTCCCTCGGAAGTTCCTCCAAAAAAATATCAGGAAGTTCCTCTAGCTATTCCTACGAAAGTTCTTCTGAAAATTTCTCCATAAATTCATCCAGCAATACCTCCGGAAGTTTCTTTTGAAATAGCTTCGAAAGTTGTCCATGAATTCTTCCGGAAGTTTGTCCAGGAATTTCTCCGGAAGATCCTCAAGGTATTGTTTAGGAAGTTCCTCCAAGAATTTCTTCGAATGTTCCTCAAACAAATCCTCAGAAAGATCGTCTGGTAATTCCTCCAGACATTCCTTTGGGAATACCTCCATGAATTCATTTTTTTTTACAATTCAATCCAGTAATTCCCTCGCAAGTTCCTCTAGAAATATCTCCAGAAGTTCCTCCAGGAATTTCTCCGGAAGCTTCTCCTGGAATACTTCCGAATTCCAGGAATTCTTCCGGAAGTTCCTCCAGAGGATCATCCAGGAATTCCTCCGAAAGTTCCTCCAGGAATTCCTCCGGAAGTTTCTTCAGAAATTCCTCCGGAATTTTCTCTAGGAAATCCTCAGGAAGTTTCTTCAGGTATTCCTTCAGGAATTCCTATAGGATTTCCTCCTAAAGTTTCTCCAGGAAGTCCTCCGGAAGTTGCTCCAGGAAATCCTCCGAAAGTTCCTCCAGGAAATCCTCCGAAAGTTCCTCCAGCAAATCCTCCGGAAGTTTCTCCAAGAACTCCTCCGGAAATTCCTCCAGGAATTCCTCCGCAAGTTCCTCCAGGAATTCCTTCGGAAGTTCTTCCAGGAATTCCTCCTGGAATTGATCCGGCAGTTCCTCCGGAAGTTCTTCCGCAAATTCCTCCGGGACTTCCTCTAAGAATTTCTCCAGAAGCTCCTTTAAGAATTCCTTCGAAAGTTCCGTCAGGAATTCCTCCAGAAGTTCATTCATGAATTCCTAGGGAAGATCCTTCAGGAATTTATCCAGATATTACTTCAAAAATTCCTCCGGAAGTAATTCATGCAGAATATACTTCAAGAATTCCTCCAGAAGTTCCTTCGGGAATTCCTCTGAAAGTTCCATCGGGTATTCCTCCGGAAAATCCTTCGGGAATTCCTCCGGAAGTTTCTTCGGAAATCTTCCGCAAGTTCCTTCGGGAATTTCTCTGGAAGTTCCTTCGAGAATTCCTCTGGAAGTTGCTTAGGGAATTCCTCCGGAAGTTCCTTCGGGAATTCCTCCGGAAGTTCCTTCGGGAATTCCTCCGGAAGTTCCTTCGGGAATTCCTCCGGAAGTTCCTTCGGGAATTCCTCCGGAAGTTCCTTCGGGAATTCCTCCGGAAGTTCCTTCGGGAATTCCTCCGGAAGTTCCTTCGGGAGTTCCTCCGGAAGTTCCTTCGGGAGTTCCTTCGGGAATTCCTCCGGAAGTTCCTTCGGGAATTCCTCCGGAAGTTCCTTCGGGAATTCCTCCGGAAGTTCCTTCGGGAATTCCTCCGGAAGTTCCTTAAGGAATTCTTTCTGAAGTTCCTCCAGGAATTCCTTTGGAAGTTCCTGGAAGTTTCCTAAAGGAACTTCCGAAGGAATTCCTGGAGGAACTTCCGAAAGAAATCTTGGAGGAACTTCCGAAAGAATCCCTGGAGGAACTTCCGAAGGAATTCCTGGAGAAACTTCTGAAGGAATTCCTGGAGGAACTTCTGAAGGAATTCCTGGAGGAACTTCTGAAGGAATTCCTGGAGGAACTTCTGAAAGAATTCCTGGAGGAACTTCCGAATGAATTCCTGTAGCAACTTCCGAAGGAATTCCTGGAAGAACTTCCGCAGGAATTTTTAGGGGAACTTCTAGAGGGATTCCTGGAGGATTTTGTGGAGGGATTCCGGAAGGAATTTCCGAAGAAATTCCTGAAGAACTTCCGGAGGAACTTCTGAATAAACTCCTAGGGGAACTTCCGCAGGATTTTCTGAAGAAACGTCCGCAGGAATTTCTGGAAGACCTTCTGGAGAAATTTCTGGAGGAGCTTCCGCAGGAATTTCAAAGGTGCTTCCGCAGGAATTGCTGTAGGAACTTCTGAAGGAACTCCTAGAGAAACTTCTAGAGGGATTCCTGGAGGAA
Source organism: Armigeres subalbatus (assembly GCF_024139115.2). NCBI lineage: Eukaryota > Metazoa > Arthropoda > Insecta > Diptera > Culicidae > Armigeres > Armigeres subalbatus. The sequence goes on along the minus strand of NC_085140.1, from coordinate 303,122,931 downwards.
CTTCTGGCGGACTTCCTGGATAAACTTCCAGAGGAATTCCTGCTGGAACTTCCAGAGGAATCTCTAGAGGAACTTTCAGAACAATTTCTAGAGAAACTTCAGGAGGAATTCCTTGAGGATCTTCAGGAGGAATTACTTAAGGAACTTCCTGAGGAATTTCTGAAGGAATTCCTGAACAAACTTCCAAAGGAATGTCTGAAGAAACTTCCGCAGGAATTTCTGGAGGAATTTCTGGAGGAATTTCCGTAGGAATTTCTGGAGGATCTTCAGGAGGAATTACTTAAGGAATTTCCTGAGAAATTTCTGAAGGAATGCCTGAACAAACTTCCAAAGGAATGTCTGAAGAAACTTCCGCAGGAATTTCTGGAGGAATTTCCGTAGGAATTTCTGGAGGAATTTCCGTAGGAATCTCTGGAGGAATTTCCGCAGGAATTTCTGGAGGTACTTCCGCAGGAATTTATATGGGAACTTCTAGATGGATTCCTGGAGGATCTTCAGGTGGAATTCCTGGAGGAATATCTGGAGGAACTTGCGGAGGAATATTTGGAGGAATTTTCGGATGAATTCCTAGAGGATCTTCAGGAGGAATTACTTAAGGAACTTCCTGAGGAATTTCTGAAGGAATTCCTGAACAAATTTCCAAAGGAATGTCTGAAGAAACTTCCGCAGGAATTTCTGGAGGAACTTCTGAAGGAACTCCTAGAGAAACTTCTAGAGGGATTCCTGGAGGAACTTCTGGCGGACTTCCTGGAAGAACTTCCAGAGGAATTCCTGCTGGAACTTCCAGAGGGATCTCTAGAGGAACTTTCATAACAAGAAGAGAAACTAGAGAAACATCAGGAGGAATTCCTTGAGGATCTTCAGGAGGAATTACTTAAGGAACTTCCTGAGGAATTTCTGAAGGAATTCCTGAACAAACTTCCAAAGGAATGTCTGAAGAAACTTCCGCAGGAATTTCTGGAGGAATTTCCGCAGGAATGTCTGGAGGAGCTTCCGCAGGAATTTCTGGAGGTACTTCCGCAGGAATTTATATGGGAACTTCAAGATGGATTCCTGGAGGATCTTCAGGTGGAATTCCTGGAAGAATATCTGGAGGAACTTGCGGAGGAATATTTGGAGGAACTTCCGGATGAATTCCTAGAGGAACATCCGAAGGAATTCCTACAGAAACTTCTGGAGAAATTGCTTGAGGATCTTCCAGAGGAATTCCTGGAGGAACTTCTAGAGACATTCCTGGAGGAAATCCTGGCGGATTTCCTAGAAGAACTTCCGGAGGAATTCCTGGAGGAACTTCCAGAGGAATCCCTAGAGGAACTTTTAGAACAATTTCATTATGATTCAATTTTCGGAAGAGCTTCCGGAGTAATAGCTGGAGGAACTTCCGAGGGAATATTTGGACGAACTTCCTAAGGAATTGCTGGACGAACATCCGAAGGAACCCTTGGAAGAACTTTTACAAAGATTCCTGGAGGAATTTCCTGATGAATTCCTGGTGAAACTTTCGGAGGAACATCCGGAGGAAATTCTAAAGAAACCTTCGGGGACATTTCTGGAAGAACTTCAGAGGGAATTGCTCGAGGAATTTGTGAATCAATTGCTGGAAGATCCTCTGGAGGAATTACTAGAGATTCCTGGGGATATTTCCAAAGGAATTCGAGGAGGTATTTCCAAAAGAATATCTGGAGAAATTTCTAGACGAACTTCCTGAGAAATTGTTGGAGGAACTTCCTGAGGTATGCCTGGATGAACTTTCATAGAAATTCGTGAAGGAACTTCCGAAGCAATTTCTGCAGGATCTTCTGAAGAAATTCCAATTGCAATTTCCGGAGGACTTCCTGAATAAACTTTCGATCAAATTCCGTCGCCTCTATTGCCAATCAACACAGCGTGACGCCGCCGGCGATAAAATTTAAAACTTAAATAATAATAATAATAATAATAAAAAAAAATTAAAATTTAAAATTTAAAATTTAAGATTTAAAATTTAAAATTTAAAATTTAAAATTTAAAATTTAAAATTTAAAATTTAAAATTTATGATTTAAAATTTAAAATTTTAAATTAAAATTTAAAATTTAAAATTTAAAATTTAAGATTTAAAATTTAAAATTTAAAATTTAAAATTTAAAATTTAAAATTTAAAATTAAAAATTAAAAATTTAAAATTTAAAATTTAAAATTTAAAATTTAAAATTTAAAATTTAAAATTTAAAATTTAAAATTTAAAATTTAAAATTTGAAATTTAAAATTTGAAATTTAAAATTTAAAATTTAAAATTTAAAATTTGAAATTTAAAATTTAAAATTTAAAATTTAAAATTTAAAATTTAAAATTTAAAATTTTAAATTTAAAATTTTAGATTTTAAATTTTAAATTTTAAATTTTAAATTTTTAATTTAAAATTTTTAATAAATGTAATAAAAGGATTTTTTTTAATATTATTTGTAAACAGCCCTGCGTTAAATTTTGAATTCATGGTAGGTATGCAGCCCTGGATAAACATTTACTTAATAGCAATCATTTCTATTTCTAGTTTACATAGATCAATCTAGCGAAAGAAATCAATCACCTGTAGAAAACGGCTAAACATGTTGAAACAAAAACACTAAACACTCTTTATTACTGGAGGTCGAAATTTTTTTCCATCACTTCGCTATACGCAACGACAGCAACAAACTTTTGTAGAACCCCTTTTTTTAGTTTCTTCTACGCTCTGGAGAACTCGTTCGTGGGAAGAGCCTTGTCAAATCCTGCAACGATTGCAATAAAACAAATGGATTTTAGGTACAATTTGATATTTGAATTAAATTACCCGCTGATTAGAAACTTACCTCCGATTGGATTGAACAAATCGAAACAAAATATTGCTGTTCCGCTCCTCAATTTTCGTGCGGAGAAGTTTATCTCCCACGGTAATCACATCATCTTAATCACTACTTTTCACACAACGCACTCTCGACTTGAATTTCACTACACAATTTATATAAATATAATATTTAAACCAACCGAACCGGAATATCAAAACAAACTACCGACAACCGAAAACACGAAAATTCAATATGGCTGTCAGTTCGTTTCAGACTTGGCATGAGCACGACCACAGCGCCGTTAGGCAATCTTACATCAATTCTACGTAATAAAACACCAAAATAGGTAATATTGCATTTCATTTCCCACCAGCATGATGTGCACCGTTTTATGTGTAATAAAATAACGATTTACGAAGGTAATTTTCCGTACTTTAAACGTAACGAAAAAAATATTTTGTCCGTTTCATTTTACATTCATTTGTGTAATAAAGCATCAATATGATTTGAAAATACAACAAATTCACTTTTACGTAGATTTTTCAAGTACGTTGTACAAAGTTACGTCGCGGCATATTAATATTTTTTTTTGCTGTGTAGGAGAGATATAAAGAATAGAATTCATTGCATGTAGCTTCGCCCATATGATCATTGCCCAGATGATATGTGCACATCCTTGTGTTGATTGGCTGCCACCCAATCACGCGTAGGCGCATCTTGCCCAGCACTATGAAGCCGGTTCCTAGCTCGTTGGTGGTGCCACAGCTTTGGTATAGAAGGTAGCCACTCGATGCCCGCTTTTCCACACTTTCCGTCCTGTCCAGCAGATTTCCTGCAGCGCTACGACGTCGAAGTTGCGGGGATGTAATTCATCGTAGATTATTCTGTCGCAACCTGCGAAGCCTAGCAACTTGCAGTTCTATGTTCCAAGCTTCCAATCGTGATCCTTTATTCGTCGCCAAGGTCGTTGCCATTTATATAGAGTCGTATTATCTTCAATATCGTTCGTGATGGTTGCTTTTAAAGGCTGCTTATTGAGCCTGCGCAAACCTCCTGTCTCGTCGGAGGATCGTCGTGTCAGGGCTGTTTAGCGTTCCACCTAACACCAGGACTTGGGCTTGTGCGCTTGGAGCGACACACGGTCGCTTTGGCGGAGCCTACTTGGGTATATATGCAGCTTTTTATAGAGGTTTCACAGAGCCCACTGTCAAACCCCACCACATCCTAGGCAGTGTACTGGCCCAGGAAACAAAAGTTTGTTGAATTCTACGGGGCACCTCCCAGAATTGTGTCCTTGGATGATAAAATTAATCTCTGAAAATTTCAGCTCAATAGCTTGTTGCATAAGCTGGTGCATTTGATTTGAAGTTTGTATGGTGGTTTCAACCAAAATGTATAGCGAAATACACCTCCGTCACTGTTTCGTTCAGGAAATTAGTTCTGTATGCCCGAACGAGCTCAGAATTGCATCAAAGGCAGTTGATACGTTAAAGATCAATTCCACACAACATTATTTGATAAGTGAATAAAATTTTCTATAGTATTCGGCCGATTTCTTTGGAGTTGGGTTAAGCACTTTGGAATTCGTTGATTGCCATGAAAAACATATGCAGGATAAAGGATGATAGGATGATAGGATGAAGGATGATTTTATCTTACACCAGAATCAATAATCACGGTTGTAGCTTATGAAACAATTGAGTTATTAACAAAATATGAAATCGATAAAGAGAAATCGATCAATATAGTTATGCTCCTATGAAACTAAGCGCGAGATATGCAGAGGAACGCGTGCCACAGCACATATACAAGCCACCTTTGATAATATGCGCACGTTTTTGCCTTTCTCGTACACCAAGGTGTAACGAAAAGGCTATATATTCACTTCCAAGACGATTTTGTGATATAAGGTCCGGAGACCCATAGTGTTATATAAGGTACACCGGGGAAAGTTGAAATGCGGGGTAAGTTGAAACAGAAGCTGTAATTCAGAAAGGAAATGACCGAATGTTCTGATATTTTTTATTCAATAAACTACTCGCCTAAACGCATCTTCTGACTGCCATTCCCGAAAGATTGCAGCTTTCAAAAGCAATCCCTGCCATTGTTTATGCAAATATTGCCCAATGCAAAATCCAAACCAACGATCGATGTTTGGAAGAGTTTTTTCATCAAATTTTTACGGGAGGTAATCATTCAATGTTGAATAAGCATAATGATTATGAAAAATCGATGAAAGACCCGTTTTAATTTTTGTATTTTGGTTGTTTGATATTGCTCTGCATGTTCAACTCATCGGGGCAAATAGAAATGCGTGGTGCGGGGCAAGTTGAAACAACGATTCAAAACGTCACCCCCGTAATTAAAAGTATTTTTTTTTCCAAAATTCAACATGATCCGTAAATACATTCGAAAAACATAAATTTGTAAAAACATGCAAACTTCTGAACATAAATTTAATTAATTTCCGCCCATTCTGTCATGAATGCAACCTTCCTACAATCTCCACTAGAATAAAAAGGGGTCATGTTTAAACTGCAGTTTTGAGATTCTTAATCTTCTGAGCACTGATTCTCAGAAAATAAAACATAGAGTATGTAAACATTTCGTTTACTCCACCTTTCACTTCCCCAGCTGCCTATTTCTGCAATCGAAGAGTTTATGAGAGATATGATGGCTGGAATTAATGTGCATTTATGAAGAAGGCACAACAGAATTAATCAACTGCGCAATATACAAGTGAACCAAATAATGAAGCATCCTGAATAGTAATCCGAGTGGTCACCAGTAGGAGAAAATCAATTTGATAAATTTTCAGCGTAGTGCGTTCTCTAGAATTTTGTCTCTGAAAATACGCTTGTGACTTTGTTGTACACTGCCCTTATTCGCATAAGAGTCCCATGTCACTTTCGTCAACTTGAGTAATATGCCGTTGAATTTATCAAACTTGTTTTACATGGAGAAATACAAAAAAATCTAATAAATTGAAAAAAATTGGTATCTTTCCCAAAAATTTACATAATATTCTTTATCCGTATTTATTGCTGTGGGACAATTAAATGAACCATACTTAAGTTTATTTTTTGTGTAAAATAGTACCTATCAAAATCTGGAATCTGATTTTTATGCGAGTAAATATCAAGATAAGACAACAAAAGTGGGATTTGTTTTCAAATTTCTAGAACAAAGCCTACTATTTTATCAGTTTTTCTTAAACAGGAGACAATTTTAAGCTAATTTCTGAAAGAAAATCAAAATCGTCAAAAACTTACATGGGACTCTTATGCGAATCCTGGCAGTATTATAGTCCCCTTTACAACCTCGTGCTTATTGAGTCTCACTAAGTACATACATTTGGTTATTAATACGGAAAAATTAGCTTACGTCTGAATATAACGCAGTGTTTCAACTTGCCTCGATTCGCGGGGCAAGTTGAAACGATGCATATAAAAAAATAATTTGAATATAAAAAATATTTATAAAAAAGTTTGTTAAGGTTGTTTATTTTTTATGTATAATATTTGGCCCGAACTAGCAAACACCGCAAACGAATTCAAAATATATCAAAGGGTGATTTTTTTACAGCACTTCGCATTTCAACTTTGAAAAAAAACCATTTCAACTTGCCCCGGTGTACCTTACCAATCGACTCAGCTCGACGAATTGAGACGATGTCTGTCTGTGTGTTTAGATCTGTTCAAATTTCAAAAAGTTTCTTAAAATCGACCGGTCAACTGGTATTCACAATTCTTATGCTAAGATAGACTTCTGGTGAAAATTTCAGCTCAATTGGTTGAGATTTAGGTGTGCTTCAAATCGATTTAGTGTTTTTTGCATAATTTTGCCCTTTAAAAAACCGTAACTCTGAGTGGGATGAACGAAATTCATTGCAAAAAGTTGACGAACAAAATTTTGGTTCAACTTCTGTGCGATTCGATTCATGACACTTTGATCATCAGCCGAACGCCCTACCATCTGCACCAGATACGCTTGCCTTTGCAGTATGATGTTAAAATTGAATGACAATCTACCAAGTCACCGATGATTACTTTGTCTCAACATTTCAGGTCCAAACCATAAATATTTGATGACGATCACTGAAAAGCAATGGTAACTTGTTCGATGGAAATGCTTGCCAGCGTGCAAGTCTTTGTAATAAGGCAATCAATTAAGCAAATTAAAATGTCAATCAACTCCTCAATTTTCTACAATTTTGACTTGATAACCGCTTAAGATTTAATACCGTGCTATACTAAAATGAATGTGTAGCTGCAACTTCCCGACGAATTCAATCCAAAAAAATATCTGGATGTCGATTTCATAGGCCTTTTATCAATGAAAAATGTTGATTTTTGAGTATCTCGAAGGACGAAATCTGTTGAAACGCGTAGAAGATCTGTTCCGATTATAACACAATGTTCTACAAAGTTTTCGAGGATAGGTATGGATTTCAATTAGTTGTTGTTGCAATGAATTTCGTTCATCCCACTCAGAGTTAAGATTTTTTTAGGGGCAAAATTATGCCAAAAACACTAAATCGATTTGAAGCACACCTAAATTTCAACCAATTGAGCTGAAATTTTCACTAGAAGTCTATCTTAGCATAAGAATTGTGAATACCAGTTGACCGATCGATTTTAAGAAACTTTTTGAAATTTGAATAGATCTAGTGTGTATGTGTGTGCGTGTGTGTATGTATGTGCGCAAAATAAAACTCACTCATCTTATAGGCACTTATCTTGATCCGATTTGTTTGCAATAAGCTGCATTCGACGGAGAATCCTTTCCCATTGTTTCCTATTAAACATTGACCAGATCGGACTATGAGATTACAAGTTATGACCAAAATACGATATAAAAACACGCTAATAATTTCTCACTCAATTTTTTTTAGTATATCTAATGTACGAGAAAGTCACAAACACCGCTAGGCGGATCAATCAAGGTTTTGTACTTACATTTTCACATTTCTGACACAGTGGGCTGCAGTGAGCACGTATCTATCGCTTATGAGAGTTCCACCGCAAAGAAAATTCCCTTTGTGATCCTCCAGCAGTGCCATCCATGGAAATTGAAAGGGAACTGCCTCTTTCCCGTTGGCTATTCTATCGGTTTGTAAGTGGACTCCACATTTTTTCTGATTCATTGCCGTAGGACAGCATATGCTAACAATCTGAACGATCGAAGGTAATTAGTGAATATTGTTAGCCTTATATTTTCCGACATACTTCATTCTTATCAGTGTTTTCCCAATTGCATATTCGAACCTTATTCAACCAATTTCTACTGGGCTGATTGGCATAATGCTTATAGTTCGAACATTTTCTTAACTGTATGCACACTTCGTTATGAGAGCATGGCTTTAAAGAATAACCTGCAATAACCAATAATGATACTATTTACATCGCAACAATTCACTTAATCACATTTTCACTCACGCGCCACCACTATCTGTGCAAGCATTCCAACGAGCACAAGCGCCTTCATAGTTGAGTTCGCCGATGCTGGATGCGAATCTCGAATGAAAAACTTTTTGAAAAATATAACACAAGGCGATCGTCACGGTCCAGGTTAAAGAACAGTTTATCAAAGACTAGTAAACATCTGACGTCTTTTTATTTTATTTATGAATGAAGGTAGGGCAACGTGGCCCGTTTGTAAAACTATCAACAAGCACTCTGAAAAACCACAGAATGGGGAAAATTGCCGGGAATATCGAAAGGTGTATCTCAACATTTCTCACTGCTCGGCCCAATCCATGCAGCGCAGTATCATAAACAGTTGAACGTCTTTTTGCGAACAGCTTAGTAACTTTGGGGGAAATAGAACAAGATGCTCTTTTTCTAGAGTTCCTTTTATTCACCGGATTGCGAACAAACATTATAAAAATCTGCTCATATTTTGCTGTCCGAATGAACTTTCAAGGAACACTTGAATTTGCCTCTATTAAACTCCATTACGAGGAGGGTTTCTCAAAACTTACAAAATCATTTAATGCTTAATGGCATCATCAAGTCACGAAGGATCTTCCTACAGAAACTTAAAACTTTATAATACCATCAACAATAATTTACACCACTTTTTAAATCTCACCTAATTTTTCTTGGATTTATTTTCTAACTGCGATCCCAAAGCATTGTCTCAAAAGCAACGAGAGACTTCAAAAAAAATATCTAAAAATATTTCCTAATAAGAAAGGGTCAAAATCTCACTGCCGGTGGATTAATCTGGGTTTGGTACATATCTTCAGATATCCATAATTTTATAGTTTTTGGCACTGTCAAATGATTATAATTTTCTTTTTGAAGCCCCTTTATTGTTACATTTTTTTTAGAAAATTACAAATTCAAATATATATATTGTTTCAATCGTTCAAGACTGTGTAGCCGTTCTAAAATTAAAATAACAATATGAACTCGATAGACGATACCTCAGTGTTAGTCTTTTTTTGTCTAGCACAAGCATGTTTAATTTATATGCAAATACGGAAAAAAAAGTTTGTCTCAAAGGGAACGTTATGTGGTCTATTCCCCACATGCTTCACAAACTGTGCGTCATAATATTCGCGGCCAAACGGATTTGCAGTCGTGGTCGGTCGTGGTTGGACGACGACTAATAAGCTGCTTCGGGCAGACCGCATCGTGCTTTCGTGCTGTGCGGTTCTTTCTCTTTGCGGAAGGAAGTTTTTAATACTACCCGAAGCTATTTTAATTTCAACGGTGCTTCTTAGCGCTATTTCTACCCACTGATCCCGTTACGATCTTTGCAAGGACCCGTGCCTTCGTTTTACGTTGGACCCGTTTGCGGAAGTAAAATTCCGACAAGCGGTGGTAATCCTGCAGGGACACCGTTCTGGGAAAAAACCTCTAAGAAGGTCACGTCTCCACGCTCAGCAATGAGTATTAATAAAAACAAGAGGAAGGGGAGTCTCTGAATTCTCCACTTCCTTCAAAGAAACAAGGTTTCAAGACCGTCCTGCCCAAGCGCGGAAAAAATAGAAGGAAGCTGGAGACTTCAGATATTCCTTCTAAATCTAACGTTGACATTATTTCTTCTCCTATTGAACTGTGCAATCAGTTCGATTTGATTAATGACGAATTTGAGGAAATCGAATCTACCTCTAGCCCAGATGATTAGATTCAAGCGAAGAAACAACGGATTCCGGCAATTGTGGTATCTGTTGCCGAGTTTTCTGGCTTTCGGAATGAAATCTTGAGTAACCTTCAGGGGATCAAGGTTTCATTTCAGATTGCTAGGAAGGGTGACTGCCGCGTTTTGCCGGGATCCTTTGACGATCGCAAACGTCTTCTCCAGTATTTAACTGAGAAGCGCCATAAATTCTTCACATACGACGACAAAACTGAGCGATTGTTCAAAGTCGTCTTGAAAGGTCTGCCCAGTGATGACAAATCACTGGATGAGATTAAAATTGAAATTTCTGAATTACTTGGATTTTCACCAGTCCAAGTAATTAAGATGAAAAAGAAATCCCACTCTGGTACTTCCCAAAGGGCATTTCTCAAGAATTTTATTTAGTTCATTTTAACAAAAGTGAACTAAATAATATGAAAAGTTGGAAAAGGCCTGTATTATGTCCCATGTCCGTGTTACATGGGAACATTTCCACTGAGCCTGGGAAATTTTCAAAATCCCACTCAGTGCCGTAAGTGCCAAAAGTGGGGTCACGGAACCAAACATTGCCACATGGATGCTAAATGCATGATTTGTGGTGGAACCTCTCACGCCAAGGACGCTTGTCCTGTGAGAGAAGATTCCAATAAATTTAAGTGTGCAAATTGTGGGGGTAATCATAAATCCAATTTCTGGGAATGCCCTTCACGCAAAAAAGTTTTGAATTCCCGTGCAAAATTGATGACGGGAAATTCCAATCGGATCCCAGATTCGACGTGTAGAAATTTTTCAAACGCTCAAATTTCGAAACCAGTTACCGGTCGAGCAATTCATACCCACAACAATTCACAAACAAATTATGCCGCTCGTCAACGGGTAGCAAGCACTTCAGTAAATTCCAATTTTTCGAATGTACCTACGTATGCAAACATCGCTGCTGGTAGACAAAATTTCTCTTCTCAAAATGAGGTTTATACCCATGTCCCAACGGGAAATAATGGTCATGTTGCCGATTCAGGTAGCATGACTGCTTCCGATTTTGATTTTTTAACTGAACAATTGCATCACATGATTGATGCAATGTTCAAAGCAAATACCATACCAGAAGCTGTTCAGGTTGGTATAAAGTACACACAAAAATTGTTATCGGACTCCGTTTCAATGGATCCAAATAATTGTGTGAAAGTTCTAAATTGGAATGCCCGCTCTCTAAAGGGTAAGGAAGATGAATTATTCAACTTCCTAACAGTTCATAATGTGCATATTGCCATTATAACAGAAACCTATTTAAAACCAGGACTCTCCATTAAAAGAGATCCAAATTATTTTATCTACAGAAATGATCGTCTTGACAGCGCCTGTGGTGGGGTCGCCATTGTCATCAATAGACGTATCAAACATAAATTATTTTCTTCATTCAAAACCAAAGTTTTGAAACCTTGGGAGTTTCTGTTGAAACAAATTTTGGAAAATTTTCCTTCATTGCAGCTTACTTGCCATTTCAATGCAATGGGCAGCAAAAAGAATTTGTTGAAAGCTGATCTTCAAATTCTGACTCGCAACAAATCTAAATTCTTCGTAATTGGTGACTTCAATGCCAAACACCGTTCATGGAATAATGCTCAAAGCAATTCCAATGGTAAAATTTTATTTGAAGATTGTTCTGCGGGATATTATACTATTCAATATCCCAATGGACCAACTTGTTTTTCTTCCAGTCGAAATCCTTCTACAATTGATTTAGTTTTAACGGATTCAAGTCAGCTGTGTGGCCAATTGGTAACTCATGCTGACTTTGACTCTGATCACCTTCCTGTGACATTTGAAATCTCACAAGAAGCCATTTATAATCTAATCAGCTCTACTTTTAATTATCATAGAGCTGATTGGGATTTATATAAAACGTATATCGATAGGAATTTTGATGTTGATATTCCTCTCGATACCAAAAGTGATATTGATAATGCTCTCGTATCTTTGACAAATTTAATTGTCGAAGCCAGAGGCATTGCAATTCCTAAATGTGAAATTAAATTCAACTCCATTATTATTGACGACGATCTTCAGCTACTGATCCGTCTTAAAAATGTGAGGCGAAGGCAATACCAAAGAACTCGCGATCCTACTTTAAAAGTTATTTGGCGAGATTTGCAAAATGAAATTAAAAACGTTTCGCTATTCTGATAAATACCAACTTTGAGAATAATGTCTCGAAGTTGGATCCCAGTTCGAAACCCTTTTGGAAATTAACGAAAATTCTTAAAAAACCTCAAAAGCCAATTCCAGCGCTTAAAGAGGGAAATAAAATTTTATTAACAAATGGCGAAAAGGCTCAAAAACTTGCTCAGCAGTTCGAGAGTGCCCATAATTTTAGTCTAGGTCTCACTAGTCCAATTGAGGATCAAGTTACACGAAGTTTCGAAGACATTCTCAACCAAGATAATGTTTGGACCCTTCGTTGGGAACTAATTTGGATGAAGTGAGATCTATTACTAGAAAATTTAAAAATATGAAAGCCCCGGGTGATGATGGTATTTTCTACATACTTATCAAAAAACTTCCTGAGAGCTCTTTATCCTTTTGGTTAATTTATTTAACAAATGTTTTCAATTGGCATACTTCCCAGATAAATGGAAAAACGCCAAAGTTGTTCCAATTTTGAAGCCGGACAAAAATCCAGCTGAGGCTTCTAGTTATCGCCCAATCAGTTTGCTTTCTTCAATAAGCAAACTGTTTGAAAAGATTATTTTAAATAGAATGATGGTTCATATTAATGACAATTCTATTTTTTTGCTGATGAGCAATTTGGTTTTCCATGGGCCTTCAACCACTCATCAGTTATTAAAAGTTACGAATTTAATTAGGCTCAACAAATCTGAAGGTATTCGAGTGGAGTTGTTCTTCTTGATATAGAAAGCATTTGATAGTGTTTGGCATGAAGGTTTGATTGTAAAATTGATGAATTTTAATTTTCCTCTGTACATTATTAAACTGATCCAAAATTATTTATCAGATCGCTCACTGCAGGTAAACTATCAGAATTCTAAATCTGATAGATTACCTGTTAGAGCTAGTGTTCCCCAAGGCAGCATACTGGGGCCCATATTGTATAACATTTTACTTCTGACTTACCTGATTTACCACCAGGGTGTCAAAATCTTTGTTTGCAGATGACACAGGTCTCTCAGCCAAAGGGCGAAGCCTTCGTGTCATTGTAGTAGATTGCAAAAAGTTTGGATATTTTCTCCACTTACTTGCAAAATGGAAAATTTCCTGAATGCTTCCAAAACTCAGCTTATAATTTTCCCACATAAGCCGAGAGCTTCTTATTTGAAACCTTCTAGCAGACATATTGTCACTATGAATGGGGTTCCAATTAATTGGTCTAGTGAAGCTAAATATTTAGGACTTCTGCTAGATCAAAATTAACTTTTAAAAATCAACAAATATATTAAGTGGCCACTTATAAACAGAAAATCAAAACTTTGTCTTAAGAACAAATTTTTGATTTACAAACAAATTTTAGACCAGCCATGTTGTATGCTGTGCCAATATGGACTAGTTGCTGCAATACCAGAAAGAAGGCACTTCAGAGGATTCAAAATAAAATTTTGAAAATGATTCTGAAGTTACCTCCGTGGTATAGTACCAATGAACTTCATAGAATTTCTAATATTGAGACATTGCAACAAATGTCCAACAAAATAATTTCCAATTTTAGACAAAAATCGTTGCAATCTTCTATTGCAACGATTAGCTCCTTGTACCCTTAGTATAAATTAGGTTAAGTTTAGTTTAAGTAGAAAACATTGTAATTCTTACATGGTTTAATTCAACCAGAGGAAATATCGTAACTGCCAGAGGCAATTGAAATGTATTAATAATATCTAAAAGCGTAACATAGCAAATAAGGATGATAGTGTTAAGAAAACACGGAACACCTAGTCTAAGAGATAAATGCATGTATTAGATAATTAGCAAATAAAATTAGTTAAAAAAAAAAAAAAAATAAAAAATAAAAAAAAAAAAAAAAAAGCTGCTTCGGGGTGGTTTTTTTTTGTACCTTGAAGCTCTTCAGAAAAATAACTTTTCTGGTGACTTCCCTTGAAGAGAAGATAAGAAAAAGAAATAAGGATCTAGTGCGTTTGTCCTAATGGGACGATCAGACACGCGTTCAATCCAAGCTAGTCTGAAAAAATATTAACCTGGGTTTCAAATCATAGAAAACCGAAATAATAAAATGGTGGCGAAGCTGGTGTAGACCAGGTCTCCATAAATATTAATACCTAAAATAATAACGACAAAAGTAACATCTCCACTAGGTGGAAAAATGGATTTTTTCAGGCAGAACGTGAAAAGCAAATCTAGCAACATTTTTCAAATACGCTTAACTGTATTTGACCTAGAAATTTGAAACGGCTAATATATACTATAATATACTTAAGTATATCTTCTTTCTTCTATCTTTTTTCTATATAAAAATCAATCTATGTATGTATGTTGGCTAACTACTTCTGAACCACTTGGCCGAATTCAACCAAATTTGGTACACACGTTCTCTATCCTCAGGGGAAGTTGACAAAGGGGGTGGGAGGGTCATTTAGAAAGGGGAGGGTTTTGTTTAGAAAACGAACAATTATGTGTAACTTGCATCTCCTAGGACCGATTTCAATCAAATTTTGTACACATATTCAATATAAGGAGACAACCATATGAGAGTGTAATCTTTGAAAGGGGGGAGGGGTCTGGAGGGAGGGGTCTGGAGGGAGGGGTCTGGAGGGAGGGGTATGGTTCAGAAAACGGGTAATTCAGAGTAAATTCTGAACCCCTGCACCGATTTCAACCAAATTTGATACAAACATTCTCTACCCTAAACAAAAGATAACAAAGCGGGTGGGGCGGTCATTGTAAAAAAAGGGAGGGTATGGGGGGAGGGGTTGTCTTTATAAAACGAGCAATTCAGTGTAACTCCCAACCCCCAGTACCCATATCAACCAAATTTTGTACACATATTCACTAAGAGTAGTCGATCATATGGAAGTGTAATTTGGGAAAGAGGTAGGGGCTGGGGGGAGGGGTATTGTTCAGAAAACAAGCAATTCAGTGTATCTTTTGAACCCCTGGACCGATTTCATCCAAATTTGGTACACACATTCTCTATCCTAAGGAGAAAATAACAAAGGGTGGTATGATCATTGGGAAAAAGGGAGGGTAAGGGGGAAGGGTTGTATTTAGAAAAAGAGCAATTCAGTGTAACACCTAACTCCCAGGACCGATTTCAACCAAAATTGGTGTACACATTTTCTATCCCAAGGAGAAGATAACAAAGGAGGTGGGAGGGTCATTGGGGAAAAAGGGAAGTTATGGGGAAGGGGTTGTCTTTAAAAAAATGAGCAATTCAGTGTAACTCCCAGGATAAATTACAACCAGATTTGGTACACTTATTCTCTATTTTTGGAAGATGTTTATTGAAAAGGTAGAAGGGCCAAACAAATATATAAAAATAGATTGATACAAAGGAACAATTCTATGAGCGGTAGATCTACCTCTGTGGGTTTTGTGCTACAGCATTGGACATTTTAATTGAATAATTTACTTTTCAGTCCCTAGCAAAGCCGAATACATATAGCTATTAGCTATCTATATATCTCGGATACTTATTCAACGTATGTGACGTATGTGATTTTGTAAACAAAAATTTAAACGTTGATTTCTGCAATCTGATAGCACTCCACGCAAACCATCGCCACATACAGGTAGGGGAGGTTTCGGCTACATGTTCGTTGTGTTGGTTTGCGTAGGAGTGCCATCATATTTGACAAATCGACGTATGCATCTTTGTTTACAAAATCACATACGTCACTTTTGAATAAGTACCCGAGATATATAAAACTCAATGTTTGTATGTTTGTGTGTATGCTCCAGCCTAACTTCTGAACCCATTATTGTATTGTTTAGTTATCGATCAATTTAACCATTTATCGAAATTATGGTTGCCCAGTGACAAGCAATGATTAATGTGTTTCCTTCTGGATGGTGAATGTGATCCCTTCTTTAAAAATAGACGTTTGCCCGGAATAAGGCATCGGTGGATGTTTTTCCTTCTTTAGAAATAAACGTTTGCCCGGAATATGGCGATTATGGGTTTGCTCCCTTCTTCAAAACCAGTCAATGTTTTCAAATGAAATCTGCCTTCTTCTGATCAAATGATGAAGTATCGATAAGAAAACGCAATTATCCTGTTGACCAATTGGTTTATTCATTTTCCGATTGTGAAAAAAAAACTGCGAATCAAACTGGCAATTCCGAGCAAGGCCGGGTACATAAGGCTAGTATACTATATTAATACTATCGCAAGCATCACCCAAATTCCCGTATTAAAATAAAATTAAAACTAAAAGTAACAGTTCAATAACTTTTAAATAACCCTACAACAAGATTATATTTGACAGACATCGATTAGTTTTTGATAGATACAGGGGTTAGACAAAAAGGTTGAGATAGGCAAAATTTTGCCGAAGTTCAAGTCAGCATAACTTTGCGCAGAATGATCCGATTTTGATAAAATTGGGACCATCGGACGCAAAAACTCTTCTAGTATACTATCCCCATGCAAAACCGGAGGTTGGTTCTTGGCTACCAGAGATGTTCCAGGTTTTCCGAGGGTACGTTCAAGATGCATTTTTTCCACTGCTTGTCATTTTATGTGACGTTTACCTTCATCATATTTTATGCTTTGTCCAAAGACTAGAACGAATATGCCGACCAGTGGTGGCTGTAGATCGGGAATCCATCAAAACTACGCAGAGATATGGTCATTTCCGTAAAAACGGTCCCGGGAACATGATGAAATGATAACTGATCCGAATAATGCAAATATGCGTATCTTACTTCATGGCTTTGCAAGACGATGATTACAGAAACATTTCCAAAATGATAGTGTCCACTACCACCCTTATAGCAGGTTCCAAGGGCCTTCCAGAAGGAGCCGGTTTTGGCACCATCTGGAACCATGCATATATAGGTGTCAAAATTCATGTTTTCCCAAGACGAAGAATATATAATACATTTTGAGGACTGTAAAACTCCCTGGCCAATTTGTAACAGGTTCCGGATGTTCTGCGCAAACAGTGGACTGCAGGCTTTACCTAAAGATAATGCGTGTCGAATCAAACTCTAAGCCGTCACGAAATTGTGTAGCCCTTAATGGCCGGAACGAAATTATATGACCGCGACTCCCCGTGGATGCGTATGCACGCCCCCGAGATTTGACAGGCCATGATTTGATGTTCGCCAATTGAAATGCTGAGGAGTGAAGAAGTGCTATTAACACACGAGAAAGGCATTTTACTCAAACCCTACATTCCCCTTCTTCTCGGATTAAAAATGCATAGGATGCAATGATTATTTTTCTCCTGGGTTATTTAAATGACACGAAGGTGAACATCTTTTGCATTTGAGAAACCGACCTACTAGAAGATTATCCTTTGGAGCATTAAACATCAGAATATCTGCACTCTAAGTCACATGGGTATCAAGATATAGACATCAGAACCAAGCACTATTTAGATTTTGAAAAACCAATGCATTGTTCAACTGCCAATATTTTCGGCTACAGTAACTCTTATACAACTCTTCAAAAAGTTTCTGAAAGCTTGTTTCATGGACTATCGATGCGGAAAATAGGTAGTAAAACA
Source organism: Armigeres subalbatus (assembly GCF_024139115.2). Classification (NCBI taxonomy): domain Eukaryota; kingdom Metazoa; phylum Arthropoda; class Insecta; order Diptera; family Culicidae; genus Armigeres; species Armigeres subalbatus. Next base: position 303,105,296 of record NC_085140.1, on the reverse strand, counting down.
TCCTAAAATGGCCCGATTGAAAAATACAAATTATTTCAGTCTAGGGACTACCACTACGACTTCCTTTGGACTTCCCAGAATGCATTTAAATCAAACCTAGCTGCTTATGGCTCCAAATCTCGTATTCCGATCACTTTTCCGAACAAGTCAATGATTTTGAAGCACTAAATATGGGTATTTTTTATAATATACGACAGACTACGATGGGCAGGATACCTATTTCATACATCTGTTAAAAGAGCATTAAAAACAGCCTAAATAGAGAAAATAGATAACTTGGAAGATGCCGTAGGCTTCATGATAGGCTGTTTACAAGATGGCTTATGCAACTTTACATTGGTGGGCTTAGTGCCTAATTTGGCCAACCCTGAAAAATACATAGTTTTCCAAAATAATCGATCAGTTGAAAGCAGCTTTGAAGCATGAGGGATATATCTCTTGTTGGAATTAATAAAACCCTTGCATTCATTTCATTTATTTAGTTAACATCTAAACAGATAACACTGAATCAACAATTTGACGCCACAATGCACGGTTCGAGGCCGCATCTCTCCATCCTCGGATACGCCCCACGCTCGCCAAGTCGTTCTGCACCTGGTCTGCCCATCTCGCTCGCTGCGCTCCACGCCGTCTCGTACCTGCCGGATCGGAAGCGAACACCATCTTTGCAGGGTTGCTGCCCGGCATTCTTGCAACATGTCCTGCCCATCGTACCCTTCCGGCTTTAGCTACCTTCTGGATACTGGGTTCGCGTAGAGTTGGGCGAGCTCATGGTTCATTCTTCGCCGCCACACACCGTCTTCTTGCACACCGCCAAAGATGGTCCTAAGCACCCGTCTCTCGAATACTCCGAGTGCTTGCAAGTCCTCCTCGAGCATTGTCCATGTTTCATGTCCGTAGAGGACAACCGGTCTTATAAGCGTCTTGTATATGACACATTTGGTGCGGTGGCGAATCTTTTTCGACCGCAGTTTCTTCTGGAGCCCGTAGTAGGCCCGACTTCCACTGATGATGCGCCTTCGTATTTCACGACTAACGTTGCTTTGGAGCATTAAACAGCTTATGCTTTGGAGCCGTTAGCAAGGATCCGAGGTAGACGAATTCCTCGACCACCTCGAAGGTATCCCCGTCTATCGTAACACTGCTTCCCAGGCGGGCCCTGTCGCGCTCGGTTCCGCCCACAAGCATGTACTTTGTCTTTGACGCATTCACCACCAGTCCAACTTTTGTTGCTTCACGTTTCAGGCGGGTGTACAGTTCTGCCACCTTTGCAAATGTTCGGCCGACAATGTCCATGTCATCCGCGAAGCAAATAAATTGACTGGATCTGTTGAAAATCGTACCCCGGCTGTTACACCTGGCTCGAACAGACACGAAAGTCCATCACCTTGTCTTAGCCCCCGGCGCGATTCGAGCGAACTGGAGTGTTCCGAAATCTTCACACAGTTTTGCACACCATCCACCGTTGCTTTGATCAGTCTGGTAAGCTTCCCAGGGAAGCTGTTCTCGTCCATTATTTTCCATAGCTCTACGCGGTCTATACTGTCGTATGCCGCCTTGAAATCAACGAACAGATGGTGCGTTGGGACCTGGTATTCACGGCATTTTTGAAGGATTTGCCGTACAGTAAAGATCTGGTCCGTTGTCGAGCGGCCGTCAACGAAGCCGGCTTGATAACTTCCCACAAACTCGTTCACGAATGGTGACAGACGACGGAAGATGATCTGGGATATCACTTTGTAGGCGGCATTAAGGATGGTGATCGCTCGAAAGTTGTCACACTCCAGTTTGTCGCCTTTCTTGTAGATGGGGCATATAACCCCTTCCTTCCACTCCTCCGGTAGTTGTTCGGTTTTCCAGATTCTGACTATCAGTTTGTGCAGGCAAGTGGCCAGCTTTTCCGGGCCCATCTTGATGAGCTCAGCTCCGATACCATCCTTACCAGCGGCTTTGTTGGTCTTTAGCTGTTGAATGGCATCCTTAACTTCCCTCAAGGTGGGGGCTGGTTGGCTTCCATCGTCCGCTGAACTGACGTAGTCATCTCCTCCGCTGCCTTGACTTTCACTGCGTGTACTCTCAGCGCCATTCAGATGTTCCTCGTAGTGCTGCTTCCACCTTTCGATCACCACACGTTCGTCCGTTAAGATGCTCCCATCCTTATCCCGGCACATTTCGGCTCGCGGCACGAAGCCTTTGCGGGATGCATTGAGCTTCTGATAGAATTTGCGTGTATCTTGAGAACGGCACAGCTGTTCCATCTCCTCGCACTCCGCTTCTTCCAGGCGGCGTTTCTTCTCCTGAAAAAGGCGGGTCTGCTGTCTCCGCTTCCGTCTATAACGTTCCACGTTCTGCCGGGTACCTTGCTGCAGCGCGACCGCCCGCGCTGCGTCCTTCTCCTCCAGAATCTGTCTGCACTCTTCGTCGAACCAATCGTTCCGTCGACTTCGACCTATATACCCGACGTTGTTCTCCGCTGCGTCGTTAATGGCTGCTTTAACTGTACTCCAGCAGTCCTCAAGAGGGGCCCCATCGAGCTCACCCTCTTCCGGCAACGCTGCCTCGAGATGCTGCGCGTATGCAGTGGCGACATCAGGTTGCTTCAGTCGCTCTAGGTCGTACCGCGGCGGTCGTCGGTACCGAACATTGTTGATGACGGATAGTTTTGGGCGCAGTTTAACCATCACCAGATAGTGGTCAGAGTCGATGTTAGCGCCACGATATGTCCTGACGTCGATAATGTCGGAGAAGTGCCGTCCATCAATCAGAACGTGGTCGATTTGTGATTCTGTCTGCAGTGGTGATCTCCAGGTGTACCGATACGGGAGGCTGTGTTGGAAGTAGGTGCTGCGAATGGCCATATTCTTGGAGGCGGCGAAATAAAACCCTTGCAAATTGCTTTATTTTTGGAGTTATTCGCAAAATTGGCCAAATTAGGAACATGGCCAAAACCGGTACAGTTCCCCTATACTTGTGAACCTTGAAACCTTTATCACATGGAGCTCATGTAGCTTTTGGATAAATATATTGTACTCCCTTCACTTGTTTTAAGGGTTAAGAGTCTAAAGCAATTTAAAAAATCTATCGAAAACAATCAGTTACGCTTGTAGATGCAAAGGCCTGTATTCTATGAAGTCCTTGGGCGACTTAGAACATCTGTACAACACAGATCAATACACCATTTTCGAGTTTGAATACTATAGGGCTGTGCCATAATGAAATTCACATCAATAGACTGCTGCAACATGTACATTACGTTCGTAGATAAAAGAGATGTATATAATGGAGATCAAAGGGTTATGTTCCAGGGAGTTTGGAGACCTTAGAAGTAATAATGACCTACAAAGCATGTATTTCACAAATTTCTACCATTAATCTTCGAAACAAATGTAAAATATTGCAGTAATGTCGTGAAAATATTTTCGGTCACCTACTTGTATGGAGCCACCCCATAGTGCAATGGTGGGCGAAAGACTGATTTGATTCATACTTTCGTCCCTATTCTGTCCCACAAATCTATACAAGCTTTTAGATTAGGATCTAAGTAATGAATGGATGATAAGAGAACAACAAATTTTACGAAGTCAATGGCCTTCTTTGCTATGCGACATTTTAGCAAATACAATGAAGTCTAATACATTTCAAATCCAATTTAAATCCAATACAAATAAAATTAAACATTGATTATATTTTGGAAAATACAAATATGGGATATAAAGCAATTTATTATTTTCTAATATTAATTTATAAAAAAAATCATTGCATATGGGATTCTACTAGGTGAGTCGAATACACCCAGTTGTTTTTTTACACGGGTGGGTTTCAGTTAACTACGACCTTTAGCGTTAATGAAACTATGAGTTAACCGCATGAAAAAAATCACAAAAAATCAAAGAACATTCAGGTGGTGTTTAAAAAGCTGTGAAAATCAGGTTAACCGGGAAATTAAAGAATACCAATCGTGTAGAAAATATTGGGTATATCCAAAAAGTTTGGGAACTACCGAACAGTTTTGCAGCATAGATTATTTCTCCATATCTCCCAGATTTCGTTAGGTGAAATGACGGCTTTGGCAGGTTTTGTTCTATTATTGTAAGGGGGTTTTCTTTAACTAATTGTGCTCAAATTTGGCCTAAACATTCTTTGCATATTAAAGAATATTGTGGCCAAATTTCATAAAATTTGGTCAACAAAATCCCCCTGACAATAATAGAACAAAACCTGCCAAAGCCGTAATTTCCCCTAAATCTAGCTCAACTGGTAGTCTCATGCAGCGCGTGGCAAGAAAAACCTACATGGGTTTAGTGCCAAAACGCGCCGGTACCAAATATACCTACTCTATTATCAATGTAGTCCACTCTGGCTGATTTGAAGAGAATACGCAGTAGCGCCACGGTGCACCGTGACACCGCGGTGTCACAATGTAGGGAAGAGACATACGAGGGGTATTTACACGTATAACTCAATTTGCAGTGTAACATGTCGAAATAATATGTTAGATATCATCCCATGACACTTTGATGTGTTGATTGAATGTATTTAAACTATGAGTTACATTCACTTGAAATGTTGTTAGAATGCCAATAATAACATATTCATAATCAACAGATGAAACAGGTAAACATCCCCTACCTGTTAATAAGAAATATGTGGTTGGATGAGTAAATGCTCCAACGATGCACTTAGAATAAATTATCTTAAAAAGCACAATAACATTGCTGACTAATCACGATCAATGTATTTAACATTACTACATTGCGGTTTAGTTGACTGATTCAAAACTGAGTCAGCAATGTTGTTCGGTCCCTTACATAATAAAGGAACCCTCCATAGCCGTGCAATAAGATGCGCGACTACAAAGCAAGACCATGCTTAGGGTGGCTGGGTTCGATTCTCGGTGCCGGTCTAGGCAATTTTCGGTTTGGAAATTATCTCGACTTCCCTGGGAATAAAAGTATCAACCTCGCAGTTAATAACTGTGGAAGTGCCAAATGAACACTATGCTGTGTGGTTACAATGTCCCAGTGGGGGATGTAATGCCAATGAAGAAGAAGCATAATAAAGGGATAGCTCAGACCGCATTGTGCTTTCGTGCTGTACGGTTCTATTTTTTCTCTGCTGAAGGAAGTTTTTAATACTACCCGAAGCTATTTTAATTTCCACAATGCTTCTCAGCGCTATTTGTATCTACTGATCCCGTTACGATCTTTGCTTGGACCCGAGTCTTCGTTTTACGTTGAACCCGTTTGCGGAACTAGAATTCCGACAAGCGGTGGTAATCCTGCAAAGACACCGTTCTGGGAAAAAACCTCTTAGAAGGTCACGTCTCCACACTCAGCAATGAGAATTAATAAAAACAAGAGGAAGGGGGAGTCTTCGATTTCTCCACTTCCTTCTAAGAAACAAGGTTTCCAGATCGTCCTGTTAATGCGCTTAAAACAGAAGGAAGCTGGAGACTTCAGATATTCCTTCTAACTCTAACAGTGGAAATAACTCTTCTCCTATCGAACTGAGCAATCAGTTTGAATTGATTAATGACGAAATTGAGCAAATCGAATCTACCCCTAGCCCAAGTGATTCAATCCATGCGAAGAAGCAAAGGATTCCGCCAATTGTGGTACCTGTTGAAGAGTTTTCTGGCTTTCGGAATGAGATTCTGAGTAACCTTCAGTCTGTCCGCCTCTAAAGGAAAAGCTCGAAGCTTACATGCGACCCCCTGCTCTAGTGGTACCAAACCAAAGGTATCTAAACAGGGCAAAGGGGGTGCAAAAAGCGACAGTTTGACCACAGAGGCGAAACTGGCGGGCCAGGTTGCTACAGGGAAGAGAGAAAACCCAGACTGTAATACCAAACGACATCCTGATGATCCGCAACATCCAAAGCCGGACAGTCGTCGTCCGGAAAAAGCAGGAACCCGGAAATGGCGACTAAAGTTCTGCAAGTGAACCTCCACCATGCTGAGAGCGCCACGGGTGTGCTCTGTCGGAGGTTCACCAAAGAGAATTTAACCGTGGCCCTCATTCAAGAGCCATGGGTCAATAAATCCAGAATACAAGGTATTCCACAACACTCATGTAAGTTGGTATATGATGACAGCCAGCTTTCTCCTAGAGCGGCTATTTTATTACATAACAACTGTAAATACTTTCCAATTTCAGAATTCAAAAAGGGACATCGTAGCGGTCAGGATGGAGGTACCTTCCGCCAGAGGGAGTAGAGAGATCTTGGTGGTCTCGGCATACTTCCCAGGTGACGTGGACGAAATCCCTCCTCCAGAAATAGCTGCGCTCGTAACCTACAGCCACCGACACAACATCCCCTTCGTCATAGGGTGCGACGCAAATGCACATCACACCGTATGGGGAAGTACCAATATAAACACCAGAGGTGAGTACCTGTTACAGTTTCTCTCTTCCAAGAACATTGACATTTGTAATGTTGGTGACAAGCCCACGTTTGAAAACTCCATTCGTCAGGAAGTTTTGGACTTGACTCTATGTAGTCGGTCTATCTCTGATAAAATAAAAACTGGCATGTTTCTGAAGAAATATCAATGTCAGACCATAAACACATCATCTTCGAATGGGAAGGGGTCTAACGATGGAAAAAACGTTTAAAGATCCTAAGAAAACTGATTGGGAATCCTACTCAGCTATCCTACGATCCGAAGAGTACATCATAGAAAGTCACATCAAGTCCATAACACAATTGGAAGATGCGTCCAAATCCATTAAAAACAAAATCCTTAACGCCTACCAAGAGAGCTGTCCAACTAAATCAACTAGTTCGAGTAGAGACGTTCCATGGTGGAATAAAACTCTTGAGAAGCTTAGGAAAACTGCGCGTAGGGAGTTCAATCGTGCTAAGCGAACCGGCGATTGGAGCCTATACAGAAAGGCCCTGACGAACTACAACAAAGAAATAAGGTCAGCCAAACGGAAATCGTGGATTCTAATGTGTGAAAGCATAGAGAATACACCCGTAGTGGCCAGACTCCAAAAACTCTTTCAAAGACCACTCCAATGGTGTGGGTAGCCTCCGAAAGACGGATGGTTCGCTCACTGTAGAGCCTAGCGATACACTGAGCGAATTGTTAAAGATCCACGTCCCTGATTCAATCCCTGAGTCGAGCATCGGCTACCAATGCACTGGAATTGCTGTCTCAGATCCACAAGAGATCCAAGCATGGGTTTCTGGATCTAAAGAAAACGCAATAAAGGTTGCAAAGGAAGCTTTCACACGGGCCAGGGGTTGAGAGGGCTGTGAGATCTTTCGAGCCATTTAAGTCTCCTGGCATGGATGGAATATTTCCAGCGTTGATCCAAAAGAGGAGAAAACACTGGTTCCACCCTTGGTTGAGATTTTAAGGCGAGTCTGATTTTGGGGCACATACCTAACGATTGGCGTCAAATCCGGGCTGTCTTCATTCCGAAGGCAGGCAAGAGAGATAAAACCAACCCCAAAGCATTCAGGCCGATAAGTTTATCCTCTGTAATGCTCAAAATTATGGAAAAGGTACTATGCGAGTACATAAATCACAAATTTATGAAAGCAATGCCTTTGTCAAAAAACCAATTCGCTTATCTAAGTGGAAAATCTACGATCTCGGCACTACATACGGTAGTTCAAAAATCGAAAAAACACTTAATGCAAAAGAAATTGCTCTTGTAGCATTTCTTGATATTGAGGGCGCATTCGATAACGCTTCTTATTCGTCTATAGGGTCAGCAATGTTGAGGAGAAAATTCGACCCATGCATTGTTACCTGGGTACATGCTATGCTAGCTAATCGGAAAATCTCCTCTGAGCTTAGCGGTTCATACATCACTGTTAAAGCAACAAGGGGTCTCCGCAAGGCGGAGTGCTTTCTCCTTTGTTGTGGTCACTGGTGGTGGATGAGCTTCTAGACAGCTTAGAGAGAAGAGGCTTCGAAGTGGTTGGATATGCTGATGACGTTGTCATTATTGTACGAGGCAAATTCGAAAGTGTTATCGTGGAAAGAATGCAATCTGCCCTAAATCACACTTTTTCCTGGTGTCAAAAGTATCAACTAGGCATAAATCCTACAAAAACTTTCATTATCCCTTTCACCAAACGGAGAAAGGTACAACTGAAACCCCTTTTCTTGAATCAAACACAATTAGTTTATTCAAGTGAAGTAAAATATCTAGGTGTCATACTCGACGCAAAGCTTAATTGGAACTCTCATCTCCAATCAGTTGTGCAGAAAGGTCTCAATACACTTTGGGTTTGTTCAAAAAACCCTTGGTAAAAGATGGGGCCTAAAACCAAGTATGATCATGTGGATATATAAAACCATTGTCCGTCCCAGGACAACTTACGCTTCCCTTGTCTGGTGGCCTAAAACTAATGAGGCTGCTGCAAGGGCTAAGCTCAACAAAATCCAACGCACCGCTTGCATAGCCATCACTGGTGCAGTTCGTAGTACACCCACTTTGGCCCTAGACGCAATGCTTCACCTGCCCCGGTTAGATCAATTCATAAAGCTGGAAGCGGAAAAAGTGCTCTAAGGTTAAAGAGAACAAAAACACTGCTGTCGGGAGACCTTACGGGTCACCTCAGCATATTAAATGAATTTGTCATAAATCCCGCAATAGGAATTTGTAGTGACTGGATGGAAACGGTAGTCAATTATGACTTACCTTACGATGTGTTCATTCCTTCCCGCCAGGAGTGGGAAGGAAGTGGACCAACGTTCAACAGGCTCTATAAATTTCTTCACAGATAGTTCGAAAATGAATAATCTGACAGGATCCGGAATCTATGGCCCTACAAAAAAAATTTCTGTCCACTTAGGACAGTGGCCCACAGTATTTCAGGCGGAAATATATGCAATATTAGAATGCGTGTTATTATGCCTGAGGAGAAAGTATAGATTTGCAAAAATATGTATTTTCTCTGACAGCCAAGTGGCACTTAAGTCGCTTAATAACTACACTTGTAACTCAAAGCTAGTGTGGGAATGCATTCTGGCTTTGAAAAACTTATCCATACGCAATCGAGTCTACCTATATTGGATCCCAGGACATACGGGTCTAGAGGGAAACGAGATTGCTGATGAGCTAGCCAGGAATGGATCTAATGAAAGGTTCATTGGCCCTGAGCCCTTCTGCGGGATCTCAGACTGCTCTGTAAAAATGGAACTGAACAAATATATGGTCAGTCAAATCACATCAAACTGGAATGCACTTCCCCATACGAGCCAATCCAAAAGGCTCGTAACGATTAACAAGAAAACCCAACAACTATTAGGTCTCAACAAAGGGATCTCAACATCTACACCGGTCTAATAACTGGACACTGCCCCTGCAGATACCATCTACAAAGATCGGAGCAATCAAACCTCAAATTGCCGCTTCTGTGACGAGGAGAGAGAAACATCAGAACACATCCTGTGCTATTGCAGTGCACTCACCCAACGTAGGTTCAAAGTTCTCAGCAAGCCCTTTTTAGGGCCTGCTGACATATGGATCTTATCCCCCAAGGACGTGGTTGGCTTCATAAAGCTAGTCTCGCCAGAATGGGGGAGTCACATACTGTAACTCAGGATCTCTATTCATCAATAATAGATGGTCTTGAGTTCAGTCGATACCAAGGTATCTCAGTGACAAACATGTTACTGAGATAACTTGCGTATTTCACAGTAAAAGGGTATATCACAATAGTCCTAAAATCTGGACGCAGTGATCTTCACCCGACAAACGAGGAACCTTCAGGGGATCAAGGTTTCAATTCAGATTTCCAGGAAGGGTGACTGCCGAGTTTTTTCCGGGATCCTTTGACGATCGCAAACGTCTTCTTCAGTATTTAACTGAGAAGCGGCATAAATTCTTCACGTAGGACGAAAAAACTGAACGATTGTTCAAAGTCGTCTTGAAAGGTCTCCCCAGTAACGATAAATCACTGGATAAGATAAAAATTTAAATTTCTCAATTACTTGGGTTTCCACCAGTTCAAGTAATTAAGATGAAAAAGAAATCTTGCTCTGGTACTTTCCAAAGGGATATTTCTTAAGAATTTCATTTAGTTCACTTTAACAAAAGTGAACTAAATAATATGAAATGTTGGAAAGGCCTGTATTAAATCCCACGTCCGTGCTACATGGGAACATTTCCGCAGGCCTGAAGGGAATCTTCAAAATTCCACTCAATGCCGTTAGTGCCAAAAGTGGGGTCACGGAACTAAACATTGCCACATAGATGCTAAATGCATGATTTGTGGTGGAACCTCTCACACCAAGGACGCCTGTCCTGTGACAGAAGATTCCAATAAATTTAAATGTGCCAATTATGGGGGCAATCATAAATCCAACTTCTGGGAATGCCCTTCACGAAAAAAAGTTTTGAATTCCCGTGCAAAATTGATGACAAGAAATTTCAATAGGATCCCAGATTCGTCAGGTAAACTTATTACAAACGCTCAAAATCCGCAATCATTTGCCTGTCGAGCAATTCCTTGGTGGATTCGCATTATGCGTTTTTCACAGTGCACTCTGTGTTTCGTCTTTGACGTTCGTCCATTTTTACATCCTCAATTTTTGTGACACCTCTCTCAAGTCCCTAGCTTAATGCGTGTGAGTCTACATAATTGGCTTTCCTATTAATGGTATATCATGTGCATTTGCATTGTGTGACTTATCCAGTATATTTTATACTTCGCACTTCATTGTGTTTTACAAAATGCATTGTTTGTATGTATTATTTATTGTATCCTCCTTCTCCAGAACTGTTCCATTCTCCTTTCCAACTTCACTTCCTCTTCCTTTCACCTTTTCACTTCCTTTTCCGTCAGGTAAATGATGAGAAAGGCCAGTTAAGGCGATGGCACAAATCCCTCAAATTGAGGGGAACGTACCTCCTGAGCCGACGTTCTAATATCTGATACTACTAGGGAAGAAATTAGTTTGATTTCGTCGATTTGAAACATTTGATTGACAATTTCGCAAATTCGGCATTTTTGGACATTTCAGTTTTGTGGTTCGGTTGTGGGCACCCCGGTTAATCATTAAGAAAAGCGAATGTGACACTTTAGAAAAGGCCAAACAAAACTTTCTTGTTGATTCTCATGTAGAAAAAAATTGATTTGTTTATAGTTCAAAGCAGAGATGTCTATCTAGTTTGGTATTCTGCATAAAACATCGTGTTTTGAATTTTGATAGCACATAAATTACAGATGTCAGAATGACAGTAACTGCGTTCTGTCAAAAGATACGTGGGGTTGCCCACAACCGAATTACTTCCCCTACTTTAATGCCCAGGGAAGTCGAGAAAACTTCCAACCCGAAAATTTTCTTGAATCGAACATAGCCACATTCAGTATGGTTTTGTATGCCCAGGGAAGTCGAGAAAACTTCCAACCCGAAAATTTTCTTGAATCGAACATAGCAACATTCAGTATGGCTTTGTAGCCGAGCATTTTACCACACGGCCACTAGAGGCTATGGAGTATATGATGATATTCTATATTATCCCTAGTAACATTTTGGTTTGTTACCGGTCATTGACCTTGAACAATCACCTAAAGGCTGATATGTGTGTTTTTTCCCAATAAAATATTAACCTTAATTAGAAAGCTAGATTTTGTTTACTAACCCTGAAATTCAAGTCGTAATTAGTCTTTAGGAAGGCTCCAATTTCATTAAAATAAAAAATAAAAAAAAACATTTGAATTATATTCGATTTTGCTTTTATATATGAAAAATTGTTAAATTTTGTTTAACACATATGTACTAACCTACTAACTGATTGAATTTGTAAAACTAAGCATGAAGTTTAATTAGACACAACTAAAAAAAACGTAAAACGCGCTTGTGTAGTTTTTTTAGGGGTCATTACAAAAAATAATACTAAACCTATTCTAACTAGTTACTAATTCGGTTGCTGAGTGTACGGGAGCACGGCTAGCATCCCCAACGGATTGGAATGGGAACGTTTACCCATTTCCGGAATCATCGGGAGTCGACGGTCAGGGGAATGCGAGAGAGAACGAAAGAGAGATGAGAGCTAATGGGCAGAAAGGTTGGACGATAACCGATGAACGAGGAGTTGGAGAAGAACCACGAAGCAAGTCAGACGGTTTGGTTTTTAACGCCGCGATTTGATTAAAGGAGACAACGTGTGTCGTGGAAACGGAGTAGTGGTCCTAAGTATTTGGGAAATCGGAATCTAAAGGATTCGTACAGATAGTTCGGAAGAAGTTATATTCCCTCCCGACCCAACAGAAGCCTTCTGGTTGGTCCAGAGAATCGGTGAGCCGTGTTTGCGCCACCAACCAGTGACCCCAGTGTTCCAGAGCCATATACCCACGTGTAAGACACCTGTTCCGCGTGTGTTAGAAGCTAGTGGCATTGCTCCAGGGAAGACAGCAGCAAGTTACCTGAAAGCGTCGTCGGAGCCTTATCCAACCCCCGATGTTTCGGAAGTGAGTGTGCAGATAGTTACCCGAGTCCCCCACGTCATTTCGGGTGGCTATACACGGTCTAGGTGCGGGGAATCGGTCGACAAGGAGGTGGCATCTTGGCGAGGCCCGGCTGGGTTCGCCCCCGCTCGTCAACGACTGCAATACCGATGTGATTTCCCCCTACCGTGAGCACGTACCTCTTCGATCGGTACATTGCCCGAAGATCCAGGTATGTCAATGCTCTCAATCTCGTTCCCCGTCGCATGTTAAAGGGCCCCAACAGTAGCTGATCGGCCGCATCGTTCCCTTTATTCCCCCTCGCCCCCCCCCCCTACCCTTCCTATGCACGTTGAATAAAAACAAAGGTAAAATGAAAATCTCAAATTTCTTATTATTTATCAGACTATGAGCCTTAGGTATGCATGCAAGTCCGTCTCTATGCGATTGTCCTTTGATGTGTCGATGTCCACTTTGCATATCTGGAGTCCTCCAAGTACGTGAAAGCCGGCTCTGAACCAAAGAGTAGCCCTGAGCTAGCCGTTACTTACAGGTTTTATACTGGTTTTATAACACTCTTATAGAGTAAATTATGGTCTTCAAGAGCGTTATAAATCTTAAAACGTTACTTGGGATGCATATTATTTTTATTATTCTATATATTCTATAGAGTGCCAATTACAGAGGAATCACCCATCTGAACTCTACGTGCGAAATTCTGTCGCGTATTCTGTTTATTAGGCTGAGATTGCTCGAGGCTTCATCGGCGAATACCAGGCAGCGCCGATCATCCTTTTGTGAGAGCCAACGGATGATCCTTGATAAATACCGGGAGTTCATCTTGCATACTCACCATCTGTTCATTAATTCCAAAGTAGCATTCAGTGAAAAGAAAAGAGCAGTGGCAGATAATGTACAAACATGGTTTTCTGGCGAAACTGATGAGACTGATAAGTGCAAATCTTGATGACTCGAAATCAAGTATTCGGATTGCATACTAAGTGTAAACCTCGTTTGTTGCCTTGCTTAGATGGGTTGAAGCAGGATGATGCACTTTCGAATTAATTATTCATTGAGGCGAATTACAATGAACTGTTTTGTTTATCTCTACATAAAACAGTTATTCGTGATATGACGCATACCTACTTACTTTTTGATTCACAGTTATGTTGAACAAAACTTACAATACAAAGAAAGAAGGAAATTTGTTTAGTTCGTTCCCATGTTTATTCACTGATGTATTTATAAATATTTTTGAATGAGATACAAACAAATTTAATAAAAGTTGTATATTTTATAATGTTATTTTCATGCGGCGATTCTATTTACAATTGTTGTGAGAGATTTTTTTACGTACCTATGCATTTTGTTTCATTCGACCTTCGAGATAGTTTTTTTTTATTAAATCACCTCCCTTGATTTTTAGAGTCAGAATCCCAGAAGCACTTATATTTTTCATGCCTCTAATTATTACAAGAATAAAATGTTAATCTGTTTTCTCGAGACGAGCCACCTTATTTTTAAATTTTAAACCAGGTTGATTATTTTATTTTACCATTGTAAATCATTGGCGCTATTCTTTGTGATTGCAGGATAAATTAAATGATTAACGAATCGGATTTTATTCTCAAAGAGATTTTTTTAGTAGCCCAGCGAGTTTTCGCACTATACCTTCCTGACCGATTGTTTCTAGTAAACGCATTTATTCACCCACTTCGTTAAGAATCCAACTGATAAAGTGTTCAACTTTTGTGTACACGCCGGGCTCGCTAACGTTCCCGCAGGTTTTGGTCCCGAACGAAACAATCCCGTACTGGATATATTTGGACGTCGTGTTCGATATGTACTGCAGTGGGCCTCCCGAGTCGCCGGCACAGTTGTCCACCTCGTCCACTCCTCCGGCACATATGTGGCTGTCACCTAACCGGACCGCTGCGATGAGGTTTTGTACTTTCGGAGCGCATTCCTGCAGCGGAACGGGTGGTACACGCGCATATCGCAGAACATCGAAGGACTCTTGCTTGTCGGTCAGACCCCAGCCGGAAACTATGAGGAACGATGGAACAACGGCACGCTGTTTGATGTCCCGGTTGGGGAGGCATATCGTTCGAACATCTGTGAATTAAAGGATTGGATTTTGGACTTCGGTCAATTTTAGCATTTGTGAATTTTATTGATACTTTCGATTGTTTACGATAAACTATTAGAAATTTAAATTCTTGTCATTCCCGAAAGCGAAAATTACAGAGCCAACCAATCCCGTTCAAACCTTCCCAACATGGACATCAGAATGATGTAAGTTACTGGCCATTTGGCCCAACGCTATGTTTTCTTTTTGTCTTTCTCGTATACTAAGTATACGTAAAGGCTATATGATCACTCCAAAATCAAACTTTCGATAGAAGGCTCGGAGACCCATAGTGTTATATACCAATCGACTCAGCTCGACGAATTGAGGTGATGTCTGTTTGTGTGTATGTATGTATATGTGTGTGTATGTGTACAAAATTTTGTAGACACACTTTTTGGAACTTAGCATTGGCCGAATTACTCGCAACAAATTCCATTCGACTGAGAATCCTGTCCCATTGTTTGCTATTGGCCAGATTGGACTATGGGATCAGAAGTTATGGCCAAAATACTATTTTCTATGCGCAAAACACGCTAAAAAGCACTCACTCATATTGTTGGTGTTTTGACGTAGGACTTACGCCTTTCTTTACTATACTGGGTGTCATTTAGATTTTTGGAGATCGAGAGCGTTACGCTGGAAAGGAAGATTTTGAACGTCACTAGCGCCTTTATCTTTCGATGGATTTTTATGATTTATATATCAATCGACTCGGACACTCTCCAGCAATTTGCCTATTTCATTGAAACTTAAGGTTATTAACAGTTTATCGTGGAATGGAAATTGGAAATGGAAATTTCAATTCTTGTCGAATCCAGTAAAAAATCCATATGTAACCAATCCCGTGCATTCCTAATACGGACATCAGAATGCGGTATGTCACGGCCTTCGGGTCTATCCGGAGATTTTATTTGTGTATAAAAGAAGCAGTGTCTGTCGTGTGCAAGTCATTACAATTTGGGACAGCAGCGCGTGCTGACGTGCTTTTTGCTCGCGCATTTTTCGTTTCGTTCGTTCGTTCGCTGTGTTTACCTACACAGCGACAGCATGCAGTCACCAGCGGTAGTACTGCCGGTGGGCCTGCGAATATGCATGAAAGAAGTGGGCGCATTTTTTTGTCATTCTGTGCTTGCTGGTGTCGGTTGCGATGGATGTAATCGCCCATCGTATCGCTCGGAGTTCACGGCTAGAGGCCGATGATGGCTGAGGCAGCGAGGGCAGCGGTGGTGGATGAAGAAGAATAAAATTAGAGAGATTTGGTCTGCTTATCCAGGTGATTGGTTTCATAACCCACATAATCCCGGGATGGGTACGAGTCATGACTGACCATATGTTAAGTTGTGCTTGGTACTAAACGACACGTACATTAAAACATAGTTATACTATAACAGTTCTGACTCCCCAGCAAAAAAAATCAACTACAATGATGAAAATAAAAATTTGATTAAAATAATTACTTCCATTTATTTGCAGAAGGCATTAGCAATTAAAGATGCACAATCAGCAATAGTGTTAATATCCATTTTAGATTAGAAAATTTCGCTGTATTACATGTAAATGTTTTAAAAAAGTTCGCAAAGCTTCCACACTGATATTCTTCCCTCCCCCTTCATACGGGATTTTGGCAGAAGGAAGGTCGTGCGATAGATGCCATCACCAATATTGCCCTCCGCTCGCTTTCAAATCGACTTCTATAAAAACATTCTTCATACCTGCCGTATCCTAACGGAACTATCAATTCTATACTTTCGCCTCTAATGCTATCATGAACATGTACGTCCAAGTTTGGAAGATGATATAAGCATTTCCATATCATTAAAAAATAATTTCCAAAAGAATATTTAAATAAACTTTAACTTATTCTTTGTTTTGCATTTTCTGAGAAATTGTATTATTAAACTTGACGTAGACTCGGAGTTTGGAATCCAAACATTAAATAATTTTTCGTTGACGTATTAGCAGTACCTCCTCTATTTTAGTAGGGTTACTGTTACTTGACTTGTTTCTTATTGTAGTGATTTTTTTTAGCAGTAAGCACGCATGTTAGCAAAAAGAATACATACATGGGCATATATAATTTCGGAAGATTTTAATACAATTATTGTATTAAAATAATACAGATTTGTATTATTTTAAAACAATATTTGTATAAAAAGCTTACAGAATTGTATATGCCCAGATTTTATACAATAATTGTCAGATTTGTTTTTTGGGTGTAGATTCAAAAGTTAGAAGTTAAATGTAAATACGTTATGTTTAGTCCTACGTCTACTCGCGGTTATGTTGAAAACATTACCCTTTGCTCGTTTTTTTTGCACGAGAAAGGCACCAACCCCGCTAGGTGGATTCATCAGGGTTTTTTTAATCTTTATTAAGGAGACTTTCAGCCCTAGGCTGGCTCATATCCGAAGGCTATTTTTTCTCTGGGCAGAAACATACCCGTGTTTCGCGCTCGCGCCTGTGATTCTGCTAACGATGGCAACTTTCTACCATCGCCAAACGATTATGATTTGCACTTTGAATAAAATATGTCTTTGCTCAAGATTTGTTTCGCTTCTCTTGTAAAGAATGGGGGTCCTGAAAGGAACCGAATAATTTACAATGACGCGGCTTTCGAATGATTACCAGCAACCACTCAATATATTGGATTTGCAAGTAAACTGTGGCTTGAGGCTGCTTCCACTGATGATTGCCAATCTATGGTACTTCAGACGCCATCGTAGCGAAACAGCCAACCGATAGTCCAATGTGGCTAGCAAATTTTATTTGTTTATTTATTTCGTTAACCAACGTAGACTAGTACATATACAATATACATGTTTTTCTTTATTTTCTTAATGCTATAAATACGGTATTTTGGTGTATAAAAATAAAAATAGATTGGTAAAGTAGTGTTTAATTTTGCGATTTAATGTAATTTTAGATCTGTAAGTTTCGAATTGTGACAAAATGCTGGTTGAATGGTGCTGATGTTCACGATGACGACCACACGAGTTGCTTACCCGCACGCGCGAGCCATTCCGTTTAAGATGTCGCAGAGAGCAATTGCTGCATCGACATCGGCGGAGTTGCTGCAGAAAATTGTATTTTCACCGACGTACAGTTGGAATAAATGGGCCCGTAATGGTACTTATTCAGATGCCGCTATTTCAGAGGTCTGGAAAAGACCCATTCTTATGTAAAAAATCCGAGGAATCGGTTTGAGATATTTTCACTGCAGCTAAAACATTGGAAGAGGCCCATTTTGCCCAATTTTCCCCAAAATACACCATAAAAGCGAATCAATCAACGGAAAATCTTATTTGCCCTTTCCGGAGGGAATATAAGTCAAGTGATGATAGAATATTGGTGAAATGGCTTGCATTGAATTTCGCACATGGCATATCTCAAAATTAGCCTATTTGGTCCAATTCTCCCCTAAACTCATGGACTATGTTAGAAAAGTTGCTGGAAGGTAATTTATCGCGTTTAAAATGATCTTTGCCAGTACAAATCTATTCAAGATATGTAGACAGCATATTCTATTCGTTTCGTAATTGAAGATTTACGAAGAGGTCAATTTGCCCGTTTTTCCTCAAAATACTCCAAAAAATCGAATGAATCAACGAAAGTCTTACTTGGCGCTCCTGGAGAGGGCTCAAGTATTACTCAAGTGTTGATAGATTATTGGTAAAATAGATTGCATTGAGTTTTGTATGTCACATATCTCAAAATTAGCCTATTTTCCCGATTATCTCCTACACTTATGATTTAGTTAAATATGCTGCTGGAAAGTAATTTCTCGCATATTTAACAGCATATTCCATTCGTTTCGTGATTGAAGGTTTACGAAAAGGTACAATTTGCTCGATTTTCCCCAAATATACTTCAAATAGAATTCCTTTGAGGAACTTCCGGAGGAAATTTTTAGAGGAACTACTAGAGGAATTTCTTTGAGGAACATCTGGAAGAACTTCCGCAAGAATTCTTGATGGAAATTCTGGCAAAACTCACTAAGGAATTTCTGGATAAAGTTCAGGGGGAATTTCAGGAGAAACTTCCGGAGAAATTTTTGGAGGAACTTGCGGAGGAATTCCTTTGAGGAACTTCGGAAGGAATTTCTATGGCTAACACTCGGAGTGTTAGTTGGAATTGGAAGGGATTCCGATCGTTTAAGATCATTTTAAAGGAGAGAATATGCTTTCCAGCAACTTTTCTCTAACTAAATCATGAGTTTAGTGGAGAATCAGGTAAAATAGGGTAATTTTGAGTTATGTCACGTACAGAATTCAATGCGATCCATTTCACCAAATATTCTATCAACACTTGATTAATATTTGAGACCTCTCTCTGATTAATTCGACTTTTTGGAGTATTTTGGGGAAAAACGGGCAAAATGTATTCTTTCGTAAATCTTTAATCACGAAACTATTAGAATATGCTGTCTGCACGTATCTTAAATAGATTTGCATTAGTAAATATAATTTTAAATGAGAGAAATTATTTCCCAGCAACTTTTTTTTAACTAAATCGTTCAAAATACGCTAATTTCGAGATATGTCACGTACAAAACTCAATGCAATTCATTACATTTTTGTCGATTAATTCAATGTTTTGGGGTATTTTAGGAAAAAGTGGGCAAAATTGGCCCTTTTCAATGGTTTATTTGCAGTGGAAATATCATCAATCGATCCTACATAAATTTGGAAAAATCATTCGAAACATCCAAAAAAATCTTCTGAAAATTTACGCAAGAACATTCAATTTTTCTTCTACAACCATCATGTTAAAATGATGCAGCTGGAATGCCTATTATGGCCACACCAGGTCCTTAATATGCAACATTGAGCTTGTTTTGGTACGTATAATGATCCCCCATTTGATTTACATGTTTTATTACCACATGTTCCTTGCGCCTATTGTGAACCCCCCTTGGGTGCTAGTAATGGACCGTGTTAGCGTATCCCAGTCCAAAACAATTGCACGGAACGACTATCCTGATATGGGAAGCAACATTTTTCGGTAGAAGTTCGCCGGAGATAGTTGATTCCAGCGTTAAATTTTGGTTTTTATTCAGAAGGTCCATTCTACGCACCGGGTTCATTACAAGCGCTCACTCCCTAATTCGTAGTAAAAATACTAGCAAAAATCCTGAATTGTGTCTTCTTTAGCCTGGTGGCTCAAAGTAACGCCATGCTGAAAGTGGTTTGATTCAATTCACAGTACGGTGTAGGTTTTTTATGATACTTGCTATGCATATGAGCATCATCAAGTTAGTTTTATGATACAAGAATGAAAAAAAATGGTGAATCGGCTTAGAAACCTCGTAATTAATAACTGTGGAAGTGTTTAATGAACACTAAGCTGCAATTCGGCAACTTTTCAAATGAGGATGTAATGCCGATGTAATGCCAACAAAGAAGAACAAGAGAAATTTTGGAAGAGTTTCCCCATTCAGAAACTCTGGGAAATGTATTTTTTTTTCAGAGCTTATGGATAAAGGAAACCCTTAAACTCCTATATAAGGAATTCTTCGAGTGAGTTAGAAATCTGGGAGCAACTCCTCCACAATCCTGGGGTAAGATTTTCACAGAAATTCTTGTAGAACGAACTTTTCCCAAGTTCTGTCGAAATAATTCCCTAGGGTATAAGGGGAAGAGAATTACTAGTAATTGTATAATAAACTAGTAAATATATAATTCATGGGATTAGATATCGTCAGTTGTCAAAGAAAGTTATCTAGAATAGCTGAGCTTATGTGAGCAATTCCCCAGAATCCTCAGAGGAGGGATTCCTCCAAATTCCGGAAGAAGGAATTCCTCCTGATTTCTGAAAGAGGGGTTCCCCAAAATTCGTGCGAAAGGAATTTCCATGAACTTTTGGAGGGTTAATTCCCGAAACATGTCTAAATAAGTACCCCCGATTGTTTCTGTAGAAGAAGTTTTTGAAGGAGGGATTATCTAGAGTTTCTGAAGGAGATATTCTACAAAAATCCTTAAGAAAGAATATCCTACAATAATTGTAGAACGACTGCCCAGAATTTGTGAAAAGAATTTCTCCAGAGTATCTAGAGATTTCCTGAGAATTTGAGCTAAAGAAAAACCTGTGTTAAAAAAGAAGGCTGGACTGAAGTTTTGAAGATTATTTGGTGGAAGAATTTTCCATAATTCCTGCAAGGGTACGTCCACAGATAATTCCTGGAGATGGAAGAATGCAAAATGCTTGGAAAGCAGCTTCTCAGAATTCATGGAGTAGGAATTTCTTAGAATTACTGAGGAAGATTATTCTAAGAATTTGAAAACAGCCGTAGTTTCCTTAAATCCTTGGAGGAAGACATATCCATACATTCTGAAGGGATGAATCCTCAGAACTCATGGGAAGAAATTCGCCAGAATTCTTTGAGAATGAATAACTCTGTATTCTTGTTACATAAGCTTCCCAAAATTTTTTGAGGGGGAATTTTGCAAATTACCTGAGGGAGGATTTTCTCAGAAATAAAGAAGAAGAAAGTCCACAGAATTCTTGATGAAGCAATTTTACAGAATACTTGGAGTGGGTAGAGCAGGCCTACCCAACCTTTTCAAGCCACGGGCCGGTTTTCAAAATGGTCACTTGCTGGCGGGCCAGAAAATATTCGGTACATATTTTTTATACATTTTCAAAATAACCTGTGGGCTTCGTGGCCATGCGGTTAGCGACGTCAATCGTCTAGCCGCATGTGCTGTGGAGTGTGGGTTCGATTCCCGCCCCGGTAAGGAGAAAGCTTTTCGTAAAGCGAAAAGGTTCTACAAGGTGTTTGTGTAAATGTCCTGTCCGTTGTCTCATGCTAGGTGTTAAGTGTCCAGTCTGTGCGACCTCTGGTCGAAGACGGTGGCCCTTTTTAAATAACCAAAGTAAAATACATTTTTTTTCTTCAAAATGGCATTAAGTTTTACAGAAATGGCTAAAATTGTTTGAAAGAAAAACTAAACACGATTTAATTGCGTTTGAACGACCTTTTCATGTGCTTATTTTGTTTTTGTTTTTACGTAACAGGACATGGAATTGTTGGCTTCTTCCCAATACTCGACGCATATTGATTTCACAATCAGTGATCGAATTTTGCGAGCAAACAATTACTTTTTACTGCTTTCATTCTTGATAAACAGTTGTGTACTTCTGGAGAGAGAAAATGTCTTACGAAAGATGTGTCTTTCTGAAATTTGGATTCGAGCACGTTGCTGCATTGGAGGTCAATTATCTCCATTTGAAACATTCCAAGTACATTATTTACATCAGTAAACGGTGTTGAGGAACTGTGTTCTCAAAAATTACCGAAAGAGCTTGAAAATATCTGTTGAAAGGCTTCGACTGTTTTCTACCAGAATCTGAGAAATGTATCAGTTTCCGACAAGCAATTGCGCCAAATTGTTTTAATTATGTTTTAATAGTTTGCATTTTGGATAATAAAAGTTCGACGTCTTGATCCTTGATTTGAAGCCTTATGTTTAAGTCATTGAGGTGTTTGATGACATCTACTGTGAAGGCTCATCCATTCAGGATCAAGCAGCTTGGGCGTTGGTTTTGCTTTATCTTGTAAAAATAATGTGATTTCCTTTCGAAGAGAATAAAATCTCTCAAGCAAGGAACCACGGGTTAGCCTACGAACGTCGCATTAACTCAGAAAATCTCCGTATTCTGCTTCCATTTCTACCAACATAATTTGAAATTAGTGGTGGTTAAGTTTCCTTGCGTAGGTAAAGTTGATTTTGACGTAGGACTTACGTCTTTCTTTACTATACTGGGTGTCATTTAGATTTTTGGAAATCGAGAGCGTTACGCTGAAAGGGAAGATTTCGAACGTTACTAGCGCCTTTATCTTTCGATGGATTTTTAAGATTTATACATCAATCGACTCCGACACTCTCCAGCAATTTTCCAACTTCATTGAAACACAAGATTGTTAACGATAAGCTATTGAAAATTTCAATTTTTGTCAAGGCCAATAAAAATTTCATATATAATCAATCTCGTGCATTCCTAACACGGACATCAGAATGCACTGCCACGTGCCATCGGCAAGATTTTATTTGTGCATAAAAGAAGCAGTGTGCGAGTCATTACAGTTTGTGACAGCAGCGCGTACTGACGTGCTTTATGCTTGCGCATTTTTTCTCGCACCTACACAGCATGCAGTCGCCAGTAGGAGAGCTCCCGGTGGGTCTGCGAGTGTGCGTGAAAGAAGAGGACGCATTTTTTGCCATTCTATGCATGATGATTGTCGGATGCAGTGGTGTCGGTTACGATCAGGGACGGGAACGATTGACATTTCTTTTTATCATTAAATCTGCCCCGAAGTAAAAGAAAAACAAAAACACGGCAGCCGCAGCAACCAAGCAGACGACAGTCACCATATGATTTTTTTTATTTTCTCTCCCCACAATTATTGTTAACGACGTATGACCGGACCGTTTTTGGTGGTAAATGATTATTTCTCTACTCCTTGCTCATTTTAGAGACTAGAACTAATGAATTAGTACCAACGGCTAGCATTCTTTCTAGGCTTTGCGCCACAGGCAATTAAACTCGAATCTGTTCTGTTTGCGCTGCGCACGAACCGAAACAAGAAATCTGCTGACTGCACCGACGGCTCGACTCTCACGCAGCAGCAGGCAGGAACATACAAACAGTTTGCCTCATCGGTAAAAAAATGTCACAATGAGGCGTACATTTTTTTTTGAAAACTGTTTCGGTTTGTGCGGTGCGTGAAATTTGATCGGATAAAATGTAAACATTCGCATAATCACAGTGTTTTACTGTACATTTCCCAACACTGGTTACGATCGATGCAATCGCCCATCGCATCGCTCGGAGCTCACGGCTAGACACCGATGATGGCTGACGCTGCGAGGGCATCGGTGGTGGATGAAGAATGATAAAAATAACCCAGGGAAAGTGATTGGTTTAATAATCCACATCGTTCCGGGATGGGAATGAGTTATGGCATATGACTGATCATATGTTAAGTTGTGGTTGGTACTAAACGACAAGTACATTAAAACAGGGTTATACCATAACAGTTTTGATTCCTTAGCAAAACAAAAAAATCTACTACAATACTGATCAACTGAATACAGAAATTTGATTAAAAATAATTATTTTCATTCATTCGCAGAAGGCATTGACAATTAAATGATACACATTCAGCAATGATGTTGGTATCCATTTTTAATTAGGAAAATTTGCCGTATAACATGTAAATGTTTTAAAATAGTCCGCAAAAAATAATTTCCAGAGAATATTTTTAATAAACATTATTTTATACTTTGGTTCTCATTTTCTGAGAAGTTATATTATTAAACTGGACTCAGAGTTTGGAACTGAAACATTAATAGTAGTTTGTACAACTAGTTGCATAAAGATGATTTTTTCAGCACGAGTTGTACGTTTATCCAACGAGGCTTGCCTTGCATAGCTTAACAAGCCTTGAAACGATAGATGAACTTTAATTTGGCAAATTCAAACTATTTAATTTATTACGCGACGCTATTGGAACTATTTGAACACTTACCTAAGCCCTAAGCTAATTTAGTAAAATGTAGTCATGTACCTCCTTAGCCGTGCGGTAAGACGCACGGCTACAAAGCAAAACCATGCTGGCCTTAGAAACCTCGCGGTTAATAACTATGGAAGTACATAATGAACACTAAGCTGCGAGGCGGCTCTGTCCCAGTATTGGGATGATATCCCAATAAAAAGAAGAAGAAGAAGTCATGTACTACTACTCTGATGTTGGTTTTTCATTATAGCACCCAAATGAGTGCTATAAGGTACACCGGGGCAAGTTGAAATGCGGGGTAAGTTGAAACGGAAGCTGTAATTCAGATAGGAAAAGACCGAATGCTCTGATAATTTTTTTCAACAAACTACGTGCCTAAACGCACCTTCTGACTGCCATTTCCGAAAGATTGCAGCTTTCAAAGGCAATCCCTGCCATTGTTTATTTTTCGCCCTTTGTAAAATCCAAAACAACTATTTCACGTGCCAACGAAACAGGTCTCAAAACATTCAAATACATTCGAAAAACACAAATTTATAAAAATATGCAAACTTCTGAACATAAATTTAATAAATTTCCGCCCATTCCGTCATGAATGCAACCCTTTTACAATCTCCACTAGAATGAAAAGGGGTCATGTTTCAGTTGCAGTTTTCAGATTCTTAATCTACGAGTACTGACTCTCAGAAAAATAAAACATAGAGTATGTAAACATTTCGTTAACTCCTCCTTTAACTTCCCCAGCTGCCTATTTCTCCAACCGGTTTATGAGAGATATGATGGCTGGTTAGTTAATGTGCATTTGTGAAGAAGCCACAATCGAATTAATCAACTGCGCAATATACAAGTGAACCATAATAATAAAGCATCCTGAATAGTAATCCGAGTGGTCACCAGTAGGAGGAAATCAATTTGATAAATTTTCAGCGTAGAGCGTTCTCCAGAATTTGGTCTCTGAAACTACGCTTGTGGCTTTGTTGTACACTGCCCTTATTCGCATTTTCGCCGACTTGAGTAATTTTGCAGTTGAATTTATCAAACTTGTTTTACATGGAGAAATACAAAAAAAATTATAAATTGAAAAAAAAATGGTATCTTTCCAAAAAATTGACATAATATTCTTTATCCGTATTTATTGCTGTGGGACAATTAAATGGACCATAAGTTTATTTTTTTGTGTAAAAGAGTACCTATCAAAATCTGGAATCTGATTTTTATGCGAGTAAATATCAAGACGAGACAACAAAAGTGGGATTTGTTTTCAAATTTCTAGAACATAGTCTACTATTTCAGCAGATTTTCTTAAACAGGAGACAATTTTCAGCTAATTTCTGAAAGAAAATTAAAATCGTCAAAAACTTACATGGGACTCTTATGCAAATCCTGGCAGTTTTATAGTCACCTTTACAACCACGTGCTTCTTGAGTGTCACTGAGTACATACATTTTGTTATTAATACGGCAAAATTAGCTTACGTCTGAATATAACTCAGTGTTTCAACTTGCCCCGATTCGCGGGGCAAGTTGAAACGATGCATGTAAAAAAATAATTTAAATATAAAAAAAAAAATATCAAAAAGTTTGTTAAAGTTGCTTATTTTTTATGTATAATATTTGGCCCGAACTAGTAAACACCGCAAACGGATTCAAAATATACCAAAGGGTGATTTTTTTACAGCACTTCGAATTTCAACTTTGAAAAAACCGTTTCAACTTGCCCCGGTCTACCTTAATGGATTTTTTGCAATTCCTGCTTATAATACCTGGTTTACAGTTGACGTTTGAGTGATAAAACGGCCTACTTTTCCATATCAATGAAATCGGTGCTTTAATGAACATTGTGCAACTCAAATGGGTTGCATAATATCCATTATAGCACTCATTTGGGTGCTATAATGAAGAACCAGCATTAGAACAATAGTTATATGACCAGATGTAGCTCAATTTACTTGGTTGAGTGTTCAAACAGTGTATTCTCTGTGTCACATAATTAATGTAATAATTGAATGGACATGACATCAAATTCTCTAAAAGCAGGTTTATCTATCGGTTTATGGTCTGTCGAGCATACAATGTGGCACGATAACATGGAATATGTTTGTTTTCTGCAGCAGCATGACAATTTGGCAAGATTGATCATGTGGTAAATACAATTGTACCATTTTGGTACTGATTTATCACATGAAAGCCCATTTTTCGTCATTGCAAAAAATAGCGTGTGCAACTCGTTGCAAAACTCGATTTTTCAGCACTCGTAGTATTTATCCAACTCGGCAAGCCTCGTTTGATAAACGTACAACTCGTGCTGAAAAAATCTTCTTTTTGCAACTTGTTGCACAAACTACTATTATGCAACTCATTTGAGTTGCATAATGGTCATTAAAACACCTATTTCGTTGGTATGGAAAAGGAGGCCATTTTATCACTCAAATACTGTAAACCAGGTACTACCATCGGAAATTGCAAAAATAATTTCTAGAAGCTATAAATTCCTCACATTTGCTTGAGTTTATAAGGGTTTAATAGTTAGAAATAAAGCGATTCTAATTATGAATTTAAATGTTGGTTTTATTTCTAGAAGTTTTGACAAAACCTATACCAATCAAACCTCATTATTTCAAAAGTTAAATGTAAATACGTTACGATTATTCAAGTCCTACGTCTATTCGCGGTTAAGTTTAAAACATAACCCATTACTTTTTTTATTAACGAGCGTCGCTACATAACGAATATTGACCGTTTTCGCACATAGATCTTTTCTTGGTAAAAACTTACAATTTTACTGAGAAATATCACAAATTGACTTTTGTGGCTGATCAACAAATTGCTTTAATTTTTAAGTGACACAACGCCCGTGTTATTTCCCTTCCCGATTCAGAAGAAGGGGGCGTTTCACGCAATGTAGTTTCCAAGTCTTCTGTGAGAACTCTAATTCTTCACCGTGCTTTACGACGTAAACTAATACTACTGAAGGAGGGTTTTCTTTAGAGCACACCATGTTAACAACAGCCGATATGTATTCTCTAACAAGTTCTCCGCCCTGGAAAGGTTTCATCCGTGTGGGGAATAAAGTGCGGAAAAAAGCATTCGTATTTTTGGTTACATTGATGGATAAATGAATGATGATCATTCAGTGTTCCTTTCTTGGAGCGTAAGCACGCTTTCCAATTTTCGGAGTTGAAGACAAATTTTCCGCTGATTGAAGAGCGAGGATTTGTAAGCCTACGACAATGGCGCAGTCGTTGCTCCCTTATAGGTAAGAAAAATCACCAACTGACTAGATGGATAAGCGAAAAATATGGCAAAAAAGAAAGGTAAGCCATCATATATGAGGCTAAAGAAAATGATAAGCCTCAGAGAAGCAAAAATAGCAACAACAAAAATTATAAGCTATGAATTTGACCGGCAAAAGAGAATGTTGCCAAAATCTCATCAACAGCAAAATTGACCCGTGCTACATTATTCGACTCCGTGCATCCCCACATTTAATTCATTTAAATAGTAATAACCTAGTATTTATTGATAAATAATGAACAAGAGCTTCTTGAGCCAGATGGAAAAGCTTTCGGGCCGTTTATGAGGTACTTTTTCTTACACGCCGTGGGCCACAAAAAAATGGAGCCAAGGGCCGCATCCGGCCCGCGGGCCGTACGTTGGGCAGCCCTGGGGTAGAGCATTCCTCCAAAATTCTAAGAAAGGCAATTTTCAAAAATTCTGTCATCAGTAATAAAATTAGATGTCTTAAAAAAGCATTTCCGGTTAATCAGTAGTATATCTAGAAAATGTTATTGAAGGGGGGAGGGGTTTGGCGTTTGAATTGCGTTTGATTATCAACTAAGGATTATGTTTTTGACCGACTTTGTGTCCCGTGTCGTCCAAAACAATGATTGACCCGTAACGCTGGGTAGACACCTTTACGTGGTGTGTTATGGGATAAGATCTACCACGGTTACATTGCCAGCCACAGGCAAATCCTGTCCCAACGAATACCTTCCTCATTATCCAACTCCGTGGTACTTATGTTGGTGTCGCTAAGTCGGTGGCCTCTCGTTAAGTAAGTACCACATCAACACTTCCTTCCTCTCCCTAGTTACGGTGAAGATGGGCGTGTCCGGGAGTAGTAATCCTCATGCTTTTGTTATTTTTGTCTAAGACTGAAATCAAGGATCATCCCCCTTCTTGATTTCTGATAGCATTCTAGATAAGGATCTCAAAAGTAAAACATGAGTATCAGTCTTCAACTTACTTGCTTGCTTACTTACTTCAAAACGTACTTGCTACATCGACTTCATTGTTTATGTGTCTGTAATCAGTTCGTAAAAATTGTCATAATTTATAGTGAATTGTTCGTGCTTATTTCAATCTGTTATTGCTTGTTTACTATATAAGTGATATTCTTTCGCTGGAGATTGAAAATCATCGAAATCGCATTCTTATTTGAGGCCGGATCGCTCATCCAGTTTGAGTATATCGTACTTCTTTTGCTTTGTGCCAGCAACCAACGATGGAATCGAAACAATGCGGTGCATGTCAGTTGGAGGTGAATGAAATCGAGCCGTTGTGTTGTGGCTTCTGCGATATCTATTTCCATATCGGCCCACAGTGTTGTGGTTTCAACCTTAGCAGAGCGAGCAAAGATTTGTTTTCACAAGGCAAAGCGATATTTGTGTGCACTAGCTGTAGGGAGAAATTGAATGGCAAAAGCGTAAAATCGTATTTCGCCGATACTCATGCCCCCAACGATAACATCCCATCGTCAGACTTGCAAAATCAAGTGCAGCAATTGTTCAAGTTGGTGGAAGCTTTAACCGACAAAATGGATCCATTCCTCAATACGCATCCGCTGGTCATGCTGCTCCTCGTCCTAAGGAAGCTAGTAGCTGACCGCGTCTAGGTGTCAAGCGAAGTCGTGGTAATGATAACCTACCGATTACCATACCGTCTGATCGTGGAACAAATACTATTGACCTGAGTGATTTGTCTGTTTCGTGTCTGACACCGGCGGTCTCCCCTCCGAAGTTTTGGCTCTACCTGTCTGGATTACATCCACTAGTGACTGCTGAAGACATTAAAAAAATTGCATCCCGCTGTTTGAAGCTTACTGTTCCCGCCGACGTTGTGCGCTTGGTGCCTATGGGTGTGGATATCGCCAAACTGTCATTTATTTCCTTCAAAGTTGGCTTGGACCCATCGATAAAGGATCTCGCCCTAGATGCTTCGACATGGCCTAGTGGAATACTATTCCGTGAATTCATCGACCAATCAAAAAACGAGCAATGGGTAATGTTTTCAACATAACCGCGAGTAGACGTAGGACTTGTATAAACGTAACGTATTTACATTAAACTTCTAACTTTTGGATCTATGGAGTTTGATTATAGGTATTGATATTGGAAACGACAACTTCCATGCTGTGTAGAATTATTAGCAATTTGTTTATTCAAATCCTCTGGAAATAAAACTAATAATTAAATGCATAATAAGAATTGCTTTGTTTATAACTATTAGACCCTTATTTACTCAAGCAAATGTAGGGCATTTGTAGATTTTTTATTAATGATAGTATTTAAGGTTAAAAATCTATTTATAAAATTTTCAGACTTCGGCAAAATGTCCTATTTTAGGGGAACTGTCCCGTTTTCAAAACAAAGAAATACAGCAACAAATTCGTCGCTTCTTTTCGCTAACATGCGTGCTTACTGCTAAAAAAAAAACCACAACAATAATAAATAAGTCAAGTCAATAAGTCAAGAAACAAGTCAAGGAGCAGTAACCCTACTAAAATAGAGGAGGTACTGCTAATACGTCAACGAAAAATTATTTAATGTTTGGATTCCAAACTCCGAGTCTACGTCAAGTTTAATAATACAATTTCTCAGAAAATGCAAAACAAAGAATAAGATAAAGTTTATTTAAATATTCTTTTGGAAATTATTTTTTGCGAACTTTTTTAAAACATTTACATGTAATACAGCGAAATTTTCTAATCTAAAATGGATATTAACTCTATTGCTGAATGTGCATCTTTAATTGCTAATGCCTTCTCCAAATAAATAGAAGTAATTATTTATATCAAATTTTTATTTTCATCAGTGTAGTTGTTTTTTTTTGCTGGGGAGTCAGAACTGTTATAGTATAACTATGTTTTAATGTACGTGTCGCTTAGTACCAAGCACAACTTAACATATGGTCAGTCATA
The DNA here is from genome assembly GCF_024139115.2 of Armigeres subalbatus. Taxonomy (NCBI): domain Eukaryota; kingdom Metazoa; phylum Arthropoda; class Insecta; order Diptera; family Culicidae; genus Armigeres; species Armigeres subalbatus. The sequence goes on along the minus strand of NC_085140.1, from coordinate 303,075,036 downwards.
TGGCATGACTCGTACCCATCCCGGGATTATGTGGATTATGAAACCAATCACCTGGATGAGCAGAGCAAATCTCTCTAATTTTATTCTTCTCCATCCACCACCGCTGCCCTCGCTGCCTCAGCCATCATCGGCATCTAGCGGTGAACTCCGAACGATATGATGGGCCATTGCATCCATCGCAACCGACACCACTGCATCCGACCATCATCAAGCACAGAATGAGAAAAAAATGCGCCCACTTCTTTCATGCATATTCGCAGGCCCACCGGCAGTACTACCGCTGGTGACTGCATGCTGTCGCTGTGTAGGTAAACACAGCGAACGAACGAACGAAACGAAAAATGCGGGAGCAAAAAGCACGTCAGTACGCGCTGCTGTCACAAATTGTAATGACTCGCACACGACAGACACTGCTTCTTTTATACACAAAGAAAATCCTCCGATAGACCCGAAGGCCCGTGACATACCGCATTCTGACGTCCGTGTTAGGAATGTACGGGATTGGTTACATATGGATTTTTTACTGGATTTGACAAGAATTGAAGTTTTCAATAGCTTATCGTTAATAACCTAAAGTTTCAATGAAATAGGCAAATTGCTGGAGAGTGTCCGAGTGGATTGACATATAAATCATAAAAATCCATCGAAAGATAAAGGCGGTAGTGACGTTCAAAATCTTCCCTTCCAGCGTAACGCTCTCGATTTCCAAAAATCTAAATGACACCCAGTATAGTAAAGAAAGACGTAAGTCCTACGTCAAAACCGAGGCTTGTTGACCAACATTTCTCAACCAATCGAAGCTGTTCCGATCAACCCCTAATGCTTTCTACTGTGGACGGTGGAGACTCTAGGGTTGACTCCATCTCTAACAACTCATCTCTGCGTCATTTTTTGGATGGTGGAAACCCTAGGGTTTCCACCAAAGGCGAGTATCCTCTATTTTCTTCTGACATTTCGTCACCTGATGTTCCTACATTGCAGAACACAACCTGTGAAGATCGTCACTTGTTGGTGTACTTCCAAAACGTGCGAGGGCTGAGAACCAAGATTGACGCTATTTTTTGTAACACTCTTGACTGCACCTACGACATCATTATCTTGATTGAGACGGGACTCAACGCATCTATCAACTCGACGCAACTTTTTGGGGAATTTTTTTTTTAAATCAAGCTTTGGAGGAGTTCTTATCGCCGTACATCGTCGTTTCGTCAGCTCGAGGATCGACATCGCTAGTGGCGACGCTTTAGAGCAGGTTTGTGCCTCTGTGGTATTCGGTTCCAAACGACTGTTGCTCTGTACAATTTACATTCCTCCCGATAAGAGCAAGGATGTACATGTACACGTAATGAGCAAGCATATCGATACAGTTCATGAGTTATGTAACATGAGCACCGAGAAGGACTGCGTGCTTGTGTGTGGTGACTACAACCAACCAGGATTATCCTGGATTCAATGTAGCAACGAAGTTCGTTTGGATAACCCTGTTAGTTGTACGGCAGCTAGCGCGTTGCTTATTGATGGCATGGATTTTTCAAACCTTCGTCAAACGAACACAGAACGTAATCATCTAGGACGCATACTCGATTTGACATTTTGCTCTTCTGATTTGGCTCCAGTTGTCACTCGTTGTTCCACGCCTCTCTTACCGATTGACAATCATCATCCGCCATTGGAGATCGCTCTGCCATCCCTTGTTGATTATAGCATTCCGCAGCAAGATGATGCTATTACATTGACGCTAGATTTTCTGAAGATCGATTTTGATGCACTGACAGTTTTTCTTTCCGAAATTGACTGGAACTCACTTTTCGATGGGCTAAATTCTGATGACATGGCTGAAACATTTTGTGCCGTTTTGGAAAATTGGATGGAATCACATGTACCGATCCGGCGACCAGCCCGTTCACCTCCATGGAGCACAGCACTGTTGAAAAAGTTAAAACAAAAGCGCAATGCCCTTCAACGAAGGCTTCGTCATCACCGTTCTCCTGAAAACAAGCATAGCTTTCATCTTGCATGTAATGTATATCGAAACCTGAATTCGTCGCTCTACAAGTCATATGTATTACAAGTCCAGACAAATCTACGTCGAAATCCTCGCAGCTTTTGGAACTATGTGAACTCTAAAAGAAAAATCTCTACAATTCCTACGAGTGTCTTCTTAGATAATGGTGAATCATCAACCTGTGCGGAAAAGTGTGAACTGTTTGCAACTCATTTCTCATCGGTTTTTACATCGGAGCTCGTAGCTTCGTGTGAGCTGGACTGTGCCATTTTCGATGTACCACGCAATCTGCTGGACCTGGACACGTTTCACATAACACCAGTTATGATTACTAATGCTGCCAAAAAACTAAAATGCAACTTCTCGCCTGGCCCTGACGGTATTCCTTCTGCCGTTTATTGCCGCTGTATCGGTGCACTATCGGAGCCACTTTCCAAAATTTTCAACCAATCATTTAATGACTCCAATTTTCCGGCAATTTGGAAACAATCGTTCATGGTTCCGGTACATAAAAAAGGTGATAAGCGGAACGTGAAAAACTATCGAGGTATAACTAGTCTTTCTGCTGCATCAAAGCTGTTTGAGATGATCACGAGTGCTTTTATTCTTGAACATGTCAAGTGTTACATCGATGCTGATCAACATGGTTTCATGCCTGGCCGTTCTGTAACTACAAATCTGCTAGACTTCACTACGACCTGTTTTGAACAGCTAGAAGCCGGATATCAAGTGGACGTTATTTACACGGATCTCGCTGCTGCATTTGACTCAATCAATCATGATATTTTGATTGCAAAGCTTAAGAAGCTTGGAGTCTCTAATAGGTTTTAAAATTGGTTATACTCATATCTGTCATGAAGAATACTACGAGTTAAGATTGATGCCTGCACATCCTTACGCTTCACCAACTCTTCGGGTGTGCCCCAAGGAAGTAACCTAGGACCACTTCTTTTTCTCCTGTTTTTCAACTACGTGTTACTACTGCTTGGTCCAGCCTGTAAGCTTGCCTATGCTGATGATTTGAAATTGTACTTCGTTGTTCAAACCATCGAGGATTGTATTCGTCTGCAAACTTTGCTGGACATATTCGTCGATTGGTGTTCCAGAAATAAGCTGACAGTGAGCGTTCCAAAGTGTATAGTGATGTCTTACTTTCGAATCACTAGGCCAGTATTGTATGATTATGCGATTAATGATTTTACCTTGAAGAGAACGGATAGATTCAGCGATTTGGGAGTGCTGCTCGATCACAAGCTTACATTTAACTTGCATCGGTCTAATGTGATCTCTAAGGCCAATCGTCAATTGGGGTTCATCTCAAAAATCTCAAAAGACTTCAAGCTTGAAAGCTCTGTATTGCTCTCTCGTACGTCCAATTTTGGAAAATGCCGTATTAGTTTGGATGCCTTATCAGGTAACATGGAGTTTAAGAATGGAGAGTGTGCAACGTAAGTTCATCAGGATAGCATTGCGAAATTTACCCTGGCGTGATCCATACAACCTTCCGCCATATTCTGATCGCTGTGGCTTGCTTCAACTAAATATACGCTGGATCGACGCCGAAGAATGCAACAAGCAGTCTTCATTTCTAAGCTCTTGAACGGCGAAATTGACTGTTATCATTATTGCACATCCGAGTTACACCAAGAATTCTACGAAGTGGTTGTCTACTGCAACCGAGGTTTCACCGAACTGGTTTTGGATATCATGAGCCGATGACTTCAATGATTCGTACATTCACGGCTGTCGAGGAACTCCACGATTTTGATGTGTCTTCTAATTGTTTCATGTCCAGATTGAAAAGATCCACGTGCTTATAGATTAAAATTTTTAATTCATGTAGACAACAGTCAGATGAATATAGTTACCAAATAAAGAAATAAAGAAATAAAGAAATTACTAGTGTTCAATCTACGAATTACACCGTAACAACCCTAGCAGCACAATTCGGATCGATTTGGTTGCTGCAATTCAAATGTAACCGAATTCAGTTGTATATAGGCAGCAGAAACCTCAATACAACATGTGTGTTACTCAGGAATAATAATGCTAATGCTAATGCGTCGTCCAAAACAATGATTCAAAATCTATTTGTTTTTTAAGCTTCTTTCTATCAAGTAAATTAATGAGCCCAACGGATCGTTTCTCCGATTTTTCCGAATATTTAGAAAAGACAGCATAGAATAGTTATGGTCTACAGATTGCTATCAGAAATCAACGTTGGTGTGGTCAAAAGGACAAAAATCACAAAAGCATGAGGATCACTACTCCTGGCCCATATTTAGAAAAGACTTAAACATAATGGCATCAAATCTTTTGATTTTATGATACATGTGAGAACATTTCACTCATCAAAATAAATAAAAGTTCTGTTTATTTCTATCATTTCAGCTGGGTGAAAAAAATACATTCTACGCAATTTGTTTTTGTGTATATTAAATACAGCCACAAACAGTAACTCCAATAAGTAAGATTGTGTTTAAAAAATAATAAAACACTTTTTTATTAGCTTTTCCTGTATCTCATGACCAGGCCATGATTCAAAATATGCAAAGTCTTATTCCTACTTTGTAGCATAGATAAACATGGTTTCGATTTTATTGAACGTTTGGGTTGTCGTGAGTATTATCCGTAACTTCAGCACCTCTAAAGCCTATACTTTTATCAATTTGCATTGTTAGAGAAATGCAAATGTCTGTGTTTGCTCACTAAAAGTCTTTGAACCGTCTGCATTTTCCAAAACGCTTAAAAGAGTTCTGGATTGGATTAGCATTACTTGTTAATTTGAATTTCGAGTAAAATAAATACATATGCTATGTATTTTCAACATATTCTTTTCAGCGGCACTGTCGAAATTTTTCAAATGTATTTGGGTTGGAACGTCTAACAACTTGAAGAAAGGTGGATTAACCCCAAAAACCATTATTTCAACGGCGCGCCTAAAACTCACTGGTGACGTGGTCAAAAAATTGCAGCAGCGCACCGATCAAAAATGGTGGCGGCGGCGCTTAAAAATCGTTGGCGGCCGCGGCCCGACGCGGAGGCGCACAGCTCCATCTGTATCGTCTCATCGTTTCCTACGGTATATTTTTTTCCCAGTATATTTTAAAGCACAAAACCCAAGATGAATTTTGTGTTTTTTAGCTTCTAGTGGAATGTCTTCAATTGTCATAAAACGAGTTCGTACGTTAATTTCTCCACTTGATTGTAACTTTAATGGATACGCATTTCAACCTCAACAGTAAGGCGGTTTTCAGTGTCTCTTACTTAACTTGACTCGAGTCATTGAGGATGGCCTTTACTGTTGAGATTGAAATACGTATCTGTCACAGTTACAATCAAGTGGTAGAATTAAATGGGATAATACAAACTCGTCGTATGACAAGTTTATTCTAAGTAATAAAATAATGTCTTTCTCATAATTTGCTAAGGCACCTTGCCATTTCGAGCAGGAAGTTCGTTCCTTCTCTCAGCCCTCTAACGCCCAAGACCGCCTTAGACGGAGCACTTTGATGTTTTTTGTAATTTCCAACTGTTCAGAATTAAATATTTTTTATGTCGATCACTTCAATGCATGTCTTAATGTTGCTTAAAATTAATTTTCCAAATTCTACACATGTAGGTATATAAAATTATTGAAAATTGAGTAAATTTTTGTTCCTCCGTGTTTTTTTTGTATACCTTTGAAGAGTGAATTATTTGTAGTTAAGCAAATACTTTTCCACAAATAAGCTTATTCAATCGGAGGCTATAATGGTGAATAATACACTCCTAAATATTTCTTTGACTTCTTACACGGAAAATAATAAATACAAACTAAACATATTTTAAATGACAATATTGCAACATTGAATGAAATTTTTCATACTCTTAATAATGTGAAAAATCAAAAAAGATTAATAGATTCGAAACAAGAAAAGCAAAATTCTTAATATTCAAAATGTGAAATTGATAAAATCTCAAAATAAATATTTTAATTGCCCAAAACGTGTTCAGATCGATTTCAGAAAAGAAAATTGATTTTGAGCAAAAACAAAAATTTGGGTGTTGGAGGGTTTAAACTGTGCTGCAGATGATTTATCAAGAGTTGCTATGGATAATGCAATGATTCAATCGATTTTGATACAAAAATAGTCTGTTTCAGCAAATATAAAGAAATAATTTGATAAAAGAATAAAACTACTTACTGTCCACAAATTTCGCCCCATGTTCCAGTCGAAGTAACGCTATATCGTTGATTTTTCTTCGTTCACTATGCTCTGGATGAATTATCGTTTTTTCAATCTTAATATCCTGCGGCGGAGGAGCACAATCCCTTTCACCATCCAGAATTATGCAATCCACTTCCTGATTAATGTCATTCTCTCCGAGCCGAACCGATCGTCTGTGGAAACGTGAACGATAAAGTTAGGAAATAAGTCACAATATCAACGACCTTGAAGCACTTACATCCTGTCGAATCTAACGCAGTGGGCAGCCGTCAGAACATATCTCTCGCTAATCAGCGTGCCCCCGCAGACGAACTTCCCATTCAGGTCCCGCAGCAGGGCCATCCAGGGGTACTCGTACGGTTTTGCCACTTGACCCTTGGATATTCGATCGCCCGCTTGGACGCCGCATTTTGGATTGTTCATCACCGACGGGCAGCAAACGCTGATAACCATCTGCCCGTCGACCATTTCCTGGTTGCAAAGCTTCTCCTTGGCCATCCGCTTCACGTCCGCCGGCCAGTATCGGAACCCTGTGTTTGCGTACTGCTTATACGCGGGACATTCCCGAAGGTCAACACAGAACTCATTGTAGGAACATGGTTTGAAGTCGCGCTCTGGGGATCAATGGTTGTGTTAAGTGCCAAAATTATCGTCACGCATTTAGGATCATACTCACGTGCCACAGTCTGATGAATAAATAGGCTTACAAAAATAATGAATCTCATGGTTGCTTGAGGAGGTAGTGAACGGTTCCAGGCGTGCGAGTATTTCTGTTACCGACTTGTTCGGTTGGCCTTCGTTGAGGAGTGGTTGTGTACTAAGTCTGGAAAAGGTTCAACATATTGGCTTTTATAATGAAGAACAACGCGTCTGCTCGAACGGTCGATGAACGTGCTGGATACAACATCTGGCAAGCCTTCCAGTGGGAGAGGGCACGTTGTGGCAGTTGTGAATACCGTAAAGTGGGGGATCTTCGAACGGGGAATTTTATTCCATTCGTTCTGGCTTGTACATGGATAGGGTAGGTCCATTTGCTTGACTGCGTGTGGCTGTGATGCTTGATGTTAATGAAAATATACGTGAATATTGATATTTAATCCCTTCAACGAATAAAAATCCATTTGGAATATATTGGAATCATCATTTGGTTTAAGTTTGTATGATGCAAATATATCGACGACTGTGAGTAAAAATTAATAAAAGCGTCCATACATTTGTGCACATTATAGCTCAGAAAATGAACAGAACAACCCCGATTAATAATGATTCAACAATCGCCGAAAAAAAGAACCGTATTAGTAATATTGCAACAACCCTGTCATTACTGTCAAGAATGATGCACCTCCAAAGCCACGTAAGACTTGAAGTATTCTACTAATTGGATTGTTGTATATTTCATAACATTGTAATCCTAATGGATCAATGAGTAATAAAAATGTCAGTCATCAAATTGAGGTGTAAGCAATCAGGAATTTCTGTAAAAGATTTTCAAATACAGATGTTTAAATTTCCCGTGGATCAAGGAAAAACTGTGTAATGTCAAAACTGCAATCTACAAAATGAAGGGAAAACTCAGATTAATCCACCTAGTGTTGGTGGTGCCTTTCTCGCGTATTTTAAAAATGAGAAAATCACATTAGAGAATTCGAAAAAGTACCCAGAGGGATAGATTGCACTATTTTTTATCATTTCCTATCTATTTACGGTTATCTGAATGCGTTGTAGTAACTTCAAGAAACAAAAAAAAAATCAACACATGGCAAAAGCAATGTTTTGTGAAAAGCACTGGAATGCAACCGATAAGACCAATTTTCAATCGGTTCCAAAATTCCAAAATTCCAAAATTCCAAAATTCCAAAATTACAAAATTACAAAATTACAAAATTACAAAATTACAAAATTACAAAATTACAAAATTACAAAATTACAAAATTACAAAATTACAAAATTACAAAATTACAAAATTACAAAATTACAAAATTACAAAATTACAAAATTACAAAATTACAAAATTACAAAATTACAAAATTACAAAATTACAAAATTACAAAATTACAAAATTACAAAATTACAAAATTACAAAATTTCAAAATTACAAAATTACAAAATTACAAAATTACAAAATTACAAAATTACAAAATTACAAAATAACAAAATTACAAAATTACAAAATTACAAAATTACAAAATTACAAAATTACAAAATTACAAAATTACAAAATTACAAAATTACAAAATTACAAAATTACAAAATTACAAAATTACAAAATTACAAAATTACAAAATTACAAAATTACAAAATTCCTAAATTCCACAATTCCAAAATTCCAAAATTCCAAAATTCCAAAATTTCAAAATTCCAAATTACAAAATTACAAAATTACAAAATTACAAAATTACAAAATTACAAAATTACAAAATTACAAAATTACAAAATTACAAAATTCCAAAACTACAGAATAACAAAATTACAAAATTACAAAATTACAAAATTACAAAATTCCAAAATTCCAAAATTCCAAAATTCCAAAATTACAAAATTACAAAATTACAAAATTACAAAATTACAAAATTACAAAATTACAAAATTACAAAATTACAAAATTACAAAATTACAAAATTACAAAATTACAAAATTACAAAATTACAAAATTACAAAATTACAAAATTACAAAATTACAAAATTACAAAATTACAAAATTACAAAATAACAAATTACAAAATTACAAAATTACAAAATTACAAAATTACAAAATTACAAAATTACAGAATTACAAAATTACAAAATTACAAAATTACAAAATAACAAAATTACAAAATTACAAAATTACAAAATTACAAAATTACAAAATTACAAAATTACAAAATTACAAAATTACAAAATTACAAAATTACAAAATTACAAAATTACAAAATTACAAAATTACAAAATTACAAAATTACAAAATTACAAAATTACAAAATTACAAAATTACAAAATTATAAAATTACAAAATTACAAAATTACAAAATTACAAAATTACAAAACTACAAAATTACAAAATTACAAAATTACAAAATTACAAAATTACAAAATTACAAAATTACAAAATTCCAAAATTCCAAAATGAATTTCAAAATTACAGAATTACAAAATTACAAAATTACAAAATTACAAAATTACAAAATTACAAAATTACAAAATTACAAAATTCCTAAATTCCACAATTCCAAAATTCCTAAAGTTCCAAAATTCCAAAATTCCAAAATTCCAAAGTTACAAAATTACAAAATTACAAAATTCCAAAATTACAAAATTACAAAATTACAGAATTACAAAACTACAGAATAACAAAATTACAAAATTACAAAATTACAAAATTACAAAATTACAAAATTACAAAATTACAAAATTACAAAATTACAAAATTACAAAATTACAAAATTACAAAATTACAAAATTACAAAATTACAAAATTACAAAATTACAAAATTACAAAATTACAAAATTACAAAATTACAAAATTACAAAATTACAAAATTACAAAATTACAAAATTACAAAATTACAAAATTACAAAATTACAAAATTACAAAATTACAAAATTACAAAATTACAAAATTACAAAATTCCAAAATTCCAAAATTACAAAATTACAAAATTACAAAATTACAAAATTACAAAACTACAAACTTACAAAATTACAAAATTACAAAATTACAAAATTACAAAATTACAAAATTACAAAATTACAAAATTACAAAATTACAAAATTACAAAATTACAAAATTACAAAAAAATTACAAAATTACAAAATTACAAAATTACAAAATTACAAAATTACAAAATTACAAAATTACAAAATTACAAAATTACAAAATTACAAAATTACAAAATTACAAAATTACAAAATTACAAAATTACAAAATTACAAAATTACAAAATTACAAAATTACAAAATTACAAAATTACAAAATTACAAAAACTAAATTACAAAATTACAAAATTACAAAAACAAAATTACAAAATTACAAAATTATCCCTTAATTCCTTAATTCTCCAATTCCTAAATTCCTAAATTCCAAAATTCCTTATTTCCCAAATTACCAATTTCCGAAATTCCTAAATTCCTTAATTCCTAAATTCCTTAATTCCTTAATTCCTGAATTCCTGAATTCCTAAGAACCTATATTCCCAATTTCTTAGATTCATAAATTCCTATACATTTTCTTAAATTCCTGAATCCTCAGATTTCTAAATTTCAAAATCCTCAATTTCTTAATTCCGGATTCCCAAATTAACGGTTTTTTTTCAATTCGAAATTTTCTTTAATTCCTTCATTCCTAAATTCATGAATTCCTCAACTCCTAAATTCCTAAATTCCTAAATTCCCAAATTTCCATATTCCTAAATTCCTAAATTTCTAAATTCCTAAATTCCTAAATTCCTTAATTCCTAAATTCCTAAATTCCCAAATTTCCATATTCCTAAATTCCTAAATTCCTAAACTCCTAAATTCTTAAAATTCCTAAATTCCTGAATTCCTGAGATCCCAACTTTCTAATTTCATAAATTCCCATATTCCTAAATTCTTAAATTCATAAATTCTTAAGTTCCTAATTTCCCATATTCTCAAATTACTAAATTCCTTAAATCCTTTATTGTAAAATTCTCATATTCGCATATTCCCAAATTCCTTAATACCTGAATCCCTCAATTTATAAATTCATAATTTCCTAAATTCTTAGATTATCAAATTCCTTAATTTTTAATTTACAAAAATTTCTGAATCCCAAAATTTTTAATCTCTTAAATCCCTTAATTCCTAAATTCTTAAATTCCTAAAGTCCTAAATTCCTAAACTCCTAATTCCTAAATTCCTAAATTCATCAATTTTTAAATTCCTAAATTTCCGAAAACCTAAATTCCTAAGTTCTTAAATTACTAAATTCCTTAAATACTAATATCCTAAATTCCCTATTTCTTAAATTCCTAAATTTCTAAATTCCTAAATTCCTAATCTCCTAAATTTCTAAATTCTCGAATTCCTGAATTCTTGAATTCCTGATTTCCTAATTCCTAAGTTCCTAAATTCCTAAGTTCCTAAATTCCTAAGTTCCTAAATTCCTTAATTCCTAAATTCATAAGCTCCTAAATTCCTGGATTCCTAGATTCTTAAATTCCTTAATTTATAAATTCCTAAATTCCCAATTTCCTAAATTCCTTAATTCCTAAATTCATAAATTCATAAATTCCTTAATTCCTAAATTCCTGAATTCCTAAATTCCTGAATTCCTAAATTCCTAAATACCTAAATTCCCAATTACTTTAATTCACAAATTCCTATACATATTCTCAAATTCCTGAATCCTCCGATTTCTAAATTTCAAAATACTCAATTTCTAAATTCCTGATTCCCACATTTACAATTTTTAATTCAAAATTTCCTCAATTTTTTCATTTCTAAATTCCTCAACTCCTTAATTTCTTATTTCCTAAATTCCTGGATTCCTTAATTGCTAGATTTCATAAGATTCATAAATTCCTAAATTCCTAAATTTCTACTTTCTTAAATTAATAAATTCCCATATTCTTAAATTCCTAAATTCCAAAATTCCTAAATTCCTAAATTCCTAAATTCCTTAATTATTGAATCCCTAAATTCACAATTTCTTAAATTCCTAAATTCCTAAATTCCTAAATTCCTAAATTTCTAAATTCCTAAATTCCTAAATTCCTTAATTCCTAAATTCCTAAATTCCTAAATCCCCATATTTCTAAATTTGAAAATCAATTTTTTCAATTCCTTTTTATTTATCATCAGACTAAGGCCGGAGTGGCCTGTGCTGCACATAAAAGACTTCTCCATTCAGCTCGGTTCATGGCTGCACTTCGCCAACCACGCAGTCTGCGGAGGGTCCGCAAGTCGTCCTCCACCTGATCGATCCACCTTGCCCGCTGTGCACCTCGCCTTCTTGTTCCCGTCGGATCGTTGTCGAGAACCATTTTCACCGGATTACTGTCCGACATTCTGGCTCGTGCCCGGCCCACCGCAGTCTTCCGATTTTCGCGGTGTGAACGATGGATGGTTCTCCCAACAGCTGATGCAACTCGTGGTTCATTCGCCTCCTCCACGTACCGTCCGCCATCTGCAACCCACCATAGATGGTACGCAACACTTTCCTTTCGAAAACTCCCAGTGCGCGTTGGTCCTCCACGAGCATCGTCCAGGTCTCGTGTCCGTAGAGAACTACCGGTCTTATAAGCGTTTTGTAGATAGTCAGTTTGGTACGGCGAACTCTATTCGATCGGAGCGTCTTGCGGAGTCCAAAGTACGTACGATTTCCAGCCACTATGCGTCTCCGAATTTCTCTGCTGGTATCGTTATCGGCGGTCACCAGTGAGCCCAAGTACACGAATTCTTCGACCACCTCGATTTCGTCACCACCGATACAAACTCGTGGTGGGTGGCTCACATTGACCTCTCTTGAGCCTCTTCCTATCATGTACTTCGTCTTCGACGTGTTGATGACTAGTCCAATCCGTTTAGCTTCGCTTTTCAGTCTTCCAGTGTAGGCTTTCTTTCAGTGTAGGCTTCCTCCATCCTCTCAAAGTTACGTGCCATGATATCAATGTCGTCGGCGAAACCAAATAACTGGGCGGACTTCGTGAAAATCGTACCACTCGTGTCAATCCCTGCCCTTCGTATTACTCCCTCCAAAGCGATGTTGAATAGCAGACACGAAAGACCATCACCTTGCCGTAACCCTCTACGGGTTTCGAAGGGACTCGAGAATGCCCCTGAAACTCGAATTACGCACATCACCCGATCCATCGTCGCCTTGATCAACCGTATCAGTTTATCCGGAAATCCGTTTTCGTGCATTAGCTGCCATAGCTGGTCTCGATCGATTGTATCATATGCGGCTTTGAAGTCGATAAATAGATGATGTGTGGGCACGTTGTATTCGCGGCATTTCTGCAATACCTGACGTATGGCGAACACCTGGTCTGTGGTAGAGCGTTCACCCATAAATCCCGCCTGGTACTGCCCCACGAACTCTCTTGCAATTGGTGTTAGTCGACGGCATAAAATTTGGGAGAGTACCTTGTAGGCGGCGTTCAGCAATGCGTGCTCCTAGGTTCATTACCATACCGCCACCGTTGTCTGCCATATCGCCATTCAGTTGCTCTTCGTAGTGCTGCCGCCACCTTTGGATCACCTCACGCTCGTTCGTAAGAATGTTCCCGTTTATGTCCTTACACATATCGGGCTGTGGCACGTGGCCCTTACGTGAACGGTTCAACTTCTCATAGAACTTTCGTGCGTTATTAGCGCGGTACAGTTCCTCCGTCTCTTCACGGTCTCGATCTTCCGTCTGGCGCTTTTTCCTCCGGGAAATCGAGTTTTGTCTGTTCCGCGCCCGTTTGTATCGTGCCTCGTTCGCCCTCGTGCGGTGTTGCAGCAATCTCGCCCATGCTGCATTCTTCTCCTCAACTAACTGCTCACATTCGCCGTCATACCAGTCGTTTCTCTGATCCGGAGCCACCGTGCCTAGTGCAGCGGTTGCGGTGCTTCCAATGGCGGATCGAATATCTCTCCAGCCATCTTCAAGAGATGCTGCGCCTAGCTGCTCCTCCGTTGGGAGTGCTACTTCCAGCTGCTGCGCGTAGTCTTGGGCTAGTCTACCGTCTTGTAGCCGCCCAATGTTAAGCCGCGGCGGACGACTCCGACGCGTGTTGATCACTGTCGAGAGTTTTGAGCGCAGACATACTGCGACGAGGTAGTGGTCGGATTCAATATTCGCACTGCGGTAAGTGCGTACGTTCGTGATGTCGGAGAAGAATTTACCGTCGATTAGAACGTGGTCGATTTGGTTTTCCGTTACTTGATTAGGTGATTTCCATGTGGCCTTGTGGATATTCTTGCGAGGAAAAAAGTGCTTCGGACTATCATTCCGCGGTAGGCTGCAAAGTTTATACATCGATGGCCGTTGTCGTTCGATACGGTATGCAGACTATCCGGTCCGATGACCGGTCTATACATTTCCTCCTTCCTACCTGAGCGTTCATGTCACCGATGACGATTTTGACGTCCCGCAGTGGGCATCCATCGTATGTCTGCTCCAGCTGCGCATAGAACGCTTCTTTCTCGTCGTCGGATCTCCCTTCGTGTGGGCAGTGCACGTTGATGATGCTATAGTTGAAGAAACGGCCTTTTATCCTCAGCTTGCACATCCTTGCGTTGATTGGCTGCCACCCAATCACGCGTTGGCGCATCTTCCCCAGCACTATGAAGCCGGTTCCCAGCTCGTTGGTGGTGCCACAGCTTTGGTAGAAGGTAGCCGCTCGATGCCCGCTTTTCCACACTTTCTGTCCTGTCCAGCAGATTTCCTGCAGCGCTACGACATCGAAGTTGCGGGGATGTAATTCATCGTAGATTATCCTATCGCAACCTGCGAAGCCTAGCGACTTGCAGTTCCATGTTCCAAGCTTCCAATCGTGATCCTTTATTCGTCGCCTAGGTCGTTGCCAATTGTATCGAGTCGTATTATTTTCTATGTCGTTCGTAATAGTTGTTTTTAAAGGCGGCTTATTGGGCCTGCGCAAACCTCCTGTCTCGTCGGAGGGCCGTCGTGTCAGGGCTGTTTAGCGTCCCACCTAACACCAGGACTTGGGCTTTTTAAATTCCTAAGTTCCTTAATTCCTACATTCTTTAATTCCTGAATTCCTTAACTCCTTAATTCCTTAATTCCTAAATTTCTTAATTCCTAAATTCCTGAATTCCTTAATTTATAAATTTCCAAATTCTTATATTCTTAATTCCTTAATTCCTTAATTTCCTCATTATCTAATTTCCGAATTTACTAATTTCCTAAAATCCCAAATTAATAAATTCTTGAATTACCTAATTCCCAAATTTCTAAATACACAAGTTTCTAAATTGCTAAATCCCAAGCTCCAAATTTCCATAATTCTTAAACTCCTAAATTCTCAAATATCCTTATTCACAAATTCCTAAATAACTAAGTTCCTAGATTCCTAAATGATTTTATTCCGTAGTTCCTTATTCCCTAAATTCCTCAATCTTCAAATTCCTAAATTGGCGAATTTTCAAATTTCTGAAATTTCAAACTTTTAAATTCCTAAATTCTCATATTCCTTACTTCCTGAGTTCCTATATTCTTACATTCATTAGACTCTGACATCGTAAACACCAACATTTTTTAATTCCTAAGTTCCTAATTTCATAAACGCCTGAAATCCCTAACTGTTTAATTCCCAAATTTCTAAATACCTAAAATCTTTGATCCTATATTCCTAAATTACTTAAATCCTAAATTCATAATTCCTTAATTTCCTTAATTAACAAACTCCCAAACTAATAAATTCTTAAATTCCTAATTTCCTATACTTCTTAATTACTAAAATCCAAAATTCTTAAAATCCTTTATTCCTTAGCTCCGAAATTTCTGAATTCTACTCCCAAACCCAGTTCCCAAAGTTCCCAAACTCCTAAATTTTCAAATTTTCTTGATTCATAGATTCCTAAATTGCTTAATCTTACATTTTTTACTTCTTGAATTCCCAAATTCCCAAATTACTAAATTTTCCAATTCCTAATTTTCTAAGTCCCCAAATTTCTAAATTCTTTCATTCATAAACTAATAAATTCCTGTACTCCTAAAATCTTAAATTTCCAAATCGCTTATTTTCAAACCACTGAAATACTAAACTCCGAAATTCCTAAATTCTTTAATTTCGAAATTCTTAAATTCCTAAATGCCCCAATTTCTAGATTCCCAAATGCCTATATTTCTAAGTTTCTAAATTTCTGAAATCCTACACCCAACCGGCGGTTGTTAGATTTTCTAACAATTCTGTACAAGAATCTACCAAAACCTGTATAAGAACTGGGCATATGCGAAATTGCTAGATTCTTATACAAATATTGTATAAGAATCTAACAATATTGTAAGCTTTTCTTACATTTTTTGTATAAGAATCTAACAATTTCGCATATGCCCAATTTTTATACAGGTGCTGGTAGATTCTTATACAGAATTGTTAGAAAATCTAACAACAGCCGATTGGGTGTATGTTCTTATGTTTCTTAATTTCTGTATTCCTGATATTTCCAAAATCCAAAATCTGTAAAATTTTGAAATACCTGATTTCTCAAACTAATGAATTCTGAAATACCTCAATTTATAATTTCTTAAACTCTCAAATTCTTAAAATCTCAAAATAAAAATTTTTCAATTTATTCAATTTTTGAGTCCTTAGGTTCATGAACTTCTGAGTCGATCAATTCATATTTCCTAATTTCCTTAATTCCTAAATTCCGAAATTCCAAAATCGCTAAATTGCAATTTTTCAACTCTCAAATTCCTAAATTTCTAAGTTTCTAATCTACATAATTCCTAAAATGTTAAATTCCCAAATTTCTAATATTTAAATTTCTAAATACTATAAATCCCTCGTTCCTTAATTCCTGAATTCCCAAATTCATAAGTTTCTAATTCCATAAACTCCTAATTTTTCAAATTCACAAATGACTAAGTTTCCAAAGTCCTTAATTCCTCACGTTCCCAAATTTCTAAATGCATTTGTTCCTAATTTTCTAAGGTCCCAATTCTTGAATTCTCAAATTCCCAATTTTCTTAATTCCTAAATTCGTAAGTACCTGAATCCCTGAATTTCTTAAATTTCTAAATTCTTAAATTTCTAAGAACTTTAATTTCTTACTCCCTAATTTTCAAAATTCATAAATTAATAAATTCTTAAATTCCCAAATTCCAGAATACACAAGTTTCTAAATTCCTAAATATTAACTTCCGAAATTCCTAAATTTTTAAATTCCTAAGTTCCCAAATATCTTTCTTCCTGAATTCCTAATTTACTGAGTCCCTAGATTCCTAAATTCTTTCATTTCATAAATCCTAATTTCCTTAATTCCTCAATTCCCAAAATTTGTCATATGTCCGAACTCCTGTACTCCTAAAATTATATATTCTCAAATCCCTTAATCTCTAAAATCGTAAATACCAAAATTCCTAATTTCCTAAATTCCTAAATTCTTAATTTATTAAATCTATAAAATCATAAATAAACAAATTCTTTAATTCCTAGATTCCTAAGCTCCTGATTTCCAAAATTCCTAAATTATCAAATTTCCAAATTCTTAAACTTCAAATTTCTGAATTCTTATATCTTCAAATACCTAAATCCATTTGTTCCTAAATTCTCCTAAATCCCTCAAATCCTAAACTCCTAAGTTCCTAAACTAACAAAATTCCCTAATTCACATACTCCTGAATTCCCAAATTTTTAAATTCCGAAATTCGTGGATATCCAAGTCCCTATATTGCTGAATTTTTTTTATTATACTAAATTCCCAAATTTTCCTATTTCTTGATTCATAAATTCCTTAATTCTTATATTTTTCACTTTTTAGTTTTAAATAATAATTTCCTGAATTTCTTAAATAATAATTTCCTGAAATTAATTTTTTAATATTTTATTAAAAAATTAATATTTCAAAATCTTTAAGTTTAAAACTCCTGAAATCCTAAACTCCTAAATTTCAAAATTCTTAAATTCTGAAATTCTTAAATGCCACAATTTCTAAATTTTTCAAATGCCTAAATTTTAAAGTCACTAAATTCCAAATTTCCTTAATTCCTTTATTCCCAAGATTCCAATTTTCTTAAAAAAAAAATCCCAAATTTCTATAATCGTTAATTCTGAAATTCCTAATTACCTAAACTAATGAAATCTAGAATTCATAAATTCTTAAATTAATATTTTCCTAAATTCTCAGCTTTTCAAATTTCCAATTACTGAGTCCCTAAATTCATGATGTCTTAGTCGATCAATTCCTAAATTTTTGAATATCCTAAATTTATGAATATCTGATTTCTAAAATTCCCAAATTTCTGAAAACCTAATTGTAGAAAATTCCTCAATTAATCAATTTTCAATTTCTAAATTCCTTAATTCCCAAATTTCTAAATTCATATTCCTAAAATCGTGATTTCCTTAAATCCTAAATTAATAAAATCTTGAATTCGCAAATTTCAAATTCCCAATTCTTCCAACTCTGCAAAGTTATCTCGCAACTATTTCTTCAAAGTTGGCGGGCATCAGAACTCAAATACCGGCTCGTTTGTTTTAAATTCTACAATTTTCTTCTGTCATAGTATGCAGCCGTGTTTTTTTATCTTATGAATGTCACTTTGATGCAAGTTGTTTTGTCCATTCTATCACCTGAAAATCGGATATTTTTTGTTCGAAACGTTGTCAATTTTTCATTTTTGCCTTTCTCGTATACTAAGTATACGCAAAGGCTATATGATCGCTCCAAAAACAAACTTTTTATAGACCCATAGTGTTATATATCGATCGACTCAGTTCGATGAATTGAGGTGTATCTGTGTGTATGTGTTTGTGTCTGTGCGCACCCACGTACCAAAATGTAGCAAGAGTATCACTTATTTTTCGGGCACTTATCCTGAACCGATTTGCTCGCATCCTGACGTTGCATCCGACGCAGACTTCTATCCCATTGTTTCCTATTGAAAATTGGCCAGATCGAACTATGGGATCGGAAGTTATGGTCAAAATATTATTTTTACGAAATAATCGCGTAAAAAAGTGTCAAAAAGTTTGTCGGGCACTTATCCTCAACCGATTTGCTCGCAACAAATAGCATTCGACGCAGAATCCTGTCCCATTGTTTCCTATTGAAAATTGGTCAGATCGGACTATGGGCTCGTAAGTTATAGCCAAAATACTATTTTTTATTCGCACGAGAAAGGCACTATCACTGCTAGGTGGATTAATGTGGTTTTTTTACATAATCAAAAAATCCTACGTACGGTGACAGAAAATGTATCGGGAAAAATGAAAAAATACCGAAATTCTTCTAGCACCAACAACAGCCTGATGTCCGCCAATTAGCAGTTTAGCGTCGGAGGTGGCACGCCCTGTGTAACGCCACCTTGTGGTTAGTGGTCAACGAAGTTTCCCAATGCTGGCCACAACATATTTTTGTAGCGCAAAAGCTACAGAATAAACATATGTTAGCATACATTCATACTGCAGTCATACGCATATTTTTCTCATGTTCACATGGATCTCTACGTATATGGGACCGTTATGCGTAAACCGGCAGATAGTAATCCTTAAAAAATTCAGATATTTACCATTTTTCTCGGACCGCCAGAGTATGGGATTAGTACACTCCGGTCTAAAAAAAGATAATTTTCGGATTCATTTTTTTTAATTGTGTCTGCCGATAGATCACTAAAGTCTTAAATTATCAACTTCCCATTTTTTTTTAAATATATCACAGAACCTATCGGAAAATCAATTCAGGTTTCCGACGTCTTCCATGGAAAATGGCTGCGTGGATGCGCCCTGAGCCAGCTTTATTTATACCAATTCCCATCAAATACTTCCATTTCAACTCTATGATTTTTATAGGATTATCAAAATTATTTATTTTTCTTGTAATTTCCGATGTACTTACAAAATCTTGACTTTCATTTGGTATACAATGTTGTTCTTCTTTATTCTTCTTCGGCAATACATCCGTCACATTGCCACCTCCATTATGATCATTAAGCACTTTTGTGTATCCTGCATTTGTATATCAGGCCGTCACGATGATACTTTTATGCCCAAAGAAGTCAAGAAACTTTTCAACCCAAACCCGAGCCAACTCAATCCAACGGAACAGCCACCATCAGCGTGGTCTTACATGGTCTTACTTTGTGGCCATGCCTATTACCACCAAAGCTAAGGATGATCTCGTTGATTAGTTTCAAAATTTAATTCGAACGACTTTCATATAAGCAGTGCGGTACGCCGTGCGACATGCTGAAAAAAATGTGTAAATGTTCCGGCTGGATCTCAGCGGCTATTGCATGGAGTCTTAGTCTGTTTCCGCTAGCTGAGTCCTACGGTCCCACAAACTGTAATGTGAGAAATTATGGCTATTGAACTAAAAACAGCTGAGATGTGAAGCAAAGTTGCCGATGAACGTTTTTAGAGTTGTGTACAAGGGTTGTGTTTATGTACAAATAAACAAGAAATCCAACAAAGTGCATCGTATTTGATCGTTACTCAATCATTTTGAAACTTTATTAATTCAGTCGTTTCGTCGATACATATTAATTGGAAGAAAATTTCTGACATATGTAAGTTGCTTCTAAAGTTCAATTTAGCAGGAAGAAAAAACATCTCGAAGCTAATAATTGTGCTCCATAATAATTGTATTCCATAATAGTTCTGTGGGCCCTCCTTAGCCGTGCGGTAAGACGCGCGGCTACAAAGCACGACCATGCTGAGGATGGCTGGGTTCGATTCCCGGTGCCGGTCTAGGCAATTTTGACGTAGGACTTACATCTTTCTTTACTATACTGGGTGTCATTTAGATTTTTGGAAATCGAGAGCGTTACGCTGAAAGGGAAGATTTCGAACGTTACTAGCGCCTTTATATTTCGATGAATTTTTAAGATTCATATATCAATCGACTCGGACACTCTCCAGCAATTTTCCAACTTCATTGAAACTTAAGAACTATTGAAAATTTCAAATCTTGTCAAGATCAATAAAAATTTCATATATAATCAATCTCGTGCATTCCTAACACGGACATCAGAATGCATTGCCACGTGCCTTCGGATCCACCGCAAGTTTTACTTTGTGCATAAAAGAAGCAATGCCTTCCGTGTGCGAGTCATTACAGTTTGTGACAGCAGCACGAACTGACGTGCTTTTCGCTCCCGCATTGTTTCTCGGATTTTTTTACCTTCACAGCATGCAGTCGCCATCGGGAGAGCTCCCGGTGGGTCTGCGAGTGTGCATGCTTCGCATGTTTTTGCCGTTCTATGCTTGATGATGGTCGGATGCAGTGGTGTCGGTTGCGATCAGTGTTGTAAAATGTCATTTGCATTCGTTTGTATAATTTTCCCAGAACTTGTTTCAGAAGGTAGCTATCAATTCATGTTGTATGACGAACTTATAGCGGTTAAATGGGCCTACAACTTTGTCAAACGAGACTTTGCTGTAAATATGTAATCTGGGGCGTGGGAGGCAAAATGTCATTCAAATGACATTATGTCAAATGACACGTGACATTTTGGAGAGTTTTCACTCTCCAGCCTTTGATGTTATACTTAGAGCAATGTACCCTTGGACAAAAATATAACCCTACTCAAGCGTTATGAGTACATTCAAAATTATGGAAGAAATTTTGCTTCTAAAGAAAGTTATGAGCAAATTAGTCAAATGACATGCAGATGACATTTTACAAGCCTGGTTGCGATCGATGCAATCGCCTCGCTCGGAGTTCACGGCTGGAGGCTGCGATGGCAGCGGTGGTGGATGAAGAATAATAAAATTAGCCCAGAGAGATTAATTTAGTCTGCTCATCCAGGGAAAGTGATTGGTTTAATAATCCACAACTATCATCACAACTATATAGTAAAAAATCAAATACACTATTGAATATAGAAATTGATTAAAAATAATTATTTTCATTCATTCGCAGTAGGCATTGGCAATTAAATGATACACATTCAGCAATGGTGTTGATATCCATTTTAAATTAGGAAATTTTGCCGTATTACATGTAAATGTTTTAAAATAGTCCGCAAAAAATAATTTCCAGAAGAATATTTTTAATAAACATTATTTTATACTTTGGTTCTCATTTTCTGAGAAATTATATTATTAAACTGAACTCATAGTTTGAAACCAAAACATTAATACAGGTATACCTCGATTATATGGACTTTTTCGATGCAAAAAAGTCCATATAATCGAATTTTCCATATAATCGAAGCAAATTTTTTTTTCTCGAAATTTGTGTTACATGATGAAATAAGTCTTAAAAGTTGAAAGAAAATATCCACATATTGCCTTACAGTCTAATCCGCATGTTTGGGCTCATTTTATGATAACTCAGAAGATTATGATTTTCTATAAGAACGTAACCTTTTTTCCAGCCGCTTGTTTCTAAGATTACATTAGTAATGAAGACTTCGCCCAGCTCAATGTGAGCACACTAATATACTTATTCACGAATTCTAGCTACAGTGCCTTCCTGTTTCAGCAACAAAGCAAACACAGTGGTCGAGAAATGTATATGTTAGATTCAAAAACTGGCTTTATATAGAAGGACTGACACTTGTCCTCTTTTGATTTGATCGCAGCAAATTGAAACCGATGTAAAGTTTTGTCCTATTGTCTCCTTATGAAAATTGGCCGGATTGGACTATGGGCTCAGAAGATATGGCCAAAATGCATTTGTTTATGCAAAAATCGCGTAGAAACAGTCTCACTTTTCTGACACTTATCTTTAAAAGATCTCCTTGCAACAAGTTGCGTTTGATTGATATTCTTAAAAAGAATTTAAATCAATGTAAATAAGGGGCTCTATCCACGTATCAGTGTCATTTTTACAAGAACAAATTTTTCCCGTCTCCCGTCATTTCCAGCCAAAAAATGTATCTCGTTTTATTGTCTCAGTCAATTCTTTGACTTATTTAAGTTCAACTTTTTCACAGAATTCATATTTTAGAATAAAAAAAAATCGAAAAAGTGCCGCACGTTTGAAGAATTGGAATTGGCCTGATTTTAATTCAAAATCGGGCGAATGTTAGGTCAAGCTTGGAAACCAGCACTATTCGTCAAAAAGTATGGCGTCAAAAAGTATGGGTTCTTTGGGAAAGTTGTCCTCAAAAAATTGAA
Source organism: Armigeres subalbatus (assembly GCF_024139115.2). Taxonomy (NCBI): domain Eukaryota; kingdom Metazoa; phylum Arthropoda; class Insecta; order Diptera; family Culicidae; genus Armigeres; species Armigeres subalbatus. The sequence continues at coordinate 303,052,081 of NC_085140.1, read as the reverse complement.
GAATCGATTGAGCGGATAAAAATTGTTGACGGGAAAGGTCAATTGCACAGTGCACCTACACCTGGAATATTATGGGGAATATTGAATGATAAATTGTTATGGCTACTTTGGAATATGTTCGTATATTAAAGCAGGGCTGTATTTTGCAGCGGGTTTTAAAATTCAAAACGACGCACAGTGGCGGGCCCTCATAAAAATCCCGGACAAAACTTGAGACTGCATTCAAAATTTCACCACCGCGCGCTGTTGTATTTTGTACAACACTAACGAAAAACACATCGCTCAAAATACACAGCATGAACGAGTTTGCATGAGCGAACGGTTTAGCAGCAATTGTTTTAAGAACTGCTAACAAGAACATTCTAAAGATATTCAATTTCTTTTCCTACCGTTGAGCGTCAGTATAATCCTTAGGCCTTGTGCTGAACAAATGTGAATACCAGGATATTCGACAACATTTATTTAAACATAAAGACTGCTCGAAGAGTTTTCAGTTTTTTACATTCAAATAATTATCAAGTTCGTCCAGAAGAAATAATGCCAGGTTTGAAAACCATTTGGAACTTTATGTATCACATATTGAAATAAACTCTTTCAGTTTCGTGGATATACCTAAAAAATCAGTCTCAGTGGGTCCGGTTTGCTAAATGTTAATGCATCATCCGTCCTTCTATACTTAATTCCATGCACCAAAAGCAGAAAAAGGTTGGAAGCAAAGATCTAACAGCTAAATATGACAATTTCATCTTATCACTTACTCCGCATACTGTCAGTCTGACAGAGTGACAATTCACTTCACGTTTTCGTATGACAGAGATCACCAAAAATACGCATTATTTTTCACCACCTATTTGTAAGGACGTGGCTGTTGCAGATTAAAGAATTGTATATTTATCATTATAAACAATGAAATTTTCCAACGCGAAAATGGTAAATCAATCAAGTCAATCGAACATATGACTCAGAGTGCATCTCCATATATAACATCACAACATGCCTTACGGGCCTTTATTTGCCTCAATGTACCATAATAAATATAGAATCAATGTAAAATATAACTTACAATATTCAACATCTTTTTAAAACCCCAAAACACAAAAAAAAATTGAGCGGAAAAAATGTCCATATAATCGAGGTAAAAAGTCCATATAATCGAAGTCCATATAATCGAGGGTCCATATAATCGAGGTAAACCTGTACTAGTTTGTGCAAGTAGTTGCAAAAAGACGAGTTGTACGTTTATCCAACGAGGCTATTGAAATTAAATCCTTTATCACTCAAAGACGAACTGTAAACCAGGTATTATGATCAGAAATTGCAAAAATAATTTCTAAAATCTATAAATTCCCTACATTTGCTTGAGTAAATAAGGGTTCAATAGTTAGAAGCAATGCGATTCTAATTATGTATTCAATAATAAGTTTTATTTCCAGAAGTTTTGATAAAAATCGCGTATAATTCTACATAGTATGAATGTTGTCGTTTCCAATATCAATACCTATCCCAATAAAACCCCATAAATTCAAAAGATAAATGTAAATACGTTACGATTATTCAAGTCCTACGTCTACTCTCGGTTATGTTTAAAACATTACCCATTGCTTTTCGGATTGGAAATTGTCTCGACTTCCCTGGGCATAAAAGTATCATCGTGCTAGCCTCATGATATACGAATGCAAAAATAGTAACTTGGCTTAGAAACTTCGCAATTAATAACTGTGGAAGTGCTTAATGAACACTAAGCTGCGAGGCAGATCTGTCACAGTGTGGGGATGTAATGCCAATAAGAAGAAGAAGAATAGTTCTATTTTTTTTTCTCGTATTTTCATATTGCTCAAAAAATTAAAAAAAAACTGATTTTGTTTACGAATGTCCTTTTCTCGAGACGTTTAGGGCTTTAAAAACGCATATTTCGCTTTAGGAACATTGTTCCATTAGGAACATTTTTCATTGTTATGAAGATATATCAATTTGTTAAAAAAAAAAGAATGACACCAATCAAATTGGTATTATTCGAAATAAAAAAAACATTTCTTCGATGTATCTCGGATGTATCAACTTTTTAATGTAGACGTATTTGAAAAATGTTCATAACTTTTGATCGACAGAATATATACTATATATAATAGCCCTGTTTGTCTGTCCGGTGACTAGCCAACCAGACGCAGCACGCGGGTTAAATTCTCACAAAAAAATAAAATACTTGGCACTTCAATTCTTTTTTACTATCAGATGCAGAAAACAAAACCAGTGACAATCTTAGAGAACCAGACACACCATTTGATGAAAAAAAAATCACAGACAACAGACGTTGAATAACTCATGAACCGTTTATATTGAAAAAAAAACTTGCCGTGGGCGCTACTGCGTCCACAAATAAACTAGTTGACTATATTCTTACATCAAATGTTACAATTTTAGGACTCTAGAAGTCACCCAAAAATGACTTGGCTGGAGAAATTGGAAATAAAAATTAAATTATAGTAAAATAAAAATACTGTTTTTTGAATGATGCCCTAACCCAAGTAGGTAAAATTGCTCTGAAACAGCCAACTTGCGAGCTACAGAAAAGATGTTTTTAACAGAGTTGACTGCAGAGTTCGCTACACAGCTTTTTAGAACATTTTATGCACGGAGACGAGCCAGCCTCGGGCTGAAAGTCTCCTTAATAAAGACACAAAAAAAAAAAAAAAAAAAAAAACATTTTATGCCAATATTGCATATTTCTTAGTAAATCTGCATCCTGGACCATAGTGCATTGTAATGATCTTCACAGATGCATCGTGTAGACAGTAACTCGTTTTGCATCCACTTCATCCACGGATGTAAGGAATATAGAAATGACACAAACTGATATTTTCATATAGCTACACTGCATGCTGCTTTAGGTTTTCAATTACGCGTCGGTGCTTCGGTTCAACACTCATCGATCATTTCCATTAACATTAACCACACGTTCATAAACAAAAGGCAGGATTTGCATGTTGCACATTGTATCATCGTATCGAATTTGCATTGCCGCACAGAAATTCCTTCTATCGTTTTATTTTCTGTGTCTTCTGTTTGCATGCGTGTCTCAATTAAATTAACACATTCTGGCATTTCAACCAGTTATCAACAATGTACGAACCAGCCCCCCTTTACGATACCGGTTGACCAACGGAAAACCCACTTTAGCTCAAATTAACTGAGATCGACTGTGTTTTTCCGCGAAAATTTAGTAAACCTTGCAGCGCGGAATACGCTGAGCACACTCACTTCGGCACAGATGTCTTGACTAATTCGCGAACCGAACTGATATGCTTCTGCCCCCAGTCTGTGGTATCATGAGAGCGTGGTGTTCTCAAGTTCCGATAGCTGCTCATGTCACAGCATTATTGCGTAGCGGGGAATCCCTTAACGGCACAGAGTTTCGCTTTATGATTCTTTTTTGGTTTGACTTTTTGATTAGTGATTGTTAGTCATTCCACGCGAAAACAGCCACTCGTATGAATCAACTCTTCTCGATGGATTCATTTCAAATTAAGCAATCAGAAATGAGAAACCATTAATTTTTGAAACAAAATTATATTTTCGTAATTTTTGTATGAGATATTGAAAATGTCTTGAGAAAAGTTATGCCTATTTGTGTTGGTACTAATATTTTATTTTATTTCAAGAAATATTAAAATCGTTATTTTTTCTAGCGACCTAGCGTGTATGTGCTATTGGACTAACAAATTTGACTGTCTGATTAAGTTTTCATTGAATAATTTAAATTCCAACAGCTAAAGAGATGCGCAGAGCTAAACCGGCTTCCGACGATATTCGTTTCAATGCGACTGAGAAATATCCCTTGTCGGTTTGTGTCATCGATTAGCGCCTTAATTACGAGGCTAGTAACAAGTTTCAAGACTCCGCAGCTCGTTGCAGTGACGCTTGGACAACGTTTGTCTTCATTGGGAATGCACTGAAACCGGTCAAACGAGTTTCTCCGCTTTCATAGACGAAGCTTTACAAACAGAACGTTGTGACAACGATGCTGTCGGAAGACGCTTTGTTTATTCTGCGTGTTTCAAGTTGTTTGGGTTATTTTTACTCTCGTGGATTCTAGCATAAGTAATTATGAAGGTAATTCCATAGGTAATGAATCGAAAGCAATTATGGCTGGGTTTCCTGCCCATTAGAGGGCACTGTTTTTTATGCACAAAAAGAGTAGAAATGTGAACTAAACTAATATCAAGTAACAGTCTCATGGCTTCATTGATTTATTATGGTTTGTTAACAGATTTATCGCAGATCGCAGATTTCCGTAACATGAGCTTTACGGATAAGCAAAAAGCTATCTCTGAATTGTAAAAAATACAACTAAGCACCATTTTCATGTTTTATAGGAAGAAATCCTAACGTGTAAATTCATGGCAAATGTCCAGGGGGCCATCCAGAAACCACGTGGTCATATATAGGGGGAGGGGGGTTGGAAAATGACCACGATAAGCCACATGGGGGAATGGGGGCTAGCTCTCGAACCACGTGGTTTTTTTTACACGAAGAGGTTTTGGTGTAGGGTAGATGCCCACGCAACTCAGCGTTAAAAAGACGCAGGTGTGCATCGAGAAAAAGCGGTAACGCAGCGTCGACGCACCGATGCATACCTGCGTTATTTGACCGCTGCGTGCACGTTGGGTTAAAAAGACGCTACGTGGGCATCGGGCCTTAGATCCTATATCCATAAAAAATAAACAGAAAAACAGGTTGCGATACAGTCTTAATTTTCGCAACAAATTTTGAAATGTATAAATGGAAAAATATTTAAAAAAAAATCCGCCGCGCCACGCCACCGCCGCAGATGGTTTTTGGTATCACGCCGCCGACACTTTTGCATCAGCGCACTGCTGCTATAATTTTGAAACAAATTTTTTTTTAAACAATAATCCAATAAAAAAATCTTTAGAAAAAAAAAACTTCTAATAAATTTCTTGTGGATATTCAGGAGGAATCCCGTTATGAAATTTCCTGCAAAAACTTTGACATAACTTCATATAATCCTGATTCTTCTGAATCTTCACGAGAAATTCTTCTTCATTTCCAAGAGAATTTTTCCGCCTCCAGTTTTCTTATTTTTATTTGACACTAGCAGACCCGCAGAACTTCGTTTCGCCTAAAATTGATTCATTCTCTGATTAGTTCCCGAGTTTTTTTTTGCATGGGAGCCCCCCTTTCCAGAAGAAGGGAGGGGCTCCGAACCACCACAGAAGCATATCTTTCCTTCCAAAACCTCCACCAGATTTGGTTCCATTTGCTTGATTAGTTCTCGAGTTATGAAGAAATTAATGTTTGATGTGTTTGGGAGCTCCCCTTTGCAAATTTTGGAGGGATATCTCCGGCTCACACCGATCGGTTCAGTAGTTTCCGAGTCTATAAGGTTCAGTTCAGACAGAAATTCATTTTTATGTATATAGTTTCTAATGAATTTCTTCGCCAAGTTCTTCTGAATCTTCACGAGAAACTCTTCTTCATTTCCAAGAGATATTTTTCGAAAAACAGAACACTTCTAAATTTTCAGCCTCCAGTTTCCCCTGCGAGCAAAGACGTAGGATTACCAATCCGGAGATGGCAAGTTCGATTCTCGTTCCTGTCTAGAATGTTTTCGGGTGGGAAACATTCTCAACACCCTAGGTATAGTGTATCCATTGTACTGGCCACACAAGATACATACTCATGCAAATGCTGGCATAGAAAAGCTTTCACTTTATAACTGGGGAAATGCTAATAAAATATATTAAGTTAAAAAGCAGGCCAAAATCCAGTTGGAGTAAGAAGCCATAGAATAAGAAAAAGAGTTCTAAATTTCCAAAAAAAAATCTTCTGAATTTCCAAGAGATATTAAACGGCAATGCCACATGAAACACTTTGGAATCTCCGTTGATTTTCGTTTTTGGAATTTCAACCAGAAATGCATAGGAATTTTTAATTGAAAATTTTCCGGAATTCCTGTTTTCCGTTCATTGGGTATTCTACCACTAATTTTTCGAATTTTCCAAGGATTTTTTTTTCTTCGGGGCATTATTCAGAATTTCCACGGAAGAGTCTTCAAAAAATTCTTTGAAATTTCGAAGAAAAAATCTTTAGAATTCACAAGGTTTGTGTTTTTTGAATCTTTATCACAAATTCTTCCCAGATTTAATCGGGAATTCATTCTTCTTCGGGAAGTCATTTTGATTTCTTCGTAGGTTGAGCTAAACATTGCTTGAAATATTTACCATGCCAAAATTTAAGAAATTTCAGAAAACTCAGGAATTTTCACAGAAAAAAATACCAAATTCGTCAGCAATTCCTTCAAATTTTCATTTATTTTTTTAAGGAGTTCCTACTGGAAATGCTTAAAAAGTACAAGCGCAAATTCTTTCGTTGTGTTAACTTGGAAATTCATCAGAATTTCCTCGGGAAATTATTTATTGGTGTTTCCGATGGAACTACTGAAAAATTCTAAGAATTTCTTTTGGAAAATGGAAAAATTTCCATTGGAGATTTAGAAGAATATACTTTGAAGATTTATAAAAATTTCCCTAGAATATTGTAGAAAAATCAGCTGGAAATTCTTTCTAATTTATACTGGATTTTTCTCGGAATTTGATGTTTATTGGAATTTTCGTCATTTTGATCCTTCTACCATTAGTTCTTCGAAATTTCTACCGAACATATTTCGGAACTCTTCCACAGAATTTCCGAACTTCTAAAGATTTTTCCGTGGAGACTCCGATAAATTTCTTGTGAATGTTGCGAAGGGTTTCCCTTGCACCTTCAGAATAATTATTCTTGAAAATTCAGAGGAACTGTAGATTTCAAAACTAACCCAAGCAATAAATGTAGGTAATAATTTAGGCTTAAGAAGCCTAGTTTTTTATGATATTTCCGATGACCAAATACTATAGTTGATCGGAAAATTTAATAATGCACCTAAATTTTCTAAATGCATAAAATTCCGGTAGTGCGTGTGAAAAAGGCTATGACATAGAGAAGCTTGTATTTAAAAAATCAACATGAAATTCTAAATAATAATAATGCTTTTTAAAATCATAAAAGGGTCTTGGAACTAAGGACTGGATATTCCTGCGATATGAAAAAATGTTGCAGTGTTCCAGAACAAACACTCAAATTTTTAAAGCAATCTATGTTAAAAATAGTGTTATAATAACGATTGAAATCGAATTCCAAAACAAATCACAACCCTTTCAGGACGGATGGGTCATATATGCCCAGCGTTTTAGATTATCTGTAAAATTATAAAAGAAAGCTAGGAAACCATTTTCTTCAGCAAAATTGTTCATCATCATACATTATACATGTTGGCTTTACAGAAAAATATTGGAGCTCAAGTTTGACTATACCCTGAAACCTCATATATCCGAAACCTTGGGAATACTGAATACTCAAACAAGATGATGTTCAAATATCCATAACAGCTGTACATTGATTGCCTGTAGCTATAAAGCATTGACGCTGTCCTAAAACTGCTCAGTTAATTCTGTTTGAAACAATTGGTTTACTAAACCATTGACTAAACCAATCAAATCCAAATCCAATCCAATTCAAATCCAAATCCAATTCAAATCCAATCCAAATCCAATTCAAATACAATCTGAATACAATCCAAATCTAATCCAAATCCAATCCAATCCAAATACAATCCAAATCCATCCAAATCCAATCCAAATCCAAATCCAATCCAATTCCAAGCCAAATCCAATCCAAATCCAATCCAAATCCAATCCAAATCCAATCCAAATCCAATCCAAATCCAATCCAAATCCAATCCAAATCGAATCCAACCAATCCAACCAATCCAACCAACCAAACCAATCCAAACCAATCCAAACCAATCCAAACCAATCCAAACCAATCCAAACCAATCCAAACCAACCAAACCAATCCAAACCAATCCAAACCAATCCAAACCAATCCAAACCAATCCAAACCAATCCAAACCAATCCAAACCAATCCAAACCAATCCAAACCAATCCAAACCAATCCAAACCAATCCAAACCAATCCAAACCAATCCAAACCAATCCAAACCAATCCAAACCAACCAAACCAATCCAAACCAATCCAAACCAACCAAACCAATCCAAACCAATCCAAACCAATCCAAACCAATCCAAACCAACCAAACCAATCCAAACCAATCCAAACCAATCCAAACCAATCCAAACCAATCCAAACCAATCCAAACCAATCCAAACCAATCCAAACCAATCCAAACCAATCCAAACCAATCCAAACCAATCCAAACCAATCCAAACCAATCCAAACCAATCCAAACCAATCCAAACCAACCAAACCAATCCAAACCAATCCAAACCAACCAAACCAATCCAAACCAATCCAAACCAATCCAAACCAATCCAAACCAATCCAAACCAACCAAACCAATCCAAACCAATCCAAACCAATCCAAACCAATCCAACCAAACCAATCCAAACCAATCCAAACCAATCCAAACCAATCCAAACCAATCCAAACCAATCCAAATCCAATCCAAACCAATCCAAACCAATCCAAACCAATCCAAACCAATCCAAACCAATCCAAACCAATCCAAACCAATCCAAACCAATCCAAACCAATCCAAACCAACCAAACCAATCCAAACCAATCCAAACCAATCCAAACCAATCCAAACCAATCCAAACCAACCAAACCAACCAAACCAATCCAAACCAATCCAAACCAATCCAAACCAACCAAACCAATCCAAACCAACCAAACCAATCCAAACCAATCCAAACCAATCCAAACCAATCCAAACCAATCCAACCAACCAATCCAAACCAATCCAAACCAACCAAACCAATCCAAACCAATCCAAACCAACCAAACCAATCCAAACCAATCCAAACCAATCCAAACCAATCCAAACCAACCAAACCAATCCAAACCAATCCCAAACCAATCCAAACCAATCCAAACCAATCCAAACCAATCCAAACCAACCAAACCAATCCAAACCAATCCAAACCAATCCAAACCAATCCAAACCAACCAAACCAATCCAAACCAATCCAAACCAATCCAAACCAATCCAAACCAATCCAAACCAATCCAAACCAATCCAAACCAATCCAACCAATCCAAACCAACCAATCCAAACCAATCCAAACCAATCCAAACCAATCCAAACCAATCCAAACCAATCCAAACCAATCCAAACCAATCCAAACCAATCCAAACCAACCAAACCAATCCAAACCAATCCAAACCAATCCAAACCAATCCAAACCAATCCAAACCAATCCAAACCAACCAAACCAATCCAAACCAATCCAAACCAATCCAAACCAATCCAAACCAATCCAAACCAATCCAAACCAATCCAAACCAACCAAACCAATCAAAACCAACGCAAACCAATCCAAACCAATCCAAACCAAACCAACCAAACCAATCCAAACCAATCCAAACCAATCCAAACCAATCCAAACCAATCCAAACCAATCCAAACCAATTCAAACCAATCCAATCCAAACCAATCCAAGTCCAATCCAAACTAATCCAAATCTAATCCAAACCAATCCAAATCCAGTTCAAACCAATCCAAACCAATCCAAACCAATCCAAACCAATCCAAATCCAATCCAACCAATCCAAACCAATCCAAACCAATCCAAATCCAATCCTAATCCAAACCAAATCCAATCCAAATCCAATCCAAATCCAAATCCAATCCAAATCCAATCCAAATCCAAACCAAATTCAATCCAAATCCAATCCAATCTAAATTCAATCCAAATCCAATCCAAATCCAATCCAAGTCCAATTCAATCCAAATCCAATCCAAATCCTATACAAATCCAATCCTAATCCAATCCAAATCCAATCCAAATTCAATCCAAATCAAATCCAAGTCCAATTCAATTCAAATCCAATCCAAATCCAATTCAAATCCAATCCAAATCCAATTCAAATGCAATCCAAATCCTATCCAAATCCAATCCAAATCCAATCCAATCCAAATACAATCCAAATCCATCCAAATGCAATCCAGATCCAATCCAAATCCAATCCAAATCCAATCCAAATCCAATCCAAATCCAATCCAAATCCTTTCCAAATTCAGTCCAAATCAAATCCAAATCCAATTCAATTCTAATCCAAATTCAAGTTCAATTCAAATCCAATCCGAATCCAATTCAAATACAATCTGAATCCAATCCCAATCCAAATCCAAATCCAATCCAAATCCAATCCAAATCCAATCCAAATCCAATCCAAATCCAATCCAAATCCAATCCAAATCCAATCCAAATCCAATCCAAATCCAATTCAAATTCAATCCAAATCCAATACAAGTCCCATCCAAATCCAATCCAATTCCAATCCAAATCAAATCCGAATACAATCCAAATCCAATCCAAATCCAAATCGAATCCAATCAAAATCCAATTCAAATCCCATCCAATTCCAAGTAGAGATCACGATCTTGAGATCAATAGCCCTTAACACTTCATACATCCAGTTGGTTTTCACCTTTCAAATTCTGCCAATATAATGAATTGCAAATTATGTTGAACACCCACTCGATGATTCTTATATTCTAGACAACTTTGTAGAAGACGCTAATTTTGCAAATCGCCTGATTTTTGTTTGTTTCACCCGCGATCGCTCGTCTTTATTTCTTTGCCTACCAACTAAATTGACATACCCTTCTTTTGCCGATTCATCTATGAACTTGTCTACATGGCTTACCATTATTTTTTGCCATACATTTTTCTTTTCTCTGGCTTACCATTTTCCTTTGCCAGACATGGCTTACCATAATTTTTTGCCATTTTTGTTGCCGGTTTGAGGCTTACCATATTTTTTTCGCTCCACATATTATGGCTCACCATTATTTTTTGCCATTTTATTTTCCAGCTGAGGTTTACCTTTATTTTTTTTGCCTTTCAGACCTCATGGCTTATCATATTTTTTTTGCCAAATTTTCCTGCGTCCTAGGCTTACCATTATTTTTTGCCCAAATTCTTTACTTTTCAATCTCCTACTAACTTATCTTACCATTCTTGGGAGCAACGACCACGTCATTGTCGTAGCCAAGCAAATCCGTTCACCAACTTATTTTGTTGTTGAAAATAAGCGTTGGACACTTGCAAACAAATGACGTATTCACGCCTCAAGAAACGAACTGATCTTCATTTATTTTCTTTTTCCCCTTCTAACAATCTAGAATTGTATGTCAGCCTACTGAGATTCAATTTCAAATTTCTTCTCATTCGCTTCTTAGTATGCTGGCATTTCAAATGCCTACTACGATAGAATTTCAAATTCGTTATTTATCATTTTATTTTATTTAAACACTATTTTATTTATCAATGAAACCAAAAACCGGAAATGCTTTTTTCAGGCTCACTTTATTCCCCACACCATCCTGAATATTAAGCCAGTGTTCAATATTCAGGTGCTCAGGCTACTCCAAGTTCAGCCCACGATATCTACCAGTTCAATCAAGACTTTTGCAAAGTCCTCATCATCAGTATATACCCAATCCGGTGCAATAAGCATATGATCCTAATTTCCATTAACATGAGATCCAAGATCCCAGGTCCCTAAAATGATCTTGAGTCAACATCAAGATGCACAATGACAATGAAGTTTATTCGCAAACTTTTTTTGAAGCACTGGGTTAATGGACTAGAATGATCAAGTAGTTAAAACATTACGACTTCCAGGACATTTTGTATACCCTAAAAGATCTGTAGTAGCATGTATAAACAATGTTTGATGTCATATCAACTCAATGGACCTACTGGGATATTAAATCATACATCACTCACAAGTTGTTTCATTGGATAAATCGAATGATTCGAACTCAAAAAAGGTCTATAATACTGGAAAATTGTTCGAAAGAAGAAATTTTTTCATCAAACCGACACAGAAATCAAATCTACCTCGAACCAAAATCATCAAAAAAAATCAGGAAGTATCTGCCCGGTCACGAAATATTAGCCTCGACAGTGGCAACCTTCCCACTGAAGGACTGCCTGAAATAAACCACAAGTTGGCTCAGCAGGGGATGTAGACTGTATCTCAGCCCTTCCACTGAAGGGTCTTCTAATCCGTGCGATAGCGACTGAAGGAGAACATTATTTTTAACTCTTAGAGCCTTGTAAAAGGCTGCTTGCTTCGGCTAAGTGCAAAAAGTAAGAAAACGATCTTTTCAAATAACCGCGAATTTCTAGTGATGGTATAAAAAAGACTGAATGCTCTGCGAGCGAATGCATTTTTCTTTTATACTATACTTAATTTTAAATCTTCTCTGCTTCCCAATTGGTGGGCCAATTAGCTAGTGTCTTGTATCCCGCTTCTTTGTCAGCCAAAGCGTCATCATCATCAACGCGTTCGAGAAGGGCTTCTTCTTTTTTACGCTTGTTGCTCGCTGCTGGCGTCTATTTCTTAACAGGACTTTTCGCTTGATACAGGCCAATAAGCCGGGCAAGCGAGCTTAGAATTGCAGTTCAGGTGAGAAGTACGTGTTCTTTTCTGAGACAACATTGTTAGTAGTAGATGGAAGGAAACACCCGGACATGAGATTTCGGGTGATAAGATTTAGAATTGGTAACATGGGACGATCATTCAGTCACGTTCGCTTTGTGTGCGGTCAGTATCAAACAATGTTTTTCTACATATTTTTTCATCAATGCCAAAAAATCCAACATTTGATGAAAAATCGATTGATAGTTTATTAATGTTTGAGCTGTTATCGGTGGTTTTTTATCCAAATAAGATTATGTGAATCTTTAAAGGCATGGTCAAGTGAAGTCCTTCGTCCACTTCGCGGTTAAGTCAGAAAAATTATCCACTGTTAGTTTTAACGCTATTTATGAAAATCACGCATAAAATTTTATCTCTAATCTCTCTATCTTAATCCTATTTTCAATTTTGTACAAACATGTGTAACGTTGAAGTTAAAACATATACTTAAAATCAGTAATATTATAAAAACGAACTCGAAAAAAGACGTTCACTAAATTGTTGTAATGTTCAGCGTAATATTTATCATTGATATTTAACGTGTAATTGCTTAGAATTTAGTTTTGGGTCGCGCGGATTTGGCGCAGAATGGATTTTCATGTCGCCCGGAAATGGCGTGGATTTGATTTTAGTCGGCGCGGATTTGGCGCGAAAATATTTCGGGATCTCCGTAACAACCCTGCAATTTCTATCCCGAAGGGAATTGAAAGCTTTGATATTGATCTCTATCATTGGCTCTCTGAAGAACCGTTTGTTTTTTGGACATACATGCTGCATCATGTGGCTTTTCTTCAGCCTGTCTCGGCTCATCACCGATGCCGGCCGGTCTCGGCTCGACTCTGCTGCTGCTGCCGGTATCTGCTCAGCATTGCTACTTTGTCGGGTCTGTAGGGTGGACTGCTGCTGTACTGGCTAGGTTTCGGCTGATGATGGTGGCTTCGATGACTTCATTCCCTGCTAAAAGGTGTGAGTGCCGATGATGCGGTTGCTTCGCTTGTCCCGGTCAGAATGAAATAGCGCGTTGCGCTATTTTATGGCTTCTCGGTAGACCCAGCGGCTGCTCATTTTCTGGTGTCTGCACCAATCAGAACGTGGTAATGGAATGATGCAAGAATTATGCGGTACCCATATTTATAGGTTCCCTTGATCTCAATCTTTTTCATTGAAAACAGTTTCATGCCTATTGAAACAAGTTTTTCGGGTCTTATCAAGCATGGACATGGAAGGCATACTTGAAATCTGTCGATTGAGGGGCTTACCGCAGAAATTCGAAATTCGAAACTGAGACGAACGCTATTAACGTTTAAAATCTTTCAACACAGCGTAACGCGGTCGATTTGAATATTTTGAAATGACACCCGGTATAGTAAAGAGAGACGTAAGTCCTACGTCAATAAATTAACACTTGTAAAAGCAAAAATTGCAATTATAAATTAAGAACTTTCCACAAAGAAATCAAAATGTTCTACGGAAAAATACAAAATCTCTATGAATAAATCAATATTAGCAATAAACAATTGCTAAATTTTTCGCAAAATGAATATTTGTGTGAATCGCATCCGCTCATTGGACCTAATTGGATGCTTGGCGATACAAGGATACATCGTTCAGGACTTGATTGATCGGGTATATCACAAGTTCTGAATTCCAGGACATTTTGGAGACCCTGAAATAGTTTGCGTTTATTCAAAACTCAATAATTTCAATAATTTCATCATAAGACATGATCACATAGATATTTTTGACCTTTGACCAACCTCAGGACATTTTGTTTCTTGACATGATTTTTGAAACATTAGAGAATATGTACTTCAGAATACATGAACAAATATTACTTTTCAGCTCTTTCTTCATTAGTTTTGGCAAGATGAGTGGAAAACCCAAATATGTACGTTAAATCCATGTAAAAAAAGTAGTCATGAAAGGGTTAAAAACCAAAAAATTCAAGAGTACCAAAAGGAACCCAAAGATATTAAAGACTGAAGATTTAAAATGAAAACTAGCATTTTAAGCAAAAAATGTATATTTCAGGAAAGGAATATAAAAGACATTGTGTTACGGTTCTGATTAAAATCACAGAATCTTGGCATAATGAAAAGAGTTTTGACATTCTGAATAAAGCTTGTATGCCCTTCGGAAAACCTATAAACATTGGAAGGTAAACTAATTTGATGATTCTGAAAACAATACTGAAAAATTCCAGGAATGCTACTCAAAAGAAACATCAGCAGGAGTTTTTTTTTGCATCTCTAAGATTACTTTACAAACTTTTTGCTGTCAGCGTCCAACTCAGATGCTTCACATAGATACTATATTTTAAGAATTTCCAGTACTTTAGAGCTACGGAATGTCCAAATACTCTTAGGAATCTATAAGGATATTTTGGAAAATTTCTAAACAAGGACAATTTTTTTCTAGAAATTCTTATAAAATATTCGCAAGACGATATGTTTTGTATCCTGATGCATCGAAGGGGTGTGCGAGTTCTAAAAATCCTGATACACAATACAACATGATTACATCATCAAGATGTTCGAATTCAAGAAAATTTATAATTTCCATTGTGCGTTTGGTTTGATTTTGAATCAGTTGATAGTCTGCATAGTTTGTTTCCATTTACAAAATTAAGCGGGTTTTCTATATGTTTTAGTTATAGAACGTTTTTTTAATTTTTTGTACTTGAAAAAAAACCACGTGATTAATGGGGGGGAGGGTGGATCTACCAAATGACCACATGGGGAGAGGATGATCGAAAATCTTAAAAAATATGACCATGTGGTTTCTGGATGATCCCCAGCTTCTGATTTTTAAGAATCTAACGGTGAATCGCATATGATGACTCAAATGCCAAGGAAAAAAAAATTATATGATGGATTAGCAATGATTTGTAATAAATTCAAGAGTTTTTAGAACAACGACTTTTAGGGGAAACAGTGTTTTTATGTACTGAAAAGTTTGAAAATCACTTTAACGTGGTAAAAACGTAAACGGAACGAATCGTAATGTTCACAAGACTTATAGAGCATACCGAAAGCATCCGATTAGGGGTTGTTGCGATTATTTCCGAAGTTTATATCTATTGTTAGATTTTTTTCAAAATTGAAAACAGCCCAAAAACACTAAATCGCCAAATAGGCAAACAACTTTGTAGATGGTAAAAATGCCTGAAACATAGGAATATACTATTTCAGGGACCTTCCACAGAAAATGTCACATATCTCGTACTATATAAGTCATAGGTATGGGGTGCCTTTGGCAAAGTGGCTTGAAATACCATCCGCTACAATCCGCTTCCTGAAGACACTAGGCTCATATCTGGTTTCGAAGGGTAAGCAAAATTTTTATCTCACTTTTAGGTGGATTATAGATTTACAGATTTTCTAAAAAAAAAGCCCTTTCATATCTAACGTCTTCTCCAAACAAACTAAAGCGAAAAAATCATCAGAAACGATGCTATTAAAAAAGGGCACGAAATCGTTAAAAAGCAACACAGTGCGTTGCGCCAAATCGGTAGGCTTTACTAAAGACAACCTGCAAAAGCGTACGACTACACGTCTGCAGGTGGAGGTATCAGCTGTCCGGGCCGAGCATAGGAGTCTCCATTGACCCTAGTCAACCTAGTTCGGACCTTGTCTAAGCCTCATCGAACCAACAACATAAGGCTCCGGTTTATGATCGGGTACGCTGCCTACTTTACGGCCTTGAACTGACATTTATCGCCCACCGTAACCTCGTCGAAACTCTGACACCGTCTTTTAATTCCTACGTTCGAGCCGCCTCAGGATTGTTACCCTTAACGCCAGCCGATTCTGCCTGTGCTAAGCCAGGCATCTTGCCTTTTCGCCACCGTGCGCAGGCGTTCGCCGCAGCCACCTTCGGAGAATATAGAATCCCCATCCTCACTGAAGGGGACCGTATTCTGCGCTCGACGGCCGGCGTTGGTGTACCCCACCTGTCCCCCCAACCCTTCAGTAAAGCGAGTCCACTGGCATGGAGCGAGGAGCTGGCACTCATGATCAGCCATTATAAATAGCTCCATAGCTTGCAACTTCCGCAGGGGTGACAATTCCATGGCTCTTAGAAGGTCGGTGGCCGAGCTCCTCAACAGAGATTTTCATAACCACGAACACAGGTTTACGGATGGGTCGGTTTCGGGCCGTGAAGTCGGCATTGGGGTCAAATGAAAATATCACGGCCAGGGAATCAATTTTTCTTGGATGTGCTAGCGAAACAAGCGACAAAAGAGAATCAACGACAAAGCTTTGTTTTTGTCGGAGATAATAATGACAACGATCTGAAGATTTTTGTCAGAAACAAAAAAGAAGACAATTTTGTTGCTAGCTAGCTCTGCAGCAAATTTCGGTTTTATGCTATCGTAGTTTCTGCTTTCATGCAAATACTCGAGAATCTAACTCTGATTACGAAAATTGCATCGTATTTTCGGAAATATCAGAGCATGCAATGGGAATTATTCTTGTCACATTGCGCTCGGGTTCTGATAAAGGCTTGTTGCGAAGTGTGTTTGTCAGTAACAAACTCTGTTGATGACAAAGGGTATATTGTTGGACGTTGCTCGAGTTAGGACTGTTCAGTTTATAAAGAGGACACTTTGTATTTTCGATGTTTTTATCGAAATCTGATTTCTCCCCGTTGAATATATTATCTGACCATCTAGAAATGAAATCCAATTATCAATGAAACAATTCTAACTCAGAAATTTAGGATATTTATAACAATCTCAATTTATTGGATTTTCAACAGTTCCAGTCGTTTATATTCCGTTTTCGGGCAGCCACAAGCTCTACGGTTTCTAGATATCGACAAATTATTGACAGTGTGTTTCTTCCAACCCGTGAGCAACTTGACGTCTCCAGTACATTGTCAGTGTACCCCGAAAAATTGGTTCAGGTGGTTCTGTCAAACTTACTTATATCGCGAGCATTTCTCGATTATGGCGTAAAATGTTAAAAAAAACTAATTTTGTTTTTATTTTTTATTATAACACAATTGCATTATTCATTAGTTATTTTGGAATAGGCTCGTATATATTCAAGCATTACGGGGCTGGGTGCTTTAAATATAGATAAAACTACAACGTGGATTGTTGCTGGATTATTCTAAACAAGTATTTATAGGGGTACCAACCCGAGAACAACTTGACATCTGTAGTACGATACCACTGTACCCCGAAATTTTGGTTTAATAAGTTTAATTGGTTTTGTCAAACTTGTGATTATCTGAATCATTTTATGAAAAAAGCGAAAAGGAAGGTAATGACTAGCCACCCTATAACCAGAGACCGGCGGAGTGAAAATCTGTCGAAATGGCAACGTATGAAAATGCATGAAATAGTGAAAATAATACCGGCATCACTTGAACTTTTTGCTTGCTTCTTATGGATGCAAAAAGTAAACAAGTCGAATTGGAACCGCTTTTGACGGTTCGATTGGAAACAAGATGGCGTCTTCGCCGATCTCTTATTGTAGTATTTCTAGTAATGACCAGTACTAAAAACCGTGACAAAAATCAATCCAAACTAGAATTAATCATTCATCCTTTTTATTTTTAATTTATAGTAAACCCCCGCGAAATATTTCTCTAGGTAATCCGATTGTCAAATCCATACAAATGAACCAAAATAAACCCACAGCCGTTTGAAAACATACAAGATAATATATTTAAATGAGTGTTTGTACTTTTTATTCTGGAAAAATCTGAATTAGCCGGACTTTCTTTGAGGTAAAAGTAACTTTACACCTTGGGAAAACTTTCTGCCAGATTTTGGTCCCCATTCCCGTGTATTTTGAATGGAGCCGGGATTGTAATTATTCGCGCTCAATTTCGAATAGTTCGTGCCCAACATCGTATAATATGTAAAACACGCGAAAAAAAATCGCGAACCACATTCCCGAGGTGTGAGGCTATTGTAATATAAAATTTTGGGTTGGAAAGTTTTTCGACTTCCCTCACGCAAAAAGATGGTGCAGTTGAAATTATTACCGAGGGAAATTTAAGAATATGAACCGACGATTTTCTGCAGTCAACAAACCCGCTAAAACCGCAAATCATTACGCGCAGTAAAAATAAACTGTTGGGGTTGTTTATTTAATTAAAACGACACATCGATTTAAATATTTACTCTACAAAACTATTCTTCTTTACGAAAATAACCACGTTTTCACTTGTCATAAGACGAGTTAATACAATCCCATTGAATTCTCGTACTTGACTCAGTGTCTCGTACTTGACTCGACTTAAGTAAGACGGCCTTACTGTTGAGGTCGAAATACGTATCTGTCAAGATATAATTAAGTGGTGGAATTCAATGGGATTGTATTAACTCGTCTTATGACAAGTGAAGACATTCCACTAAAAAGCTCAAAATAATTTTCTTATCAACCACGTTTTGTTCTGATTCAAATGTGAACCATTACGTGTGTAGTATCAAATCAACCACAAGTTCCTTTGTTCTCACATCATCATTTTATGATAATCAAGTTATGAAGCTGTATGATAAAAAATAATCATTTATACAGCTAATAAATTTAACTTCTAGATTCAACTATTAAAACTGCATAGATAAGTGGGAACTCGTTGTCTAAAATTAAATGGGCGATATATTAAACAAATTTCTTTTTCCAAAGCGACAAATTTCAACATTTTAAGAATTGGAAGTTTTGTTCAGAATCTTTTCATTAATTGCAATTACCAATTCACCCCATCCATATGACGCTCCTATCCGTTGTTTGTTGACAACAAATGACGAAACAAAAAACATGGTTTCTACGGAGGAAAAGTGTGGCGGCAGTGTAGGATGATCCATTGTTTATGTTTCGAAGCGCCATCTGGGATTTGCAAGTGGGTACGCGGAACTAACGCCAAATGTCAAGTTGTGGGGGGGTTGGTTTCTTCCCGATCTTCTTGATGATTTTGTTGACATGACTGTCAATTTTGCTTATAAAAGATTCTGTTGGGAAGCTTATGTTTACGCGAAATTCGAGAAGCTTTGACAATAGGCGCCATTTTGTTGGATTTAAACTGTTTTATCTCTTTTCAAAAATTACAGTTGATTGACAGTGTATTATAATATACGATAAAGCAAACTCCATCGAAATTGACCAATCTGACTGTATAATATCGTTATGTAAAAGAGTCCTCTCAATAAACTGAACAGTCCTTATTGATTCCCTGATCACGGCTTTTCACGTCATCCGCCCCGTTGGGAGACGTCAGAACCTGGATAAGAAAGCCGTACAAGAGAACTGGGAAAGGTCCTGGATTGCCATCACATCCGGATACCTTCGGAAAATAAAGGAGACCACATCGGCATGGGCAGACCTACCCAGTTTGAAAGAACAGCAAATCATCTCCCGGATCCGAACCGGACACACGTGGCTCTCGTATAACTTCGGCGGGAACCCTTTCTATATAATTTGCGACGTCTGCGATGTTCTCAACACCGTAGAACATTATGTCTGTCTGATGCCCTAAGTATCAGGCTTCCAGGAATACCTATGGAATACCTGTTAGCGACGCTACCAGCACCAGTGTTTAAGCGTGCGCTTAAAATCAATAACACAGAGATATGTTTGCTTCACACAAAACGGACCTAATGCAGAACAACACCTAGATGAGCGACAGTTACACAGCCACAAAAATAGCTCGCGTGGTTTTATTGAAGCTTGGATTTCAATATTTTCAACAGTATTTGGTTCCTCGTGAAACAAGAAATCTGTACAAACGTTTACATTTCAAAAAGGACCGTTATCACGACCATACGAGGCATTTTTGTGCCTTTGTAACTGTCGCTCATCTAGGTGTTGTTCTGTGTTATGGATTGAGCATGGTCCAAGTTTCATGTCCTTACCTTACATATTTGATACGAAACTTTGTGGTATCAGTGGGAAGCAGAGAATGGTAGAAAGCTTCACTTGCAACTTATATTTTTGGATTTTCGGCAACAAAACAAAACAAATGACGCAAGCACAAACATCATGCTGATAACAACTAGAGGAACTATTCACATTCCCATCTCAATAAACATATATTTATCTCATCTGTTTAAAAAATATCAACAATAAGAAATAAACCGTTTTCATTCCTTTGTTTTTTGTTAGATGATCATAGGAGCTACGAGATGAAGTTCAGAAGCAGTGACCCTATTTTCATACATCAGATATAATGATTGTTATGTCTAGTGAAAAAAAACTTCTTCAGTGTTTCCGACTGCAAGATGATTCACGAACACGGTTAATACATGGACTTAAAAATTGTGGAAGCATATTAAACAATTTTAAATAGGGTCACGGATGATATTCCCGGCAGTGTCCAATTATCGGCACAGACTCAAAAAGCTAATTTTATTTTATTGTTTTACCAAGACTCCTCCGGAATCGAGTGTGCTCACTGGAGAAAGTACGATGCAGCTATTTGAAATTGAACTTAAAGATGCAATTGCGGGAATACCTGCCAAAACCCTACATCTAACGTTTTTCTTCTTTCAATTTCCGCTGACTCAATTAAGTGTTTATCATGTGTTACGCGTTTCATTAGTATGATGCCCAATTTGGACTACTCTCAGTGCCATTCGTAACTAATTAGTATACACATATATATATATGTACACATATTCCCCTCCAGATTCAGAAAATTGCTTGTCCAACACTGTCCTCGAACGGGCTCAGTGAACCAATGCCATTATGAGGATCATACAAGTAACAAGTGTTACCTTACCGAAACAATCGGAGGTCTCAATAAAATAAATACAGACAGGTTTATTAAGTAAACGGTTTGCAGATTTGTGACAAATCTACGTTTTGAACAAACTGGATTTTCCTTGAAACAGCAGGTGATCTGATTCATTGAGACAGTGGGACTTCCCATGCATCCTACAGTGATCGGCAAAATGAATAGTTCGCTATTCGATCATTTATAGAGAACTGATGTTTTTTTAGCGTCTTAAAAATTTTTGACAAGAAATTTGCTAAAATAGTATTAATATTTGTTTATTATGGATGATTTTGTTAATAATTTGGGTTGTGATCATTCACTAGTTTGTTAATAACTCGCTTTAGAGGCTGAATTTGAAAACGGTATGTATGGTGAACGCTAGGACGGATTTTATTATTCAAGTCTGCCTTCAGATTTTTTTATTTATACTAGCGCTAGTTGCAGTTACTCGATGACTGCGTGTTCTTCTACCAAAATGTTCGAGGTTGCCGTTTCCGACAGCAACCTTTTTTCGGAACCTAAAACGTGTTAAAAATGCCAGTCAACGGAAGCATCGTGCAGAACAGTCTGCTGAGAGCAAAATCAACTTCCAGCGCGCCAGTAGGGTAAATGATATATTTTGGACATGTACATATTTTGGACAAGCCTGAGCTTCTTCGATCAATTTTAGATAATGTGTAGGAAAATTTTTATCGAAAGTATGATCATTGCATACTTTTACCGCAACTCTAGCGGCTCCAGATGAGAATTCACAAATCAACTATTATTTACCTTTAAAATTATCTAAAATGTAAAGCTATCTACCAATGCATTATAGGACTCCTCGTAACATGCACCTGAAACACGTTTAAATTGGTCCAAACGGCAATCTTGAGGTCCTGCGGCCAAAGTTTGATTGTAATTGAGATACTAACATATTCCAATCGCTTAACATGCACTTGAGACGGATGAAAGAGGAGTGACCAAAATGAAGTTATGTTTTTATTCATCAGACATTTATTGGTCACCCCATGTATAGTACATGGATGAACCATTAATTGCCAACTTTCAGGCTGTTTTCAATGATATCGATAATATTGCGAAACAATGTTAATTTCTGGTTTAATCTATGTCAGTTAAGCAAATAAATGCTTTTAAATGAATGTGGATACGTGTAGGTAAGTCATACCATTGAGATCTGTAGGTGGCCATTTTTAAATTTGGAGAAAATGACTCTGTCCAAAATATATGCATTTTCCATGTCCAAATTATATATTTCGCAGTATATCACAGTTTACACCTAGTAAACGTAATTTACTCAAAAATTGAGCAATGGAGACACAAGACTAATCATAGGTTATGTATATGGATGAACCTAGTGGTTTTCAATTGTTTAATACTATTCAATCTCGATATATTTTCTAATGAATGTCCTGCGCTTGTCCAAGATACATCATTTACCCTAATGCACACCGTCGTTTGAATTCAACTCTGTATAAGGCACATGTTATGGGGTACAAACTAGTCTTAGGCGTAATCCGAAATATTTTTGGAAATTTGTCAATAGCAAAAGGAAAAATTCGTCCATACCAAGTTGTAATGTGATGTACAATAACGACGAAGCAAATACACCTGTGGAACGATGTGAAATGTTCTTTTTTGCATCAGTGTTCGAGCCAGTACAAGCAACAGACGCAGAAGCTGAATCTGCATCATTAAATGTTCCTCTGGACCTTCTTAATTTGACAACATTCGTGCACGAATTATCGCTGCTACCAAAAAGTTGAAAAGCTCCTTCTTCTTTGGTCCTGATCTGCCGTTGTGCAGCTGTTTTTGCTGAGCCGCTTTCTTCCTTTTTTAATCGATCACTGGACGAAGGCATTTTTCCGGACATTTGGAAACAATCCGATATGTTTCCGGTCTACAAAAATGGTAATAGAAAGGATGTCAAGAACTATCGAGGAATAGCCAACTTGTGTGCAGCATCAAAGTTATTCGAAATAATTGTCAGTGATGTTATTCTTAGCCAATCGAAGAACTACATCTCTACCGATCAGCATGGTTTTATGCCGGGTAGATCAGTCACTACAAACCTGCTCAACTTCACGCGCACTTGTATTACTGCTATGGAGGACAAGGCTCTAATAGATGTTATCTACACCGATTTAAAGGCGGCTTTCGACAGGATCGATCACAACATCATGTTGTCCAAACTATCGCGCCTCGGAGCAACGACCAAACTCACTTCGTGGCTTGTTTCTTACCTAACTGGCAGAACACTCCGTGTGAAAATTGACTCATGCGTTTCGTCCCCTTTCTGCAACTTATCTGGCGTGCCACAAGGAAGCAACTTGGGACCTCTACTGTTTACACTCTACTTCAACGACGTTGCATCGAAATTGGGTTTGGATTGCAGAATTATCTATGCAGACGACCTGAAAATATATTTAATAGCATTGGCGTAACTTGACTGTGAGTCTAGGGGGCGCTTAAGCCCCACTTTATTCAGATGTTCGGAATACATACACTAATTGTGAATAAAATGAATATAATAGTGTTCTAATTTTGTTTATATTGATCAATTTATAAAATTACATTCTTTACAAAAGAAAAACATTCTTCAAATATTGTCATTTTAAATAGTTACAATTCAAACAGATAGCTTTCGACTTTTAGAGACAAATTCTTTTATGATTCTTTCCTTATTGACCTCTTTTAAAAACGCTGCTTAGATGTGCAAGAGTGACAAAGACGGGAATCGTTCCTGACCCATTGTGGATCTCAACCATGTTTTGAGTTTTCCGCATCGCCGGAAAACTTCCCTCTGCCGCTGCAGAACCAACGGGAATGGAAACGGCCAGCATCAATCCTTTGGACAAATTCGGCATGAGTTTTGAATCAACATAAGTGCGGATGAACTCAGCATTCGACTCGGGCTCCTTTTTCATTTTTCCCAAAAAAGCTCCTGTAAACATTCACCTCTGCTTCTAACTCACTTACATCGATTCTAGCTTCTTCCTTATACGTATTGATGAACAATCTACCTCCTTCCAAATCAAGCAGTTGAAAACAATCTATACTCTTGTCGAGTTCCAAATTGTTGAATCGCTTATCCATCGCACTTATCACCCCATCAACAGCCTTCTCATATACATATATGTGTACGCCAATAATCTTTATCCGTCATTCCTTCACAAGCGATATCTAAATCTTGTCTCACTGCTTGATCAACGACAAAGTCCTCAAGCGCCGAATTTCGAATAATTTTGCGCTTTTTAGAAGCTCTAGGGGCTTCGAGAGACAGATCATGGTCAAGCACGAAATGTTCCATAGCAGTCCAAAGATCATTGACCTGATTCCTTTTTTCCTTCAATGTGTCCAACGTGGCCGTTAAAAGAGTAGCAGAGCTTCCGAGTGAAGCGTCCTGTTTTTGAAAATAGTTTGCCAGTACATTCATTAAAGACAAGATAAAATCCATAATAATCAAACATACTACACACTCTGCCTTTGAGATTGATGCAAGTATGCCAATAGCAGTTATTACATCTTTATCTTGCCCTTGCTTCCCTTCTTCCGAAAGAGTTTCAGTTATCGCCTCAAAGTTTTCAATCAAGCACCGGCAATTTTTGTATTTCAAGACCTAAAACACTTGCGAGCTCAAATACTAGTCACTCTCCGATATCAAGTGTGTTGATTATTCCATTGAAGTGGAATACACTTGGGTTCGCCCTACTGGTCAGCAACAGTGACTTCGAAGTGTAAAACACTTTCGATTCGATCGTTTTGGATTTGGAAATAAAGAAAGATTCTGGCAGAGTCGTCAAAGTAAACTCCATTTAATCGAAAGTGCTTTACACTTTATTTAAGCATGTTCTGCTTTGAAAATTGAATTTGCAAGGTGTGGCATTATTGAAGAACTTGAAGGGCGATGGGCGATCAACGTTCTTAGTAAAAAAAATCAAAATGTTTTCAGAAGGTAAGTAAAATTGATAAAATGTATAGACACCTATAAGTTATTGTGCATTTTTGTCCATTCTATTGCTTATCATTATTATTGTTTCTAGGAGAAAACAGGTGCTACGACCTAACCATTGTAAGGGAGCAGAGGAACATGGCCGGTCAAAATACAATTACCATGTAAATCATACATTTAGGATCTCTTTACAGTGAGCTGCAAATATTTTCCCAAATCTGAAGAATCATCGAGAACAACAAGAGCCGACCATTTCGAGAACATATTGAAAATATGTATGTATGCAGAAAAAATATGAAATAAACAATAAAAATGTAATTATTCTACCGAAAACGTATTTTTATATTATTTTTGATAAAACTATGAATAACAATATTAAAAACAGTGGATTTGATCAACTAAAACATTCATTTTCAAAGCATTTTCTGTTTCAAACAAAGAACAATACTTTTTGATTTCAATACCATAGCATTTTAAATATAATGTAGAAAACTGTTGTTATCAAGTATAAGAACAATTGTTCCGAAAGTGTTTTGCTGTTCAAACTAATATGTTGCGTTGAGAGTTACTGAAAGTGTTTCACACTCGAGTATCACATGCTTGACCAGTAGGACAAATCAAAGGGCGAAACACTTTATATACCGCCGGTAATAAGTATAAAGACAAGCATGTTGTTCATACATTTTTATCATATTTGAGAATCAAAATCTCGATTCGTAGCGATTCGATTTGGCTAAAATTTTACTAGGCACCTGTTTTCCACTTGAACTTTTGATCTTTGAGTGAATTGTCTACATCTCTAATGATTTTGTCCTCCAAATCTGGAAATAATTATAAAGACACCACTTTTTTATATGGAGCTCCATACAACAAACCTGTCTTTATAATTATTTCCTGCAGAAACGCGTTTAAGTAGAATATATGCATAAATGTAAATTTCATTGAATAAAAATTCAAGTCATTTTAGGTCTGCAGGCAAAAAATCAGCTCAATCGAATCTCTAAGAATCGAGATATCGACCTCCCAACATGGCCATTTTGTATGGGAACCGCTTGTCTTTATACTTTTTTCCACCAGTGTAGTCGCGTGTATATTTTTTTGAGTGTAGTGGTGCTTAGGCTCCCTATTTCTTTCAGCTTAACACCAAGCAATTTCTGCACTCGCACAAGATTGATTCGATGAGCCATGCAGTGAACATATTCAGCTTTCGGGAAATGCTGTTTTATTTTCATTTGGACTCCGTTATGCTTTCCACGCATTACGGAAGCACCATCATATGATTGTGCGACAAGCAATAAATCATGGATGTTGAGGCCTTTCAATGCTAGAATGATCTCCGAAGCTAAACTCGTTGCATCTCTTGCTTGAGAACAATCGACGAACCCAATGAACCTTTCGCATGGTCGAAAGCCTTCTGGATAGCGAACCACAATCGCTTCATCAAGTACGAGACACTGAAGACGGCCTTACTGTTGAGGTCGAAATACGTATCTGTCAAGATACAATTAAGTGGTGGAATTCAAATACAAACTCGTCTTATGACAAGGGAAAATTTGTGTTAGTGTTAGTAAGGTGAATAATAGGGAGCTCTATTCGACAATATAGAGCGTTTGTCAATAACAGTATATGCTGAAAAAATATTAAAACATATTCATCAATTTACTTACAAACCGTCCAAAGGAGAACAAAGTAACCTGGATTTTACAAGTTTTTCGCATCATATTCAACCGCACACTTATTCACCGGATGTTCTAAATCCTACCTGAAACACGTCCGATCACGCACCAATTGTTTACTCACTCGGCCGCGCGAACTATCTGCTTACTGAGCAGAAACACGACAAAACAGGCACTGACGGCCGCGCAATGCAGAACACAATATTTCGGCAAATCGCGCGATCGTTCTGCTGTCCGAAACAAGAGCCAACACGCACTGAAATGATTAACTTTATGACCGGCCGCGCAATACTGGCAAGTAGAATAATATTTTGCAGAAAATCCTCGCTGCTGCTTGCCATCGCTAGTTTTTGGAAAGATTTCTAATGCCGGCTGTTTGGGTCCAGTTTCGAGTGTTCCCAAATCATTGGATTCAATGGAAGCTCTACTTCTATCTACCGACCAGTTTTGCTTGGACCAGTTTTGCTTGGACCTGCTACAACGTCTACACCTCTAGAAGAACCGATTTGACTGTTCGTCTCAGAGCATGACACCGCGTCATCGGAAGGATTCGATTCGGGATTTTGATTTTCCGTGTCCAAATTCCGAAAACATTGCATATGCAAAAATGCATGGGGAAAAATCCGCGAACCAAATTCCCGAGGTGTGAGGCTACCTTAAAGGTAGCAGTTTTTAAACACTTTGTTAGCTCATAAGACATGTTTAAAACACTCCAAAACCTTTGAAAACTATCTATAGAACTTGCGGAGATTGAAAGAATAACCATAACTCGTTTCAATTTTTCAGTCTGCACTAAGATTTTTGAAATTTAATTCAATGAAGGTATTGTGTTTAGATAAAGCTTCAAAATCCTAGAGGGGGCTTAGCCCCCTAGCCCCCCCTTATTTACGCCAATGTCTAATAGTACGATCAGTTGATGACTGTCATCGTCTGCAAAGTTTGTTGAACGTGTTTGTTGAACCCATTATTGTTTGATTACCGTATTGATGGAATTTCGAAGGAGGTGCTTCGGACTACCATTACGCGGGAGGCTGCGCAGTTTATGCATCGTTGGCCGTTGTCATTCGATACGGTGTGCAGACTATCTGGTCCGATGACCGGTCTATACATTTCCTCCCTTCCTACCTGTGCGTTCATGTCACCGATGACGATTTTGACGTCCCGCAGTGGGCATCCATCGTATGTCTTCTCCAGCTGTGCGTAGAACGCTTCTTTCTCGTCGTCGGGTCTCCCTTCGTGTGGGCAGTGCACGTTGATGTTGCTATAGTTGAAGAAACGGTTTTTAATCCTCAGCTTGCACATCCTTGCGTTGATTGGCTGCCACATAATCACGCGTTGGCGCATCTTGCCCAGCACTATGAAGCCGGTTCCCAGCTCGTTGGTGGTGCCACAGCTTTGGTAGAAGGTAGCCGCTCGATGCCCGCTTTTCCATATTTTCTGTCCTGTTCAGAAAATCTCTTGCAGCGCCACGACGTCGAAGAATTCATCGTAGATCATCCTGTCGCAACCTGCGAAACCTAGCGAATTGCAGTTCCATGTTCCAAGCTTCCAATCGTGATCCTTTATTCGTCGCCTAGGTCTTTGTCGATTATATCGAGTCGCATTATCTCTTATATTGTTCGTAATTATTGGTTTTCCAGGCGGATTTTTGGGCCTGCGCAAACCTCCTGTCTCGTCGGAGGGCTGTTTAGCGTTTCACCTAACACCAGGTGGAGCTAACAATCAGCATTGCTTGCATAAGCGCCAACTTTAGGGGGCGAGGCACTTTTTGTCCCCTCAATACTTATCTAAGGGGGTAAATGATCATTTGGACCCCTACCCCTATTTTGCCTTCAAAAGTCCAGTTTTTGAAGATTATCCATAAATTCTCATCTTAATGCAACGGTGGATTCAACTAGCTTCCAGAATATTTTATTTACATTGGATGTGCAGCTCATTCCTGCGTTGCTGTGTGCGTTCATGACCATGAAAATCCTTGGTGACGAAAAGAGAGCTTATTTGTTCATTGTTTGGCTCAATTATCAAACTTGGATGCACAAGACAACATCAAGACTGCTCCTGCTTGAAAGAATACGTCAACCATCGTTAAGGACATTAAGGATCAATTGGATTCTGGGGTTTGTTTCAGGCTTTCGAATCAAATGATACCACCAATCTAGAAGCGCTTTGCCCAGTATGAAAAAACTGTAAAGTTAGTGTCGAAGTCGTCTGTCCTGGCGCACTATTCAGGTTTAATTTTTGAATTTTTCACAACTTTGTCTGACTATGATGCTTCAGGCGCGGAGCGGTTGATGGTGCAGCGAGATACGTGTCTACTGTTGCTGATAGAAGGTACTGTAGTGGCTTACATTTATTACATTGGCCTTTTGTAAAAGTAAGGTTGGAGGGGTGTAAAGTCAAAGGAGAAGAAGGAAGAAGTTTTGGAGAGACAGAAACGTATTGTCACGAGCTGAGAACGCATTGCTGTGAATAAATTGAAGTGTGAAATAAAATCAACTAAAAGTCACTAAAATATTCAGCTATATTCTGTGTGCATCCGAAATTGTTACAGGTACCAAATCTGCTGAAAACGTTACATATGTCGCGGACTATCTGCCGGAACAACCACATTTGATAGATCTTCTGCCTGAATTAAGTATGTAATGATATTCATCACCATTCCGATATCTGCTGCCGCTGAGCGATCGATTTCTGGGCCCCGAAGGTTGAAAACCTATAGGAGATCCAGTATGGGACAACAGCGACCGAATTCCATATCTTTACTGCACTTCTACAAGGACATGGCGAATAAATGTGGATGAAGTGGTTAATCAATTAAAAGTTGATAAAAAGTTTTTGAGTTTTTACCAACACTGCTTGCAAGTCAAAATGGTCCAACATAGAAAATCTGCCATAAAATCGTTTTTTAAAAGTGGTTGGGGACGATTCAAATATGACGTCCACTACTTTTTGAGATTTCTAGACCCCCTCTCCCCCCTCTGTCACGCTTTTTTGTATACCTAGTATATGCAGTGTCACAAAATCATAGACCCCCTCCCCCCCTAAAACCTGTGACATCATTGTTGAACGACCCCTTGACGAATATTAGAATTAAAATTCAAAATTATTATCAAAGCTGTAATGAAAAGATTGAAACATTCATTGATTTTTACTATGATTGGCTAATTGGTCGTTCTTCAAGTTCGATCGTAAGTTAGTTTTTTATCCTTTCTTTATTTTGTAGGCTCTGTGTTACTTTACCGTTATTGTGCCAAGTTATTGTGCCACAGTAGAGGTATTCTGCAGTACAAAATTTACCCAGAATCAATTTTTAGACATTCATTACTCATTATTGTTTTCGTTGACGGTCCATCTAAATATTTATCAGACCATTATTGTGTCCATTTGTCTATGACGTGAATCCAATCATCGTTGCATTGTTCGGTTGCCATTTATCCGGGTACGTTGGAGGAATGCCTTCGCGAAGAACAAATTGTCAGTCGTCATCAGGCAGCCGTGACGGTAAGGCGCGTCCCCCAAAACGCCACCGTATGGGCTGTGCATCCATCGACTGACAACAGTTTTGGTGGAGGCGCTGGAAATCGAACCCATAATCGTCCGCTTATAAGACGAACGTGTAGCCAACTACGCTACGGGACCCCCTCCACAAAAGGCTAGTTGTTTTAAATATAAAATGAATATGATACAGTCCCAACCCGATTTTGGCAACACCCGTTTTTGTCTACCCCCGATTTTGGCAACACCCGGTTTTGGCAACATTTTCTTCCCGATTTTGGCAACAACCTCGAAAATATTTTTTTTATTACTTTTCAGAACTAAAATCTTTTTATTAATATGTAATAGGATAAACAAAACCAAAAGTGAATGTCATTAAGGTTTATATGCGTATTATGGACTCTGTACGAATAGTGGGCACTTTCACTGAAATAATGAACCACCACTTGTATTACCGCTCATTGCAAACAATTTCTATTGAAACTTATCTGCTCTTTTTATTCACGTTTTCCATGTCCCTATTCACACTACCCTAATCTAACCAGCCCACCGTAGAATGTCGTATTTTTCGGTATTCATCAAGTCGTTTTGCTCATTATGCGCCTCTTTTCTGATACCAGCCAAGAAACTGTCATTTTATCATTTTTTCCCGTCTTTCTACTGCATTCCCGTATAGATAATAAGCAACAATATTATTTCAAAGAGTCTTATTGTTTCAAATAGACGCGAATTTGTCTAGCGATTAAAATCAGAACTCTGCGGGGGGCTAGTTATGAAGTTCCTAAGATCTTTGAAATTGAACGTTTGATGATTCACCTGTTAATGATCTTCAACGCTCACCAATGGAAGCTTATTGAGTAAAGCGAATCACTTAGTAACACAACAATGAGCGTCGTTACGGTGCGTTGATAGAAGAAGACATTCAAGCATTCTAAAAATGAAGACCTCTATGAGTCTGGAACTCTAGCACACTGAATTAGAGGCGTTGATACTTTCTCTCGACTACCTTATCACTTTGAAAGAAGAGGGAATAAAGCAGAACGCATGATGTGGTTTGATTGTTTGGCTTCATTGTACTAGAGCAAGCGGGGTACGAATGCAAAAATCGTAGCTTACATGGATACCTCACCACGGCTTGGCTTGTTAGACGGTGTTGTTCATTATTTATCACAGCAACGATCGCTCCTACTCGTTGTTTGGCATCCATCTGAGCGAGGCAGTTCACTCATTGGCTATGGATGCTACGATTTGAATAGATCAATGTTCACAATGCTTACTCACACTTCCAATGCCTGCTCTCGAGTGTTCTGTTTGTGATGGCGAAGTTTCAGAAGTGGAGTACCTCCTGTGAAGTTCCCATGAGATCAGTGGTGTAATTCTAGCTGCTTCGATAGGCGAGTGATGCGTCACATGTGGTTTTATTATTATTTATTCAGTCTAAGACCAGAGTGGCGTCTGCAGTACATAACAGTCGTCTCCGTCCACTTCTGTTACCCCGAGCAGCACAAGTCAGACAAAAATGGTTGCAGCAACCTGATTGTGTCTAAATCTGGTCACATATGAGTTGCAGCAACCTATATGAAGCATGTGTGCTGCTAGGGACCAGTCACGCAGTCCACAAGCATTGTCCAGATCTCGTGTCCAAGGAGGACTACCGCCACCGGTTTGATGAGGGCGGTACGGCGGCGAACTCTATTCGATCGGAGTGTTTTTTGGAGTCCAAGGTACGTACGGTTTCCTGCCACTTTAGTCTCCGAATTTGTCTGCTGATATCGTTTTCGGAGGTCAAGTGAGCCCAAGTACACGAATTCTTCAACCATCTTGATTTTGTCACCATTGATACAAGCTCGTGGTGAATGGCAGTTGTCTCTCTTGAGCCTACTTCGTCTTCAACGTGTTAATGACTAGACCGATCTGCTTTGCTTCCCTCTTCAGTCTGATGCAGGATTCTTCCATTTTTTCAAAGTTAAAATAATGGAAGTAGTGCATGGAGAACTGGAGTGCGATGACCTGCAGCGAGCACCAGTTTGTCCGTAAGTTGACTGCCTTCGAGTGTCAGAGGAGGCATGCCGCAAATGGTCTTCCAGCTTCCAATTGGCCACACTGTCACTCGTAAATAGTTCGAAGTGCACACTGTGCTCATGGATCAATCATTGCTGCCTTACATATTCCTGGGTTGAGTGCTAGGAGACCGATTACCCGAGTAGCACACTTGTCATATACCAGTCACTGTGACTCATATGCGACCAAATTCAGTCACATTGGAGTTGCTGCAACAAAATACACCTGAATTGTGCTACTAGGGTAGTGCAAAGGGATTTGGTGAGTCGAGTGTAGTTAACCCATACTCACACTACATTGGATACGCTTGACTAATGTGCAGAATGCAGATTTCCGTTATCATTTTCTAAAACAATGAAATGTCTTATGGCTTGCGATATTTTTTTTCCATAATGTCAGCGAAAATTGTGCACAGAACTTTATTCTTAATCACACCGACCACAAGAAAGTTTGCCTCCATCAAAATACATTATATAAGAATTCGAAATTTGTAGCACATTTAGTCATCTTGTATCCGTTGGATCGCTATTTGATTCACATAGTGAATTATGATAAAAAAAAGCTTTTTTGGTGGACTAAAATTTATATGAGATTCATTTCATTTATTTAGTTAACATCTAAACAGATAACACTGAATCAACAATTTGACGCCACAATACACGGTTCGAGGCCGCATCTCTCCATCCTCGGATACGCCCCACGCTCGCCAAGTCGTTCTGCACCTGGTCTGCCCATCTCGCTCGCTGCGCTCCACGCCGTCTCGTACCTGCTGGATCGGAAGCGAACACCATCTTTGCAGGGTTGCTGTCCGGCATTCTTGCAACATGTCCTGCCCATCGTACCCTTCCGGCTTTAGCTACCTTCTGGATACTAAGTTCGCCATGAAGTTGGGCGAGCTCATGGTTCATTCTTCGCCGCCACACACCGTCTTCTTGCACACCGCCAAAGATGGTCCTAAGCACCCGTCTCTCGAATACTCCGAGTGCTTGCAAGTCCTCCTCGAGCATTGTCCATGTTTCATGTCCGTAGAGGACTACCGGTCTTATTAACGTCTTGTACATGACACATTTGGTGCGGTGGCGAATCTTTTTCGACCGCAGTTTCTTCTGGAGCCCGTAGTAGGCCCGACTTCCACAGATGATGCGCCTTCGTATTTCACGACAAACGTTGTTGTCAGCCGTTAGCAAGGATCCGAGGTAGACGAATTCCTCGACCACCTCGAAGGTATCCCCGTCTATCGTAACACTGCTTCCCAGGCGGGCCCTGTCGCGCTCGGTTCCGCCCACAAGCATGTACTTTGTCTTTGGCGCATTCACCACCAGTCCAACTTTTGTTGCTTCACGTTTCAGGCGGGTGTACAGTTCTGCCACCTTTGCAAATGTTCGGCCGACAATGTCCATGTCATCCGCGAAGCAAATAAATTGACTGGATCTGTTGAAAATCGTACCCCGGCTGTTACACCCGGCTCTCCGCATGACACCTTCTAGCGCAATGTTGAACAACAGGCACGAAAGTCCATCACCTTGTCTTAGTCCCCGGCGCGTTTCGAACGAACTGGAGTGTTCGCCCGAAATCTTCACACAGTTTTGCACACCATCCACCGTTGCTTTGATCAGTCTGGTAAGCTTCCCAGGGAAGCTGTTCTCGTCCATAATTTTCCATAGCTCTACGCGGTCTATACTGTCGTATGCCGCCTTGAAATCAACGAACAGATGGTGCGTTGGGACCTGGTATTCACCGCATTTTGAAGGATTTGCCGTACAGTAAAGATCTGGTCCGTTGTCGAGCGGCCGTCAACGAAGCCGGCTTGATAACTTCCCACGAACTCGTTCACTAATGGTGACAGACGACGGAAGATGATCTGGGATATCACTTTGTAGGCGGCATTAAGGATGGTGATCGCTCGAAAGTTGTCACACTCCAGTTTGTCGCCTTTCTTGTAGATGGGGCATATAACCCCTTCCTTCCACTCCTCCGGTAGCTGTTCGGTTTCCCAGATTCTGACTATCAGTTTGTGCAGGCAAGTGGCCAGCTTTTCCGGGCCCATCTTGATGAGCTCAGCTCCGATACCATCCTTACCAGCTGCTTTATTGGTCTTTAGCTGTTGAATGGCATCCTTAACTTCCCTCAAGGTGGGGGCTGGTTGGCTTCCACCGTCCGCTGAACTGACGTAGTCATCTCCTCCGCTGCCTTGACTTTCACTGCCTGTACTCTCAACGCCATTCAGATGTTCCTCGTAGTGCTGCTTTCACCTTTCGATCACCACACGTTCGTCCGGCAAGATGCTCCCATCCTTATCCTGGCACATTTCGGCTCGCGGCACGAAGCCTTTGCGGGATGCGTTGAGCTTCTGATAGAACTTGCGTGTATCTTGAGAACGGCACAGCTGTTCCATCTCCTCGCACTCCGCTTCTTCCAGGCGGCGTTTCTTCTCCTGAAAAAGGCGGGTCTGCTGTCTCCGCTTCCGTCTATAACGTTCCACGTTCTGCCGGGTACCTTGCTGCAGCGCGACCGCCCGCGCTGCGTCCTTCTCCTCCAGAATCTGTCTGCACTCTTCGTCGAACCAATCGTTCCGTCGACTTCGACCTATATACCCGACGTTGTTCTCCGCTGCGTCGTTAATGGCTGCTTTAACTGTACTCCAGCAGTCCTCAAGAGGGCCCCATCGAGCTCACCCTCTTCCGGCAACGCTGCCTCGAGATGCTGCGCGTATGCAGTGGCGACATCAGGTTGCTTCAGTCGCTCTAGGTCGTACCGCGGCGGTCGTCGGTACCGAACATTGTTGATGACGGATAGTTTTGGGCGCAGTTTAACCATCACCAGATAGTGGTCAGAGCCGATGTTAGCGCCACGATATGTCCTGACGTCGATAATGTCGGAGAAGTGCCGTCCATCAATCAGAACGTGGTCGATTTGTGATTCTGTCTGCAGTGGTGATCTCCAGGTGTACCGATACGGGAGGCTGTGTTGGAAGTAGGTGCTACGAATGGCCATATTCTTGGAGGCGGCGAAATCAATTAGTCGTAGGCCGTTTTCGTTCGTCAGCCGGTGAGCGCTGAACTTTCCAATAGTCGGTCTAAACTCCTCCTCTTGGCCAACCTGAGCGTTCAAATCTCCTATGATGATTTTGACGTCGTGTCTTGGGCAGCTGTCGTACTCACGTTCCAGCTGCGCGTAGAATGCGTCCTTATCATCATCAGTGCTTCCGGAGTGTGGGCTATGGACGTTGATTATGCTGAAGTTGAAGAACCGGCCTTTGATCCTCAACCTGCACATTCTTTCATTGATCGGCCACCACCCGATCACGCGCCTTTGCATATCGCCCATCACTATGAAAGCTGTTCCCAGCTCGTGTGTGTTGCCGTAGCTCTGGTAGATGGTATGATTACCTCTAAACGTTCGCACCATTGATCCCTTCCAACAAACCTCCTGCAGCGCTACGATGCCGAAACCATTTGTTTGAATTTTTTTCCCGTTTTTGGCAACATCCCCATTTTGGCAACATTAAAATCCGGTCGTGTTGCCAAAATCGGGAAGGGACTGTATGTATTTTTCGCGTCTACGTAGTTGTACGTCTACAATTCGTACAGCCGATCCCTGTCCTCTTATAGTGTTTGCCTTTCTTGTACCGAAAGGCTAAATGATAACTTCAAAAACAAACTTTTGAAAGGAGCCTCGGAGAGAGACCCATAGTGTTATATACCAATCGACTCAGTTCGACGAACTGAGGTGATGTCTGTATGTGCGTATGTATGAGTGTGTGTGTATGTATGTGTGTATTTGTAAAATTTTTGTAGAGACACTTTTTGGAACTTAGCATTACTCAGCCAGACCGGACTATGGGATCAGAAGTTATGGCCAAAATGCTATTTTTTATGCCCAAAACACGCTAAAAAATACTCATTCATAAGTTCATAGTATTTTTTTGCACGAGAAAGGCACGAACACCGCTAGGTGGATTATTCAGGATATTTTTAATTACTTTAGAATTCACAGAAGTAATGAAGTTAAAAGACTTTTTCTGATCAAACACTTCCTGCTCCGTCCATTTTTTGCACGTCTATTTAATAAAAACCATAAAAGGGGAATCGAGCGGCGTTTGAAAGTGACTCCGCACTATTGATTTGTCAACTTGAATAGAAATGGTCAAACCTGTTAGGGCTCTTGATAATAATCAATTCTCAATCAATCTGGTTGAAGTATAAAAAAATATCTTTAGATGATCTATTTATTCTGCCAGTCTCTTTAACTCACCCGACAGATAGAGAGACAGAGCAGAGGATTGAATTAAACATAGAGTATCCCCTAAACGCGATCATTTTCATCAATATTTATTAAAACTTTGTTTCAATATTTCCCTTTCCAACTCGATCAAGCAGCCGATTGCACGTTTTGTTAGATATACCACTATTCGGCTCAAACTAGACTTCTTAGGCCTTTTTTTCAGCGGCGCAAATATCATCGAAAAAAGAATTGACGAAAATATCGACATTGTAGATTGTCTATATTACGATCGTCCGCGCGACGCTTATGAATGGTTAATCTTTCTCGTGCTCCATTCAGCTTCACGCAGTTGAATGCACAGTCGAAGGCAATGTGCCAAGCAAGAAGCATCGTTCGCATCGTGTAACGGCATTTCCGAAAGCGGATTCTACTGAACTCTGATAAAGTATAGTGATCGTGCGGTTTGATGGTTGTTAGGTGTTTAACGCTCTTCTATTTTTTTAAGGAGAGTTCCTCATCTTTGCCACAGAGCCCCATAACGACCAAAGAAGAACTGTGCTGCGTGTGTGGTGATAAATTATGTTTGCTAGAGAGCGGTATGCAGTATATGTGGTAGTTATTGTACTGGTCTCGTGCCAGGTCAACGCCCAAAATCGAGCGTCTTGGGTGCAAAATACCAACCAGAATGCAGTGTACTCGACGCAGCAGCAGACTGTATCGCAATCAAGGCCAATATACTTCCCAGAGAGTCAAAACAATGACCAAGCATCCAGACAAACGTCGCCACCGTCGCCGCAACCACCCTCACTTAGGCAAGGTCAAGGTCAAGTTCAGTTCCAGTATGACGCAGCATCTTTAGCCGTCACTGAACTCGCCAGACAAGTTGGAGCGGTTCTTGGGCAACAAAATAATATGGGCGTTTTTTCACCCGTTAGCATAGCCTGCGCTTTATCGCTTTTGCTTCTCGGAGCAAGAGATGAAACTCGACAGGAATTGATGCAGGTGCTGAATTTCCAGCCCAACGAGAAAGACCCAAATGCAATTCACCGCCAGTACGGTCAAATTCTAAGGGATATAGCGTCCACAGAACCCGATAGTATACCCGCTACTTGGCGCCGAAACGATCGATGTAGCGATGGTGAGGACGACGATTACCAACAGGAGAATCACGTCATTCATTTAGCAAATGCCATATTTGTACAGCAAGAATTAAAAATTGATAACAGCTTCGAACACTGGTCAAGAGTGTTCTATAACAGTTCGGTAAACAACCTAGATTTTGCAAATCATCCTCAAAGGTGCGCGTATCAAATCAACCGGTGGGCCAACGAAAACACTTTCGGGAAAATCAACCAGATCGTGGCAAATTCTATAAGTCCAGACACGCAAATGCTAGTCGCGAATGCTTTGTACTTTAAAGGTCTTTGGAAAGAGATGTTCGAGAAGCAGGCAACCGGATACAAAAAATTCTACCCAGATGGGGTAGCGAACCCATCAACAGCCAAGGACGTGCTCACGATGGCCGTGATCGGATGCTTCCCTTACTTCGACTCCCCGCAGTTAGACGCTCGAATCGTTGGTCTTCCTTATCAAGGAGACAAAATTGCTCTCTACATTATCATACCAAACAACTCATCTCGACAGAGAATGCAGCAGTTCCAACAAAGACTAACCGCCAAAGACATTGGCGATATGATAGCGCAAATGACTGTCCGAAAGGCGCTCGTTCAGATTCCAAAAATGAAGATCTCCAACACGGTCAACCTGAGGGACGTGCTCACGAAGTTGAGGCTGCGGTCAATTTTCAGCCCATCGAGCAGCAACCTGTCGGCGATGCTGGACAAAAGTGTCAACTCGAACAGCAATCAACGGCTGTTCGCCAGTGATATCATCCACAAGGTGGAGCTGGACATCAACGAGATCGGCACGGAGGGAGGGGCCATCACTGCGTCCACCATCTTCCGTTCGCTGCCGTCGGTGCAGATTCGAGTGGATTCCCCGTTCCTTATGCTGGTCGGTCATGATGCCACCCGGCTGCCACTGTTCTACGGCAGCATTTACGATCCGACCGGGTGATTGAGTTGTTTGTTATTTATGAGGTCCGTGCTTGTGTTTGAGTGTGCTGCGGCTTTTTCGCATGTGTGATTTTGTGATTATTATTCCATAATAATAGCCAATAATGGATATAAATACAATGAAAAATACTCATACCAAGAAGTTTGTTTCTGTTTCGAAGAGAATTCGAGCAGTCGAGAGAATGTGATTCGGATTGATTGGGGATTTCCATTCATATAAAACAGGAATGTCAAGTTATTTACAGTATGACATCAGAGTTGCTGCATGAAGCGAAAACTCAGTGGAAGAATTAAGTTTAGTGTAGCTAATAATCAGAGCAGGTTACATGTGGGTGATAGATAAAGAAAAACGATAGGTTGAAAAATGTTGGATTTGCATTGTTATTTACTCTGCTCTTAGTTTAATTGGGGTTGCTCTTTACAATATGTCAACTTTTACTACGCAGAGCTCTGTCCGATTATATTCCAATTTAGTATCCTATCCATAGATCTTGCTCCTTAGTCAATAATGTTTGGGCATAATTTTTAACAATGTCGGACACAAATCTGGATATTTTTAATAAAATGCTATGAAACATAATCAATGTAGGGTAAAATTTGGCAGTATGTGACTATTGTTAGCACCCCTAGCAATATTACGGAATCCAACATAATTTCGACCCAAACACACAATTTAAAAAGTATAGGTTTCCATTTGAATATGGTTTGGCACAAAATTAGACATATCGTGAAGTACCCTAATTTCGCGCACTTAAGAACTGACAAAGTTAAAACGTTCATTAAAAAACATGTAATGGCCATTTGGAAACATTTGCTACTGCATCACGTAGTAGAAGGATTCTAGGTTCTCAAAAAAAATGTTACTTGCAAATTTTGCCGCTATTTAAAAAAAAAATGGGGTATGAATCTGAGACCGTTGTATGCTCCTTATTTCACGCAAGAAAAAAGGGTAGTTCCTAATTTCGCGCTAAAGTGTTCCTAACTTCGCTCATGTTTGGAATTGAGTATCGTTATTGGTTTGACGAAATATAATCAATTGACCAATAGAAGCATGCATCCATTGTTCAAAATATACAGATAACTGTATCAGACAGCCGTCAGTAACCCATTCTTTAGTCGAAATGGTATGTACATATATTTCGACCCTGGAGCTTTGCTTAGATTTTAATTCATGAATTATAGTTGACATAAGTAATAATTCCTAAAATATCGTTTTCTTCTGAAATATAAACCATATTTTAAGAAAAAAAGCATTGTATGAGTAATGTTTAGCTGGTGTATAAAAAAGGTTGAATTTTCGAGAAAAGAAAGTCTTAAATTCCGCTAACTCTTACATAGGACATCTTCTAATATGTGTTTTATACAACACGTCTTCAATATTATATACATTATCGAAAAAGCTGCTGTAGTTTTATCTTAAGTTTAGCATCATTTTACACATCGTACATTTTAGCATCATTCTACACATCGGATTTGATAGTTATTGCAGGCACTGATCTATAAGATTTTTCAAGTCAACATTAGCCGATGTCGGTGGTTATCCGCCTGAAAATTAGATAAAAAGCGTATGGGAAAGCCACTTCGGGTTATATTCAGTGTAAAACTGTCCTGTGCATTATATTGTTTTTGTTTCATTAGAATGTTGCAAATGAAACTACGCAACAACAATAAACGAAATTAGGCACCATAATTACTCTCCTATACCAGATTCCGCGCACAAAGCGAAAGTCTAAATAAACACAAAATACATAAAATTTCACACTTTTCAATAATAATGACGAATAAACATATCCAACAGAGCATAATAAATACAAATATTTCCAGAAAGTAGCCAGTTTTGTACAGTAAAATTATTTGTTTGCTTGGGTCATGTTCTTCGTCACTGTGCTACGCACAAACAAATATGGCGGTCGATGGGAGGACCAAATTGAAATAATTTTATTTGGTGTACTAAACCAAGTTTGTTTTTCAATTTTTTTCGTGAAGAACATTCAATAACAATAATATTTTGTAATCCTCCAGATTTTTCAATTTTGACTGGCACCTAAAAATTGAAAAAAATAAATAATTTTATAATGCGCGAAGTTAGGGCGCGCGCGAAATTAGGGCACATCACGGTATTTGAAGGCAGAAACATATCTGCACCCGCGAAATTTTTGCGACGTGTTATCCTGGGCAGAAGCCATAAACAGAATAACAAAATGTGATATGGATTTGATTGAACAGATAATAAAAGATTGATAAAAGAACAGGCAACAATATCAAAAATTTGCACCGAAATATCATTTAAATATCAAGATATGCTATGGATAAGAGCAACCTAACAAACAATCTAAGCTGAAGCAACTTTTTTAGCTGATTAAGCATATTTTCTACAAAATAAGGCCTTTTTCAGCTTCCAATGTTTGTTGGGAAACTAATGGCACATGATATTGATCACTTCTTACAAATAGCATAACTTGCTCTGCTCAAGATATTTTAGTGCAAATGATTGATATTGTCGTCTGATCTTTTATCTCTTATATCAATCATGTCCATATCTCATTTTGCTTTTTTATCAACATTTGAAATTATTGAGCTATTTTCATCTACTCGGGATAAAGTACATATCAGAGTAGTATTGGCATGGGATTTTTTTTAGCAAACTGAGTATCCGTCACCATTTACATATTCAAATAGCGGAAAGAAACGCTCCTGGACTCTATTTTTATAACCGGCAGACGATGTCCTGCAAAGTAGAAAAGATGATGCGTGGTGAACTGCCCATGCAAAATTCCCACAGTCTTCTTAGGAAAGATCCATGAATTACGTAACACAAACAATGGCCATTTTCAACCCCTCCCCCTATGTCACACTATTTGCATGAATCATTTTTTTTTGTATGGATGGTCACACTTTGGGCAATGCCCCCCCTCCACACTCTGAGCGTTACGTAATTTATGGATGCTCTTTTATCTAATGATTCTACATTCCAATTGCAACTTGGCCTTCTTTTCAACTTACTGTGCTATGCCCTTATTTCAATCAGCGACTAATTCCGTTCACGCAAATAAATAATAATGATTTTTTTTATAAAAAAACAAACAGATTTTTGTTATTTTCTATGGCTACGTATGCATGGAATGGAATGAAAAGCAGCTTCATTTTTAGCGATTAAGAGTGAAAATTTCAACAAAATTTATTGGTCGTCACTACAGGTGCCATTTTGACTGTTTTCATTAACCCATTTGCTAAAGACGTCTGTCATAATATTTAAGCATTTTTAGGTGAAAATTTGCTCTGAATTCAAAATAAAGCTACATAACAAGATATAACAGGTAACATTGTAGTGTATTACCTAATCGTTGTCTGTATTTTGGCGATATAAAATGCTGAAAAGAGAAAAATATCTTGACCGGAATAAGGGTAGGTACATCTAAATCAACTTGTTCCTTATTCCGTTCTATGGGTTTGGAGGATGGATTTCGAAAATCCCATGAGTGAGAAAAGGTTCATCGTAGGGTATCTGTTCCATTATTAATGCCATGCTCCTATATCAATAACATTCGGAAAACTGGCTATTTAGGCTCAACTTGTGTCGTGTTTTGTTGTTCCGGCGTGCTCACAAAAATGAGAAATAAAACAATTTGAGCATCAATTCTTTGTTTTCAAATGGTATTGATTTGGGTACATTTCTCATTGTTAAACTTTGTCTTGTACATAATATGCTTGGCGATCAGTAAATCAAAGCCAATTAAATCCTGCTCTCCACAGCCAGTACAAGATCAAAATAACAAAACGTCTAATGAACAAATTGAAAAATGTTCAATGCAGTCTACCTATTCGAAACAAAATGTTGAATACTATGTTAAGAATATGCTTCTGATCTAAATCTTGAGTCTTAAGGTACGGTGAAGCCTCCATTTGAGAGGCATGAAGGCTTTTTCTCGAAAAGGTCGATTGCTTCGTTGCAAGAGGATTGTAAGCATCTTTCTACGCTTCTCCTTCCAAGTATCTCAGAAGCCCTCTTCAAGAGTCTATGAAGCCTCTTTTTACGAGAATCGGGAGCTTCTTTCAACCGGCTCGGAGGATTTCTTTTGATAGGCTCAGAAACCTCCTTTCAAGAGGTTCGAATTCCTCATTTCAAGAGGGCCGGAAGCTTCCTTTCAAGAGGCTCACAAGGCTCTTTCAAAGGCTCGGTAGGTTCCTTTGAAAAGGCTCTTTAGCTGGGTGCTGCGGATAGAACCGTTTTTCTGCTGCAGAATTATTTTGCAGTTCTCCGGTTGTCAAACATTTCCCGCTCTTCTAATTCATCTTTCCATGCTGCATGAAAGCGCACAAATGCGCGAGACGCTACATGACTTTACGATGGTTTACATACATTCCTGCTCCAAACAGCTGCTGAATCTCGTGGTATCTCGTAACGAGTGCTTTTTGTTGCATACTAATTATCCACTCGAAATATAATGTGAATATATTTGTTACAAAGAATGCAAAACACAAATTAAGTTTTTTTCTATTTTTTCACCAAATTTTTTTTTTTCAAGAGGCTTCTAGGCTTCTAAGGCTTCTAAGCTTTCCAAAGGCTCGGAATTCTTCTTTCAAGAGGCTCAGAATTGTCTTTTCAAGATACTCAGAGGCCTCCTTTTAAATGGCTCGAAAGTCACCTTTCAAAAGATTTGGAAGCTTGAATTCAAAAGTCTCCATTCAAATGGTTTGAAAGCCGCTTTTCAAAAGACTAGACGAGCTCGGTGGTCTAGTGGCTACTGCTTCTGCCTTATAAGCAGGAGGTCGAAGGTTCAATTCCAGACTCGTCCTTCTCATACTTCGTATTTCTATCTTAGTTCTTTCTGTGTTTCACGTTCTACTAAAACGATTCCTACCGTTATAACCTTCCACACAATCCCAACAACTCCCGTGGCATCTATGAGAGGTCGTATAGTTCTCTGCAGCTTTCTTGAGTAGGTGGCCAACTAACCATCCTTCCCTTAGCATTCGCAAGGACGTGGCCAGGACATATCTCGACTATTGGAGAGTGTATTGCTTTCTAAGAGATAGTGGTTAGTCCCAAATCAATATCTGTGGTAACGGATGAAAGTGCTGCTACTCTTATACAATATTTAGTCATTGCTTGGACCACCTACGAATTTGTGCGAATTGCTCAATGCTAATGCTGAAGTAAGCCGCCCCTCAAGAGACCTGGAAGTCTCCCTTCAAAAGGCTTGGGAGCCTCTTTTCAAGAGGCGCGGAAGCCTACTTTCAAGAGGCTCGGAAGCCTACTTTCAAGACTTGGAAGCCTCCTTCAAATAGGCTCGGAAGGTTCCTTTCAAGAGCCTAGTAAGCATACTTTCAAAAGGCTCAAATGTTTACCTGTAAAAGGCTCAAAATTCTTCTTTCAAGAGGCTCAGAAGCCTTTTTTAGGTGTCTCGAAAGTCGCTTTCCAAGAGAATTGAAATCCTCCCTCAATAAAATCGGAAACCTTTTTTTCAATAGGCGTAGAAGCCTACTTTCAAGAGGCTCAAAGCCTTTTTACGAAGCCCTGTACGAAGCTTGAAGTATAAACTTAATAAAATTAATTTCTCGTTTTAATGAAAATGTCAGCCAACTTTATGAAGAGCCATATATCCCGTTTGTTTTCAGGTCCGTTTTTCATCTTATCTACGCTTAATTTCATTAACACAAAAAATAAGCCCCCAATTAATGCAAAAGTTTGAAGGGGTATCTCTCTAGCAAAAGGTTGAGAACCACTGCCCTACATGAATGAAGCCATATGAATGATGCAGTTTAGAAATTCTATCCTTCAAGCAGTCAGACCGAAAGGAGCTCAGTTTACGACTCTAAATAAATTGGTTATGGGAACGTTTTTCAACTCATGCCGGGAAAACGCATTTTTCCAGTTGATGCTGAACGGCGAATTGTCAAGTGGTTGCTCGACAATGGTGAGAAAGGGTTTCCCCAGAACACGGACAGTTTCAAATAGCACAACCCATTTTATTGTGACGTTCTTGTTCTCAAGGCTTTATCCGGATATTTCTTGGCGAGCTTCGAGTCCACTATCAAATTACTGCCGTTTCTGAGCTACAAATAAGATTTTGTTTTACCTAAATCCGCA
The DNA here is from genome assembly GCF_024139115.2 of Armigeres subalbatus. NCBI lineage: Eukaryota > Metazoa > Arthropoda > Insecta > Diptera > Culicidae > Armigeres > Armigeres subalbatus. The sequence continues at coordinate 303,007,266 of NC_085140.1, read as the reverse complement.
AATATTTTGTAGAAGTGGGGTTTTCCGGTGTTTCAAAGAATACTAAACAAATATTCAATTTGAACGAAATAACGGTACGAACTATTCCAAACAAACAGTTACATTGTTTTGGAAGATTCAGGTCGAAATTAAAGGGCTAGTATCAGTCAAAATTACGTTGGATAAAGTGGGAAACTCTGATAATGAATCATATCTGTCCATATCTGTGGTACCTAATGCTACTGGGTAGCTAGCATTAATGTTCATGTTGAACTCGTACAAATCTCAAATGGTAAATGAAACATACGAAAAAAAAAACACCGACTTCGCTAAACGCGCTAAACTAAGGAAATATCATTCATTGTATTTTAAATTTGGAAGAATAGAACATTTTAAGTTTATTGTTTGCAATAATAATAAATGAAAAGATGATTTTGTGAGAAAAATTATGTCTGATATTAACATCTCCAAGAAATCAAATGTTTTTCGGGTGATTGGAATTAGGAACACGAATGAACGGAATTAGGAACAATACCATTTCAGATGATTGGAATTAGGACAACAGAATTGCTCAAGTTTGTTTTCACTATTAGAACCTAAGTCTATGAATGGATCCCAACCAATTTCATTTTCAATTGTATATAGAAAATGACACCAGCACTGAAATTTCAGCTTCGAAATACTTATTGTCTCATTGTCATTAGGTAAACGGCATAAGGGCACATCACGTAGTGATCTGTTAACTTTTCTACAGTTATTAATTGAGCCCTAAAGCCCTACATTGTTTGTGGTTGCAAACGATAGTGCATCGGTCAAGAATACATGAACCGATGTTATTTATATTCTGGTAATAAGGCCGATACAAATATTTAAAAACAATTATGTCTCCCCCCCCCTCGGATTTTTTTTTGCCCGAAAAAAATATTTGGGGAGGTGCAACAAAAAAAAATCTGGAAATTTTGAGGATTTTCAAAACATTCTTTAACAAATCCGAGGAGTTTTATTGATTTTTTCTCCATTTTTATATTTTTTTATTGTCCCCCCCCCTTGACCTTTCGAAGACCAGTAGGACATAATTTAAATTAAATATTTGTAACGGCCTAATGTAAGTCAGCAAAAATTGTATTTTTATGTGAGACATTTTTAGGCATGTACAGTAGACGTTCGATAATTGCAAGTAACAATCAATTGCATATTATCTTGGCTGTGCATATGCACAGCACATGTTTCGAAATGGACAAATTGATATGAAATTTGCGAAAAAGAGTCCACGTGACTTGAAGGGACTCGAACCCTCAACCTCCTACTCTCTAGATAGGCGTGATAACCCCTACACAACAAGACCAATTAAAGATCACGTTTGCAGAAAAGCCATCAGAATCCGAGTACTAACCTACACCGCAGTTATCTCTTTTTTGCAAATTGAATATCTTTGGGATGCTTGATTTGTCCAATCTTCACATGTGTTTTACTGTTGTATATCCACAGTCAAGCGAGTGCACATTGTTTATTATCCGAGAGCATCATACTCTATGCCCCCAACAACGGGCTGGGCGGATTTGTATAGAGTGCGAATCAATCTGGCACAGCAGGGTGTGATAGACAATAAATATATTGCATGTTGTCGAACGGCAAGTGTATTGAGCGCTCACTGCTGTTGCTGAAAAAGCAACATTTCTGAACGAATGAACTATCAGCTCAAAACGGCAGGCCCATAAGCAGACCCCGGACGACGGAAAAGTTTGACGAATTCTTGATTATTGAAGAAGAAGATTGATGGTGTGAGTGTGAACCCAAAATATTGAAGTAAATATTGAGGGAAATCAGAAAAGTTTGATATTCTTTACAATATTTCCCCTCATCTCCCCCCGCAGTTTGCCCACAGGAGTCGATGACGGTTGAGTGTGTGCGTGTTTTGTAGGTTATACCGCTATTTGATTTGTATTAGTTCAAGAAAAATAAATGAATTTTTCTTCAGCAACGACCATGCTGGCTAATCAGTGAAAATATTGAAGAAAAGTTTGATGAGAAAAGTATTGTCAATATATCTCTCGGCTGGGGTCTGCTATACATCAACTCCAGACCAACATTTGAAAAGGGCGTAACAGCCAAAATGTATTCCTTCTGACTCTTCGTCCACATATATAGCTTTATATGTAAACGAAGATTCAAAAGGAATAAATTTCGGCTGTTACGCCCTTTTGAAATGTTGGTCTAGAACTGACAAAGGCTCTGTCAAGTACTCTGCGGTGTTTTGCTAGTGCGTTTGAATCCATATTATACTACTTTATTTTGTACGTCAACCAATACTAAAAATGTCTAGGAAGCATTTTTCATCTGTTTTTTATTTCGTTTTTTATTATCACTATCGTTTGCAACCATAATGGCCCGTTTACATATAGGGTAGTTCTAGCGGACAATTCACTGTCCGACAATACTAGCTCGATATTAGCATAATGTAAACACTATTAGCACATGACAATTCCTGTTTACATTATGCTAATTTCGCGCTAGTATTGTCGGACAGTGCATTGTCCGCTAGAACTAGCTCATATGTAAACGGGCCATAAACGAGGAAGGGCTTTATGACCCAATTGCAGCAATTTGTATCTTGTGTAGCAAGTACAAGGGATACACTATGCCCAGGAATCGAGAATGGCTTACACCGGAAAACAGTCTGGGTCGGATCGAGAATCGATGTCGTCAACTGTAGAAGCGAACCAACGGTTACGGTTCGTCTCTTTTGTGTTTTATTGTTATTCCAAGAAGGAATAACAGATAGGACTATCAGGTCGCTTTGGCAAATCCTTGAGGGACGTATGGTGCAATAAAAGTATATTACATCCTTGATGACGAATAGTGGAAATTGTTACAGTAGAAAGGATAGCATGGGGCTATTTGTACTGCTTTATTTGGGATCTGTATCCATGGATATACATATTCAGTACAATATGTCCAACACTGTTATGCATCGGATACACGCTCTCAAGAAAATGCTTCGGTTGCTGATTTCTTTGCCCGTGTGTGAAGTTGTTCGAACAACTATTTGACAGTTGGCAGCTCGGTTGGAAAAAATCAAAATTTGATTTTGGTTTGAGCTATTGGGGGCGGAGTCATGTTCTGCCCATAAAAGTATACTTACTTGATACTTGATGGGCTACAGCTCTTCGATGAACCTACGCCGAATGGAGTATCCTTCTCCACTGCACTTGATCCTGGGCCAATCGCTTCCAGTCGCCCTGAAGATTGAGCGCCCTCAGGTCCTCTTCATTTGCAAAAAACCATCGTGTACGCGGCCTTCCACGAAGCCTGCGGCATCTTCCGGGTTCTCTACTAAATATTATCTTCGATTGACGTTCTTCCGGCATACGAACAACGTGACCAGCCCACCGTAGTCTGCCGTGTTGTATAAGCTTAATCATATCCAGCCCTTTATACACCTGGTACAATTCGTGATTCATGCGACGCCGCCAGATACCGTTCTCCTGTTTAACGCCGAGTATTTTCCGCAGCACCTTACGTTCAAACACTCCGAGAGCTCTCCGATCAGCCTCCTTTAACGTCTCATGGCCGTATAAAGCCACCGGAAGAATCAGAGTAGTATACAGCGCGAGTTTTGTTTTCGTTTGCAGACTACGGGACTTAAGATGGTTACGAAGTCCGTAATAAGCCCTATTTGCAGCTGCAATACGCCTTTTCACCTCGCGGGTAACGTCATTATCGCACGTCACTAATGTTCCAAGATACACAAATTCTTCTATCACTTCAAATTTTTCACCATCCAGCACCATTTCGCTACCACCACCACTAATGAACCCACGTTGATTACCAGCGACCATGTACTTCGTTTTGCTGGTATTGATCAAGAGTCCAATCCTCGCTGTCTCCCTCTTAAAAGGCACAAAAGCCTCTTCCACGGCACGGCGATCAATTCCGATAATATCGATATCGTCCGCAAATCCCAGGAGCATATGCGATTTTGTGATAATGGTACCGCTTCTTTGCACACCAGCTCTCCTAATCGCTACCTCGAGCGCTATATTGAACAGTAGATTCGAGAGTGCATCACCCTGCTTTAATCTATCTAAGGTAACAAATGACGTCGATATTTCATCCGCAACCCTTCAACGTCCAACGTCCAACCCGTCCAACGTTATACGAATCAGCCGTATCAGTTTCGCCGGAAAACCATGTTCAAGCATAATTTGCCATAATTCATTCCGTTTCACTGAATCGTACGCCGCCTTGAAATCAATAAACAGATGATGTGTCTGCAAGTTGTACTCCCGGAATTTATCAAGGATTTGTCTCAGGGTAAACATTTGATCCGTCGTTGATCGGCCCTCACGAAAACCTGCTTCGTATTCGCCGATGAAGAACTCTTCAAGCGGTCTTAATCTGTTGAACAGAATACGGGACATAATTTTGTACGCCGAATTAAGGAGGGTTATTCCTCGGTAATTGGCGCACTCCAGTCTGTGCCCTTTCTTAAAGAGAGGGCAAATGAGGCCTTCCAACCAGCTAGCAGTCGTTGCACAAGACGGGGGATGGCGCTGTCTTTCTCCGCACGCCATTGACAGACTTATAAAACCTCCGCATATCGTCCTGCTCCATTTTTTCCTCCGCCTCACTTATAACTTGTTCTTCGTACTGTTTTTTCTTCCTGCGGTGGGTTCGTTTTTCGGCTGCTCTTGCTTCCTTGTACCGATCTCTATTCGATCGAGTATCCGACACCAACATCCGGCTTCTGGCAATGTTCTTCTCGTCTGTCACTGTCACTTCTGCTGTTGTGCTCACCGCTCCATGGATCGACTCCAATAGATCGTTGATGTTGTCGCTAACGTTGATTGCACTTATCCGTTCGTCGAGCTTCTGGCGGTACTTAGCCGATACTCCTTCCGCCGACAATCGCTGGATATTGTCCCTAGCAGCACAATTCACATTGATTTGGTTGAAATAACTCATATATGACCAAATTTAGTCGTATATGAGTATAATAGACAGATTTACAACATGTGTGTTGCTCGGGGTAACGCATCGTTCGCTGTGATCTTTCGTTCGATACAGTTGACAACCGTAATCGATTTTTACTGACAACGAGGTAGTGATCAGAGTATTGACTCTTTGAATGTCCTTTGACCTTTGTCCAATGACCTTCGAATGTCCGCACATCGATAACATCCGAGAAATGGTGCCCATCCACCAGAACATGGTCTATCTGGCTTCGCCATTTGGGTGTCTCCAAGTGTGCTTTCGGATGTTCTTTCGTGCAAAGTAGGTGCTACTGATGGCCATCCCTCTGGCAGCAGCAAAATTTGCTAGCCGTAGGCCGTTGTCATTGGTAGCGGAGTGAACGCTCTCCTTACCGATTATGGGACGGAAGTCCTCTGTACCGACCTGAGCGTTAGCGTCTCTGATAACAATTTTCACGTCATGCTTTGGGCACTCTCCATAGGCTTTATCAAGACATTCATAAAACGTGTCCTTCACGTCGTCGGATTTATCGTTTGGCGGTGCGTAAACGTTGATTAGGCTGTAACTGAAGAATTTGCCCCGTATCCTCAACACACAAGTTCGTTCGCTAATGGGTTTCCACCGCATCACTCGCTTCATCTGCTTGCCCATCACTACGAAACCAACTCCATGCTCTGCTTTTCCGCCGCCGCTGTGATAGATGTTATACTTGAATGCAGTGTTGGTCGTGGAGTCCACGGCTCGGAATTCACGTTCTCCGGATCTGGGCCATCGGACTTCTTGAATAGCGGCCACGTTCACTCCAACCTTCTGCAGTTCGCGAGCCAGAAGGCTCATTCGTCCAGGTTCATTTAGGGTCCTGACATTCCAGGTACCGAGTTTCCAATCATAGTCCTTATTTCGTTGTCGGGTCGGTTGCCAAAAATAACGTTCTCTTTTTCTTCTATCTCCATTTTTCGTGGTATTTGAGAGGCTTCAGTAAGCTACCTTACCGGGGTCGCGTTACCTACATCGCGATGATGGGGCTGCCACCTTAGGGCGAAGCCAGAGTAAACGCGACGTGCGATGCGACGCGACGCGACAGTGCAATTTGACAGCCTGTTGATAATGATTGTTATTCTTTTACGTGAGTCGCGTCGCGTCGCATCGCTCGTCGCGTTTACTCTGGCGGGCACCTTAGGTATAGCTGACGCGATACAGCATTTCGTTAATCAGCCGCTGGGTACCAGGCAGACGCTGTTTGAGCCGCACCTCCTGGTGAACAGACGCTCGAGGCGTACCTTCTCACTCTAGCTGATGTCAGAAGGACAACAGTGCCCATGCTGCACTACCAGCTAAGTACACAACCCTTAGCTGGCGGTATTTTGTCATCGGACGACCCGTGGAAGCGTGAGATAGGGACTTGTGGGGACCTGAGCTCTGTTGGGGTTGTCAATCCACCATTTTGCAGCCCATAAAAGTATAACTGTTCAATATAGGTAGATAGGAAATCAATCAAATATGGGAAAGTTTTCATATATGCACCCAAAACAATTCTGTATGACATTTATATTAAGCGTTTTGTATCAAATCTCGCATGCAAACTTATCAGAGAATGTCATATTTGTTATGCAAGCTCATTGTATTAAGTTTGTTTATTTGGTTTCGATCAATGCATTTGAACGAATCTCGTTGGCTCCTCCTAGAACAAGTATATGAATCGTGTACAGCAATATAACTTTGACCCACACATTCTTCCCGATTCCATTTAGCTTGATGACGGAAAAGGACACAAATTTGCTTGGTGCTTATTCCACTCGTATCACTCATTGCTGTCCCTGTTGCCCTTCCACTTGAGATGTTATTATGATTGTCACATCCACATAGCATGAAACGTGGATTATGATTGCCTTTGGTCGCATCTTTCCTCATCTGGTATATAGTCCAGATGGTTAGCGCGTCAGTCTAGATGCCTAAGGTTAGAGGGTCCAGGTTCAATACCCGTCATCGGCCGGATTTTTTTTTGAAAGGTTGCTGAGGTTGCCTAAGTAACCAAAGTTCCTTTAAAAGTACGTTTTTCGCTTAATCAGCTTGACTGATGTGGCTATATAGCATTCTAAGCAGCCTGAATTTCAAGTCGTTAAACGAACCTGAAAGTTCCTTCACGAAGTTATAGAGCCTTCTAAGCAGCTTCTAAAAGAACTTGTGAAAAATTATTTTCCGGGTGGTTAAAATTATATATTTTTCTGAGTGGTGGAAGGGGAATTGTCAAAAACAATTTTTATTTATTTATTTGTTAACAGATGTTTGTCTCTTTCTTTGCTCCTCGTCCTCCTGATCGTGGTGGTATTGAACTCGATGTCTCAGCGTGCAAGTCCCTGCATAATCCGATGCGCCAGCGGACATATTTGAAACGAGTGAGTACACTTACTGATTAAGTGCAAAAATCTTTTATGCTAACATGATGAAATTTAAATTATAGTCTTTGCATCTACAGATCACAACACCTCGATAGTGTAGTGGTTAGCAATTGGGGCTGTAATACGAAGTATGCGTGTTCGAATCCCACTTCATCCTTATTTTTTTTTATGAATGCGTTAAATAAATATAATATGAAGAATCAATTTTGGCCTAAACTTTTGAATAAACTTTGATAAAATCTATGTATAAACAATTTTCCTTATTAAGTTTTGCATGAGAATTTTAGTTGATCGTTTGAAAACATAGAAGTCGCTTAGAAGGTTTTTATGTTCCAAGTTTTTATGACGCTATTAGGAAGCCTTTATTCTACTTTGTAGTTGCTAGAGAGCAACTACAAGTTTAAGCAACTAAAGTTGCTTAAAGTTCACATTGGAACTTTTGGGATCCTGAAGTAGCTTCAAGACTTATTTAGCATCTTAATCAGCTAGAAAGTGCTGTCGGAACTTTAGATGAGCTCTTAGAAACTTCAAAGGGGATTTTATTATGCAATGACGAACTTTTGGTTGCTTGGGTGTCCTTCTCGATGGTAATGTAAAATTAGATTCAATGTAGACAGAAACACATAACCAGTTCTTATTTTCTCGTGACCGGGGATCTAATGCAAGGGCCTGGGTGTGGAAATCGTTCGTAGGACTTTGGACTCCGCAAAACGCTCCGATCGAATAGAGTTTGCCACCGTACCAAACTGACAATCTACAAAACGCTCATTAGACCGGTAGTCCTCTACGGACACGAGACCTGGACGATGCGGAAAGTGTTGCGTACCATCTATGGTGGGATGCAGATGGCGGACGGTACGTGGAGGAGGCGAATGAACCACGAGTTGCATCAGCTGTTGGGAGAACCATCCATCGTTCACACCGCGTAAATCGGAAGACTGCGGTGGGCCGGGCACGTAGCCAGAATGTCGGACAGTAATCCGGTGAAAATGGTTCTTGACGACGGAAACACCGGACAAGGTGGATCGATCAGGTGGAGGACGATTTGCAGACCCTCCGCCAACTGCGTGGTTGGCGACGTGCAACCGAGTTGAATGGAGAAGACTTAAATATTCTAATAATCGAGGCACTCAACACATATCGAAATTATCAATTGAAAAAAAAAACTCGCTAGAGAGTAAGAATCGTTGGACCGATTCGAAGCATTGGTAAATGCTACTTTTGAGCTTATTTTCCTACATAACACCAAAACACAATGCCAAACACACGATTGAACTTCATTGTTGACATTAAATTGGTATAAGTTAGGTTTATATTTAAATGACAATTTTGTTTTTATTATCAATCGATTCCAAAATTTGAAATGTTATCGTCGCCGATACCAACTCTTCTACTTTTCACACCTGAGTAGTTATCAAATGATAATAATGAATCGCCTGCTTTGAGCGTGCTTACAGCGGCACACTAGGAGTTAACTTTTGGAAATCAGTATGGCGACAGGCATACGGTGCTTCATTTACCGTTATTATGAAAATAAATATACCATTCAATCGGCAGCCGCCATTCGATTCCTACTAAAATTCTACGCTTCCGGCCAAATTTTCAAAAAAATCATTGGCGAGATTTTTGAGTTATGCCATTTTTAACTTTTTTGATGAAAAACGCCTTGTAAATCAATTAAAAATCCATAGCACAACGTAATAACTTGCATCAAGTTTTTTTATGCAAAATCAATTAAATATCTATCAGTCTGTACATATGATGTTCGTAAAGTCCATGTTATTCGGAGCAAAACCGACTGTAATATCTTGTTCCAGGTTGCTCGTTCTAGGGCCGCCAGTCACAGGTACGCCGACTCGCCTGCAACACATGTATCTTACGCGCACCTTCCTGGATTGCTCGCAGCCAGCGAGTGCGTGGTCTACGTCCTCTTTCAGGTTCTGTGCTAAACATGACTTTTGCTGGTCTCTCTTTCGGCATACGTGCATTATGTCCAGCCCACTGTAATATGCCGTATTTTATCAGTCTGCCTGTGTCTGCATTTTTGTACACTTGGCACAATTGATTCAAGCGTCTGAACCATTCTTAATTTTCCACCGCACTGCCAAGTGTTGATCGCGGTATTTTTCCACTCAAACACTCCCAGAATTCGATGTTCTACATCTTTTAACGACCATGCTTCATGGTCGTACATGGCTACTAGACGAATCAACGATGTATACAGTAGACCTCTTCATGTTTTCAAAAAGTATCAAAAATTCAACCGGTCAGCCCAGAATCACAATTCTTATGCTAAAATAAGCCTCCTGTCAAATTTTCAGCTAATTCGGATAAAATTTCGAGGTGGCTCAAGTCGATTTAGTGTTTTTGGGCTATTTTCAATTTTGAAAAAAATCTAACAAGAGATATAAAAGCCAAAAACCATCGCAACAACCTCTATATGGAAGATTTTGGTGTGCTCTACAAGTCTTGTGAACATTGCGATTCGTTCCGTTCACGTTTTGGCCATGTTAAAGTGATTTTCGAACTTTAAAGTGCATAAAAACACTCTTCCCCCCTAAAGTCGTTGTTCTACAAAATTCTTGAATTTATGACAAATCATTGCTATTTTAAAATATTTATTTTACTCTTTTTCCCCTGGACATTTGAGTAATATAACTTCTAATGTGCGATTTACCGTTAAATTCTTAAAAATCAGAAGCTGAACATTAATCATAAATTTGCACGTTGGGATTTTGTCAAACAAGTTGTTCGAACAAAGAAGCTTTAATTTCACTTGTTACTACGACGCACTAAATGCTAGAAGCATACAGACATATGGTGAAATAAACCAAATTTGGAAGTCGTTTGTTGTAAGCATCAAATATCATATGATTTGATTTATGTTTTGTTCGAATAACTTGTTTAAGGAAATCCTAGCGTGCAAATTTATGACAAATGTTCAGCTTCTGATTTTTAAGAATTTAACGGTAAATCAAACGTTAGCAATTATAATACTCAAATGTCCAGGGGAAAAAGAGGAAAAAATATGTAATAAATTAGCAATGATTTGTCATAAATTCAAGAGTTTTGTAGAACAACGACTTTAAAGGGGGAGAGTGTTTTTATGCACTTTAAAGCTTGAAAATCACTTTAACATGGCCAAAATGTGAACGGAACGAATCGCAATGTTCACAAGACTTATAGAGCACACCAAAATCTTCCATATAGAGGTTGTTGCGATGGTTTTTGGCTTTTATATCTCTTGTAATTTTTTTTTTCAAAATTGAAAATAGCCCAAAAACACTAAATCGACTTGAGCCACCTCGAAATTTTATCCGAATTAGTTGAAAATTTGACAGGAGGCTTATTTTAGCATAAGAATTGTAATTCTGGGTTGACCGGTTGAATTTTTGATACTTTTTGAAAACATGAAGAGGTCTAGTATACAGAGCTAGCTTTGTCCGTGTTTGTAGGCTGCGAGACTTTGGCTGGCTACGAAAATCATAGAAGTCCTACTTGCAGCCGCAACACGTGTTTTTACCTTCGCGGCTAACGTCATTATACATATAACAAGTGTTCCAAGATATATGAATTCGTCGACAACCTCAAATCGCATCCTACCCATTCAACCTCGGGACTAACACCGCTTGGGTTACCACGCTCACTGCCAGCCACAGGTTCATAGTTTTGACAAAGTTCATGATCAGTCTTATTCTTCCAGTCTTCCGTTTAAAAGATTATTCCATTGCACTGCGATCTACACCTATAATGTCGATGTCATACGCAAAACCAGTGAGCATGTAAGACTTGTTGATGATGGTTCCCTTTCTTTGCACACAAGATCTACCAATTGCACCTTCCAGAGCAACGTACAGTTGTTCCACTATAGGTACAGAGGAGTCAATTTCAATGAGAAAAATTATTAGGTTTCAATAAAAAAATTATGATAACTTGTATTTAACATCATATTTATACCATAATGCATCAACTGAAACTATAGTAGAGTGTATAATTACAAAAAAAAATCATACTACCTCCACTATTGGTGGTACCTCCACTAAAGGTGCGATTGCCCTATTGCTTCAAAAGAAAATGTTTATTTTTGAGGGTATAGAGATTTAATTGATTCTGCACAAAAAAAATTTGTTTTCAAGTTATTTCGTTGTGTCGTGGATTTTTAATCGATTTATAGGGCGTTTTTTATCGAAAAACTTAAAAACGGCGTAACTCGAAAATCCCACCAACGATTTTTTTGAAAATTTGTCCAGAAGCGTAGAATTATAGTAGAAATTGAATGGCGGCTGCCGATTGAATGGTATATTTATTTTCATAATAACGGTAAATGAAGCACCGTGGCGGCATCTAATGTTTAATATCTCGAAAATAAGCACTATAATCGAAAAAAATATTTGGTAGGCGTAGTACCGGACACCTTCCTACATAACTGATACCAAATAGTTTTTCGTGATACTAGCTAACTTTAGCACCGTCTTCCAAAAAGCATCTTTGACTTCACCCTATTTCTACACGAAAGTTTCTTCGATCTTTGACGATCATGTCTGCTTTTAAAAAGCAATAACCTATTCGTACAAAAGCTTCATTGAAACGAAACTTTGATTCTAGTACTTCCCTGGGATGCAGTGCGATGATCATGAGGCAAATTATTCTAAACAGTGACGCCATCAACAGGTCCACGGCGAAAGAAAACCCAAAACAAATAAAATCAACCTGATTCAACAAAACGTGACGCCGACGGTGACGCTGACTCAGGTACCGTTTGTGTGCTCTTCGTTATCCCGCGGGTGATGCCGTTCAAACTTTGCCCCGCCTAATCATAAGATAGGCGAGCTGTAGCTGGCACTGTGCATTCTTATGAATCAAAAGCGATGAAACACCTGGGATAATATTTGTGATAATATGCATAGTGACTCGCGATCGTTGAAAATTGGCACCTCGATTCATTCTCTATTAGCAGTTTCAGTAAGTCGTAAAATCAATTTGAATTCCAGCATGGCATTCATCTCGTTTTCAATATGAGTATTGCTTGCTCTACAATGATTTAGTGAAGAGAGATACATAGTGAAGTGAAATCAGTGTCCAAACTGAATCTCTTCCCTTTCTCTTCAACTGAAATATAAAAATACTGACAGAATTAAGGATGTTCTGTTCAACTCGTAACCAAAACTGCCCACCGGTCATTTTAAAATCAAGTCAAGAATTGACAAAAATCGAGGGATTCATAAAAAATGATTTCATGCATTAACAACGAGGGGTCAATTTTTCCGACAAATATATTAGGACCTTCAATATACTCGTGAATAGCCTTCGATGATCATGAATTTAGGCATTTCCGAGAGCTTTATGCAAATAGTGACCCGGACTCAGCGAGAATTATTCTCATGAGCAGTCGTCCACGTTGGGAGATGGGGTGTCTAAATTTGATCAAAACTCATCCACGTGGTATATATCATGGAACCGCGAAACAACTCACTTTACGGTTCCTTTCACTCAAATCCGCCTTTGCGTGGAAGAAGCCAAAAATAAGTAAAATGCGAAAAAATCCGGTAAGTACTTTGCCTTTACTCCCGTGTTGAATTTTCACCCACTATGAAGTTTCACCAACTCAAATTTATGTTATTTTCACTCACTCGAGATTATAATAAAAACAACTCAAATTTGGCTTCTTCCACGGAACAGCACACGTTGAGACGATGCAGCTCTCTTTGTTTATTATATTATGCTTCCGATTGAAAACGGAAGTGAGTTCTCGCGACGATTGAGTTTTTTCTTATTTCCTGATATCGCAACTGCATCGCGATTAGTGCACATCTATTTTTCCGCCGTGAGTCATCACGCGCACTAGTCGCAACAAAATGAAGAGAAAACTCGATTGTCGGCAGAGGGCTTACTTCGGTTTTCAACTGGAAGTACAATATCATTCATGAGAGGGAGTGCGAAAAGTACCTAATATTACATGCTTAAAATCAATAACACAGAGGTATGTTTGCTTCACACAAAACGAACCTAATGCAAAACAACACCTAGATGAGCGACAGTTACACAGGCACAAAAATGCCTCGTACGGTCGTGATAACGGTCCTTTTTAACATGTAAACGTTTGTACAAATTCCTTTTGTCATGAGGAACCAAATACTGTTGAAAATATTGAAATCCAAGCTTCAATAAAACCACACGAGCTATTTTTGTGGCTGTGTAACTGTCGCTCATCTAGGTGTTGTTATGCATTAGGTCCGTTTTGTGTGAAGCAAACATATCTCTGTGTTATTGATTTTAAGCGTGTAAGTTAAAAATTTGAACTTCGTACTCAAAGCTGAGTTCTTTAAACTTTTTTTAAGGTTCCGTCGTCGGGGGTGACAATGGGCCACGATAGTTCCTGGTGCCCGGATAAATTCAAATTTCGCAGCCTCTACCGGAAAATAGAGGGGGCGATTATACATAAAGTTGTGAAAAAACGTTCTATGCTAATACAATGTAATAATAAAACGGGACTTAGTTAACTCCTTGATAAAGGTACAATATATGTAACCGAAACGTCGGATAAAAACGTAAAACCCGTTTTTGAGCATAAAAAGACTGAAAGCCATAACCTCAAATATGTATCTGAGGGCAAGAAGATCAAAATATAAGAGAACCTTTTAAATGATTTTGATCTTCGACCTCCAGGCTGCCGGTTGGAGCGATGACCCATTGTCACCCCCGATGGCGGTTCTTTATTTTTTTGTGTAGCAGCCCTTTTGGTACCCGGTAAAACATGGCAGGGGTAGAATGGTTCAAGTCTCCCATGGAATCAAGTTCATCAGTGAAGGCTGTGAGTGAATTTATCTGAATTGTAAATTCAGCAATAGCCAGATTACACAATATTTACACAAATTATCGATTGAAACAAAAAATCATGAATGACAGATAATTACTTCGTCCATAGTTTCGTGGATTGAATTGCTATAGAGATAGCAAATCCACATCTTAAATAGCTTTTGGAATGATTTCAGTCTGAGCTGTCAGAACCGATGTAAAGATGGTTCATGACCCATTGTGTTCGAAGATAACGCTCTGGCGAATGTAAATGACAATGCAAAACAGGCACATTTCTAGAGAAAATGCATGCGCTCACTGCTTACGTTCAGATAAACATAGTGGCGCTGCCCTAGGAGGTAATAAAAGATAATCATTTATTATCTCTTTGAGTGAGCAAACTAATAACTTGCGGAAGCATTTCGAAATTTTACAGAATGACGCATAATGCTCTATGTTCGATGATAATTATATGCATTTTTTCCATTGATTGTTCCATTGAATATTCGATAGACCTATTAGATTATAGTTGCAGGCTGCATGAATGTCATAAAAAATTTACTATTTCTGTTGTTTGGAAGCACGATTGCTCCCAGGTTAAGATCCATTAATTACGTTACGCAAAAATTGGGGATTTTCAACCCCCCCTCTCCCTTATGTCTCACTTTTTGTATGAAACATATGAAAGTTTTGTATGGATCGTCACACTTCGCTCAACGCATCAAAGGAGAGTGTTTACTTGAAATACATTATTCAAATTCGATGTTTCGTTTTTAGAACGATTGAAAAACAAAAAAAAAGGTATTATCTAGTAGGGTGAATGCTCCCATATTAATAACAGCCCATATATTAATCCCAACCGTCAATAAACCAAAGTGAAAATCAATTTAATTACAATATCTCACATCGACCGTACACAATAATGAATGGAACACATTCTTCAATGTTTGGAATATTATTTAAAATTCCGTTTGAGTAATGTTTTAGTTCACAAGACTCAAGTTATTAAAAACAAAATAATAAATTTTCGTTTTCCTACCTCTGAGCTGTTGGTTTGATGCACTGCTCGATTGCTACTAGCAGATTCATCAGTTTTCACGCCGTTGTTTTCCACTCAATTTCAAGCTAACATAAATGTATCCTTTCAAAATTAACTTCACAACAAATAAAGCACATCACATTTTCACTATAAATATAATTATAATTGAAAAACCAACGCGATTTCCTATAGTTTGATATAGGTTTATATCGAACAACGTCAGTTAGGTATATTGTTTACCTGTTGCGTAAGGTAGAAACACCCATAAAAATCGTTATAGCTAAGGCATAACAGCATTAATGCTTAGCTAGGGCATATTGGCCCCCCTTCCCCTATCTCCGACAAAAATGAAGCTTTATGGTTGTTTCTCTTTTGTCACTTGTTTCGCATGCGCATCTAAGAAAAATTGATTCCCTGATGACAAGAAGGGGAAAACGGACCAAAATTTACCCCTTAAACTTTTTCGATGTTTTCACCAATAAAAACAAGAATACCGAACCATTTCAACATGTAGATGCAAAATTTACAAAACCAGCTACATTTCAAAATTATCTCCTATTCAAAACAATAAGGTTTTCATGACTTTCTAACGCATTAAAAATGTTTTAAAAATAGGCCTGAGGCAAAACACCCGAATATGATGGTGTAAAATGACTCAATTGCACGTAAAATAATGGATTGAACTACGTGTGAGTTGGAAGAATCGCAAATCAATTTGTGTGAATATGGAGGGATTTTGCTCATTTTTTTCCAATGGAGCTCAATAATGGATAATTAATTATGAATTGTAATGATAATATTCGTTCAAAAATGTCCTACAACAGATTATATGAGTGAATTATATGAGATTATATGAGAATTTACGAATTTATTCAGGGATTTAGATTAATTTATTGATCGGCTTTATCGGTCAGTCCTACTCAACCCTAGCAGCACAATCCAGACCAATTTGGTTGCAGCCCCTCAAATGTGACTAAATTTGATTGGATTTGAGTTGTCTTGTCGGGCAACAACATGTGTGCTGCTCTGAAGAGTATGAGGGACTATAGAATCTAAAGTAATCATTTGAAAATCAACACATTGAAAGCGGTTCGAACAAGTATGAAGCAACATAATATGAAAGGGAGGCATAGAGACTATCAGTTAGTGAATAGCACACAATCGAAGCGTGAATCTTCTTGCCTATCGTCCTGTTTGTGGGCGGCTTGGTTAGTGCTATGGAAACCACTTTGCCAAGACAGGCCTGCCATAGCCGATAAGCAAATCAATCATAATCACGATCTTAAAATCTGTTTCAAATTAGGAACTGAGAAATTTGAAAATTCAGAAATTTCGAAATTTGGGAATTCTCCTGGAATCCTAAAGGAACTATAAAAGAGATCTAGGAGAGTTTCTCCAGAAAGTCCTTCTGCAGTTCTTCCATATCTCAAAATATCTCCTGTAGTTCCACTAGAAATGCCTCCTGTAGACCCACCAAAGTTCCTCCAGAAATTTGTTCTGTAGTTCTTCCAATAATTCCATTTATAGATTTTTTTTCCAGCAATTCTTCCAAAAAATTCTCCTTTTAATCTGGAAATTTCCGAACAGCGATGCCTCTTGGAGTTCTTCCACAAATGTTTCATGTAATTCCTCCAAGAATTTCTTCACCTAGACACTTTTGTGAATTCCTTCAGAAAATCTTCCTGAAACTCCTTTAGTGATTCCTTCTTTGGCTCCATCAGAAGTTTCTGCTCAAGCCTCTGCACACTGGGGAAATCCGATTTCAAAGGTTGAAAAAATTGATAACTTTCTGCACGAACAACTTACAGAAGAGATTAAGAGGATCTATTCAGAAGTATTTGAAAAATCGGGTTTTACACAATAAATCACAAAACAAAACACTTGCGAAACGATTTACTTCATTAGTTATTGTTTCGTAAACATTTATCAATATCTGTACAACGAGAATAATAATAATTTTATTAATTTTTACAGAATACATGATGCTTTTTTGACCCCAAATTCCTTAAATTTCCAACTATTAGTGCATTAAAATATTTTTTTTGCCAATTTATGGATCCAAACACACTTAACTCATTTCACCGTATTCGGTAAATTTTACCGAAATCTCAACAGCAGAACTGTTCGGTAATTTATTTTACAGATTTTTTGTATTTTTTTCCATTGTTCAACTGTCAAAATCACCGAAAATCAGTTTAATTATTTACCGAACAGTTCTGCTGTTGAGATTTCGGTAAAATTTTACCGAATTCGGTGATTTATTTTAAGAGTGAAGAGATAAACACAATTTTAGAGCAATGTCTTAAAGGTAAAATGACAAATGGTTTGGAAACTCGTGATATATGGGACATTGGGGCAAAATGAGCTCAATACCTACATACCGAAGCGTTCCACGTCTATGAAACAGCACTCACTGAATTCCTTGCAAAATTCCCTTTTGAATAAGCTCTTGATCTCTTCTAGAAGTTGTTCGTGAAGAAAGTTATCAATTGTTTCCACCTTTGAAATCGGATTTCCCCAGTGTGCTATGTAGGAATGTCTCCTGAAGCTCTCCTGGGAAAATTTTATTTTGAATCCTCTGAAGTGCCTTCTTTCTGGTATTGCAGCAACTAGTCCATATTGTCACAGCATACAACATGGGAGGTCTAAAAATTTGATTGTAAATCAAAAGTATGTTCTTAAGACAAAGTTTTGATTTGCTGTTTATAAGTGGATATAGACACTTAATAGGGTTTCTTACCCCATTCCCGGCCTAACATGCATACGACTGCATTATTTAATTGATATTTATGACAGGAAGCAACTTTTCCTGAATTTCGTGGGCCGTGCAATACTGCAAAGGGGTTCACTTCTGCTTAAAAATAGCTTTTCTTAGTAAACATCATTTGAAAAAGCTTTCATTTGATTTGAATTAACGATGTGCAGCACTCATTTCAGTCGATTGCATATCCGGCCCACTTTCAAACCAGTTCCCGGCCTAAGCAAAATTTCGCTCAATCTCTCAACATCTTACTCTCATTCTCTCTCGGGACGGTAGAAAATGCGACGTAAACAAAAATATGCACGTTCAACGCCGACATGATGCCAGATGGTATTATTTATAATAATTTTTATTTGGTTGAAAAGATATATTCACTCATCCAAATTACTTCCAAACACTTAAAAACTATATTTTTTTCACTTTTTGAAATCGAGATAATTATAAATAACATGATAGCGTGAACTAATTAGATAGTTTTCCTATGAACGATGAAGGATTTTTTTTTTCATACTAAAAAGGACTCCTGGCCTTCTGGCAGCACGGTGCGGCTAGAAGTTCTTAGGCCGAGGTGAATTTTTGTTCGGATTGAGGTTACATTTTTAAATGTATTCTAATATGTTTATATTAGTTGTAGTGAAACAAACAAAGGGGGAAGATTAAAGTGCGTGGGTTTAGAATTATTGTGTGGTGATTAACAGATTGAAGCAATGATTGTATCGAGAACTGTGACGATTTTCAGGTAGGTGTTTATATGAAAATACCGTTTTGTAAAAGTGGAAAGATTCACTCCGGCTCAGTGGTGTAGCAACGGAGAGCGAATGTTCAGAATCTACATTTTTATTTTCTATAATTGGAAAATATTGAGTATTGTGCGAAATAAATGGGAGACTTTTTAAAAATTATCAATCATAAACCTACGGCTTCCAAAAAGTATAAATCCTTAGTTTTCTGTGCAGTGAGCCGGGAATCGGGTCCACAGGCCCAAGTAGTGATTTACCCTATATTTGTTACATTTGGCTTCAATGCCTTTAATGTGACTTTTAAAAGTTAATTTTCGATCCAGCAGAAGTCCTAAATATTTAGCTTCGCTAGACCAATGAATTGGAACCCCATTCATAGTGACAATATGTCTGCTAGAAGGTTTCAAATAAGAAGCTCTCGGCTTATGTGGGAAAATTATAAGCTGAGTTTTGGAAGCATTCGGGGAAATTTTCCATTTTTTCAAGTAAGTGGAGAAAATATCTAAACTTTTTTTGTAATCTGCTACAAATGATACGAAGGCTTCGCCCTTTGGCTGAGAGGCCCGTGTCATCTGCAAACAAAGATTTTTGACACCCTGGTGGTAAATCTGGTAAGTCAGAAGTAAAAATGTTATACAATATGGGCCCCAGTCTGCTGCCTTGGGGAACACCAGCCCGTACAATTCTGATAGTTTACATGCAGTGAGCGATCTGATAAATAATTTTGGATCAGTTTTATAATGTATAGTGGAAAATTAAAATTCATCAATTTTACAATCAAACCTTCATGCCAAACACTGTCAAATGCTTTCTCTATAGCAAGAAGAGCAAACTCCAGACGAATATCCTTCAGATTTGTTGAACCGAATTAAATTCGTAACTCTTAATAACTGATGGGTGGTTGAATGCCCATGGCGAAAACCAAATAGCTCAATAGCAAAAATAGAACATCAACATCAAAATTCCTGTCGATATACGTTTTATATAAATCCCAATCAGCTCTATGATAATTAAAAGTAGAGCTGATTGGATTGCTAATGGCTTCTTGTGAGATTTCAAACATCACAGGAAGGTGATCAGAGTCAAAGTCAGCATGAGTTACCAATTGGCCACACAGCTGACTTGAATCCGTTAAAACTAAATCAATTGTAGAAGGATTTCAACTGGAAGAAAAACACGTTGGTCCATTGGGATATTGAATAGTATAATATCCCGCAGAACAATCTTCAAATAAAATTTTACCATTGGAATTGCTTTGAGCATTATTCCATGAACGGTGTTTGACATTGAAGTCACCAATTATGAAAAAAATGGATTTTTTGCGAGTTAGAATCAAGAAGTTAGAATCAGCTCTCAACAAATTACTTTCCTGCCCATTGCATTGGAAAGGCAAGTAGGCAGCAATAAAAGAGAATTGTCCAAAATTTGTTCCAACAGAAACTCCCAAGGTTTCGAAAACTTTGGTTTCAAACGAAGAATATAATTTATGTTTGATACGTCTATTAATGACAATGGCGACCCCACCAGAGGTGCTGTCAAGGCGATTATTTCGGTAAATAAAATAATTTGAATCTCTTTGTTCCTGTGGGTTTTTTTGTGCACACTAAAGAGCTGGGCAGAATGGATACGTTTGCGTGCGTTTTGACAGTTTTACCAAGATTTTTTTATGTACAGGTTATCCGACTTGTCAATATCCCCAACTCAGCCATCTTGGATTTTTGTATGGAATTTATGCTCGTTTGTTTACGTTTTGCACTGAAAATGTATGTTTCCCCCCGCGCTGGTTATTCCCATCTACTGACGAAGTCGGATAACCTGTACATAAAAAAATCTTGAGTTTTACCATGGGAAAACTGTCAAAACTCACGCAAACGTATCCATTCTGCTCAGCTCTTAAGCATATTATGAATAACTATTAGGACACGTCTATAGGGCACTGCACGAATAAAATCTCTTCCTTATTTGAATCATTTGTTTGAGAAACTGCATAAGTCCATTTTACACTATTTCGAGAAAACAACAAAAAACTGTTTTTGAACAAATTTGCACCGAATCTTTCGATTTCTTCGATACAGATCAAAAGTTTTTGGCAAAAC
Source organism: Armigeres subalbatus (assembly GCF_024139115.2). NCBI lineage: Eukaryota > Metazoa > Arthropoda > Insecta > Diptera > Culicidae > Armigeres > Armigeres subalbatus. The sequence goes on along the minus strand of NC_085140.1, from coordinate 302,986,483 downwards.
TCAACACCCTGGGGCACTTTCAGTGTAAAAAATGTAAGCAGTACTCCACAATTGCTCTTCAAAGTACGTGGACATATGTAGTTTCTCAAACAAACGAAAAAAATTTCATACATTCCTGAACAAAAATTTTTTTTCGTTATTTTTGCCAGAATACGAATTTTTTACGCGGATTCAGAATATGTATATAAAAATCTCATTTTGACCAAAAATGTTACATATGCAGTTTCTCAAACAAATGGTTCATTTGTTCTTCATAAAAGTAAAAAAAGAATCAACGATATTTTTTTATGTTTCCTTTATATATAACTTACGTGACAAGTACAATAGATACAATATGCCCAAAAAGCCGTTAATGTTTCCCACCCGAAAACATCCTAGGCTGGACCGAAAATCGAACTCGCTATCAGGATTTCAACTCACTTACGCATGCATGGACCAGATAGTCTAGTCTAGTCCTCTTCAGAATAATCAGCTTTGAAGCGGCACACCTTACCGCTAACGTTCAATACATTAATAACTACGGATGCACTATCTATTGAACCTACTCATTTGCAAAACCTATGTTGAATGTTGAAGGTTTTGCTGAAAGATATGAACCATCATGGTTCAGTGTGAATGTTTCCAAACCGAAATGGTCGTATTTTACTTAAATTCAAAGCTGCCGCCTGTTAATCCTGATGGACGTTGCTCGCGTGAATCATTTAACGCTTTGTTACGGAAAAACCATGATGGCATTTTAAGTCACGATTAAATCATTCTTTTCAATACGCCTACCGTAGCAATCGGATTATTGATCCCGCTTGAACATTTTACGTTGTATGGTAATAAGAGGCAAAGATCGTCATGATGTCATGGTGATGAGCAGAGCTGTGTCATTTTTGATTTATTACTCTAGAGTAGACCTTTCATCAAGAATACCGTATGGTGCTAATATGTCAGCCAGTTTCTCAGGTCCAAAAAATCAAAGAACTAGGTATACAGTATTTTGAGTTCGATAATGGCGGCCGAGTGAAAGCCTTTTTGACATTCAAGAGATAGAAAATATTTACACATTTCAATCACAGTAGACTTTGTTTCTTTGAAAAACATTGGCACTCATCTGGTATCAACAAACAAACAAATGTCAGGTATTTATTTTACGTTATTCCACCATTTGGTAATTTTTTTTGGTAAATTTCATTATTTTCTAGGAATGAAGCAACAAGTCAATCAACAAGACAAGCCGCGGCGCCGGCCCCCAATCAAGCAATACTTACACTTGCGCTCAATGCTTTATGTGAACATCAACATCTCTTATACTCTCACCTTTCCCACTGACTGTGCACAATAACGTTCTGGCAGCATCTGTGCCCTAATACTCCACAAGCAGAGCGGCGAAAGTATCCTGACTGACTTAAGGCTACCTTACACCTCGGGAAAATTTTCCGCCGGATTTTGGTCCCCGTGCATTTTAAATGGGGCCGGGATTTTGATTTTCCGTGCCCAAATCCAGAAAACATCGCATATGCGGGGACCAAATTCCGGTGGAAAATTTTCCCGAGGTGTAAGGCAGCCTTAAGGCTTAAGGACCTCACCGTAAGGTTGAAAAAGGCCAAATTTGACCTTATGTAGGTAATTAGTGATAGAAACCCTTTAATGAAACCTGTGACAAATATAAGCACAATGACTTTATGCAGTTATTAATAGTTCGTAGCTTGTCATTTGTAACAGGTCTAAGGATCAGTAAGTGTCAGTCAGCAGCTGTAAGGATACTTCCGCCGCTCTGCTTGAAGAGTATTGTGTCACAAATACTGCCAGAATGTTATTGTGCACAATCAGTGGGAAAGGGGGGAGTACAAGAAGTGTCGATGTGCAGTGTGCACGCAGATCATTGAGCGTACGCTTAAAAGTCCCTTTAAAGTATTGCTTGATTGGGGCCGGAGGCGATTGGATAGGGAAAACGGAGTTTATTTTAATGCATCCAGCGTTGTGAACCCAGCCTGATACTACCTGGCTATCGCCTCACGCACGTGTCCGGTTTCAATTTTCTTTCCTTGAAAACATATTATAATCACCATTGATTTGTCAATTTCTTTGTGGTTTCATTCCTAGAAAAGAGAACATTATAAAAAGGATGAAAAAGTACCAAATCCTTGAACAACATAGAAGAAATACTTGACATTTGTTTATTTGTTGATACCGGGTGAGTGCCAATGTTTTTCAATGAATCAAGGCCTACTGTAATTGAAATATGTAAATATTTTCTACCTCTTGAATGTCAAAAGGGCACTCACTCGGCCGCCATTATCGAGCGCAAAATACTGGATAGAAATAGCAGAACAAAAGAAAAACAAATCCCAGGATTATTTCGTTTGTGTATGTGTGAGTGTGTTCCAATCCAATCCAAATCCAATCCAAATTTAATTCAAATCCAATCCAAATCCAATCCTAATCCAATCCAAATTTAATCCAAATCCAATCCAAATCTAATCCTAATCCAATCCAAATCCAAATCCAATCCAAATCCAATCCAAATCCAATCCAAATCCAATCCAAATCCAATCCAAATCCAATCCAAATCCAATCCAAATCCAATCCAAATCAACCAAACCAATCCAAACCAATCCAAACCAATCCAAACCAATCCAAACCAATCCAAACCAATCCAAACCAATCCAACTAAACAAACCAATCCAAACCAATCCCAATCCAATCCAAACCAAACCAATCCAAACCAATCCAAACCAATCCAAACCAATCCAAACCAATCCAAACCAATCCAAACCAATCCAAACCAATCCAAACCAACCAAACCAATCCAAACCAATCCAAACCAACCAAACCAATCCAAACCAATCCAAACCAACCAAACCAATCCAAACCAACCAAACCAATCCAAACCAATCCAAACCAATCCAAACCAACCAATCCAAACCAACCAAACCAATCCAAACCAACCAAACCAATCCAAACCAATCCAAACCAATCCAAACCAATCCAAACCAATCCAAACCAAACCCAAATCCAATCCAAACCAATCCAAACCAATCCAAACCAATCCAAACCAATCCAAACCAACCAAACCAATCCAAACCAATCCAAACCAATCCAAACCAATCCAAACCAATCCAAATCCAACCAAACCAATCCAAATCCAATCCAAACCAATCCAAACCAATCCAAACCAATCCAAACCATTCCACATCCAATCCATATCCAATCCAAACCAATCCAAACCAACCAAACCAATCCAAACCAATCCAAACCAACCAAACCAATCCAAACCAATCCAAACCAACCAAACCAATCCAAACCAATCCAAACCAATCCAAACCAATCCAAACCAATCCAATTCCCAATCCAAACCATCCACATCCAATCCAAACCAATCCAAACCAACCAAACCAATCCAAACCAATCCAAACCAACCAAACCAATCCAAACCAATCCAAACCAACCAAACCAACCAAACCAATCCAAACCAATCCAAACCAATCCAAACCAATCCAAACCAATCCATATCCAATCCATATCCAATCCAAACCAACCAATCCAATCCAAACCAATCCAAACCAATCCAAACCAATCCAAACCAATCCAAACCAACCAAACCAATCCAAACCAATCCAAACCAATCCAAACCAATCCAAACCAACCAAACCAACCAAACCAATCCAAACCAATCCAACATCCAATCCAAACCAATCCAAACCAACCAAACCAATCCAAATCCAATCCAAACCAACCAAACCAACCAAACCAATCCAAACCAATCCAAACCAATCCAAACCAACCAAACCAATCCAAACCAATCCAAACCAATCCAAACCAATCCAAACCAATCCAAACCAATCCAAACCAATCCCAAACCAACCAAACCAATCCAAACCAACCAAACCAATCCAAACCAATCCAAACCAACCAAACCAATCCAAACCAATCCAAACCAACCAAACCAACCAAACCAATCCAAACCAATCCAAACCAACCAAACCAATCCAAACCAATCCAAACCAACCAAACCAATCCAAACCAACCAAACCAATCCAAACCAACCAAACCAATCCAAACCAATCCAAACCAACCAAACCAATCCAAACCAATCCAAACCAATCCAAACCAATCCAAACCAACCAAACCAACCAAACCAATCCAAACCAATCCAAACCAACCAAACCAATCCAAACCAACCAAACCAATCCAAACCAACCAACCAATCCAACCAATCCAAACCAATCCAAACCAACCAAACCAATCCAAACCAACCAACCCATCCAAACCAACCAAACCATTCCACATCCAATCCATATCCAACCAAACCAATCCAAACCAATCCAAACCAATCCAAACCAATCCAAACCAATCCAAACCAATCCAAACCAATCCAAACCAATCCAAACCAATCCAACCAATCCAAACCAACCAAACCAACCAAACGCAATCCAAACCAATCCAAACCCATCCAAACCAATCCAAACCAAACCAATCCAAACCAATCCAAACCATTCCACATCCAATCCACATCCAATCCAAACCAATCCAATCCAATCCAAACCAATCCAAACCCATCCAAACCAATCCAAACCATTCCACATCCAATCCACATCCAATCCAAACCAATCCAAACCAATCCAAACCAATCCAAACCAATCCAAACCAACCAAACCAATCCAAACCAATCCAAACCAATCCAAACCAATCCAAACCAATCCAAACCAATCCAAACCAATCCAACCAATCCAAACCAATCCAAACCAACCAAACCAATCCAAACCAATCCAAACCAATCCAACCAACCAAACCAACCAAACCAATCCAAACCAACCAAACCAATCCAAACCAACCAAACCAATCCAAACCAACCAAACCAATCCAAACCAATCCAAACCAACCAACCAAACCAATCCAACCAACACAACCAATCCAAACCAACCAAACCAATCCAAACCAATCCAAACCAATCCAAACCAATCCAAACCAACCAAACCAATCCAAACCAACCAAACCAACCAAACCAATCCAAACCAATCCAAACCAACCAAACCAATCCAAACCAATCCAAACCAATCCAAACCAATCCAACCAATCCAAACCAACCAAACCAATCCAAACCAACCAAACCAATCCAAATCCAATCCAAACCAATCCAAACCAATCCAAACCAATCCAAACCAATCCAAACCAATCCAAACCAATCCAAACCAATCCAAACCAACCAAACCAACCAACCAAACCAATCCAAACCAACCAAACCCATCCAACCAATCCAAACCAACCAAACCAATCCAAACCAATCCAAACCAAACCAACCAAACCACATCCAATCCAAACCAATCCACATCCAATCCAAACCAATCCAATCCAACCAAACCAACCAAACCCATCCAAACCAATCCAAACCAAACCAACCAATCCAAACCAATCCAAACCATTCCACATCCAATCCATATCCAATCCAAACCAATCCAAACCAATCCAAACCAATCCAAACCAATCCAAACCAATCCAAATCAAACACAAACCAATCCAAACCAATCCAAACCAATCCAAACCAATCCAAATCCAATCCAATCCAAACCAATCCAAATCCAATCCAAACCAACCAAACCAATCCAAACCAATCCAAACCAAACCAATCCAAACCAACAAACCAATCCAAACCAATCCAAACCAATCCAAACCAATCCAAACCAATCCAAACCAAACCAATCCAAACCAACCAACCAATCCAAATCCAATCCACATCCAATCCAAACCAATCCAAACCAATCCAAACCAATCCAAACCAATCCAAACCAATCCAAACCAATCCAACCAATCCAAACCAACCAAACCAATCCAACCAACCAAACCAATCCAAACCAATCCAAACCAATCCAAACCAATCCAAACCAATCCAAACCAATCCAAACCAACCAAACCAACCAAACCAATCCAAACCAATCCAAACCAATCCAAACCAATCCAAATCCAATCCAAACCAATCCAAACCAATCCAAACCAATCCAAACCAATCCAAACCAATCCAAACCAATCCAAACCAATCCAAACCAACCAAACCAAACCAATCCAAACCATTCCACATCCAATCCACATCCAATCCAAACCAATCCAAACCAATCCAACCAACCAAACCAATCCAAACCAATCCAAATCCAATCCAAATCTAATCCAAACCAATCCATATCCAATCCATATCCAATCCAAACCAACCAAACCAATCCAAACCAATCCAAACCAATCCAAACCAATCCAAACCAACCAAACCAATCCAAACCAACCAAACCATCCAAACCAATCCAAACCATCCACATCCAACCAATCCACATCCAATCCAAACCAACCAAACCAATCCAAACCAATCCAAACCAATCCAAACCAATCCAAACCAATCCAAACCAATCCAAACCAATCCAACCAATCCAAACCAATCCAAACGCAATCCAAACCAATCCAAACCCATCCAAACCAATCCAAACCAAACCAACCAATCCAACCAATCCAAACCATTCCACATCCAATCCATATCCAATCCAAACCAACCAATCCAATCCAAACCAATCCAAATCCCATCCAAACCAATCCAAACCATTCCATATCCAATCCATATCCAATCCAAACCAACCAAACCAATCCAAACCAATCCAAATCCAACCCAAATCCAATCCAAACCAATCCAAACCAACACAACCAATCCAAACCAATCCAAATCCAATCCAAACCAATCCAAACCAATCCAAACCAACCAACCAAACCAATCCAACCAACCAAACCAATCCAAATCCAACCAAACCAACCAAACCAATCCAAACCAATCCAAACCAATCCAAACCAATCCAAACCAATCCAAACCAACCAAACCAATCCAAACCAACCAAACCAACCAAACCAATCCAAACCAATCCAAACCAATCCAAACCAATCCAAACCAATCCAAACCAATCCCAAACCAATCCAAACCAATCCAAACCAATCCAACCAATCCAAACCAATCCAAACCAATCCAAACCAATCCAAACCAATCCAAACCAATCCAAACCAATCCAAACCAATCCAACCAATCCAAACCAATCCAAACCAATCCAAATCTAATCCAAACCAACCAAACCAATCCAACCTAATCCAACCAATCCAAACCAACCAAACCAATCCAAACCAATCCAAACCAACCAAATCCCATCCAAACCAATCCAAACCAAACCAATCCAAACCAATCCAAACCAAACCAATCCAAACCACATCCAATCCAAACCAACCATATCCAATCCAAACCAACCAATCCAATCCAAACCAACCAAACCCATCCAAACCAATCCAAACCAAACCAATCCAAACCAATCCAAACCATCCACATCCAATCCACATCCAATCCAACCAATCCAAACCAATCCAAACCAATCCAAACCAATCCAAACCAATCCAAACCAACCAAACCAATCCAAACCAATCCAAACCAACCAAACCAATCCAAACCAATCCAAACCAACCAAACCAATCCAAACCAATCCAAACCAACCAAACCAATCCAAACCAACCAAACCAATCCAAACCAAACCAAACCAATCCAACCAATCCAAACCAATCCAAACCAATCCAAACCAATCCAAACCAACCAAACCAATCCAAACCAAATCCAACACAAACCAACCAAACCAATCCACATCCAATCCAACCAACCAAACCAATCCAAACCAATCCAAACCAACCAAACCAATCCAAACCAATCCAAACCAATCCAAACCAATCCAAACCAACCAAACCAACCAAACCAATCCAAACCAATCCAACCAATCCAATCCAAACCAATCCAAACCAATCCAAACCAATCCAAACCAATCCAAACCAATCCAAACCAATCCAAACCAATCCAAACCAACCAAACCAACCAAACCAACCAAACCAACCAAACCAATCCAAACCAACCAAACCAATCCAAACCAACCAAACCAATCCAAACCAATCCAAACCAATCCAAACCAATCCAAACCAACCAAACCAATCCAAACCAATCCAAACCAATCCAAACCAATCCAAACCAATCCAAACCAATCCAAACCAATCCAAACCAATCCAACCAACCAATCCAAATCCAATCCAAATTCAATCCAAATCCAATCCAAATCCAATCCAAATCCAATCCAAATCCAATCCAAATCCGTTCCATATCCAATCCATATCCAATCCAAATCCAATCCAAATCCAATCCAAATCCAATCCAAATTCAATCCAAATCCAATCCAAATCCAATCCAAATCTAATCCAAATCCAATCCATATCCAATCCATATTCAATCCAAATCCAATCAAAATACAATCCAAATTCAAAACAAATCTAATACAAATCTATTCCAAATCCAAATCCAATCCAAATCCAATCCAAATACGATCCAATTATCGTTCGAAAAAGAAAAGCAAAGCAAGGCTCGGTGTTTTTCAATCTCTTTTCAAGGTAATCCAGTAGCTTAAAAAATCTCAAATTAATGTGGAATATTACGGTTCATTATTCGCACAAAGAATTGCAATCTGTTTCAATGAACTTTCCACTCCAATACCTCGTTTCACCGATATACCCACTAGAACGGTAGTACAAACGGCTGCTATCATAATTAACAGACTCGTGCTTTGAACTACACTTGGGGGCTCGTCATTTTTTTTTGCACTACATGTCATCGATTCGAGCGCTCTACACGCTGCTCACCATGCAAATGCTGTCGCGTTTGGTAATTGAGGGTTTTCCCAGTCGTAATATAGAACTTACTGATCAACAGTGTGGGGTCTTTTTAGGCTCACCCTGTAGGGGTGCAACTTTAAGTCAAAATGATGTGGTAGAATGATGAGTTCGAAAATTGGTCAATAAATTACATTGACTTTTCATCTCACACGAAATTTGAAAACGGATATTTCTTACTCAATAACCGTGTAGTTTTTTTTTTCTTACATGTAGTAGTAATGTCAGGAAGAAGGTGACTGCTTTCGTTGAGTGCCAGCGGTTCTCAAACATTTCAATACCTTCGTCCCCTTGAAGATGAAAAGCAATACGTTTAATGCAATACTTCTAAGCTATGCTATTCTAAATCTTTTATCATATAGATCCCTATTTTACAATCGCGTTAATAAGACTGTTGGCTTTATAATGTATAAAAAGGTATCGATACTAACCTTGGAAGGTTCGATCAAACTGCGTATTATATAATCTGCCTTGAAGTCTCCAGTGAAACGATATTTTTTCAATTTTGCTAAACACTGAAGTAAACCTGAACTTTGTATATTTATAAGAATTGAGCGTCATAACTTCTGTTAGTCAATATGCGTATCTCAGCGGGAAAAATATATATTCAAGTTTTGCCGATACGAAGCCAGTGGCGGTTTGTCACGCCCAATTGTGTGCTTTGCGGTTAGGCGGCTTTCAATGTGAATTTTAATTACCTCATCCAACGCCAAACGAGTAGGATTGATATCTCATCACACGTCAAACGAGGCTTAGTGGCGAGATGGGGGATGTCTGCTTGTGCCGCACATATTGTCAACAGGATTACAGGTGCACTTGGATTATGTCTCCAATAACATTGATTAATTTGTTGTTTATGAAAGATATTTTAGTTACTAGATAAAGATTGTCGATGTCGTCGCTGTCCGGAACATCTTTTGCTGGCGAGGATAGGGGATCTACCGGGGGCAATCCTTGGGTCCTGGAAGCGGTCAGAGCCGTCAATGATCCATTTTATGTTCGTACTTCGCTTCCTGATCGATAACCATGAATGAAGAGCTGTCGAATGGCTGGTTTTGGTGCTAAAACTAAAATGTCCCCTTCCACAGGTTCCTCGGGGCCAATCCGTAGATCCTAGAATCGGTCAGAGCCGTCAATGGACCATTTTATATTCATACTTCGCTTCCTGATCGAAAACCATGAAAAAAGAGCCGTCGAACGACCGGTTTTGGTGGTAAAACTAAAATGTCCCCTTCCACAGGTTCCCCGGGGCCAACCCGTAGATCCTGAAAGCGATCAGAGCCGACAATGGACCATTTTATATTCATACTTCGCTTCTTGATCGAAAACCATGAAAAAAGAGCCGACGAACAACTGGTTTTGGTGGTAAAACTAAAATGTCCCCTGTGACAGGTTCCCCGGGGCCAACCCGTAGGTCCTGGAAGCGGTCAGAGCCGTCAATGGACCATTTTATATTCATACTTCGCTTCCTGATCGAAAACCATGAAAAAAGAGCCATCGAATTACTGATTTTGGTGGTAAAACTAAAATGTCCCCTTCAACAGGTTCCCCGGGGCCAATCCGTAGATCTTGGAAGCGGTCAGAGCCGTCAATGGACCATTTTATATTCGTACTTCGCTTCTTGATCGAAAACCATGAAAAAAGAGGCGACGAACGACTGGTTTTGGTGCTAAAACTAAAATGACTCCTTCCACAGGTTCCCCGGGGCCAATCCGTAGATCCTGGAAGCGGTCAGAGCCATCAATGGACCATTTTATATTCATACTTCGCTTCCTGATCGAAAACCATGAAAAAAGAGCCGTCGAATGACTGATTTTGGTGCTAAAACTTAAATGTCCCCATTCACAGGTTCCCCGGGGACATCCCAGCGACTCCAGGATTCGTTTATTTAATTGGTTTTTCATTCTGGACACATTAGAGGCCTTCTAGAATAAAATCATAGTGGCCGATCTATCAAAAAGCGAGATTCAAATGAAGTTGTGGACTAACCCCTTTGATAAGTATCGATCGGAACCGATTTTAAAGAAATGGCCATATCTCACTTGATTCTGGTCCGATTCCAAATCTCAATATATGGTTCCAATCAGCAAGAGCCCTACTTGATTTGTGGTTACTAATATTATTCAATTTTTAACTACAACTTCTCCTAATATACACCTCAAATTTACGGTTTTGAACCTACCTCCGAAAAACCCGGAATATCTCCGGAATCCGGTGGCCATAGTCGGTTCCATGGACATACCGTCAAACTGCATTAATTTTCTAGTTCAGGCATGCCTGAATTGTCAAAATCTGATATTAACTAAGGTAGTTACAACACATCTAATTTTACCTAAAATTTGCCTATCCTAATTATTTTGTCCATCCCCTGTACATGTCAATGAAGGAAAAATACATACTTGACAGCTAGGTACCACACATGTTTCGGACAGCAGAACAAAGGGAACCGAAGCGACAATCTTTATCTGGTAACTAAAATATCTTTTTTTGTTTATTTAATTATTCAAATAGTGCTCAAATTTTTAAACAGAGTTTCCCTGTATGTGTTTGAATGTTGTGACCGTGGAAATTTTAGAACAAAACCAGCTACAGTGGACATTTTTCCTATTTTGATCTCGGTTGTACAAATCCTGATTTCGTAATTTCAACCGTGGCTCAGTTTATTAAACGCCAATTGTCTGTTTTTTTTTTCAATCGTTAATTTTATCCACATATTCATATCTTAGACTAAGTGTAACTAAAAATGCTGGCTAATGCATACCATTGGTTATTCGCTTGCCATTTCGGCTTTCACAGTCCTTAGTCTCTTTATCCAACAACTCCCATGGTGCCAGACTGGTACGATCAACCTTAGGGAAGATCGCTTAAGCAACCCTATTTGGAGCTATTGTCGTATGCTGACCTCTCCGGAGATGCAAATCTGATAGAGCTACTGTTCTCCATCTTTGGAGCAGCTGATCATAGTTCGAATGCCAACGAAGGACTGACTCTACGCAAAACTTTGCAGCCTCTTCAACGCGATGAGGTAGGGTAGCTCTAGTGAGGTAGCTGTTTGCTACTAGCTGAGATTCTTTTGAACTTCGTTACGTATGCTAAATATGACATGATTAACTTGCATGCGTACACTCACCATAAAACCCTTCGTAATCATCCGAGTAGCCACGATGCGATCTTACGTCAATAAGTTTCGGAATGTCAAACAGACCACCGTTATATAAAATGACATTTTTCCGCTGCGAATAGGACCTTCTACTTTTAACGTAACCAACTTGAGTCCCGCAACATGCGTAGACGCATAAATCACGAGCTGTATTAAGTGTACACTGAAAAAATATTGTGGATGTAATAAAGTACGGCAGACTACAGTAGGCTTGTCACTTAGTGCGAATGTTAGAAGAAAGAATAGCGAAAACTATATTCAACCGCACGAGACCCAGATAGACGTCGGCGACGTCGTGGATGTCCAGCGTATTGACTGCAGTGAAATCAGATCTGGGGACGACAATGACCTAACGCGTACACAAATAATGAACAGTAGGGACGCTGAAGCAAGTAGGGGAAGAGGCCCCAAAACGCCCCCCCGATGCAAAACGCCTTTTGTGGTTTCCCTCATATTTACCGTCATTAATATGTCCGTAACAAAACTAGATCTAAAATTATGTAGGATAGGCGAAGAAAGTTTCAAAATAGTGCATGGGAAGGTCGGAAAACCGAAAATTTCCACATTTTGAAGAAACATCTAACATTTTGGCGAGGCAAAACGCCCTAGTGGCAATAACCTACAAAGTACTTGCGTCTCCACGGACTATCCATACTAGAATGCTGATTCGCCTACGCGTGATACTTTGTTCCCTATACGAGCCGCCAGCTGAAAGGCGTTTTGCCTCATGAGTTTTCCGGCAACAAAATATCACCACTTTTTTGAAATGTGAATATTATCAATATGATTGAGATTTTTGACAATTTTTGAATGGCATCAACTAGCTATCTTGTTTAACTGATGCATAATGTAAAAATACCCATGAATAGCGACATAAATAAGGGGTCGTACACTTATTACGTAAGCAATTTTTCTGGATTTTTGGAACCCCCCTCCCCCCATGTAAGATTTTTTTTCACACAAATGATTTTTTATTTATATGGAGCGTAAGATATTGGCTGAAGCCCCCCCTTCCCCCATAAGTGCTTACGTAATATGTGTACGGCCCCTAAGACAATAGAGCAGTGTTTGCTTAGCTAGGGCATATTGCCCCCCCTTCCCCTAATGAAGAGCAAAAGTACAAGGCTCCGCTTTCATGGAGACGGAAGTGTAGAAAATAAAGTGTTCGTTTTGCCGAATATTTGCTCGAAAAGAAGAACATTGTGTTCCTTAGGGCCGATTTCTTCACCCCCACTTAGTGCTTAAACCAGGTTTAAACGTATGGGTAAGCACCGCTTAAGAGTTAAGCGGAGGTGAAGAAACCTTAGACCCTTAGCGCGTTTGGCTAAGTGGTTTAGCAGCGTGAGTTGACTTAGGGTGATGGTTTGAGCTCGATATGGTTTCGCTCAACATTTGGGCATTCGTCTTGTATGCTGATACAACGAAACATCGAGTTCTAGCAGGTTTCCGTCATTCACAAGAGTTAAAATTTGTCTCTTGCAAACAATGCAAAGAACAGGTCTACACTGGCATAATCATGTATCCAAAACAAAATGTTCATAAAAACTACGTCATCATGAAGCAAGAGGGTCAGAACAACTGCCGGCAAACAGGGTCACAATAACTGCCGAAAAAGACGAAGGCCCGAGCGTCAAACCAGTTGGTCAGTGTTCTGTAACTCCACCACCAGCTGCCGAAACCAGAGAAGAATTTCTCAATGGCACAACATGCGTCATCACACGCAAACGTCACCTTCGCCGGCGATTTCAATTGTGTGCTACCGGAATGCGAAATACGACATGTCCAGCCCAAACACAAGCCGGTTCCTCAAAACAGCTGTTGATCAATTACAGTTGCAGGTCGTGTTGGAAAGCTGTGATTCCGGTTTATATACGTCAGTCAAAATTTGCAATCTTGATATGACCGTATAAACGTGAGCGCCGGCCTACGACACAATTTGTGCAGCGCGTATCACAGGGGCGAGTTGTTTCACGGATCACAAAACGCTTAGGGTAAAACTATGTTTCCCCCTCTGGGGCAGAAGCGCGGGCGCGCCTTTGGGCCATAAGGCCTCATGAAATTGATGAAAACGTATCTAGCTCCAGTCGAGGTGGCATAATCGGTCTCAGCAGCGCGATTGTTTGCTTTGTGGTTAGGAGGAATTCCACGACACACAAAAGCATCTTTCTGCGCAATAGGGGCTAGCATATCAGCATCCCGAAATGTTGACCACGGTTTATGCCTAAAAGGTAATATGCTAAAGCTTCATAGAAACGTTTGACAAGCGTTCATGTGTATCAATGAACATACTTGTAAAAAACGACAACTAGGGTAAGACAATATAATGTGCCCCCCTGGCCAAAACGTCCTCCTTTGATTTCTAGAAAACTATAACTAACTAATTGGAAGGAAGCTGAATGATGTCTATTTGATCATCGCCGACGTTTCGGTGTTGGATTTACACCTTCTTCAGGACTTGATTACACATTTTTTTGTCGGAATTCGTCGATTTGACGGTAATTGTCTATGTCTGAAATATGCACTCAGTATGTTAAACAGGACAGATTTTCTATGGCACAGGTCACCAGCTTTTTACGCTAGCCATAAATCAACTTTGGTAATTAGTTTTGGCATCATATGTCAGATTTTATAGTACGATCCTAGTAGCCTTGTCAACGATGTCAAACATTTTCACTTTGTTTACTCTGAGTATGAGATAAATTTACGAACTTCATATCTGTTGTTTAGAGTTTATTAATATTATTTTTTATTTATTTCAGATAGTTATTGATTCAAGATTTGTATTCGTATTAGAAACGAAGGTCAAATATGTTTCAAATTAAGGACACAAATACCAAAGGAAAGCTATTTGGAGCTCGGGATTCTTCGAGTGGAATGCACAGTGTTCGGCTTATAAACAGCCACGCCTTTTCATTTTTAACTGTGTAATCCTTTTTATATTATAAGAAAATGCATCTTAATAGTTTTTCATTGAATTATCTGGCGGAGAGCATTATCAGATGACTTCAATACTGCTCTTGAGTGTCTTTACTTAAGTGAACATTTATAAGCCTCTCAGATGAATGTTAATGAGCAGGTTCGGATTGTTTTCTATCATCTTAGATCTAGATTATGCTTCCTATGGGTGGTCGCCTAATCTCTCAGTCCCAACATCTCAAAAGAAGGGGATGCTCACTTTCATATTTAAGGTTTCATCACATGTTGTTTAGGCTAACTCTTCAAGTAGATCGGAATGGATCGATTGTGGAATGAATAGTAATCAGATGAAGTTGGTATTCCATTTATGCAGAAAATCAAAGTAAATTTTCCGGAAAACGAAATAAAAGAGAACATCAAATAATCCATATTTCGTGTCGTATTCCGTGAGCGAAGATTTCCTGAAGGCTTACACACACATTTGGTAAGACATGCCTGTCTTTATACGGATATTTTAGCTGGATTCTTCTTGCACTTAAGGTCTGCTCAGGCCTACATGAATGCTATCTAAAATATTAAAAAGATGTTAAATTCACGCCAAAATATATTAAAGAAAATATATTTGCATGAGCAAGATGAGAGTTGGTTCTGGAAACAAAACGAAAATGTTTGACATTTAAATTGTATTTCTAGGTTACTATGATTGTACTATAAAATCTCAGTTTTGTACACAGCACCTGTCAAATTTAAAATACTATAGTTGATCAGGTGCTATAATAAAAAGCTGGATTCGGTATATTGTCTACAGGCGGTATAGTGCGAACTTAAACTAAGGCGGGGTCAACCAAGCGAATAGTCAGTTAGTATGACGTTTAACCTATTTGGTATTTATTTTTTCCAGAGTGTGGGCTAAAGGTAGATACGATTTGCTCAATTTCGTCATTAATCAAATCGAACTGATTGCTTATTGCTCCTTAGCCGTGCGGTAAGACACGCGGCTACAAAGCAAGACCATGCTGAGGGTGGCTGGGTTCGATTCTCGGTGCAGGTCTAGGCTTCCCTTGGTATAAAAGTTTCATCGTGCTAGCCTCATGATATACGAATGCAAAAATGGTAACCTGGCTTAGAAGCCTCGCAGTTAATAACTGTAGAAGGGCTTAATGAACACTAAGCTGCGAGGCGGCTCTGTCCCAGTGTGGGGATGTAATGCCAATAAGAAGAAGAAGAAGATGATTGCTCAGTTCGATAGGAGAAGAAATAATGTCAACGTTAGAGTTAGAAGGAATATCTGAAGTCTCCAGCTTCCTTCTATTTTTTCCACGCTTTGGCAGGACGGTCTTGAAACCTTGTTTCTCAGAAGGAAGTGGAGACTTCAGCGACTCCCCCTTTCTCTTGTTTTTATTAATTCTCATTGCTGAGCGTGGAGACGTGACCTTCTAAGAGTTTTTTTTTTTCCAGAACGGTATCCCTGCAGGATTACTACCGCTTATCGGAATTTTACTTCCAAAAATGGGTCCAATGTAAAACGAAGGCACGGGTCCAAGCAAAGATCGTAACGGGATCAGTAGGTAAAAATAGCGCTAAGAAGCACTGTTGAAATTAAAATAGCTTGGGGAAGATTTAAATCTACGAGGAACATTTGAATGGCGCTGAGAGTACAGGCAGTGAAAGTCAAAGCAGAAGAGGAGATGACTACGTATGCCCCACCTACAAGAAAAGCGACAAGCTGGAGTGTGGGAACTTTCGAGCGATCACCATCCTTAATGCCGCCTACAAAGTGATATCCCAGATCATCTTCCGTCGTCTGTCACCATTAGTGAATGACTTCGTGGGAAGTTATCAAGCTGGCTTCGTTGACGGCCGCTCGTCAACGGACCAGATCTTTACTGTACGGCAAATCCTCCAAAAATGCCGTGAATACCAGGTCCCAACGCATCATCTATTCGTTGATTTCAAGACGTCATACAACAGTATAGACCGCGTAGAGCTATGGAAAATTATGGACGAGAACAGCTTCCCTGAGAAGCTTACCAGACTGATTAAAGCAACGGTGGATGCGTTGCGTTGTGTTGCGTTGTAACGGAGTATTTCGTAGATTGCATACTGATAGCTGTCATGTATATTCTTTAACTTTCTTACCCCAATTTTTTATGGATTACTATTTGGGAAATAATAGCAACCCAATTGGAGGTCCAAAATGATAAAGCATGAAAGCTACCATTGCCGACCACACCCATCTTCTCCGTTACTAGGGAAGGGAAGGAAATGAAGATATGACATCTACTTAAAAGAGGCCAGCGACTCACCGACGCCCTCATAGATGTCAAGGGGTTGGATGGTTGGAAGGGAATATAGTTTAGGAGTATCATCATAAGCAAATGATATGGCAAGACTGAAGACACGTTGGGAATGACCATGCTAAGAAACTTATGTCACTCCATTGATGATTTTGCTGGGATGGGGCGAAACTTTTAAACTTGCCCTGGCTAATACCTAGGTTAAAGCCTAGGTTTAAGCGCCATTGTTCGCTCTCTGAAACGAGGTAGAAAGTTAAATATATTAAATCCCTTCCCTCTTTTTGTTTCTAATTAAAATTGTTAGGGTACATATATTAATATCTGTATATGTTTATGTATTGAGCGAGAACCAAACATGTAACTCGACGCGTAGTGCATGATGAACATCACATCACCTCGAACATCCGCTCTAATGTACAGACTGAGAGAAAGAAAAACTTTATTTTAAACAACATGTAAAGACTACAACTTTCTGAAATCAAAAATTTTCTGACTCGACATAGAAACACCATTCATAATACATATATGCTAAATGCAACACACAAGCTTCTATGTAACCTATGGTTAACATGATTATTTTTTTTATCGTGTAGTTTTTTGCAAAAATTAAACCAACACCCTTGTCCCCGCAATTCCGTATTTAAATTTTGAAAAGGCATTCGAGCTTATCAAGGTATAGAACATCGAGTAAGTGACAATACACTCACAGAAATCTGAAACTTTTCAGTGATTGGTCAGTCTGGCCTTCCTCTCCCACAAAAAATAAACCCATTTGCAGCAATAGGGGTGTTGAATTATGTTTTGCCTTTCTCGTACAACTAAGTTGTACCGAAAGGCTATCATTTCACTCCAAAATCGAACTTTTGATAGAAGTCCCGGAGACCCATAGTGTTATATACCATTCGACTCAGCTCGATGAGCTGAACAAATGTCTGTCTGTCCGTGTGTGCGTGTGTGTGTGTATGTGTGTGCGTGTGTGTGCACAAAATGCCATAAAAAACATTAGCCAAATTTTCACATAGAAACTCTTAATCGATTTTCTTGCAACAAGTTGCATCCGACAGAGACTAAAACGCTGTTGATCACTATTGAATTTCATAATAATTGCAAATTGCAAAAAATAGATAATATTAAAATAGTGATGAGACATAGTCACATAGAACAATAATGTGTTATGAAAAATGCCTTGCATCTATGAATATTTTATCCGTGGCTTCCCATTAAGAGTTTCATCGTACTATAAAGATGCTCGTGTTGCACGCATTTAGGCGTAAGTATGCTCTTCGTTCAGTTTCATAGTACTATGTACATAGTACTAAATTGTCCGAAAGTCAAAATTCGAACATAGGAAATTCGAGAAACTTTTGGCAGCACCATCTGTCGTCTACTAGTGTAAATTTTCTATCATAACATTAGACGGTGTAACTGTTTTGCCTTTCTTGTACATCATCGAGGTGTCAGCGTAAAGGCTACATTTATTACCTTTTTACGCGAGAAAGGCGCCATCACCGCTAGGTGGATTAATCTGGGTTTTTTAGTTAACACGTCTACTGAAAACGAAGCCGAAACCATTCAATCATTGAGTAAGTGAAGTAGAAATTTCCTTCTTTGTCTTGGAAAATTGTCCCATTATTTGCTGTTGGAAGAGATCCAAATAATGCCCTGTGATTTTTTTTATATTAGTTACTAGCTTTATGTACCCGGCCTTGCTCGGAATTGCCAGTTTAGTTTTCAGTTTTTTTACAATCAGAAAAGGTTAAAACCAATTGGTCAACAGAGAAATTGTGTTAACTTATTGATACTTCATCATTTGATTAAAAGAAGGCTATTGGAAACATTGACTGATCTTGAAAAAGGGATCGTTGGTTTGAATAGCCTTATTCCAGGCAAACGTCAATTGCTAAAGAAGGAAAAACGCCCACCGATGCTTTATCCCGGGCAAACGCCCATTTTTAAAGAAGGGATCACACTCACCATTGCCTTATTCAGGGCAAATGCCTACTTTTAAAGAAGCAATCACATCCACCATTCAGAAGGAAACACATTAATCATTGCTTTTCACTGGGCAAGCCATGATTCCGATGAAGGATAACAATTGAACCGTTTGTTTGAGAAACTGCATATGTAACATTTTTGGCCAAAATGAGATTTTTATATATTCTGAATCCTCTTCCAAAAATACGTATTCTGGCAAAAAATACGAAAAAAAATTGTTCAGGAATGTATGAATTTTTTTTCGTTTGTTTAAGAAACTACATAAGTCCACGCACTTTGAAGAGCAGTTATGGAGTACTGTTTACAGTTTTTGCACTGGAAGTGCCTCAGGGTGTTGAGTTTTGCCAAAAACTAATGATCTGTATCGAAGAAATCGAAAGATTCGGTGCCAATTTGTCCAAAAACTGTTTTTTGTTGTTTTCTCGAAATTGTGTAAAATGGAGTTATGCAGTTTCTCAAACAAATGATTCAATTATCATTGGTATATACCCAGCAAATGCATGCTTTCTATGAAAGATTTTTCTGATGCTGTTCATAGGGGTTCAAAAGGTACACTGAGTTGATCAATTACTTAGAGATACCCCTCCCCCCACACCCCCTTTTTCCATAAAGCATCCCCAACGATAAAGATAATGTGTGTTCCAAATTTGATAGAAATCGGCCAAGGGGTTCAAAAGGTACACTAAGTTGATCAATAACTTAGCAATACCCCTCCCCCCACACCCTCCCCCTTTTCCAAAGAGCATCCCTATCGTCGTCTCCTTAAGATAAAGAATGTGTTGTCCAAATTTGGTTGAAATCGGTCAATGGGTTCAGAAGTTATGCTGGAACATACATAAAAACATACATACAAACATACAAACATTGAGTTTATATATATATATATATATATATATATATATATATATATATATATATATATATATATATATATATATATATATATATATATATATATATATATAAGAAGATAGAAGAAGAAGATAGATAGAAGATAGATAGATAGATAGATAGATGAAACATCAAATAAAAGAAAATAACTGGAACTTGCTCACCGACGTCATTCCATTTTTGTCCATGCCAGCATTCAGAAATTCCTTAGAAAACCATATTTCCGACCACCATTAGCAGCTTGGGGAAACCGCCATAAGTCGTCATCAGTGTCATCCACAGGGAAATGCTCATCGAAACAACACTAATCACCGGAGAAAGTCAGCTCGCATTTCATGTTTCATGTGCATGGTTCCCTCACACGGTTCCTCCGGTATATCGCTCATAGTCACTTATCACTCTGTTTGGCGTGTGCAGTGTCGGCCGAACATTGGCTAGTCACCGGACAGACAAACAGGGCTATTATATATAGTATAGTATATATTAGATACTCACACATACCACAAATAAAATAGCAATTACATGATAAGCTATGTTCAATTGAACTATAATGAAAAGAAATTGTTCTGAACCGATTGTATTTTGTTTTGAAGAATAAACTAAATTTTTAAGGCAACCCTTTTTGAAACATCAAGTAATGTTGCCTCATGTGACCTGAATAGTTCGATTGTACTTCCATCGTCCAGACAGTGTAATTCGATGTGTTGCATGGTATGGTTCTCAGAAATTTTGCTTGATCCTCCGGAACCGGATAGTGGCGTACTGAAACCCGATGCCAGAGTGGTCACATGTGTCCAAAACGGTCCGATCGCACTTTTCTTGGCCATATTTCGTCGCGGCATTGTAATTTGATGTGTCGCATGGTATGGTTATCTGAAATTTTGATTTGATCCTCCGGAACCACATATCGGTGATTCCGGTCCCCGAATAGTGGACGCAGTTGTCAATATAAGTCTATTGATTCACAGATATCGATTCCCTGCAATCATCTATTAATATAATTGTCGATTTGAGCCTTTTTTTAGAATACAATTGACATCAAATAAAATAAGACCTTCGATATATGGAAATATGTGATGTTTACGATTCCGATTATTTTTCCGGACTGGAATCTCCAAACCGGAATTTCGTAACGGCATTTGAAAGTGCTGCTATTCCCCTTTGTAAAACTATATAAATTCCTAAAATCGGCCCACGGCATCATAAGTTATGACCAAAGTGTCGTTCCAGTCTTTTAAGGCTTATAGCTTCAGGAGTAATCTTGTAGCCTTTACGTACACTTAGTAGGGGAACTGTTTCGTTTTCCATCTCATTGAACATATATTCATCTCATCGCAAAACAAAGAAATACGGCATTAATTTTGTCGCTTCTTTTTGCTAACATGCGTGCTCACTCCTGAACAAAATCACAAAAATAATTAACAAACCAAATACCTTTTCATTGCTTTGTTTTTCGTGAGACCAATATCGGAGTTATGAGATGAAGTCCAGGAGCTTTAACCCTATATGAGAGAGGCAAAACATGAATTTTCGAAATCGACCCGCTAGAGACGTAAAACCGCTAGCTCACCGATTTTGTTTCTTGACATGCAAATAATCTTTCCTAAAATATCTTGAAAAGTGCTTGCCAATGATGAAATTTCAAATAGATCTTTATTTATTACTAGGCGAACCTGATCTCGCTCGGGTTTTAATTTAGACATGTCAATCATTTAGTTCAATCAGTTCGAGCTTTATGGCATGCTTCAGAAATCATGAAAACGTTTCATTTGGACAATTTTTTATCATTCTCCGTTAAATTGTTCAAATCTTAGTATATGTAAACACAGCTGATCGCAAGACGAATCGATTAGTAAGAAAGTCTTGCAAATCGGTCCATCCGTTCGTGAGTTATATTGTCTTAAAGGAAGTGCAAACTCGTTTTTATATATAGCAAAAGAAGAAGGAGAAGATAGAAAAAAGAAGATAAAATGCAGCATAAAAAAATTCCCAAACCGACGATTTTAGCCACAGTGATTCGGCTAATATGACTGTAATGAACCTATTTGAAGTTAAATTTGGAATAGATTTAAAAAAAAATCTTTCATGAATCTGTTCGTGCGAAATGTTAATACAATTGAGGTATAGCTGTATTGGATTGAAATAGTTCGCCAAACAAGTTTGCTAATTGATAAACTTATAAAGCATCCATCACTTATTTAAATTTATTTGAATACATCATTTGATATCGAATTTACTACCAAATTATTATCCTTCTTGACATAAACACATTCTAATCCCATAACATCGGAATGTGAAAATTCAGTCATTCACTAATGGAGAGTTTAATGATAAAACTTCGTGGTTTAGAGTTACACACATCATGGGCTGATGTAGCACTGGGGTAGAATTGCGCATCTCGAATCGTTAAAAGCTGACCATGAGTTGAGCCGTGATGTGCACGAAGGCTCCTGGTGATTAATTACCATATGTAGTTGGTTCATAGAAAAGTCGTCCAACATTGCACATTTTACCCTACCATTCGAGTGAGCAGAAAAACTTTTATTGTTTCCCACGACATTTGGTGGTCATGCGTGCTGCACGATTCAGCGAAAGACGCGATCTTGGTTTTTCTGGCGGATGTCGGTAGACAAAGGTAAATAGCTTTAATATTATAATATGTTCTATGCCGCCCTGAAGGTGTTAATTGGAAATTCAATGAACCGGAACAGATGCGGCGCTTGTTGGGTTACTTTATAGAATTTGTGATTAATTGGATAATTACAGGAATAACATACCTATAAACATGT
The DNA here is from genome assembly GCF_024139115.2 of Armigeres subalbatus. Lineage (NCBI taxonomy): Eukaryota > Metazoa > Arthropoda > Insecta > Diptera > Culicidae > Armigeres > Armigeres subalbatus. Next base: position 302,963,729 of record NC_085140.1, on the reverse strand, counting down.
AATGGGGTGATCCTTCGATTGTCGTTTGACGTGAGGATGTTCTAAGCAGTCAGATCAAGCTTGGTTAATACCTGCATGCTCTTTGCGTCATCCCATGTTTGACAATCGATACTCTTCTTCGAACCGACAATACAAATCGTAAGTATCCGTAAATGATGGGAGAAATCTACCTGAGCTAATGATGCCTAGTGTTGTCACGACAAAACAAATATTTTGAGGTATTTACCAGCCTTGTCACGTTCAGTTCTTATAAGAGTTAGGCTTTATACGTGACATTTAGATCGCTTCAAGCATCATTAGTAATTGGAGAGAAATGCTTGGGATGCAAGAAATTTCCGAAGATGGGGTAGCTTCATGTCACAGGTGTTAATGTGGATGAGTCATATTATGTGTAGTGTTTACTGATCATACATTGATGTATTCTTAATCTGATGTTAGAATTGTGTGTAGATTGAGGTACACCGAGATTGGATAGAATAAAAATATTAATCACGAGTCTCGATCGGTTTATGATCATGAACGTAATTAAACAGGCCTCGTTAGAATTTTGCCACTAGCGCTCTGATCACTCTCTCGCAGAAACAGCATGCCGCCTTCTGGATGTTTTGGCATGTCGGAGGTGAACCGATTGGAAAGCATGGGCCCAAGAATACTGCCCTGGGGCCACCCGCGATGATGTCGTGGCAATCGGAACTCGCTCCGCTGATTGAGATCCGAAATGTTCTTTCCGATAGATAGTTGTTGATGATTTTCACCAAGCAGCAGGGAAGATTGTAGCGTTGTAGTTTATACATAAGACCATCATGCTAAACTTTGTTCGAATGCCTTCTCGACATCGAATAAGGCTATGGCGAAGGTTTTTAGACAAATTTGTTCCACCTGTGAACGTTGGTAGCTCGGGTGAATTGGAGCACGGTTGATCGTCTGCGTCCGAAACCAAACTGTTCCTCGAGCCAACAGTGAATTTCGTTTTGGATATCCCTGACAGTAGGCTGATGGGTTGATAAAGTTTAGAAGAGAAAGGATCCTTCCAGGGCATCCGGATGGGATTACTTTGGCCGATTTACTTAAGATCTACACGCGTAACCAGAAACCTTTCGACTTATTTCAAAAGTGGCACATGCCCTTTGTGGTACATAGAATAGAATGCGTTTAATGATTATGTTTATGGTCATCCAACAAAAGCCTGGAGTAAGGCCTGAAGATCTACACTCATAAACAAAGATCAATCGGCATGTTTTATAAGTTAAACATGCTCTGTGTGATGATGATAATACTACCATCTATTGCAGCAAGGGACCTGCCGATAGCACTAATCATACCTAATCATACCTAACCATACCTGACAAGCGATTTGATCATGATTATACTACTGTTTGTATCTCATCAGACTCCTGTGTGAAGCGCAAAAAAATGGTGGGGTGGTTCCATAAGCAGAGACACTTATGCGAATCCACGGGATCTTTCCAGAAGAAAGTTCGTACATACAATATTATAATCTAGCCTTCGTTTCCCAGATTGACCCAATAGGTGGGGAGTAGAGCCCACCCTTTATCCACAAGGGTGTCAGGCATTAGGCCTAATGGCCATTAGGCCGAATTAGTAAGAATAAGCAAAAAGTGAAAATGCGAAGTTCTTTCTTCACCTTACCCCTTCTTCCTTCTTGCATCTTCCTTCTTCTATCTGTCTTCTTTTTCCTTCTTCTTCTTTTTTCTTTTTCGCTCTTTCTTCTTCTTTGTTACTTTCTGCATTCTTCTTCCTTCTTTTTTCCTTCATTCTTATTCTTTTTGTTCTTCCTTCTTCCTCTTCCTTCTTTCTTCTTCCGTGTTCCTTCTTTCTTTTTTTTTCTTTTCCCCACTCTTCTTCTTCCTACTTTCTTCTTCTTTTCTCCTTCTTTTTTATTTTCCCCTTCTCCTTTCTTCCTTCTTGTTGCTTTTTCACTGTTGCTTCTTTCTTTTTTCTTGTTTCTTCCTTTTTTCTTCTTCCTTCTCTCTTTTTTTCTTTTTTATAGAGACTTGCAGCCCTAGGCTGGCTCATCTCTGAAAGATTATTATTATAGTAATTCATATAAAAGCAGTAAAATTCAAATTATTTTTTCTTAGATCTAGTATTGTAGACTTTCCACTCTGATTTGGAAAAGGTTCCGTCGCTATATTCTGGGTCATCTGGGCAGCTCTGATCTTCACATGTTCTTTTACATTCTTGTTCTATGGCGTCCGTTCCATTAGTTTCGTTTGTTCCAGTTGACAATCTTCTCTTTGCCATTGCGGTGCCGTATTCAAGCTCGTTGGTGTTATTTCCGTTCTCGCTATTGCCGTCACCGTCGTCGTTGTCGCCTTCACTTGGATCGGCTCCTGCCGATGGGTTATCTGTTTTGTTTTGCTCATCGTCGTTGTTCGTTTGATGCTTCTCGATTTTGATTTGAACTTTCTTCGCTTGATACTGTTGATGCACCAGAGACATTAGAACGAGGTTCGGCTGGCTTGTCTCGGAAAGTAACGAGTGTGGACTCGTTTTCAATTACAATACGAGATGGTATTTGCTTCTCTTGCCTCAGTCGTATCACTCGAACGCCGTTCGGGATGCCCGGGAAGAAGTTTTTCCATACCTCGTTGTGTATGGATATAATTTTGCCATACTGTTTCATGTGTCGCAAGATTGTAGTGTTGGACATTTGAGGCGGCAGATCATGCAACCTCACGATAGCGGTAGGGCCATCCACGTACACGGGGATGTAGTAGTGCACATCGAGATGCACGAATGAATGTCGAAGGTGGTGTTGCTTCTGCAGCCGAAGTGCTTCGCTTTCATCGATCAGTTCAACAAACACGCAGTTTTTTATGTTATGGAGTTAAATGTTTTTTACATCATCCATTATTAATATGAGTTTAGTATCAAAAAACCTTTTCACTATCTCGAGACTAGGTCGCGTTGGTAGGCCACTGAAGTCCACATTAAGAGTGTTTCTCCTGTATGACATATTGCGTCGAGTGCAAATGTTCTTCAAAGGTTCGAATGCAAAGGTACTTGCTATCGGAATAGACATCTACCGCGCGCGAGAAGCGATTGTCAACTGAACTTCCTTCTTAATTATTCCTTCTTTTTTCTTCATTTTTCCTTATTCGCTTTTTTCTCCCTTCTACCTTCTTCCTTTTTTTTCTTATTCTGTTACACCTTTTGAGATAATACCGATAAAATGCACCAACATTTCCCGGAGTGCAAACTGGTCAGAAATAAACCCAGACAATCACACGATATAGCGCCTTCAATATCTTTCGCACACCGCACCGAAAGCTGACCCCTTCCAAAACCACACACAAAAGCACCATCGCCAATTGTTCGAAGCCAGAGTAAGCTCTTCGTACAATAGCCAGAGCAGAGTGCTTCGATCATACCAAGTGTCGGGTTGAAATATTGTGCATGCAAGTGCGATAGTGGCCAGCAAACATTCATCTAAAATCTCCAGCATATTGCCGTCCCATAAAGCAGAGGTATATAAGTGCACTATTTCGCTTATCTCGCAACCTAATGTGTATGCCTTCCTCTAGGAAAGAGCTCAATAGAGCAATCATATGCTGCTATCCGATCCTGGTTGCAAGACAATAACAGCAAGTATCTGGTCCGATTCACTGAGCGAAGCGCGAATACGAACAGGTCCGCTAGATCGATACATCGCAAAGGGTAGCACACGTGCAGGCCAACGTATCCAGTGCAATAGATCCGCAATACAAGCGACACGACACACGAACGAGATTCGCCAACAACGAAAAAACAGAAGGCCTTCCATAGGCCTTTTATTTACAGCCTTGCCCTTGACGGCAGACGTAGATCGCTGGCGAAGACCTCAACCGACGTGGTGCATGTGGTGTGCATGGCTTGTACGGGTGGTGCAGTGGTGGTCGATTAATATCGGTTCGATTGTGGCTCGTTCGCAACGCGACACAATTGTAGTGTGACGGCAAGTGTGCAACGTATCACAACAACGACGGTAGTGGTGGAAGTGTCGTATGCCGGTGGCAAGTACTCAGCACGTTCGAGATAGCCAGAGCAACATCTCATGCGACAAAGGCAGGTCGCACATTTTCTGCACAAAGTCGGAGCGACATCGGCGATGCACCAAGTGCAACAAGGGCCCCCATCGATACAGACACACAACCAATAGAAGAAGAAGAGATGTATGTACGCTAAACAGATTAGTTTTAAGAACATAATGTGGAATTAACGCTCAATTAAGCATTCATTATTATTTTCGCCGATTTCCTGATTTGGGTTAATCTGCTGGGTTGGAGTTACAGTTACACTTCATTCAATTTGTGCTAACTGGCCGGGAGTAAAGTTTGAAGTTTGCCTAAGTTGTAGAGAATTGCGGAAAGAGACATGCTCATTAGAATCAAATGCGTTGCGCGCTGAGCCGCGTAAATGAAAATCGTATCATTGGCGCCCAGACTAAAAAACCCATTAGTGAGTTTGATCGTTTCGCGTAGTCAAGCTGTCAAATAAGTGATCTGTGTGTAAAGTCAAATTAGTGATATCCGTGTCATATTCGCTGGAGATGGATCTTAATCACCTCACCCCCGAGGAAATAGAGTTCGAACTGCTTGTTCGAAAAACGACTGGTACGAGAGGAAAGAACCTGGAGTGGAAGGCATCTCGGCTACAGCAACTATTGGACAGTGAACTTAATGGATCGCCGGTACCCAACTGTTCATCCCACGTACTAACGGATATGGACAGTATATATCAATGTCAAACGAAGCTGTCTCCAATTCTACAGGCTTTGGACGGTGCTTTCAGACAAAGGAACGACAACCAGGTGAGCGTATTGAAATCAAGACTGTTACATTATCAATTTCGTCTTTCGCTCATATCGGATCCGACGATACTGGTCAATGCTAAGAAAACACTGGAAAAGGTAGGCTTCGCTCTACAGAAAATCGAGAAATACAGTCAGAATCAAGCATCAGGAACATCAGCAGGACAAGCGGATGCAGAGGACCTTCCAAGTGATCCAGAAACGATAAAGCGGTTAAAGATCGCGAAACTTCAATCAAGCATCAAGGAGACATCAAAGCATCAACTACAGTTAGAAAAACAGCTTCAAGAAGAACTTCAGGGCAACCAAATACCGGAAGTGCAGCAGTCAAACCAGGATCCGATAGTTCTCGACGGGAAACACCAGGACCAAGAGAAGCAGTCGAGGCCCCAACACCAACAAAGGGAACATCGCAAAGAGGATCAACAATTACCGCTACATCAAATTCAACAGTCTCAACAACATCAACAACACTTAAATCCCATGGAACAACCACAACAACAATATCCACGACAACCATCGCCGCAGTTGCTTTCTTCACAACCTCCACTGCTACTTTCTTATCATCAACAGCAACAAGATCATGCACTGCGACAAGAACAGCAGAACAGAGGTTTTCATCAGGAACAAAGCCTTCGTTTATTGCTGAACCAGATGCAGATACAGCAGCAACAGTTAGAGCAACAGCTTCAACAGGAGCAATACAGACGACAACAGCTAGAAGTGCAGTTACAGCATCAACAGTTAAGGATGACAGCACCTCCACAGCGAAGTCCCTAATTACAACTTTGGAGCGATTTCAGGATACTGGGGTCCGCACAATCAACGATAGTCCGGGATATCTGAACATCACCAGGAATAAAAACAACAAAAAATCCGGGGAACGCCTAATAGATCCAACACACCGAGAATCAATACTCAACAGACAAATAGTAACAGATTTCTGCAACCGGTACATAAGTGGCCATTCGAGTACTCAGGAGAAGGTAACATCGTGAAGTTAGGCGAATTTCTGAACCAGGTGAACACCTATGCTGTCACCGAAGGCATGGATGAGCAAACATTGCTTCGCTCAATCAAACATCTATTGAAAGGAAGAGCACTTCAATGGTACACGCGCTCGTATCTGATCCTTACAACTTGGGACATCTTCAAGGCGGAAATCAAACAAGAGTTCTTACCTCCGAACTACTCGGAGATTGTGAAGCAGGACCTGTACTTACGATTCCAAGGTCCAAATGAATCATTCACAACATTCTACAGAGACCTAGTAGCGGCGTTCGAGATAGTGGAACCAGCAATATCAGAGTCAGAGAAGTTATTTATCTTAAAATCACATCTCAACACGGACTTCTCTCCAATTGCTTCGGCCTCTCGATCGGCGAGTGTCCGTGAACTTGTAGCTGTATGCAAAGATTTCGAAGTTTCACGTTCTTATGCACTAAGGGGGCGAGTTCCAACAACACGAGTCATAGGAACACGGCATGATAATTCAGCACTTCACCAACCCGTAATCAATAGATTGGAGAACAGTGGAAGGCCTCCATTGAATCGGCAACCGTACGGCTCAGCCCGGGTCAGCATGGTAGAACATAACCAAGAGGTCGAAGAAGAATTGGATCTGGTGAGCATCAGGGAAAGAGAAGCGTTTCAACAGGACATTGCTTATCGGAACGAAGCTGCATCGAGTATAGCAGAAGAGGTAAATGCCATTCGGGGGCAGAATAATTGGAGCGGAAGATCGGCGTCCGACACCTCAGCGAACCAGTCGGGTAGGAATTCAATACGGGAGACTCCAATAGTGACAGTATGCTGGCAATGCGAAAACGCTGGACACACTTATTTCAGATGTCCTAATCCAAAACGCTACTTGTTTTGCTACAGCTGTGGGAAGAAAGGATGCACAACACGCAACTGTGAAGCCTGCATCTTACGCTGGAGACAGTTAGACACACAGAACGAACTTCCGATTTCGGGAAACCGGAACTGGGAGAACCCACAGTAAAGGTGGTGGGATCTCCCGAAAAATCAATAGTGCCTTTGCTACGTAATATTCCAGCTTTTTGTAAGGCGGATTCTTTCATGATTGACACAGAAAATAACGACAATCGACCATACGCAGCTATAACAATCCTAGGAAGAAAATTACGAGGTCTATTGGATAGCGGCGCAACCTGCAGTCTTATAGGAGGATCTCTGGCCAAAATAGCAGACGAACTGGGACTTCAAAAATTTCCGGTTGTAGGGGAAGTGAAGACGGCGGACAACTCGCCACACAAAGTCTCGTTTTTTTCCCACGTGCCAATCGCCTATAATAATAAGATTGTAACTCTTCCCATGCTATTTATCGAATCTATGCCACCTTTATTAATCCTGGGAATGGATTTTTGGGCGAAGTTTGGCATCAAACCAAAGATATGTGGAATCACTACCAGCGGGGTGTTGGATAATTCAGTAATAGGGACATTAACGCGAGGAGAGCAAGATCAGCTACAAGAAGCAATACTAGAATTCCCAACATCGGCAAACCAGGGTCGGTTGGGTAGAACAAACCTGTACTGCCATAAGATAGACACTGGAAACGCACCACCGTTTAAACAAAAATACTATCCTATGTCCAAATTTGTACTGGATGACTTGAATAAGGAAGTAGACAGAATGCTCAACCTAGGAGTGATAGAAGAAGCAGTTTGTTGTCCTTGGAATAATGCCACGGTGGCAGTCAAGAAAAAAGACGGTTCCATGCGATTATGTTTGGACGCCAGGAAGCTGAACTCAGTCCTAGTTCAAGAAGCATACCCTATCCCACAAATAGCGTCAATCGTTAACAACTTGAGCGGATCGAAATACCTATCCTCAATCGACCTAGAATCAGCCTTTTGGCAAATACCACTTGAGGAAGAATCTAAACAAAAGACAGCGTTCACCATTCCGCAACGAGGGCATTACCAATTCACAGTGGTACCGTTTGGACTATCCACGGCTAGTCAGGCCCTCTCGCGTGTTATGAATCATCTGTTCATCGACCTAGAGCCGAAAGCATTTGTTTACTTGGACGATCTAATATTGGCAACAGAAACCTTCCAAGAGCACCTGGAGCTACTCCAAGAGATCAGTAGAAGGCTGAAAAGCGCTGGTCTGACAATTAATGCCGAGAAATCATCCTTTTGCCGCAAAAGTTTGCAATATTTAGGCTACGTGCTAGATCAACAAGGGTGGCGCGTTGACGATGGGAAAGTTGAAGCAATAACAAAATTTCCGACCCCGACAACCAAAAAGGAGATCCAAAGATTTATTGGTATGTGTGGATGGTACAGAAGATTCATACAGAACTTCTCCAAGACAGCTGCCCCGCTGACGGAACTCACAAAAGCTAGAAGCAAATTTAAATGGACTGAGGAATGTGAGAATGCCTTCCAAACCCTCAAATCGCACCTCATATCCGCCCCGGTTTTGGCGACGCCAGACTATTCAAAGCCATTTTCCGTGGCGTGCGACGCTTCCGATGTGGCAATTGGAGGCGTTCTAACACAAGTAATCGAAGGAGAAGAAAAAGTAATTTGTTACTTCTCCCAGAAACTTGCATCTTCCGAAAGAAAGTATTCAGTGACGCAACGCGAATGCTTGGCAGTAATTCGATCAATTGAGAAATTTCGTGGATATCTCGAAGGAACACATTTCACGGTTTACTGCGACCACTCAAGTTTGACCTACCTCAAAACCATGAAAAATCCCACGCCGCTTCTTGCTAGATGGATCCTTCGAATGAACGCATATTCCTTCGATATAAAATACCGCAAGGGTAGTTCCAACACGGTTCCAGATTGTCTAAGTCGAGTAGAGATTGTGAACACCATAAACGTATCATCTGCAGCAGCTTCGGATCCGTGGTATGAACGACTGGCTGAAAATGTTCAGAGGGACGCTAATCAGTTTCCGGAGTTCAGGATGATTGACGGACACCTGTACAAAAATTGTACTATGAAAGATGAAACTGGCGGAAAATGTCACCGTTGGAAGAAAGTAGTTCCAACTCATCTTCGTCGTGAGCTCATGCATCGATTTCATGACATACCCACCGCTGCTCATCTCGGAGGAGATCGTACGGTGAATCGCATTCAACGCGACTACTACTGGCCTCAGATGGCAGCAGATATCCGGAAATACGTACAAGCTTGCGACATTTGCAAAGCTTGCAAGGCACCGAATAAAACCTTGACACCAACATTAGGCAACCCTAAACCAGCACAACTGCCTTGGGAGTTAATTTCAGTAGATTGGGTTGGCCCAATCACACGATCGAAGAAAGGAAATACAGTTCTTCTAGTCATAGTCGATTGGGTGACAAAATTCATCGTCATAGAGCCATTTCGATCGGCAAATGCTCAAAAAATGTCTGATTTTCTCGAGCACTACGTATTTCTTCGGTTCTCCACGCCAAGAATCATCGTTTCGGATTCGGGATCCCAATTTTTATCCCAGGTTTTCCAAACCTTACTCAGAAGATACAATGTAATTCATATGAGAACTGCTTTCTATACACCAATGTGTAACGCAGCAGAGAGGACAAATCGAACGCTCATCACATGCGTAAGATCACTACTCGATGAAGACCAAAGAGATTGGGACGTGCATATTCAACAAATAGTATGTGCAATTAATACTGCAAAGCACGAAACCCTGGGATGTAGTCCTTACTACTGCAACTTTGGAAGGGATCACATTCTATATACAGATCAGTATGTTTCCGCCAAAGCCAATTCGGCCGAAGATTCTCAAGTGGCCCAAAATGCAAGAATTAAATCGGTGCAAAACATTCATCTTTTTGTGTTAGCAAGAATCAAAGCTGCCCATAACATCAGCAAGAAACGTTATGACCTAAGAGCCCGGAATAGAACATTCGCAGAAGGAGAAATAGTGTGGAGAAGATCTTTCGAGTTATCCAATGCAGCAGAGCATCGAACGAAAAAATTGGGTGCAAAGTTTATACCATGTATCGTAAGACAAGCGCAAGGATGCAACAACTACATACTAGAAGACATCAAGACATCGAAAACCGGCGTTTATCACGCAAAAGATATAAAGCCAGACTAAAACCACAGCATCAAGTTATGTCCACAGCACCCCTCCGCTGTCAACAAAGAGCAATCGCCAAAAAACACATCGTTTTTGAGGAAGGAGAGATAGGAAACTCGGTCCAAAAGTTTCTCACCCAGACACGATTAAGCAACGAAACCCATCATCCAGCTATGTACGCAGAACTACTGTCCGACTATGAGCAAATGCCACAAAAACATGCTCACTGTTGACTCGAAGGCCCAATAACTCATCACGAAACCTCGTCACAGCAAGCAGTTTTACAGACTCTTCGTCCGTCGAATAAGTTAGAAACCCCCGGATTAACGAAACTGCGGAACAAAATATCAACATTAAAGGACCACAACCGATTCCGCAAAAGGCACAATTCCTGTATTCATTCCACTATGATCACTCACTCAGTCTGGTAGAGAAAACGCCATAAGCAACTCAAGGCACTTCTAATACCCAAACGACCCACTCCTACAGCCCATACGGCTCAGTATAGCACAATTTACCAAACAATTGTATTTTCTCGGTAAGATTTCTGGCGCCCAACTACATTACCGTAACTCAGATGATGGAGACGCGATTGACCCTAGAATAGGATAGTATATAAGGATGTAGGCTTGGAGATATTCCGCAGCGCATCGGCGGCGGTGAAGAAATTTATCTTGGATGTATCTGGCACAATTTGTGTAGCAAGACAAACACTACCGTTAGCTAATAAGTATGTTTCTGAAGTACCGTAGATTAGAAAAACCAATCAATACTCGATGTCCTAGGTAGAACCTCAGGAGGAGATCTGATCGATATTGTACACATAGAATTAGAATCAATCAGCCTTTCCATGATTTGATCGTCAGCAGATATAGAATCGAAATTTTTGCGAATGAAACATTCGCAAAAATTTCGACACCGTTTGTATGATGTTGTGTTACACCTTTTGAGATAATACCGATAAAATGCACCAACATTTCCCGGAGTGCAAACTGGTCAGAAATAAACCCAGACAATCACACGATATAGCGCCTTCAATATCTTTCGCACACCGCACCGAAAGCTGACCCCTTCCAAAACCACACACAAAAGCACCATCGCCAATTGTTCGAAGCCAGAGTAAGCTCTTCGTACAATAGCCAGAGCAGAGTGCTTCGATCATACCAAGTGTCGGGTTGAAATATTGTGCATGCAAGTGCGATAGTGGCCAGCAAACATTCATCTAAAATCTTCAGCATATTGCCGTCCCATAAAGCAGAGGTATATAAGTGCACTATTTCGCTTATCTCGCAACCTAATGTGTATGCCTTCCTTCCTCTAGGAAAGAGCTCAATAGAGCAATCATATGCTGCTTTTCGATCCTGGTTGCAAGACAATAACAGCAAGTAGGTATCTGGTCCGATTCACTGGGCGAAGCGCGAATACGAACAGGTCCGCTAGATCGATACATCGCAAAGGGTAGCACACGTGCAGGCCAACGTATCCAGTGCAATAGATCCGCAATACAAGCGACACGACACACGAACGAGATTCGCCAACAACGAAAAAACAGAAGGCCTTCCATAGGCCTTTTTATTTACAGCCTTGCCCTTGACGGCAGACGTAGATCGCTGGCGAAGACCTCAACCGACGTGGTGCATGTGTGGTGTGCATGGCTTGTACGGGTGGTGCAGTGGTGGATTAATATCGGTTCGATTGTGGCTCGTTCGCAACGCGACACAATTGTAGTGTGACGGCAAGTGTGCAACGTATCACAACAACGACGGTAGTGGTGGAAGTGTCGTATGCCGGTGGCAAGTACTCAGCACGTTCGAGATAGCCAGAGCAACAACTCATGCGACAAAGGCAGGTCGCACATTTCTGCACAAAGTCGGAGCGACATCGGCGATGCACCAAGTGCAACAAGGGGCCCCCATCGATACAGACACACAACCAATAGAAGAAGAAGAGATGTATGTACGCTAAACAGATTAGTTTTAAGAACATAATGTGGAATTAACGCTCAATTAAGCATTCATTATTATTTTCGCCGATTTCCTGATTTGGGTTAATCTGCTGGGTTGGAGTTACAGTTACACTTCATTCAATTTGTGCTAACTGGCCGGGAGTAAAGTTTGAAGTTTGCCTAAGTTGTAGAGAATTGCGGAAAGAGACATGCTCATTAGAATCAAATGCGTTGCGCGCTGAGCCGCGTAAATGAAAATCGTATCAATTCCTTATTCTTTATTCCTTCTTCCTTCTTTCTTCTTTCTTCCTTCTTCCACCTTTCTTCAGCCTTCTTCCTTTTTCCTTCTTCCTTCTTCCTTCTTCTTTTTTCCTTTCCCCCTTTTTTTTCTTTCTTCCTTCTGTCTTCTTTTTTCTTCTTTCTTGCTCCTCCATCAGCATTCTTCCTACTTTATTCTTCCTTTTTCCTTCTTCTTTTTGCCTTCTTCCTTCTATTTCATCTTTCTTCCTTCTTCCCTCATCCTTCTTCCTTCATGCTTCTTCTTTCTTCCTTATTTCTTCTTCCCTCGTCATTCTACCTTGTTTCTTCTTCCTTCTTCTTTCTTCCGTTTTCTTCCTTCTTTCTTCATCTTTTTTCTTCTTCCTTCTTCTTTCTTCCTTATTCTTTCATCCTTATTTCTTCTTCCTTGTTCCTTCTTTCTCTTCCTTCTTCCTTCTCCTTTCTTCCGTTTTCTCCCTTCGTTCATCGTCTTCCTTTCTTCTTCCCTCCACACTCTACCTTCTTTCTTCTTCCTTCTTCCATCTTTCATCTTCCATCTTCCTTCTTCCTTCTTCCTTCTTCCTTCTTCCTTCTTTCTTCTTCCTGCTTCCTTCTTCCTTCTTCCTTCTTCCTTCTTCCTTCTTCCTTCTTCTTTCTTCCTTCTTCCTTCTTCCTTCGTCCTTCTTCCTTCTTCCTTCTTCCTTCTTCCTTCTTCCTTCTTCCTTCTTCCTTCTTCCTTCGTCCTTCTTCCTTCTTCCTTCTTCCTTCTTCCTTCTTCCTTCTTCCTTCTTCCTTCTTCCTTCCTCCTTCTTCTTCTTCCTTCTTCTTTCTTCCTCTTTCCTTCTTCCTTCTTCCTTTTTCTTTTTCCTTTTTCCCTCTTCCTTCTTCCTTCTTCTTTCTTGCTTCTCCCTTCTTCCTTCTTCCTTCTTCCTTCTTCCTTCTTCCTTCTTCCTTCTTTTTTCTTGCTTCTCCCTTCTTCCTTCTTCCTCCTTCCTTCTTCCTTCTTCCGTCTTCCTACTTCCTTCTTCCTTCTTCCAGCTTCCTTCTTCCTTCTTCCCCCATCCTTCTTACTTCTTCCTCCTTCCTCGACCTAATGACCCAGCATCATTAACGATATCATAACTTAATAACGTTACAGGGCTTGATGTGTACGTCTTGTTTCTATGGAGTTTGTGCCTTGCCTAGAACAAATGACAACAACACGATCTACTTAGAAAGCAAACATATATTATCAAGATGGGCTACACAACTTGGTAATTCCTCAATAATTGCCTCTCGTTCGGAGATTGACCTGCAGATCTTCACTATATGGAGTTCCTAGACTACCTAGAACCAAGGATGTTATCGATCATTTAGTTATCTGCGTTCGATCATTTAGTAGTTTGTCAATAACTCACTCCAGAGGCTATATTTCAGAATGAGTTGTATTGTAGACTTCTAGTACAAAAGTTTATCTACAACTCTGCCTAACAGTTCGTTGTTTGAATTGCACTAATAACGGAGCGTAGCGCTAGTAGCAGTAACTTATACTAAATGATTGACATTTTCTTATTATTTAGTATGAGTTACGGCCGCAAGCGCCTTAACTCCTTCAATAGTGGAATTCGAACATCAACTTGTTAGGAAGAGTTGTAGAAAAACCTTCGCACTAGAAGTCCACCATATAACACGCTTTGACATTAAGCTTTTGTAATGAGTTATTGACAAACTCCTAAATGATCGAATACAGATTACTAAATGATCGATAACATCCTTGCCTTGAACTAATGACAACAACAAGAACTACTTGGAATATAAATATTTACAGAGAAGGGGTTGCACAACCTGTTATTTGTTCATGTATGGAGATCATAGACTACCTGAAACCCAACACTGCTTGGAATACAAACATATACCAAGAAGGGGTCACTCATCTTGTTTATTCCACAAGAACTACCTCCATTACGGAGGTTGCTCCGTAGACCTCAACTCGATGGAGTTCGTAGACTATCTGGAACTCATGAAAACAACAAGAAGTACTAGAAATACAAACATACAGACTGCCTGAAAGCCACGACAACAACAATAACTACTTGGAATGCAAACATCTACCAAGAAGGGGTCACACAACTTGTTTATTTTGCCTACATTGCGAAGGTTGATGCACAGACCTTGACGAAAGCCATTTGGCTGAATGCCACTAGGCCGAACAAGCCATTAGGCCGAAACCCATCTGACCGAAAGGGTCATTTGGCCGAAAGGGTCGTTTGGCCGAAAGGGTCGTTTGGCCGAATGGGTCGTTTGGCCGAATGGGTCATTTGGCCGAATGGGTCATTTGGCCGAATGGGTCATTTGGCCGAAAGGGTCATTTGGCCGAAAGGGTCGTTTGACCGAAAGGATCGTTTGGCCGAATGGGTCGTTTGGCTGCAAGGGTCATTTGGCCGATCGTTGATGCTAGTTGATTTTCTACACCTTCAATTTCAAATGTATCTACAGAACTTAATAGTCTTCTTCTTATTGGCATTACATCCCCACACTGGGACAGAGCCGCCTCGCAGCTTAGTGTTCATTGAGCACTTCCACAGTTATTAACTGCGAGGTTTCTAAGCCAGGTTACCGTTTTTGCATACGTATATCATGAGGCTAACACGATGATACTTTTATGCCCAGGGAAGTCGAGACAATTTCCAATCCGAAAATTGCCTAGACCGGCACCGGGAATCGAACCCAGCCACCCTCAGCATGGTCTTGCCTTGTAGCCGCGCGTCTTACCGCACGGCTAAGGAGGGTCCCAACTTAATAGCACTCATGATAAAGCTTCTTCATTTTTATTCTTTTTTAATTTTAAGTGATGGTTTATTGAGGCATCTAGAACTGCAAAAGTTTTTTGTAATTGCTGGAATCTAAATTTTATGTTGGTTTTATTCAATGTCACCCAAAAAACATTACACATTAAACAAATACTTCTCTGCCGTAATCTGAAAAAGTGACGTTTTAGCCATTTTCCAAAAATGGTGTTAACGAGTAGTACTCATCGAGCTCTTTAACAGAAAAATGGAAAACATGCATGTTGTAAAATAGCGCATACGTCACTTTTTCAGATTACGGCAGTTCTGCGGACAATTTTGTCCTGTAAAATCACTTTTATTTATCGCGGTATAATTGTATGCTATTATTACTTTTTATACTTTGGATATGATATGGATAAAATTATCATAAAACAGGTGAAACAAGGGATCGATAAAAGTATCATCGTGCTAGCCCCATGATATACGAATGCAAAAATGGTAACCTGGCTTAGAAACCTCGCAGGTAATAACTGTAGAAGTGCTTAATGAACACTAAGCTGCGAGGCGGCTCTGTCCCAGTGTGGGAATGTAATGCCAATAAGAAAAAGAAGAAGTCCTCGCTTAATAATAAGTACAAAGGAAATAGGTTAAGGATAAGTGCCTGAAACATAGGTGACATTTTTTTGTGAACACGTCATATTGAGTCGAACGGTGTATAACACTCCGGTTCGCCGGGCCTTTTATAAAAGTTTGTTTTTGGAGTGAATACACAGATTTTACGTACTCTTAATGCACGATGTAAATCCGCGAGGATTTATATTTCTCGGGTACTTATTCAAAAGGACGTATGTTATTTGGAAACAAAGGTTCATACGTCGATTCGTACAATCTAACGTATCTAACAACTCAAACCAACACCACTAACAGGTAGCCGAAGCCTGCTCCTATTTGTCTATGGCAGGGTTTGAATCCGAAGGAGAATGAGAAAATCTCTCACTTATCATGTCTGTATACACTCTCGATAGGTAGCATACCGTGAGAGACGTTTTTCGGTAGCTGATACGATAATGAACTGGTTCGGGGGGCTACAACCCATGATAAATTTATTTTAACCCTTTAACCGACAGCTATCAAAACCCTTCCTAACAGATCGTTGAATACAATTAAGTATTGTAGATCTGACGACCTGAACGTTTTGGATGGCCTTCAGTGTATTGAAATGCAGATAGATTGGTATAACGTTTCTTGGCAAGTATCTAAGGATCTGTTGGGAAGGGTTTTGATAGCTGCCGAAAACATATTGGAGGCCGTTGTTGCGTAGATCTTAAAAGCCGAATTTCAGAACATTTCGCGCATTCTAGAATGTGATTATGAGGCCAGCAGAATTTTTTTTAAATAAGTCATTTGATTTCTTTGAACTATGCTGGATCACTTGAGTTTAATTTGAAACGACCATTGCGCTTCTACTTGATTGTACATCTGACGACCTGATTTCAAGAACGTTTTGGATGGCATTCAGTGTATTTAAATGCAGAAAGATCGGTATAACGTTTCTTGGTAGGTATCCAAGGATCTGTTGGGAAGTGTTTTGATAGCTGCCGAAAACATTTTCGAGACCGTTGTTGCGTAGGTCTTACGAGCTGAACTTCAGAACATTTCGCGCATTCTAGAATGTCATTATGAGGCCCGCAGAATTTCTTTCAATAAGTCATTTGATTTCGTTGAACTAGGCAGGATAATCTGAGTTTCATTTGAAAAGCCCATTGCGCTTCTACTTGATTGTACATCTGACGACCTGAACTCAAGAACGTTTTTGATGGCATTCAGTGTATTTAAATGCAGAAAGATCGGTATAACGTTTCTTGGTAGGTATCCAAGGATCTGTTGGGAAGGGTTTTGATAGCTGCCGAAAACATTTTGGAGGCCGTTGTTGCGTAGATCTTTCGCGCATTCTAAAATGTCACAATGGGGCACGCAGAAAAATTTCCCATGAGTCATTTGATATCTTTGAATTGAGTAGGATGTACTCTGAGTATTTTTATGTGCACATTACCTTTCGCTTCTATGGTAGTATTCAAGACCTGAACTCACGGATATTTTGGATGAACTGGAATGCTCCAAAATAGTATCTTCAACACATAAAATTGATAACATATATATCTACAGTTTTTTGTGATATTTTTCCCTCCTGTCTGGAACAATTTGGTTTATTTCGTGATCAGATTCTAAGAAATATGACCATAACTCTTAGATCAGGAATATGGCTTTCAATATTGGTAATTCAGAAACCAAATAATTTGAAAACGTTCAAAATCACTTCGACTTGATATATTTCATGTATTTACTTTATTTTATGATGCCAGAACTTTATTGCACTTGATTACTGAAGAAATTTGGCCACCATAGCAAAAAATAAGGAAAAAAACACAGCGATATCTGCAAACCCTGGTCTGTGGTGATAGTTTGCGTGGGAGTGCTATCAGATTGAAGGAATCAACGTTTGAATCTTTGTTTACAAAATCACATACGGCCTTGAATAACGGTCTAACTAACTTTAGATTTCACTTGTCATAAGACGAGTTTGTACAATCCCATTTAATTCCACCACTTAAACTTAACTTAACTTAACTTAAACTATCCCACTTAACTTTTGATATAGTAACTATCCACCGATTTGCTCGCTAGGAATTGCATTCAACGCGGGATATACTCTAGTTGATTTCAATTGAAAATAATCACGATCGGTCATCGCTTTCAAAAGTTATAAAATATGTTTGGCTGATTCGCCATACAGCGTTTGCAGAAACCGTAAGGTACGCAATTATTTATGATATGTGCCATACTAAGTAAGACGAAACCAAACGATTGAAACGAGAAGGCATCGTCACCACTAGGCGGATTAATCTGGGTTTTTGCTACAATAATGGAGTAACCAATGAAAAACAATCACCATGTTGAATGATTAGATTAGTCAATGGCAAATTATGAAACATCTTGTAAAATAATACCAGGATTGCCGTTATGTTATGTGCATATGCTTGTGTTACATAATTAGGGATCTAAAACTGCTCAGAAATTAAAAATCATAACTGTGAATTTTTTGTGTGTTATAGGGGAAGTGCACCGGTTTTGGCCAACTTAGTGCCTAATTTGGCCAACCCTGGAAAATACATATTTTCCAAAATAATCGATCAGTTGAAAGCAGCGTTGAGCCGTGAGGGATATATCTTTTGTTGGAACTAATAAAACCCTCGCGAATTGCTTTATTTTTGGAGTTATTCGCAAAATTGGCCAAATTAGGAACATGGTCAAAACCGGTACAGTTCCCCTATAAGATTTTTTTTAAATATAATAAATTATGAATTTCATAACGGCGCGTATGTGCCTCCGTTATTATATTCCCAACTTTCCACTGAAAAACTAGAACCGCAATGAAATTTGTCGTTTGAGCTCGTTTTTAAATAAATTATACATTACGAAATACGATAGTGCATGGTAAATGAAAATCCTTAATTCCATTCCGGTATCGATTATTTGGCAATCATAATGTTATTTTGGTTATCAATTCTGAAGAGCGACTTTTCGTTGCTCTTCTGTGACGTTTGGGTTATATGGCAGTTCTCACTGAAACAAATGTGTTTTAAGATAGATCGCAAGAAGCTATAAAGAAGTTTATTAAGCTATTTTTAAATGGTATATGGTGTAATGAATATTATATAAAAAGTTATTAGGATAGTTTGGATTTTATTGGATTTTAAGGTGATAATTATACCACTCAAAGCGAAAGGGAGTAGATGAAAATAATGAAGATACAGATTTAATTGACACTGCAAGCAAGTGGCAAGTGTGAAATAAATAGAAACTGATGATTAGCAGAGGGCCATATTAGAGAACAAGCAATCGCTGTTATTCTGCCTAACGTCCACCCAAGAACCAAACCAAGACCAAGACAGGCAAAATAACAACGATTTCAACCCGCTAATATGTTGTTCGGTAAGCGTAAATAGTTCTATTGATTCGTGGCATATTTTCACAGATTTAAAAAAGATCGCAGGAAAGCGGCTCTATCCGCAGCACCCAGTAATTTACAATGTTCTGAAAACTCAAATGTGAATATGTACATTATGTGGAAGATTATGAATTGAAAAATGTATTGAAGGTAACTTCTTTCCTTCTATGGGACTCGAACCCACGACCCTTAGTACGCTAGACTGGTGCTTTTTAACCCACTAAGCTATGAAGGACCTCCCTCGGCCTTCGCAACTTAGCGGCTACTGAATGAGCCCGAGATTCCCGAATTGGACGCATAGTCGATTGAATCGCACTTCGTATTTTCATTGCAATTAAGAATATTTTTTCTTGCACTGCACTTTTCAGCAACAGTTCAAGAATTATCACATTTTGCTTTATATCGCTGTGTATTCGCTACGGGACGCTCCTTCACATAATCTGGCACAGTTTATACATCATAAAATGTGTCCTCCGTTCCACTGTACACTCGCAGCAGCAAGGTATAAGTAACTGAAAAGCTTTCGGAGCAGTCAGTCTTGTGAGAGAGTCTTCTTATTTCGGATCAGTTTAAGCGTTCGGTTGGCGGAGAGAGGCTCTACGGCGCAACACGTGTGCGGAATTTTTAAACTAGTTTTATCACATCGAACAATCGAATCGGTGCGTTGCAGTGCAGCAGCGTGATTCTCGACGAGTTGTGCATCAGCTTTGGGAAAATCGTTAATTGTTCAGATAAAGTGAGTAGAAGTGATTGGCATGCATTGGTGATTGGAGTGATTTAATTTTGAATAATTCAACGGGCGTGGAGATGCATTCTCAGTTCTTGGGAATGGCATTCTTAATCGCAGGCTGATCACGGATAGGAGACGTCCAATTACAGTAACAGATGTGGCCTTAATTAATGTCTGGTGCCGCAGAAGATAAAACTGTGAAGATATATTGCTGCTACGAAATTAGGTATACGTCTTCTGTCAAGTTGGAAAGACAGATCATTTGGTTAAGCACTAGCCATGTTTTTGTGGCTCCGAATTGGATCGTGAAGGCGACAAGTGGGTGGTCAGTGACATGCGAAGAACTGCGTCATGGGCGGTTTTGTTACTGGGAAAACCCCGATGTATAATAATGCATGAAATTTGAGAAGTGCAGTTCTGCGGGCAAGCCCAACGCGTTCGTAGTAGAAGTGTGGTTTAAGCCAAACAAATATTGGAGTGCTTCTGCTCAGTGGCATATAATGGTAGCATTGAAATTGAAGTTTGTTCTACATAATTTATTTGTTCGCCGTGACATTTGGATTTGTTGAACGTGTCTGGTGTTACGAATGAGGTCTGCTGGTTTAGGTGGTGGTGATAAGTGAATGAAATTCTTCTTAATGTAAAAATGTAGCGAAGCTTTTTTGGGGCCAAATGTGATCACAAACAGGAGTAATGAAAAAAAGCATCATTAGTAAACTATTCAAATGGTAATACTTGACCGATTTTCTCGCGAGTTGTTGTTTGACAGGGGGTAAATCCTTGTTAATCACTAGTGAATTTGATAACATTCGGCCGTTGCGTTTTAATGTTATGGAGAAAATGGCACATAAAACCATACGAGTTTAATATCTTGGCTAAACGCGAGAAAGGCAGTATCACTACTCGGGGAAATGGGTTGGGCTTTTTAATATTTATTTAGGTGTGTGAACTTAGATTTATTTTAGTTCTTCATTATTTTTTTTTGTGATGATATGGAAATGCTAATATCATCTTCCAAACGTAGACGTACATGTTCATGATAGAATTAGAGACGAAAGTATAGAATTGATCGTTCCGTTAGGATACGGCAGGCATGAAGAAGGTTTTTTTTCTAGAAGTCGATTTGAAAGCGAGCGGAGGGCAATATTTGTGATGGCACATTTCACACGACCTTCCTTCTGCCAAGCTCCCGTATGAAGGGGGAGGGAAGAATATCAGTGTGGAAGCTGATATATCTCCACTGGCTAAAGTTATTCATGGTCTTAATGCATGACTGTTTAAGCATCAATCAAAAAACAGTGATCATCAGAAGTTCTTCTTCTTCTTCTTCTTCTTCTTCTTCTTCTTCTTCTTCTTCTTCTTCTTCTTCTTCTTCTTCTTCTTGGCATTACATCCCCACACAGGGACAGAGCCGCCTCGCAGCTTAGTGTTCATTA
Organism: Armigeres subalbatus; assembly: GCF_024139115.2. NCBI lineage: Eukaryota > Metazoa > Arthropoda > Insecta > Diptera > Culicidae > Armigeres > Armigeres subalbatus. The sequence goes on along the minus strand of NC_085140.1, from coordinate 302,942,694 downwards.
AGCACTTCCACAGTTATTAACTGCGAGGTTTCTAAGCCAGGTTACCATTTTTGCATTCGTATTATCATGAGCCTAGCACGATGATACTTTTATGCCCAGGGAAGTCGAGACAATTTCCAATCCGAAAATTGCCTAGACCGGCACCGGGAATCGAACCCAGCCACGGCTAAGGAGGGCCCTCCATCAGAAGGCTCATTTCATTTCATTTCATTTATTTAGTCTACATCTAAACAGATAACACTGAATCAACAATTTGACGCCACAATACACGGTTCGAGGCCGCATCTCTCCATCCTCGAACCCCGCATCTCCCCACGCTCGCTAAGTCGTTTTGCACCTGGTCTGCCCATCTCGCTCGCTGCGCTCCACGCCGTCTCGTACCTGCCGGATCGGAATCAAACACCATCTGTGCAGAGTTGCTGTCCGGCATTCTTGCAACATGCCATGCCCATCGTACCCTTCCGGCTTTAGTTACCTTCTGGATACTGGGTTCGCTGTAGAGCTGGGCGAGCTCGTGGTTCATTCTTCGCCGCCACACACCGTCTTCTTGCACACCGCCAAAGATGGTCCTAAGCACCCGTCTCTCGAATACTCTGAGTGCTTGCCAGCCCTCCTCGAGCATTTTCCATGTTTCATGTCCGTAGAGGACAACCGGTCTTATTAGCGTCTTGTACATGACACATTTGGTGCGGTGGCGAATCTTTTTCGACCGCAGTGACTTCTGGAACCCGTAGTAGGCCCGACCCCCACAGATGATGCGCCTTCGTATTTCACGACTAACGTTGTTGTCAGCCGTTAGCAAGGATCCGAGGTAGACAAATTCCTCGACCACCTCGAAGGTGTCCATGTCATCCGCGAAACAAATAAATTGACTCGTACCCCGGCTGTTACACCCGGCTCTCCGCATGACACCATTGACACCTTCTAGCGCAATGTTGAACAACAAGCACGAAAGTCCATCACCTTGTCATAGTCCCCGGCGCAATTCGAACGAACTGGAGTGTTCGCCCCAAAATCTTCACACAGTTTTGCACACCATTCACCGTTGCTTTGATCAGTCTGGTAAGCTTCCCAGGGAAGCTGTTCTCGTCCATAATTTTCCATAGCTCTACGCGGTCTATTCTGTCGTATGACGCCTTGAAATCAACGAATAGATTGTGCGTTGGGATCTGGTATTCACGGCATTTTTGAAAGATTTGCCGTACAGTAAAGATCTGGTCCGTTGTCGAGCGGCCTGTCAACTAATGGTGACAGACGACGGAAGATGATCTGTGATATCACTTTGTAGGTGGCATTAAGAATGGTGATTGCTCGAAAGTTCTCACACTCCAGCTTGTCGCTTTTCTTGTTGATGGGCCTTCCTTCCACTACTCCGGTAGCTGTTCGGCTTCCCAGATTCTGATTATCAGTTTGTGCAGGCAAGTGGCTAGCTTTTCCGGGCCCATCTTGATGAGCTCAGCTCCGATACCATCCTTACCAGCTGCTTTATTGGTCTTTAGCTGTTGGATGGCATCCTTAACTTCCCTCAAGGTGGGGGCTGGTTGGCTACTATCGCCCGCTGAACTGACGTAGTCATCTCCTCCGCCGCCTTGACTTTCACTGCCTGTACTCTCAGCGCCATACAAATGTTCCTCGTAGTGCTGCTGTATCTGTATCTTCATTACTTTCATCTACTCCCTTTCGCTTTAAGTAGTATAATTATCACCGAAAAAAAGCCAATAAATTAATTTCGATAAAGTCACGCGGTGATCAAAGCTTTCCTAATTATAGAATCCAATTGGCGAAAAATTGATGAAATACAGTTCGAATAAGATTCAATTTGGGCGAAGTATGAGCTTGCGAGAGTTATGCGTGAAGAGATTTAGCGCGCTCTTGTATGAATCTCTGAAAATATGCCACGAATCAATAGAACTGTTTACGCTTGCCGAACAGCACTTTTGCAGGTTGAAATCGCTGTTATTTTGCCTGTCTTGGTACAGTGATCACCACGTCACTATCCAAGCCGTTCCTGGGTGGACGTTAGGCAGAATAACAGCGATTTCTACAATGTTTGTTCTCTCATATGGCCCTCTGCTAATCTTCAGTTTCTATTCATTTCACACTTGCCGCTCGCTTGCGGTGTCAATCGAATCTGTATCTTCATTACTTTCATCTACTCCCTTTCGCTTTGAGTAGTATAATTATCACCGAAAAAAGCCAATACATTAATTTGGAGATTTGTGATTCTGTCTGCAGTGGTGATCTCCAGGTGTACCGATACGGGAGGCTGTGTTGGAAGTAGGTGCTGCGAATGGCCATATTCTTGGAGGCGGTGAAATCAATTAGTCGTAGGCCGTTTTCGTTCGTCAACCGGTGAGCGCTGAACTTCCCAATAGTCTAAACTCCTCCTCTTGGCCAACCTGAGCGGTCAAATCTCCTATGATGATTTTGACGTCGTGGCTTGGGCAGCTGTCATTCTTACGTTCCAGCTACGTGTAGAATGCGTCCTTATCATCATCAGTGCTTCCGGAGTGTGGGCTATGGACGTTGATTATGCTGAAGTTGAAGAACTGGCCTTTGATCCTCAACCTGCACATTCTTTCATTGATCGGCCACCACCCGATCTCGCGCCTTTGCATATCGCCCATCACTATGAAAGCTGTTCCCAGCTCGTGTGTGTTGCCGCCAGGGTTCTATATCGTCGAAGCGATAAAAGGAAAATGACTCTTGCCTAACTTCATTACACTCTAGCTGGTGTTGCTTTCGTGCAGTCGATTCATTCTTTGCTAATGAATTCACTATACGCCACTTCTTGTCTGAGGTGAATCCCCCGGAAATCATTTCAGAATTCATTTTCATCTAAACTCTTTCAATTGAAATGGAATAGTACTTCAAATGAAAGCGTGAATGATTCTAGACCTGATTCATCGAAGGTAAGCATATCTTCGTTCAAATGAGATGAAATTTACTTCAAGTGAAGGAGTGATTTCCATGTGGGATGATGCGAGTTTTTACCCTCCCAACAACGCAAGCGATAAATTAGCACAATGAAAATAGGAATTGTCACCTGCTAATACGCGTTAATATTATGCTGATTTCAGGCTATTAAAAATGGCATCTTTCTAAAATCGTAGTTTTGATACGAGGCCCGGAGACCCACAGTGTTACATACCAATCGACTCAGCTTGAGGATAGCCTGTATGTATGGTTTTCAAATAGTGTAGACGTACTTCTTCGTGCTTACCAGGTACTGATTTGCTAGCAAAAAAAATCGCAATAGTTATTGTTGCAAATTGGAATTTCCAATGGAAATTGTTCGGAATTCTAGATTCAGAGTCTTCTGTGTTTGCAATGGAAACATTTGGGAAATTCCAATGAAAATTCTTATGATTTTCCAAAATAAAAATCTTCGAAATTTCTTTGGGAGACTAATTTTAAATCAAAACATCATCTTTCCCTGGAAATTGAAGTTCAGATGCATGACAGATTTTAAACAGTGGCGCTACAATAATATCGGCAGCGGTGCACATTTCGTATTTTGAGGGCTGTGCGAAGGAAACAACCCAGTCTTTGCGTCCTTTATTCTCGTGCTAATTGCTGGAAAACACCGAGGTCACTGGATTAAGTTTTGTTTTGGTATGTTTATTTCATTCTACCTGTCACACGAAAAGTTCATTCCGCGTACCAGTGTTGCCGATAAAAACTAATCTTTATAATGGATATAATGCCTGATATATGCTATATATAAAGGTTCCCCCAAACACACGCGATGCGACAGTCTCGACGCTTGGCGACAACGATTCTGTCGTCGGTAATATGGAAGCGTAAATACAACATTGCCTGCAGCGACCCAACGATAAAATCGCGGTGACTAGTGGTCGCCGTCGCGGCGATGAAATCGCTTAGGTCTGGGGGAGCCTTAATGCTGATATAATGGTGATTTAATACCCGCAACATAGGCAATTAACTTTTATTGAACTGAATATTTTGTTGTTTTCTCCGAGTTGTGTAAAATGCATGTATACAGTTCTTCCAACAAATGATTATTTTTTATTAAAGGGTGATTTGTATTCAATACACTGCGTGGCTGTTTCCAAATGCGCATTTGCACAAAATTATGAGTAAAATTTGATGTATAATATACACAGATAAAAATATGTTGGGATTTAAAATGTATTTTATGCACATATTTGGAGCATGCAAATAAACGCAATAATCAATCGATCTTACTGTTCTTCCAAAGCGAAATAAATTTAAAATGTGCTTGGTTGTAAAACTCAGTCAAATTTAATTGAATATCAAATGTTATTTAGTTTGTTGGGATGAGCTACAATTTTTCATGTTGTTGAATTTTCGAAACAATTTGCTGTGCATATGTCACAATTATACCTACATTTTTGCAATAATACCACGCAAATATAATCAATATAGTCCACATATTATTATTGCTAACATAGTCCAAACTGAATTACTGCTTTTGTGACACCACACATCAATTTTATTTGAATATAAATTGTATTTGTTCTCTGCGTGGAGAATAATTATGTGTGCGCTTGTAAACATTATTGATAAAATCTATCGATTTTTGCCAGTAAAAATGTGTGGATTTATAGTAGTGTAGGAAACGCTGCAATTTCACCTCTCCATTACTGGCAGTAAAAAGTTAATAATTGAAATGTGTCGATTCCACCCAGATACATTAAATCTTGTCTTATACTAAGGACACACCTGTGGTACTTGTACCATTGTACAAGAGGACAAGAAAATTATTCCAAGAATATCTTTGACAAAATGGTATGGTACTCATTTCAAGATTCTTGCACTATGGTACTTATACCATCAGTGTGTCATTGGTATTACGTGGCAAAATGTCCTACAAAAAATCCCTTGACCAGACCGGAAATTAATTTCATCACCATTGTAATGCCGTTTATTTACCAATAAAAAACGCGTATAGGTACATGTTATAGGTATATTTCTTGCATATGGCAGCACTGATCAGCAACAAAAATGAATAAACTTGAAAGCGGAATATTCCAGAATAGCCTATAATAAAAATGTTTCAGGGAATCAATTTTTCTTGGATGCGCATGCGAAAAAAGCAACAAAAGAAAACCAACGACAAAGCTTTGCTTTTGTCTAAGATAATAATGACACGATCCAAAAAAAATTGTCAGCAACAAAAAAAGACAATTTTGTTGCTAACTTTTCATCCCGAAAGCAGCAAATTTCGATTTTATGCTATCATAGTTTCAGCTTTTATGAGAATATTCGAGAATCTGACTATGATTTCAAATTAGCATCGTATTCTCGGAAATATCAGAGCATGCAAGGCAAACAATTCTTGTCATATTGTGTTTGACTTCTGATAAAGGCTTGTTGCGAGGTGCGTTTGTCAGTAACAAACTCTGTTTACGACAAAGGATATATTGTTAGGCGTTTCTCGAATATTGATTACCTGATATGTTTCCATTTCGTTTGTCAAATAAGACAAATTCCATTTCCATTTCCACTGCTATGATAGAATTATCATTCAACAAAATTAATTTTAAGCAATTAGAAAATAAATAGAATATGAAAAAAAAATCATTAACTAAAACGTGAATCTTTGCGAATCGAGCCGTTCCAGTATGTTCCGCTCTATTTGTACAGACATTGAACATAGAATCAACACGAATTGAACTGCTGTCCTTCAAGTCAATATGTTAGTGAATTCAAAAATGAACACAATTGAAAGGCAACCTTTTTCAAATGAACTTGCACGAAGATGGATTTTCTAATATTGAACGGAAAATGACTATGAAGATGAAAGGACGTGCTTCAATTGAAAGGGATGAATACTGAATTCATTTTCGACTGACGAATTTCAATTGAAAATGAAATTGTCTGGCCCTGGTTGCCGCAGCTCTGGTAGATGGTATGATTACCTCTAAACGTTCGCACCATGGATCCCTTCCAACAAACCTCCTGCAGCGCTACGATGCCGAATCCACGGTCTTTGAGCACATCGGTGAGTATGCGTGTGCTCCAGATGAAGTTTAGAGATTAGCAGTTCCACGAACCGAGTTTCCAATCGCTAGTCCCTTTTCGTCGCAGTGGTCTTCGCCGATGGTTCCGGTCCGTACTCTCTTGTTGACTGTTCGTTGCTTATGTTTTTTAAAGGCTGGCTTGCAGGGCCTAACACCAAACCCCCTAAATTTCCGGAGGATCATTCCTCCTTATTCCCGGTGGAAAGTTTTACTTAGAGTCCCTCGCTGGCACTCGGACGATGATCAGCCGCCCCTAACATGGAGAACAGACGCTGTTGTGAGCCGATCCTGACATGGAGAACAGACGCTCAATACGCTCAATACGCACCTCCGGAGAGGAGGTCAAATGGTGGTCCCTGTCAGCACCACAGACCATAGTTCCCACCGGGGTTGGTTACCCGATCTTCCCTAAGGAGTTGCTGGGTAAGAGGCTAAGGACCGCGAGATAGGGTCTATTTTATTCCTTCAGGAACGCGAAGTACCAATGGTACGCTTTACCCAGCAATTGGCGTGCCGTGCCTACGACACTGAACTGTAATTATTGGTTTATTTCCCCATCAACGAAGAAATTTTGGCATGATTTCTAATTTGAAAATTATTTTGTTTACATCATTCATTAATAAATTTCTTATTTCAGAATTATTGATGGTTTACTGACTTGTGCTTGAGTCGCTTGAACGCTTGAACAGCTTTGACTATAACTTCTAACTATGGTGTATGTAGATGCGACAGCTGGCCTTTATTGTTCCAGATTCGTCCACGTAAGTCCAAGAAATTTGAAAAGCTTTCTTTCATTGAAATTAGTCATGAATTTGTACCAATATGTAATTCATCTCAGTATCTAGCTTAGTGAAGTTGGGAAGTAATGTACCGCTCATAAAAAAATCTACTCCTCCGCTCTTTTTTGGTAGCAAGGAAAAATACGCGCCAGATAGTCGCCTATGAAAACATACCTCCAGAAAAAAAGCTTCTTCGATATTTTTGCCTTTCTCGTGCAACTAAGTTGTACCGAAAGGCTATCATTTCAGTCCGAAAACGAACTTTTTATAGAAGCCTGGGAGACCCATAGTGTTATATACTAATCGACTCAGCTCGTCGAACTGAGCACATGTCTGTCTGTCCGTGTGTATGTATGTGTGTTTGTATGTGTGGGCACAAAAGCTAAGTAAAACATTAGACAACTTTTCATATAGTAATCCTTAACCGATTTTCTCGCATCAAGTTGCATTCGAAAGGTGGTAAGGGCTTGTAGATCACTATTGAATTTTATGACGATCGGCCGTTGCGTTCAAAAGTTATTAAGAAAATGGTTCATTGAACCTTTGATTGGACCATATGAGGTTGGTGGCTTGGCTAAATGCGAGAAAGGCAGTATCATTTTTCGGTGAATTAAGTTGGGTTTTTAAATTTGGCCGCCACGTGGTGCATTCCGGCGGTGAATGCTTGGATAGCACGTGCTATTTGTACTGCGGAGAAATTTTTCACATCTATGAGAGCCTTGGAAAATGATCACGAAAGTTGTCATTTTGTTGCAAGGCACAATATATTACTTCCTAATAACTTCGAGCAATCGAGACGAGCCAGCCTTGGGCTGAAAGTCTCGCTAATAAAGACAAAAAAAATACTTCGAGTAAGTTTTTAAGCATGCCCAAAATACGATCGCTATACAGCTTATACCGAACGTGAACCAGACAATGGTGGCCACATTTGCGTACGATAAATACAAAAAAAAATTCACACGCATGTTTTGATGACCATTAGTAGAAACTATATTATTATTTCTATGCTTATACTATGACAGAAATTCTAACCAGATCCAGAATTTTGTTCATTTTATTAAAGTATAATTATCACAAACTATCCTTTCTGTAATTCTTCGGAATGAACCAGCTACCCAGTAGAGGTAATAAACTATAGAGGAAGACTGTCGCTGTCGTCACTGGCGAAACATCTTTTGCTGGCGAGGATATGGCACTAAATGTCAACGAAGGAAAAATCAGAACGTTTTGACAGATAGGTACCCAACATGTTTGAGGACGATAACAAAGGTAACCGCAGCAACAATCGTCCTCTATAGTTTATTACCTTTTTGAATTATTTTAAACTTGCTAATTATATTTGCAAGAGTGTATTTCAGGACGAAGGTAGCGCTGTTGAATTAAATGGGGTTTGGGTTTTGGTCATGCGTTAGTTCTCGCAATCTCTCGAGAACTCGCAATATGAGCGATGAAGAAGAAATGCTTACAATTGGAATGTAGACCCATTGGAAAAGAAGAATAATTTTGCTTGCTGACAGATGTTACCTATGAACTGTTGACGTGTAAATATTTTCATTCCTTGACACATTTTTTCTATCACTTCCATCGTTTAATCTGACAGATAGCTCATTATATTTGTATATTTGTTAATTTTGATTTGCATCGAATTAGATCGAAATAAAGTCGCTTTGATTACTTGGTTAATATTTGAACCGGTGCCAGTGAAAGTGGTACATGTTACATTGAGTAAATTTTTCTGGAGACGCATTTTCCCAAAAACATCGAATAATAAATTCATATTTGCAATTTTCTGCAACTTAACTGTACCAACATGTTATGACTGATGTGCTTAAAGATAGTAGTGAAAAATAAGCGAAGTTTCTTGACAAATTTTAAGTTTATTGGAACAAATTGCACATATACCACTATTAATGGGAACAAAATGAAACAGAAACCGAAAATCGTTGACAGTAAAAGTGGTATATGTACATTTTTAAAATCATTCTAAACAACAGTAAACTATCTTGAAATTAAAAATAGGATTAAAATTTGTTGTGAAAACATTCTTGTTGCCGAATATTCTTTTAAATAAGTTGATTTTAGTGAGTGGAACTGTACATGTACCACTTTTTCTGTCAACGAAATGGCCATTGTGATATATGCCAGAAAATAAAATGTGCATTTCTCCAGATTTAGTTGCCAAAAATAACTGTTCCGTTAATTCCTTACTAGATCTTTCCAAAAAGAAGCCAAAATCTTTGTACTTGGTCACCAAAATTTCATTTAAAACTTTTTTTTTAGCTTTCTAGTGAATCGAGTGCCTTAAGTACCATCACTAACGAAACATTAAGTTTTATAAACGAGATGGAAAAAATCTACATATGTTTTCCAGTAACTTCTACATGAAAAATTATTTTGATATCACGTATAACATCGTTCATAGATTACGTATTGTTTGCTATTAAGATGATATAACAGACCAGTGCATGATGACGTAGATTGGCAGTTCACAGAGCATTTTCATCAAAACTTAGTCTCCGGCAAAGCTTCCGATAAAATTGTTTCGTCATTTTTTCCGCATGTAGATGTCCTTCGCGAAAATGGAAGTGGAAAATTTAGGACAGATCTGAAATACACTATAGACCAACGCAAAATGAACTCCCCAATGAACGCAAAATGAACTATTGTTCTAGTGGGGCGATCACTGAAATGTTAAAATCCATTGCGTGAGTTTTTGAGCCAATTTTACAACCTGGACTCCAAGAACTCCTCAAAATATACCACGAGAAAAAAAATCACTCGTATTGTATCTCCCTAATGACTGAAAGTGAAGATAAAATAACAATTGCTCAGAGGCGTGATTTACTGACCTTCAGATGATTAATATACTCTGGACGTCATAAAACAACTTTATGACTATTCAAACCAAAGAGTTGCTTGCACAACATCAACAGGACAGGTTTTTATTTCTCAAATAAACTGTTAAGACACATTCTTTATGGAATGCATGTGTGTAAAGCGCCCAGCAGTATAGCCAAGGGATCCGCTAGAATCTCTTCTGTTGGGCAGTACGTCAACTTAACCGTTCCAGGTGCCGATAGCTTGATCGATATGATTGAATATCGTTTTTGTTGGTCTCCACAGCCATACAGCTTGATGCAAAGGTTCAAAGAGTGCAACGTATTCCGCCTCAACCGTCGACTTTTAAACGCAGCTCTGTTTCTTACAGGCCCACTTTCCCTTCGATGGGACTCGACGAACCCAATTTTCCAAATCAATATCTCCTCAATATTTCCTATATGCCTATATGCCTATAGGCAATTAACTTTGATTGAACTGAACCTGAGTTGCGTGCTCTTGCCTACGCAACGCGGTCGGGTCTGAGCTTGACGACCGACTGGCAAATAGCTTACACAACCTCACTTGATCAGTACAGTTGCTGATGAAGAATGTGTATAGCCGCCAGACATTCTAAATACTCACGCTCCTCTAATGTGGACGTGTACTATACACATGAGAAAGGGTTGGCTTGAGAAATGGATTGCGAGTGATTTGACTATGCGTCCAAATTGGGAATCTCGAGTTCGTTCAGTAGCCGCTAGGTTGCGAAGACCGACGGAGGTCCTTCGTAGCTTAGTTGGTTAAAGCACCAGTCTAGTGGTTAAGTGGTTACCTCCAATACATGTTCCAAATCAATATCTTCCACATAACGTACATATTCACATATGAGTTTTCATAACATTGTAAATTTCTTATCACTACTGATCCCGGCTAATCCGCATCAATGTAGATAGCTAGGCTTCCTTCGGGTCATCCAACTTCATTGCAAAGTCAGCGGTATGAGCCAAGTATCTTATGACTCTCTGTCCAATCTAGCTCCGATAGACAACTGTCCTTGCTGCTTAGAATTCTGATGCAAGCTGCAATGTCTGGACGAACCTTTAGTGCTTGTTCGAGCGTGGAGCCCGTACATGCCAGCCACCGGAGGTTTTTCTTCCCGCTATGCGCTAATAGCGGCGCACCAGATCACGGGTCGTGAAATTCACCACTAAAATCACCTTGCAGGTCTGTGTCTCAGTAAAACAGCCTACCACGGTATCACAGCTCGATTGTGATGTATCACAATTCACGACACTATTGTCCCGATACAACCGTGTATTGTGATCACGGATTATCACGCACGCACTCACGAAAGGACTTAAGCTGCCACCGTTGGCCACAACCGCAGAGACTTCGGATCGGGATAGGAATTTGGTTTTTGATTGCACTGAACTAATTGCCTTTATTGGCGCGATCGAACGAACAAGATGAAATACACACGTTTGCTACCGTCAACTTTGGGGTTCTATTTCGTTGGGTATGGGATGTGTTGTACAATTTCTGTGTTTGGTAAAGGGGTTTTCGTTTTAACTTTAAGGTGTACAGTGTGTTGCATATTTGTGGTGACGGGTTATAATACAGTTCATTTAGATATTAAGTTTGCGTCGATTTCAGGTGTTTTTAAATCTAACTATTTACAATTTTAATTATTTACAAAAATATACATTTCGATCAGGGTATTGATCAGTGCTTTATCGTGTTTCACCAACAGTTTCTTCCGAATCCAATTTAAAGTTTCCCACAAATTCTACATCACGACTGATAGTAACCGCACTACCCGTTTGGAGAAAACAATAAGGTACCCCGGGGCAAGTGGGACCTAAAAAAACGCTAGTTCAGCAAAATCGCTAACGCATACTTAGAAAACTGGATATTTCAGGACATTAACCACGGATACATCATTATATGCTTCCGTTGTTGAAGTGTAGACGTGTTTTAAGCCATTTATTCAGTTACAAAAATATTGGTAGTGACATAAATAAATTTACCTGTGGAACCCATTTACCCCTTCAAACGGGGCAAGTGGGACCTATTCTGCTCTATACTGTCGAACGAAGCTAATTTGAAGAATGTAGATATAATGTTCATTTAATTTCTGAGTCGTAGTATTTCAGATCATGGATGGAGTTTTATTGCTTGTCAGACTTTTGTTTTTGGCAAAAAAAGGGATTACAATGTTAGCAGATATAAAAACAAGACATCAGCCAGTTTACTGTTTAATTGTCTGTTATCTGGTTTTACATTAGCTTACTTTCTAGCACATTTGCTAGATGGAAGAGATAAGCAAATCTTTGTTGACTTTTCGAATGCATGTTTCTCTGTTTAACATAAATTATTACATAAATTAGAACTTCAAAAGGAACGTTTTTATTCAGGCGATGTTGTAAATTTGTAATAGAACGAAATGGCCAATTTATGTCTTAAGCACTTTATTTATCTGAAAATCTGTTAATCTGATGCGAACCTGTTGATCTATTGTAGGATAAATAGATTGTTTGCACTGTAAACGGAAAAAAAATGCATAGTTATAACCATTGCTCTTTTCCATGAGGGAGATAATTTTCAGAAAGTAAAATACACATTTGGTAAATCAAGTGTACATTACTTCTTAACAATTAAACCAACGATATCAACTACATTTGATTCAGATCCATATGATATATGAGTGTCGAAGTTATTTTTCACTAGACAACAATCTAAAAACAGGTAAAATGACTCTATAGAAAATGTTGTTCAAATATGTCCCACTTGCCCCATGTATGTTAAAAATCAAGGGAAAGTGAAAATTGCAGATTTTGGCTTTAATCAAAACTTTTAAATAGTTTTTGATGTCAAACAATTATTTAATTGCTCAAAATATTCACTTTCCACATCAATGATGAATTTAGAAACGACTATTTGGTTGGAAATCCATTGAATTAAAATAAAAGTAATAGATTTTGCCGGTAGTTTAAAGTCATGATTAAGGTTCAAATGTCATACATCGAATCGACTTCTTTTTCTTGCTGTTCGCTTCTTTTTTTTGCGGAGAGCCTACTCATTCGCTCAGATCTGATTTTGTACAAAGTACACAAACATTTCAAAAGGTATCAAACTCTATATATTTCCACAAAATATTAACGTCCTTTTCAATACCTGTACAGCGCACAGATTATGGTGATACGCATAAACAACCTCAAACATGCATCTGAGATTGATTTGTTGTGCATCCCTCTCCTAATTACACAATTTCCTACATGCATTTTACATGAATGTAAAATTATGATGCAGTTGACTACCTTCTCAAATGTTCGTCCAGATTCAATGGATTGTTTACATGACCATATGATCGGTCTTCTCTCTGTGTACATGAAAAGTGATGCCGTTTTAGCATTACATTATTATTTTAGCATTACATTACATTATCAACACAATTATGAAAAAAAATAAATAACCTGCGTTGCTTGCGTTTTTACAGTTCTAGCTCACATCTAATATTTAGTGTCAATATATAGCATGTAAAACATCATTTTCATAGATTATTGCTTGATGTTTACGTACATATTCGAGAAAACAAGCATAACATATAGAACAAATCAACACGCAACACTGAACGATGATTTTCGAGTATCTGCAAAGTATAAGAGAGCGAGAGAGTAAATCGATGGTTTCCCCTCCTGGAAAAATATTTTTTCAACTTTGCAATATTTTCTGCAAAAGGCAGTTTTTTCAAATAATATTACGAAATTCATCCAAATAAAGCATCCCACGGATGTATTGAAGTCACCACTATATGTTGATGTAGTTTTAAAACAAGAGTGCTTCCTCGATTCAGCTGGGGAATGCATTTTCTCCTAAGTGGGCGGATTTTTTCCTGGGGGTGGTACAAGCACGTGGCTGTTTTCTTGTCAATGACTGGATTACGGTAATTTGGGCCTTAAACAATACCATTAGTATGGTGCCGCAAATGGTTTTGATTTCAATTTTTTTTTGTGCCAGACGAATTCGTTGATAATTCTGCTTCATCTTTCTAGAACATTGTTAACATTAAAAACGTTCACCGATTAATCGGCAGCCATAGTACCCACTTACCCCGTATTTTCACTTGCCCCGGGGTACCTTATTCGATTTTCTTTCAAGAAACGATGAAGTTAATCATCCTTAACGCGTCAGTTTTTATTTTGACTCAAAAATCGAAAGGAGTATTGTTTAATTTGAAATTTTGAAAATAGATGAAAAATGCTTCCTCGGCATTTTCGGTCTTGTTTGACGTACGGAATATTGTCGCGCTTATCTTTTTCTAGACTTTCGCGGCGGTCTTACTCTCGCAGGCTCGACTGCGAAGGTGGACGTCAAGATAGCCGCCGGGTTAAAAGATAGGGAAAATTTTCCCTCTCAAAACAAAATCACGTGCTTTTCGCCAAATGACAGCAGCACTCGATTGTATTAGTGAGAGACAACCGGAGTCAATGTCATTTATTTTATGTAAAATCCATATTGAACATTGAACAACATTGAACCGGAGTCACTGAGTACATGGAGAGTGTTTATCATGACAAGTGCATACGATGGGTAATATTTTTATTGACTCTGTCGTGTTTAGTGACTGTTGTGATTACCTGAGAAGCAGCCAGTAGGACGCCGCAGTATTCTATATTTTCTCGAGATGCATAATAATATGATTCAAACGCACTAGCGAAACACCGCAGGGCACTTGACTCAACGTTTGACAGTTAATATATGGGCCTGACGTTTCGGGCTGATGGTTGATTCGTTCTGAAATGTTGCACAGCCCAAAATGGTAACTTACTCAAACCCCACAATTACCACATATGAGTTTTCCTATGCTCAAAAAAGACTTCAATGCCTTGTCGATAAGTCACGCAATGGACCGCAATGATCAATGGAACAACTTACAAGAATATCTGAACCGATGTTTCCACGCTTCTGCACTTTGGGCCAATTTTCACCATTGTTGGTGGATGGCAGGCTTCCTGCATAACATTTATTCTTATCGGGGGCGTCAGCAGAGATTTGGTGGTTTTGTGCGAATGGAACACAAAGTTATATAATTCATTTTTGGCGTGTACCAATGTTTCATTTAAAATTTCTATCTATGCGACTGATAATCCTTGATTCCAATCTAAGAAAAAAATCAATAGCATGATAACAATGTTCATCATCGATGCGATACTCATCACATCATACTTTGGATATTGTGGATTATAGCTACCTATTCCTATTAGTTGATTTGACTTAAGCTGGCAACGCGAAGTTGGTGAATATTACACCATAACCCACGGAATTGAGTCTACCCAACGTCACAGATATGAATGAATTCGTTTACGAGAATGCTGCTGAAAGTTTAAACGCTGAGAAACACTTCATATCTTTGCATAAGTTATTTTGTTATTGGATTGTTTTCAGAACGTTCTCGATTTTCAAGATTTGCAATGAAACTCTGCATTCTTGATTGAGCTTCGTAGTCAGATTGAATTTTATTGAAATGTCGGTGTAAGATTGCTTACATAGAATGAATAAATCATTGATCGGTTTCTATCACAAATGTAATAAATATTCATGGAAATCAAAGTCCCAAGTGCCTTATGCAATTATAATTTCTAGATTTAAATTATAATTGCATAAGGTTGAATAGAAGTCAACAGAATATACGAACGGAACAAGAGTCGTTCAAAAGATACTCAGGTTTAAAAATAATCTAATAATCCCGGAAATCTTCGTGCGCAGTTTTAATCAGCTTTTGTTTGCTTCTTTAGTTAAGATTGTGAATTGCATTGACGCCCTTCAAACGCCATGGAAATTTCCACCATATCACCGTCCCGAGAGTGGACCACAGTAATTGGCGTTGACAAACCGGTTTTATCTCATCAGTAATCACTCTATTGGGGAGATGCGCATAATACATAACACGAAATGGCCGTAATCCACTATTTAGTATTCAACATCACTTCTAACTCGTACTTTTATTTCTTCCAATCTAGAATCATGCGACTCATCGCAATTCTATCAATTTGTTTGCTCTTATGTGGCACATGGGCACAAATGTGGAGAGCCGGGCCCATGGTCAAAAATTGGGACCTCGCTCTATCTAGCCGAAACTCCCGACTCGTCTCCCCGACCAACGGAAGGAACGGTCCTCCCAGAACCACACTGAGGCAAACCACGGCCAAGAACGATGGACCGCTGGCTGGGGCCGTGGCCGACATGGCCCTCGAAATTGGTCGCATATCGGCGGAACCCAACAGCCAGGCGGAGGTTTTCTCCCCGGTCAGTATCATGGGGGTGCTGAATATGCTGTTGCTGGCAGCGGACGGTGTAACCCGGGCCGAACTGTACGGGGCACTGCGGGTCGACGATAAAACCGCCTTCGGGATGTACCATAGGCGGGCATCGGGGATGTTGAAGAATCTTCAATCCCCTAATCCGGCGCAGCTGGATTTGCTTGCCTGGAAGGCAGACTCGTGCGGCACTACCGATTATGACTACGGGGAGGAACCGTATCAGCCGCCGGCAGCTCAAAAGTAAGTAGTTTATAGTTAAATGTTTTAGAGTTATCCTTTCAAAAAAAAAAAAAATCCGAGAATACGATGCAATTTTTGTAATCAGATTTAGATTATCAATTTTTTTCCATAAAAGCAGAAACTATGATAGCATAAAAACGAAATTTGCTGTAGAGATAATGCAAAACAACGGGATGAAAAGTTAGTAACAAAATTGTCTTCGTCAAAAACAAAGCTTTATCGTTGGATCTCTTTTGTCGTTTGTTTCGCATGTGCATCCAATAAAAATTGTTTCTCTGATGAGGATTAAAACGTGAGAAATGAGAAGTCAGTTGTTCCTTTTTCCTTCTTTCTTCTTCTTCTTTCCTTTTTCTTCCCTCCTTCATCTCACATTTTTATTATCTTTCTTTTATCCTTCCTCCTTCTTGTTTTTTAATCATACTTTTTCAATTCTCATTTTTCCTTCATTATTACTTCTTCCTTATGGCATTTTGATTTTATTTTTTTCTACTTTCTTCTTTTATTTTTTATATCTTTCCTCTCCCATTTTCATTATCCTTTTACCTTTATTATTCCTTCTCCTTTCTTCTTTCCTCTTTTATTATTTCTTTATTTTTGCTTCCTTATTTCTCCTTCTTTCTTCTTTCTTTCCTCTTCCCTCTTCATTCTTATTTCTTCCTTCTTCATTTTTTGACGTAGAATTACGTCTTTCGGTAAGACAGGGGGGTTATTCCAAAATTTCAAATTTTTGACCGTCACGAAAAGAGGTCAGGAAGTACGAGCCAATAACTCAGCCGTTTTATAACGGATTCTAGAGATTTTGGTATGAATCGATCAATAAACTTTCTAAGATTCTTTAAAACTATTGTAAACAATTGAATCAATGCATTTAACTATTGAAAAATTCAATTTCGTCATGCAATATTGAAATTGCACTTCAACAGTAAATTGCCTACATTTTGGCTATTAGCCTTCCAGCATGAACACGAATAAAATGTTGATGACCAAATTTTGGATCCACCATCGCACTATACGTAATTCTACGTTTGATTCCTATTTCCTTCTTCCTTTTTTCTTCTTTCTTCTTGATTCTTGCTGCTTTCTTCTGCTTTTTTCTTTTTCCTTCTTTCTTTGTCTTCCTCCTTCCTTCTTTCTTATTCTTTCTTTTTCCGTCTTCTTTCTTTCTTCTTCATTTTTTCCTGCTTCCTTCTTGCTTCTGCCTTCTTCTTTATTCTTTCTACCTTCTTCTTTTTTCCTGATTTTTTCTTCATTTTTCTTCTTCCTTCTTACTTCTTTATTTTCCTCCTTTTTTTCTTTTTCATCTTTCCGCTCACTTTCCACTTCATCCTTCTCTTTTCCCACTTTTCACTCTTTATATCTTACTTCTAAATTCTCATTTCTCGCGTCTCACTCCTCACTTCTCATATCTCACTTCTCACTTTACACTTCAAACTTCTCACTTTTCCCTTTTCAATTCTACTTTTTCAACTCACTTATTTCTCACTTCTCACTTTTCGTTTCTCACTTTTAACTCTAACTTCATAGTCATTTATCACTTCCAACTTTCCACTTCTCACTTCTTAATTCTCATACATCATTCTCACTTCTCATTTCTTACTTAACACTTTTCACTTTAACTTTTCACTTTTCACCTCTCACTCCTCATTTCTCACTTGACACTTCTCATTTCTAACTTTTCGTTTCGCATTGTTCACTTCTTACTACTCACTATCACTACATACTTCTCATTTCTCACTTCATACTTCTCACTTCCTAAAAAATTACTTAAAAAAAGTTTCAAACAAAACAAATTCTCACTTCTCACTGCCCACTTCTCATTTCTCACTCTTCTTCTTCCTTCTTTTTATTGGCATTACATACCCCACTGGTACATTGCCGCCACGCTGCTTAGTGTTCATTAAGCACTTCCACAGTTATTAACCGCGAGGTTTCTGAGCCAAGTTACCATTTCTGCATTCGTATATCATGAGACTAACACGATGATACTTTTATGTCCAGGGAAGTCGAGACAATTTCTAAACCGACCGGCACCGGGAACCTAACCCAGCCACCCTCAGCATGGTCTTGCTTTGTAGCCGCGCGTTTTACCGCTAGGCTAAGGAGGGCCTCATTTATCACTCCTCACATTTTATTTCTCAATTTTCATTTCTCACTTCTCGCTTCTCTATTCTCACTTCTCATTTCTTAGTTCTCACTTCACTTCTCACATTTTAGCTTTTCACTGCTCACTTCTGACAGCTAACTTCTTTCTTGTCATTCTGCCTAATGACCATTCATTCGGCCTAATCCCGAGTAGACGAAAATAGCCCAATAATATCAAATGTTGATAAGATAGCAAAATGAGATATGGACATGAGTGATACCTATAAGAGATAAAAGATCAGCCACCTGGAAATTTTATCCGAATTAGCTGAAAATTTGACAGATGACTGTGATTCTGGGCTGACCGGTTGAATTTTCGATACTTTTTGAAAACATAAAGAGGTCTTATAGATAGATATAGAAAAAGATATACATAAAATATAGATGTAGATAAGATAAGGATAGGTGATTAAAAATAAGATTTTTACCAATTTTTAATTATACAAATTCTACAATATAACAATATGTGCAATGTCCATTTAAATCGCATAGTAATAAATGTGTATTTTTTATCTGTTTTTCCCAGGATTTACATTCTGCGACTAGCAAACGCCATTTTCGCTCAGGACAACCTTCCACTAAGTCAAAAATTTAAACAAGCTTCGAGCGACATCTACGATGCAACTATTCAACAGGTGGACTTCCGCAATGCTGCAACCGCTACATCTACCATCAACAACTGGGTCACCAAAGCAACGAATGGAAAAATCCGAGAAATCGTCAGCGGATCCTTTTCCAGTGAAACCTCACTGGTTATCGCCAGCTCTCTATACTTTAAAGCCACCTGGCAGAACGAATTCATACCGAAGATCACCAGGCCGAAGGATTTCTTCCCGGATGGAGCTAGAGGTCCCGCGTTTAAGGTGGACATGATGTCCCTGATCGAGTGTTTACCTTTCTACCACGATCAGAGTATGGGGTTCAAAATGATTGGACTACCGTACAGCGATAACTCTACCACCATGTACGTTATGTTGCCTCAGAACTCCACCAGAGCAAAGGTCCGTGACCTGCAGAGTCGCCTGACCGCAGCCAAGATCGATTCCATTATCTCCATGATGAAGCGCCGCACAGCTACCGTCAGTTTGCCGAGAATGCAGCTGGAGTCATCAACCAACCTACAGAAAGCACTCCGTCAGCTCGGCGTGAAGTCGATTTTCAATGCCCAGACGAGTAATCTTCGAAACATGTTGGATCCTAGCGCCAAGGGAAACCAGAATTTGTTCGTGAGTCAGATCAACCATAAGGTGAACCTCAGTGTGGATGAAAAGGGCACAGAGGGGGCTGCAGTTACAATGACTCTCATCGATCGATCGGCTTCAGCGGTTTATTTCAACGTCAATCAGCCGTTTTTGATTTACGTGAGGCACGACCCGACCAGGCTGCCGCTATTCTATGGAGCCGTTTTTGATCCCCGGGGTTAGAAGCGCCATCGGCTACACACATCCACCAATACCACACTAAGTGTGACACCGTCGTATGCCAAAGAGAGCCCAGCTCACGATGCATTCCTTTTCTTAAACTTTATGGCATTAACGCCCACTGCGGGCGGAATCGGCCAATCTAGGTGCGTGATTAATGACGCAACCAGTATTATTTATTATTTATTGTAAGAAGGTTGTATGCACTTGTTATATAAATTATATGAAATAAATGTCAGTTATGCAACACGCATTATATTTATATTGGAAGAATTCATTTTCGTTTATAAATGGTGAGGCAAAACGTGTTGAAATTTTAAATATGAAATGATCATGATTTACAAATTTGTTAGATTTTTTCGAGACGTATTTATACCCCCTACAGCGCCACCCAGAGATAAAAAAAAAGTGGAAAGTATGCATTTTCCCATATATTTAGTCGATTTTTCCCATATAAACTTCATGCTCGTTAAGCATCCTGTTACGCGCGCGAATTGCCTCCCTGTGCGAAGGTCCAGGCTGAACGAGACTTTTCTCCACGCGCAACGGGATATAAGCAAAAGACTTGTGTCTCTAATAGATTTCACTCGGGATTCCCGATCCTTGCTAGTTGCCTTGCTCTGAAAGCCTATGCGAAGGAATCAAGAAGAGAGTTTTATCTACACGAGACTGAACTACCGTATGAAAAAACTTCAAACTTTATTGATTCTTCAGGGTATATATATACATAAATTTGCTTATTCTACATTTTTACATTTTTGCCTTTCTCGTATACTAAGTATACGGTAAAGGCTATATGATCGCTCCAAAAACAAACTTTTTATAGAAGGCCCGGAGACCCATAGTGTTATATACCAATCGACTCAGTTCGACGAATTGAGGTGATGTCTGTGTGTGTGTGTGTGTGTGTGTGTGTGTGTGTGTGTGTGTGTGTGTGTGTGTGTGTGTGTGTGTGTGTGTGTGTGTGTGTGTGTGTGTGTGTGTGTGTGTGTGTGTGCGCAAAACTACTCAAAAAATGTCACTCATTTTTCGGGGACTTATCCTCAACCGATTTGCTTACAACAAGTTGCATCCGACGCAGAATTCTGTCCCATTGTTTCCTATTTGGAATTGGCCAGATCGGACTATGGGATCGAAAGTTATGGCCAAAATACAAATTCGTACGAAAAAATCGCGTAAAAAATGTCACTCATTTTTCGGACACTTATCCTCAACCGATTTGCTTGCAACAAGTTGCATTCGACGCAAAATCCTGTCCCATTGTTTCCTATTTGAAATTGGCCAAATCGGACTATGGGATCAGAAGTTATGGCCAAAATACAAATTCGTACGAAAAAACCGCGTAAAAAATGTCACTCATTTTTTGGACACTTATCCTCAACCGATTTGCTTACAACAAGTTGCATTCAACGCAGAATCCTGTCCCATTGTTTTCTATTTGAAATTGGCCAAATCGGACTATGGGATCGAAAGTTATGGCCAAAATACAAATTCGTACGAAAAAATCGCGTAAAAAATGTCACTCATTTTTTGGACACTTATCCTCAACCGATTTGCTTACAACAAGTTGCATTCGACGCAGAATCCTGTCCCATTGTTTCCTATTTGAAATTGGCCAGATCGGACTATGGGATCGAAAGTTATGGCTGAAATACAAATTCCTACGAAAAAATCGCGTAAAAATGTCACTCATTTTTTGGACACTTATCCTCAACCGATTTGCTTGCAACAAGTTGCATTCGACGCAGAATCCTGTCCCATTGTTTCCTATTTGAAATTGGCCAGATCGGACTATGGGATCGAGAGTTATGGCCAAAATACAAATTCATACGAAAATTGCGAAAAAAGAAATGTCACAACAAGTTATGAAAACAACAAGTTATGAAAACTCATATGTGAATATGTACGTTATGTGGAAGATATTGATTTGGATAATGTATTGGAGGTAACCACTTTCCCTTCGATGGGACTCGAACCCATGACCCTACAGTACGCTAGGCTGGTGCTTTAACCAACTACCCAAGCAGCACAACTTGTTTTATATAAGTTTATAATGCACATATAATACATAGTTTTATGTATTCCTTCATGAATACATTACCATCTTTTTTACACTTATAAGCCCAAAAAAGCGCAAAAAATGGCGTCTTATAAAACATCGTTCTTGTCATAAAATATGTTCTTGATTCCATCTGTATAACTAATACGTATGTCTTATAAGTGCATTATATAGCATACGATAACAAGTTTGGTAATAAAAAGGTTATGAATTGCTTTTTAAATACATAGTAATATGTTATATATTAGTTATTACTTAAATTATTATTACCTATGTGTAATTATTGAGTTATTCAAAAGCTATAAATGTGCGCTTGAACACAAGTATTTTTTTAGCCATAATTATGACATGAGAAAAAGACATTTCATTTATATATTCATAATTCAATAATTTAATGGCCATAATGAACACAAAGTCGATAAATTTATTTATGATTTAAATAAAACAGATGAATAAGTTTGTACTTAGCAGGTTTCTTGCCGCTCGAGTTTTATGGTGTAACATTCCATAAAAATTGCTGAAAATTCTTGCCCCATTTATATAATTAAAGAATGCATTCAACAATTTTCATTTTATTTACTATATTTTAAAGAATATTCTAAAACATGGCAATGGTGTCTTTTTGGGAGACATCACAGTACCAATCAAAATATTGTTTACTGGTGATAAAAAAATGTGGCTTTACAAAAAACTAAGTTCCCATTTCGATATTTCTCTTCAATATAGGCTCATAGTGGAGGGTTAACTGAAATCAAAAAGCACTTAAAAGAAAGTACAAGTATAGCTTTAGCTTGGAATAGATTCCCAATCTTGTTATTCGTACTTTTACTACAACAACAAAAGGAAGGACAAAAAATATATATGTTTCCACACGTGTTTACGCTTTTCAGGAATAATTTCGAAGCGCTCGAATAAATTTTCAATATCAAATAATGAGATTAAGAGTAACTTGTGGCGTGCTAGGTTAATGTAAAATTTAGAAAATCATATACACCTTCGTAGTGCTGAATTGATTGGTAAAACATTCCAAACCAGAAATATTTTTTGGTAAATTATCACTATTTTTTGCCGATACTGTATTTCCAAAGAGTTCAAATCATTGCTGTGTTCTGCAAGTATGTTACAACTACGTCCAAAAACTAATCACGGATGCAGCTGTATAACATATTTAAAAGATGTGATATATTGAGTATGTGTAAGTTATTATAACATAGTTAAAACCGTTTTAAGTAGCTCCAAAATGCAGAAAAAACATCCCAAAAATTGAAGCATTTTCAATCAGTAACCAGTTAGCCACGAAGTGTCGAGAATGATAAGATTTGCTGCCAATGATGCCTGTCATTCATCAAAAAAGAACGGCTAAAACGGTCTCAATATTTTAAATAGAATACGCGACAGACTTTCGGAAGTTCAGAAGGGTAATCCCTCTGTAATTGACATATTCTACTTTGTGCCCGCGAAGACGATCCAGCCTCGGGCTGAAAGTCTCCCTAATAAAGTCAATAAAACAAAAAATACTTCGTGCTCCCATCACAGAATATATAATTTTATCTATTGTAATAGGTTTTTATATTTTTCTCTATTTGCTTGATTATTTGGAAAGCATTACAACATTTCTCGGTTTATAATGCCGTAAAGTTTCTTGCATCCTCTTTCTGACAATATCTTCGGTTGTCTTTTTTCGTCTTCATACTCTTGGAGAAATGAAAATTAACTTGTTATATATTCGTCAACGAATACATAACATCTGTGCCGTTGTATTTACATAACATAAATAAAACATTCGCAATATTTGTTATGGTGAATGTTATAATGAAGTCACATATCATTTCTATTGACAAAAATATAACACACAATAATTTTCCTAGGAAATGTTTTTTTCGAACTCTTTTAAGCCTTTCCTATAACAAACAAGTTTTAGCTTGTCACCTGTCACGACGAGACCCCCCGTAGCAGTTCAACTGTGGTCAGTGTGATGGTCAACACTAAAGCGATTCGCTAACTACGTAGAAGTAAGAGATAACACAGACTACGGTAGAAGGTAAAGAGAAGCAAAATTGATTGATAACAAGAAGTAAAAACAAAACGTGAACTAGATAGTGAGTGCATTGTATGCTATTAAGAGTTTATATCTTAAATTTCCCTTAAGTTATTAAACAGTAAAATTCCTAATTGTAACTTATTGCTAAAAGGTGCATGCAGGTATAAACGATAGATATTGTGAAATAAACAGAGTACAAAGTTTCGCTGAGGTAAACATGTAGAATACAATAACAAGGCATTGTTAACTTACCTAATTCGTCCTAAATATAGATCAAGCAACTATACGATACTATTACATATCTACTTATACCTAAGACAAGCACATCAAAGCTAAAACTATTGTAAGTATCTAAAACTACGTTCCTAAACTATATTTAACCTAAATCATCTCTTATAATCTAGTTTAAACCGAACAGTGCCGATCGAAAGAATTTGCATAGTAAATCCACATTTAATTGCAAAGGTTCACCAAAAATTGTAAGATGAAAAGGTTCGAGAATTTTATAAATAATGCTAATAAATTCATATTTCGTAGCTTAAAGCCTACCAATCACAAATAAGGTTTGCTTGTGAGATTTTGGGGAAATCATCCGTACAATTCTTTAAGAATTTTGTACGTGAAATAGCGCAATGGAAGGAGAAAACCAAGATGCGATCGTGTCCAATTGCAAATCGTGTAATCGATCGGACACAGCGGATGCCCGAATGGTTGCATGCGATAAGTGTCAGTCCTGGGAACATTTCTCATGCGCGGGCGTAGATGAGACGGTAAAAGATCGGCAGTACATTTGCAAGGAATGCGATACAAAGGTGAGTGACGATAAGATGAAACGTTTGAAGAAACCGAGAGCTAACACTCTTTCGGCCAAATTCGGTAGTAAAACTTCGAAGAAGAGGAAAATTCCATCGGCACACGCTAGTCAAACTATGTACCATTATGCAAGTGGCTGCGCTAGAAGCACAAATGAAGGTGATCGAAGATGAGAAGGAGCAGGAGTTGAATGAACAGGAGGAGTTACATAAGCGTGAGCTGCAGGAAGAGCAGCGTCAAATCGAAGAGAAAAGGCAGCTAATGGAGGAAGAAAGAAGATTACGCCAGCGAAAGCTTGACGACCAAAGATCGTTACTTGCAAAACAGCAAATGATACGACGCGAATCGATAGAAAAGAAGAACGAGCTTTTAAAAATGATGTCGGAGAGCGGTAGCGTGGTGGATTCGGTTCCAGATTTACAGGAAAAGGTCAAGACCTGGCTAGAAGATCACCATGCCGACGGAAGATTTTCGGGAGAAGCGGCAACGAAGGAACAGAAAACGTATAAAGGCCTTCAATTTACCGTTACCCAAGACCCGTTAGCACATCAAAGGACCGCTTTGCTGCTAAATAATCCGGTAGTTACATCACCAGTTCACCGTTCAAGAATGGAAAATCTGTCTCTCAAATTGCCGCAGGCACGTTCAGAAACCGTTGTGCAACCTTTCCATAAGTACATGGCAAAGTCGCAACCAGTCTTCCAACAACATCAGCAGGTGTACCAAATTGCATCGCATGGGCAAATTGCACAGGAGCGTAGGCAAAGTCAGACGTTGCCACAATATCAGGTGTGTCAGCCGTTATCTGGACAGCGGATTCGTCAATCACAGCAGTATGAACAATGTGTTCAGCTAGACCCTGTGCACTTGATGCCCTCAGGTAGCACACAATCATTCCATCAATACGCAGAAATTCTTGTGCTTCAGAACCCAACACAACTTCCACCATCCTTGGTCCTCCAAAAACATGGAGCCAGCAGTTAGACGGTCACCGAGGACGCAACAACCAAGAGGACGCGTGCCTTGAAGCGCCGGTACAGGCGGTCACAGCTGATCGTGCCGTTGCACTCCAAACACAGCACATTGCCGCACGACAGGTAGTTGGGAAGCAGCTTCCCAAATTCGATGAGAATCTAATTGACCGGCCGATGTTCATTAGTAGTTATGATAGTAGCAATCGACGGCTACCTGCGGGTACACAAACGCTGAAAATCTTATCCGTCTTCAGCAGTGTTTGGCGGGTCATGCTAAAGAGTCTGTCTGCAGTAAACTATTGCTACCGGAAAGCGTACCGCACGCCATCGAAACTCTCCGCATACGCTACGGTCGGCCAGAGCTTCTACTAAAATCTCTTTTAGAGAAAGTTCGGCGTACACCGGGACCAAGGCAAGATCGATTGGATACCGTAATAGAATTTGGATTGTCAGTTGGAAATTTTGTCGACCATCTTCGAGCTGCAAAACTAGAACAGCATCTATCCAACCCGACGATGATGCAGGAGCTAATCGATAAGCTACCGGGCTCCATGAAAATGGAGTGGGTCTCATTCAAGGGAAACCACGCGTTGGTGAATCTCGCAACATTCGGGTTATTTATGGAAAAGCAAGTCGTCGCAGCAAGTGAAGTCTGTTTCGAGCTCCCTGCTCACGATAAGGCATATCGAAACGAGAAGCAGAGGCCAAGGGAGAATGCCAATATCCATGCCCACTTACAGGGAGGAAATATAAGCAGTAAGCTACCTTCAACTGGGCATCAACAAAAACCCGTTAAACAATGTAATATGTGTAGCCGGGAGGGCCACAGAGTAGCAGATTGTTTCCAGTTTAAAGAGATGAGCCTCGATGAGCGATGGAAGATTATACAGAAAAAGGGCCTATGCAGAACCTGCCTGAATAACCACGGAAATGGCCATGTAAGTCTTGGCAAGGCTGTGCAGTGGAAGGATGTCGCTTGAAGCACCATACATTACTCCACTCCCACACCAACACATTCCATCAACTGCTCATCCAACCAATCCTCTGTAAAACCACAAGCTCTTTTCCGTATACTGCCGGTGGTCCTTTACAATAAGGGAAGAAGCGTATCCGTATTTGCCTTTATCGACGAAGGGTCGGAAATAACATTGTTAGAGAGGAATGTCGCCAAGCACCTAGGTGTGTCAGGTCCCATTAAACCACTTACTCTTCAGTGGACGGGTAACATGAAACGGAGTGAGAGTAAGTCCCAAGAAATCAAGTTAGAAATATCAGGAAAAGGCGATTCAGCACGATTCGAACTTCGTCAGGCAAGAACTGTGAGCAGTTTAGTTCTGCCTAGCCAGCAGCTTAACTACAGAGAGTTGGCTCAACGATTTCCACATCTTAGAGGTCTTCCTATGGAAAACTACGATACGGTTCAACCGCAGCTTCTGATAGGTTTGGACAACTTGCGGCTTGGTGTGCCGCTGAAACTTCGTGAGGGCGGATCAAACGACCCAATAGCAGCCAAGTGTCGACTGGGGTGGACTGTTTATGGTAGTGCGAACAATACCAGTAGTGTCCGAGCTGTCGTCAACTTTCATTCCGCAGCAGCAGCAGATTCGGATCGTTTATTGAACGAACAGCTACGAGACTTCTTCACAATAGACAACGATGGAATCCAGAATCAACATGAAGGTCTGGAGTCAGAGGATGACAAACGAGCGAGAATACTACTAGAAAAAACAACGCAGCGGGTCGGTGAGAGATTTGAGACAGGTCTTTTGTGGCGAACAGATGAACCCAACTTTCCAGACAGTTATCCTATGGCTGTGCGTCGTTTACTAGGCTTGGAGCGCAAGCTTGCAAAGGATACATCGATAGCAGATTGTGTACGTGACCAGATCTATGACTACGAGCGAAAAGGTTACGCGCACAAAGCGACTCAAACTGAGTTGGACTCATGTGACCGCAGTCGTATGTGGTTTTTGCCCTTGGGAGTGGTCCAACATCCAAGAAAGCAGAAGGTGCGCCTCATCTGGGACGCCAGGGCCACTGTGGATGGAGTGTCATTTAATTCGAAGTTGCTGAAAGGGCCCGACCTACTAACTTCCCTGGTAGCAGTTCTTAGTTCATTCCGCCAATTTCCTGTGGCCGTGTGCGGCGACATAAGAGAGATGTTCCACCAGGTGCAGATTAGGGAACAAGATCGTCTCTCTCAATGCTTCCTTTGGCGCGACAAGCCGAAGGACGATATACAAGTCTTCGTTATGGACGTCGCCACCTTTGGATCCACGTGTTCGCCAGTCTCAGCCCAGTTCGTTAAGAACCTTAACGCAAAGCAATTCGCCGATCGATATCCTAGAGCCTACAAAGCAATAGTAAAGCATCACTACGTCGACGACTTCTTATAGGCAGTTTCGAATCAACCCAAGAAGCTGTGGAAGTTGTTGAGGAAGTGAAATACGTTCACTCGAAAGGAGGGTTCGACATCCGAAACTTCCTCTCAAACTCTTCGGAAGTGATGGAACGAATCGGTGTGACACCAACGAATAGCAAAAAAGAACTTGCATTAGAAAGAAGTGAAAATGTGGAATCTGTTTTGGGAATGATGTGGCTGCCCAAAGTCGATTGTTTCACGTACACAATAACTCTACGTAGGGAATTGCTTTCTGTCCTCGATGAAGATCGCATTCCCACAAAGCGAGAAGTACTCAAAGTTATCATGAGCCTATTCGATCCTCTAGGGCTCATTTCCTTCTTTCTGATCCATGGAAAAATTATTATCCAGGGTATTTGGGCCTCGGGTACGGAATGGGACGAGAAAATTAGCCCAAATTCATTTCGCCAATGGCGGCAGTGGGTGCAATGCTTCGGTCAACTAGAAAGTCTTCGCATACCCCTTGTTACTTTGCTTCATCCTTAAATAGCACTCGACAGCTGGAAGCTCATGTATTCGTTGATGCAAGCGAAGCGGCATACTGCTGCGTCGTCTATTTTCGATTACTAGGTGGCAACTGCATTCAAGTGGCTCTCGTCGGAGCGAAAAGCAAGGTAGCCCCACTGAAGACATTATCAATTCCGCGACTAGAACTGAAGGCCGCTGTTCTCGGAGCTCAATATCTCAAGACTGTCTTGAAAAATCACGAGTTTCCAGTGTCACGCACCTATATGTGGACAGATTCGACCACAGTGTTGGCCTGGATATTCTCAGACCATCGTCGGTTCCAGAAATTTGTTGCAGTTAGAGTGGGAGAAATCCTCACCCTCAGTGATCCTCAAGACTGGAGGTGGATCAACACAAAGCTTAACGTAGCGGATAAGGCGACAAAGTGGGGAAACGGTCCTGATTTCCAACAAGCAAATCCATGGTTCAGAGGTCCAGCCTTCTTGCATCAACCCGAAGAACATTGGCCTCAGCGCCCTCAGAATATTACCACTCAAGAAGAAATGCGTCCAGTTCATGTCCACTGGTCACCAGCTCCGCTGATCGACGTTACTAGGTTCAACCGTTTAGAGAGAATGCTACGTACAATTGCTTACGTTCTTCGTTTCATTTCAAACTTACGTTACAAGCGGAGCGGAAAGAGTTTGAAGATTTCCTCTCTCGAGCAGGAGGAGTTGCAAAGAGCTGAGGAGACTTTGTGGAAAATAGCTCAAGGAGAATGCTTCCCCGAAGAGATTTCGGTTCTGTCCGCAACTAAAGGGGCACCGGAGATGCGACGCGCTTGCGTTTCCAAGACAAGCCCGATTTACAAAACGTGGCCATACCTCGACGAACACGGAGTTCTTCGTATGCGGAGCCGTATTGGTGCTGCAGCGTACGCATCGTTTGAGGCCAAGTATCCTGTTATTTTACCTAGGCAACATCTTATTACAAAGCTTATCACTGATTGGTATCACCGCCGTTTTCGGCACGCTAATCGGGAGACTGTTGTCAACGAAATGCGTCAACGATTCGAAGTCACCAAGCTAAGAAATCTGGTTGATAAGGTATCGAAAGAATGTGTAATGTGTCGTGTGACAAAAGCGAACCCTAAGCCCCCAGCAATGGCTCCGCTTCCATCGTCCCGTCTGCAACCATTCGTTCGGGCATTCACATTCGTCGGCGTCGATTATTTCGGGCCAATCTTGGTCAGGGTAGGACGAAACAACGTAAAACGTTGGGTGGCTGCGTTCACGTGTCTTACAGTGCGTGCAGTTCATATTGAACTTGTGCATGCATAGCCTTTCCGCAGAATCGTGTATCATGGCAATTCAACGGTTCGTGGCACGTCGTGGTCTACAGTGACAACGGTACGCGTTTTCAAGGTGCTAGCAAAAAAATGACCTCTACCTTTACAAGTGCCGACACCAAGTGGTTGTTTAATCCACCAGCAGCTCCCCACATGGAGGAGTTTGGGAGCGCCTCGTGCGCTCTGTGAAAGTAGCAATGGTGCAGTAGCCGAGGCCCCTCGGAAACCGGACGATGAGACGCTGGAGACAATTTTGGTTGAAGCAGAGTTCATCATCAACTCGAGGCCTCTTACGTACATTCCATTAAATTCGGCAGACCAGGAGTCGCTTACACCCAACCACTTCCTGCTAGGTAACTCTAGTGGCCTGAAAATTCTGCCTTCTGAATCGGTGCTGCAACGAGGAGTTCTACGAAGTAGCTGGAAGCTGGCACAGTCAATCTGCGATGACTTCTGGCGTAGATGGATCAAGGAGTATTCGCCTATCATAGCGCGTAGATCCAAATGGTTTGAGGAAGCACGAGATTTGAAGGTTGGAGACTTGGTATTGATCGTCGACGGATCTAAACGAAACCAATGGATTCGTGGTCGTGTAGAACGAGTCATTCCGGGACGGGATGGACGCGTTCGCCAGGCGTTAGTGCGGACAACATCGGCAGTGCTGCGGCGAGCGGCGGTAAAACTAGCGGTTCTCGACGTGCTGGATGAAAGTAAACCTGAGTCAGGCGTTTCAGTTAATCAGACCCGTGACTAGGGTTTACGGGAGGGGGGATGTCACGACGAGACCCCCCGTAGCAGTTCAACTGTGGTCAGTGTGATGGTCAACACTAAAGCGATTCGCTAACTACGTAGAAGTAAGAGATAACACAGACTACGGTAGAAGGTAAAGAGAAGCAAAATTGATTGATAACAAGAAGTAAAAACAAAACGTGAACTAGATAGTGAGTGCATTGTATGCTATTAAGAGTTTATATCTTAAATTTCCCTTAAGTTATTAAACAGTAAAATTCCTAATTGTAACTTATTGCTAAAAGGTGCATGCAGGTATAAACGATAGATATTGTGAAATAAACAGAGTACAAAGTTTCGCTGAGGTAAACATGTAGAATACAATAACAAGGCATTGTTAACTTACCTAATTCGTCCTAAATATAGATCAAGCAACTATACGATACTATTACATATCTACTTATACCTAAGACAAGCACATCAAAGCTAAAACTATTGTAAGTATCTAAAACTACGTTCCTAAACTATATTTAACCTAAATCATCTCTTATAATCTAGTTTAAACCGAACAGTGCCGATCGAAAGAATTTGCATAGTAAATCCACATTTAATTTCAAAGGTTCACCAAAAATTGTAAGATGAAAAAGTTCGAGAATTTTATAAATAATGCTAATAAATTCATATTTCGTAGCTTAAAGCCTACCAATCACAAATAAGGTTTGCTTGTGAGATTTTGGGGAAATCATCCGTACATCACCATTATAACCTAAATACAACAAAAATTTTGGTTTCCTAAAAAAAATAGATGTTTTTGGTGTTACTTGGGTAAGCTACGAAGAATGAATGTGTATAGCCGCCAGACATTCTAAATACTCACGCTCCTCTAATGTGGACGTGTACAATACACATGTGGAAGTATTGGCTTGAGAAATGGATTGCGAGTGATTTGACTATGCGTCCAATTTGGGAATCTCGAGCTCGTTCAGTAGCCGCTAGGTTGCGAAGGCCGATGGAGGTCCTTCGTAGCTTAGTTGGTTAAAGCACCAGTCTAGCGTACTGTAGGGTCATGGGTTCGAGTCCCATCGAAGGGAAGTGGTTACTCCAATACATTTTCCAAATCAATATCTTCCACATAACGTACATATTCACATATGAGTTT
Organism: Armigeres subalbatus; assembly: GCF_024139115.2. NCBI lineage: Eukaryota > Metazoa > Arthropoda > Insecta > Diptera > Culicidae > Armigeres > Armigeres subalbatus. The sequence goes on along the minus strand of NC_085140.1, from coordinate 302,910,972 downwards.
TCATAACATTGTAAATTAACGTCCAAGTCGGGTGGTTTAATCCCCGGAAATAGGCAATTACCTTTGATTGAACACAACAAGTTGCATTCGACATAGAATCCTGTCCCGATGTTTCCTATTTGAAATTGGCCAGATCGGACTATGGGATCGAAAGTTATGGCCAAAATACAAATTCATACGAAAAAATCGCGTAAAAAATGTCACTCATTTTTCGGGCACTTCTTCTCAACCGATTTGCTTGCAACAAGTTGCATTCGACGCAGAATCCTGTCCCATTGTTTCCTATTTGAAATTGGCCAGATCGGACTATGGGATCGAAAGCTATGGCCAAAATACAAATTCATACGAAAAAATCGCGTAAAAAATGTCACTCATTTTTCGGGCACTTATCCTCAACCGATTTGCTCACAACAAAATGCATTCGACGCAGAATCCTGCCCCATTGTTTCCTATTCAAAATTGGCCAGATCAGACTATGGGATCGAAAATTATGGCCAAATACAACTTCGTACGAAAAAATCACGTAAAAATGTCACTCAATTTTCGAGCTTTTATCCTCAACCGATTTGCTCGTAACAAGTTGCATTCGACGCAGAATCCTGTCCCATTGTTCCTATTTGAAATTGGCCAGATCGGACTATGGGATCGAAAGTTATGGCCAAAATACAAATTCATACGAAAAAAATCGCGTAAAAAATGTCACTCATGTTTCGGGCACTTATCCCCAACCGATTTGCTCGCAACAAGTTGCATTCGACGCAGAATCCTGTCCCATTGTTTCCTATTTGAAATTGGCCAGATCGGACTATGGGATCGAAAATTTTACCATTTTTGCCTTTCTCGTATACTTTTTTATGGAAAAATCGCTAAAAAAAATGTCACTCATTTTACAGGTACTTTGCCTCAACCAATTTGCTCGCATTAAATTGCATTCGACGCAGAATGTCTCATTGATTCATATTGAAAATTGGCCAGATCGGACTATGGGCTTAGAAGTTATGGTAAAATTACTATTTATTGTGAAAAAGAGTTCAAAAAAGTATAGCTCACTTTTTCAGCACTTAGACTTCATCTATTCCCCAAGCAACACAAGTTCAACAAATCTGGTTGCAGTAACCATATTGTGACTGAATCCGGTCATATATAAGTTACTGTGATTGATGTGCAATATGTGATTGCATTCGACGCAGAATCTTGTCCCATTGTTTCCTATAGAAACTTGGCCGGATCGTACAATAGGGTCAAAAGTTATGGCGGAAATACTAATTTTAAAACTGCCATTTTTTTGCTCTTATGCTCATCCGATTTGTTTGCAACAAATTTCGTTTGGCGAGAATTTTTTTATGCATATAAACAAATATGAAAAATAAGACCAACCCACATATTGGTGTTATTTTAGATTTTCCCAAGCCTTTTGAACGAACGAGAAAGGCACCATCACCGCTAGGTGGATTAATCTGGGTTTTTTTGGTTATTGCCGTTTTGCCCGCGCCCATCGAGCCGCCGCACATAGGAGTAAATAAGCCAATTCTTGGCCAAAACTATTTTTTTCGGTTATTTGGCCCTGATATTTTCTAGGATCAAGTAATAATTGCCAATTATGCAGGAAAATGCTATTTTTTGGCTAAATCTATCCACCTAACAGTGTAAAACCAGATAAAAGTCTCAAAATACATATGTTTTCAAATAAAACCTCGCGTTTTATGTAAAATCAAAATCTCTTGCTGCCGCTACGTGAACGATTCTAAAGTAGCAAGAAACCCGTAGTTAAAGCTCTATCCTTAACCTTCCGGGACTCGCGCCGTTGTAAAAATTACAACACCTTCGAAAAAAGCTCGCTTATCGTTCCCAAGACGAGCGGGACTGCCTGAGTGATCCAGGACAATGCGAGTCCCGGAAGGTTAAATGGATTTTCTAACATTTACATAGGAAAAAAACATCTAACTTATTTTAACCCATGCCCAAGATCCCAAAAGAAAAATGGTTGTTTAAATTCGCATGCACAATAGTAAACACTGTTGAACGCTATTTTCTCCTTAACTCCCTTATCAGGGAATAACATCAGGTATTGGCGTTTGAAGCCTTACAACAACTTAGAACGTCCTGAACATAGCAGAGTTCGGAAACAGAAAATATTTAGTACATTGTTCCAAAATAAGATTATCATTCAAACGTAGCTATAGAGTTACCGCGGTAAACAATCCACTTTTTAATATCCCTTGGACGCCCTAGGGTATCCAAGCTATACTTGAGTTCAGGACTTTAGATGTACAGCTACTAAAAAGTTTTTTTTCTTTCAAACTTCCTTTATTCGCCTTGAAGGTCAATACACATCGGAAAAGAGCTTTGGGAAATTCATTACAAATAAAAAACGCCGCTAGATCGGATATATATCGGAGCTTTGAGTGACAAAAAAGATACTGTCATGACTGTAGATCGCAAGCTTTGAACTCAAAGGCAGTTTGGATGACTCAAAAAAGCTGTCTTGCGGTGTTTGTTGGTCTTCCGAGAGATGTAATGAGTGTGACAGAAAAGGTTACTTTAGTAGCTGTAAGTCTTGAAATCAAGGACAGTTTGGTTGATTCAAAATATCCCATAACTATTTTAAAATGATAGTTGGTCTTGGTTCGTCCAGGTTGGTTGGTTGGTCCAGGAGATGCTGTGAATATAAATAAAATATATGTAACAAAAAAAGTTCCGCAAGTTCTGAACTCAAGAACAGTTTAGATGACCCAGAATATCCCAAAATTATATCACATTGTTTGTTGATCTACAAGGTGATGTAATGAATATAATATTTTTTCTTCTGGGTTCGTTATATGTGGTAATTTTTGAGCAAATGGTAAAATTTTGTTTTAAAATGATGAAAAATCGCATTTTATTCAAATAGCTCAGAATCTAATTTGCGGACGTTTGCGGACGAGTTTTCACGTGGAATGCTTAGTCCATATCTTGAAGTTACACCCAAGTGATTTATCTTTGCCGGATCTTGCCGTATAGATTAACTTTTCCTCTGAAGAAAAACATAAAAAATAGAAAAAATAGTGATTTTCAAGTGGTCATCACCTGAAACATAAAATTTATAATTTGACCATACACATGAACAAAATAGAGACATACAACTATAATCTACTCATTGTGTACTAATAATAGCTTGTTGATAACATTTATGTTGTGTAAAAATCAGATTTTCCAAATACTCCACAAATAAAGTGAATAAAATCCAATTCAATACCTCATTTTTGAGCCCTAATTATATTTTTTTACAAAATTTTGGGTCACTTCTGAAATAGCCATAGTATGCAGAATGTTTCTAAGTATCTAAAAAAAATATAAGAATGTATAAATGTTGAAATTTTTTTTTTGGGTTTTGTCCACGAATTTGTTCTAGTTACTCTTCTGTGCGCCGTATGGACTCGATGCGCGCGTTCAGAACGTGGTGCTGCTGAGTCTAGCACAAACAAATCGAACTGACCTATGCTGGTAGTGCTCTGCACTGAGGCGCACTCGTAATCAATTATGTGCGGACGCGTCACTGTATGAATCATTTTCATTGTTTTGGGTACATCGGCGCGCGCCAGCGTCGTTTGTTTGGGATCTGATTTCTGTTGTGATTGTCGCGTCGGCAACACATCCACTTAGACTTGACGGATCTGGCTGAATTTTCTGCAGTAGCTTCTAGGAGCAAAAAACTTACGTATACGTCTCGAAAAAATAATTTGTTTTTTTTTTTTCATGTAAGTGTGTTCCACCCTACTTCAGTGCGTGATTTCTCTTGTGTCGGACAGCAGAACGATCGCGCGATCGGCCGAAATATTACGTTCTGCATTGTGCGGCCGGTAATAAAAATCAGTTCAGTGCGTGATTTCTCGTGTTTCAGGTATTGCGCTTTGATTCGGTCGAGACAAGTGCGATCTTCTATAGCTTGCAGTAGCCATCGGGAAAGTAAGTACAGTGCGTGTTTTATTCGTAGCGAGCCGGAGAAAAAATTTTTTTTTTTGATATTCGGCGGATAATGCGCTTGCATTGCGCTTTGCTCCGGTCAAGTAAGTACAGAATACTGCACGTCGGTTCGGCCGTCAAAAACTCGATCCTTTACAGTTTACATATGCCATCGGGCATGCATGGTAACTATTGTCCATGCTCGGTTCATATACACGTCGAACGATCTGGTATCGTTGTAGTTTGTTCGGTCGGGAAGTAAATCGGGAAGTAAGTACGTTTGGTCGTGTTCCTGCTCGGTGTGCAGGTAGTTAGTTTGTACTACTTTTCGCGCCCGATTCATGGTTAGGTAAAATCACTGTGTATAAAGAATGGCACGGTCGTATCGCTTATCAGAGTGAATCCAGATCCAACGATGCCTACCAACTATCTGATAATCCTTCTGTGGTTTTTATGGAGACGCAGAGGTAAACACGGTCTTCAAATAGCAAAAACCACCTACTAATATTCCTTCCCTCTCCCTAACTGACTACAAGGACGTGGCCGGCGCCGTTATTGATCATTTGAATATTAGAGTCACTGAAACTTGCACACTGAGAATGCTTGAACAATCCCATCATTCAGTTGATTCTTTGTGCAATTTCACTGATTCTGGTCAATCACGGAGTAGCAACCATAGATATGTGTAGTCAGTTAAAGCTAAGTGTGTTCCACCCTACTGTAGAGCTCCCAGTAAACAGCGGTATAGTTGATGACACTGATTTGCTTGAGCTCCACCCACACGATGGGTCCATGCTGGTTAGTGACATAGAGCTAAACTCTATATTTTCTCCTACGGTCATGGTAAAGGATCTTGAAGACAACAATTACCCACAGCTCTTCAGCTTGGAAATGGTCTCCCCATTTCACTGACCTCTTGTGTCGTGGAGAGATTAGTTATTTGGTGACTGACGGACAAATTAGAAGCCAATGTTAGGTTCGACGTTCATCAACACGCGTTTCGCTCGGGAGTGCCGTATTCGGGCGCATATTTCGCATACCTGAGAGATGTACTGCAGAACTCCGGCAAGAGACGGCAAGCACGTGGATCTAGTTTCCTTGAATATAACAACCCTTCCTTGCCTTCAACAGGACTAGGACCGGCTTCGTCCTACAACAGTTTAAAGAGTAGGGATTTTCCGGCAACCTTCTTATTTTCCTTACCTTCACAATATACAGGTACGTTGTGCCGGGCACATGTTTGTCATTGTAATATGGATTTCCAAAAAGTTTGGAATAATTCTTTCTCTATCAACTTTAAAAATTCATTTCAATGGCAGTCAAAACATGTTAAAAATCGGGTCGTCACTGTATCTTCACATATTTGTCTATGGAATGATGCAACCGTTTTTCGAAGGTATGCCCGTCTATCGTAACACTGCTTCCCAGGCGGGCCCTGTCGCGCTCGGTTCCGTCCACCAGCATGTAGGTACTTTGTCTTCGATGCATTCACCACCAGTCCAACTTTTGTTGCTTCACATTTCAGACGGGTGTACAGTTCTGCCACCTTTGCAAATGTTCGGCCGACAATGTTCATGTCATCCGCGAAACAAATAAAGTCACAGGATCTGCTAGAAAATCGTAATGCCGCGAATACAACATTCTCACACATCATCTATTTATCGACTTCAAAGCCACATATGACAAAATCGATCGTGACCAGCTATGGCAGCTAATGCACGAAAACGGATTTCCGGATAAACTGATCAAGGTGACGATGGATTGGGTGATGTGCGTAGTTCGAGTTTCAGGGGCATTCTCGAGTCCCTTCGAAACAAGCAGAGGGTTACGGCAAGGTGATGGACTTTCGTGTCTGCTATTCAACATCGCTTTGAAGGGAGTTATACGAAGGGCAGGGATTAGCACGAGTGGTACAATTGCAAACTGATAATCTACAAAACGCTTGTTAGACTGGTAGTTCTCTACGGACACCGGTTTTTGAAAGGAAAGTGCTGCGTACTATCTATGTTGGCGTGCAGATGGTGGACGGTACGTGGAGAAGGCGACTGAACCACGAGTTGCATCAGCTGTTAGGAGAGCCATCCATCGTTTACACCGTGAAAATCGGACGACTGCTATGGGCCGGGCACATAGCCAGAATGTCGGACAGTAATCCGGTGAAAATGGTTCTCTACAACGATCCGACGGGAACAAGAAGGCGAGGTGCACAGCGGGCAAGGTGGATCGATCAGGTGGAGGACGATATGCGAACCCTCCGCAGACTGCGTGGTTGGCGAAGTGCAGCCATGGACCGAGCTGAATGGAGAAGACTTTCATGTATTGCACATGCCACTCCGGCCCCTCGTAACGCTGGGTAGACACCTTATGCGTGGTGCGTTACGGTGTAAGATCTACCGCGGTCACATTGTCAGCTACAGGCAAATCCTGACCCAAAGAATACCTTCCCCGATATCCAACTCCGTGGTACTTATAAGGTTATCGCTGAGTCGGGGGCCTCTCATTAAGTAAGTACTACACCAACACTTCCTTCCCCTCCCAAGTTACGGTGAAGATGGGCGTGGCCAGGAGTAGTAATCCTCATGCTTTTGTGGTTTTTATCCTAGATTGAAATCAAGAACCATACCCATCTTGATTTCTGATAGCAATCTGAATAAGGATTTCAAAAGAAAAACATGAGTATCACTAGTGTCCAATCTACGAAGTACACCGTAACTATGTTATGCTATGCTATGCTATGCACATGCCATTCCGGCCGTAGTCTGGTAATAAATAAAATCATTTGTATTTCAAGAGGTTTCAGTTCATCGTAAACCAAGTGGCACATTGTATTAGAGTATAACCCGAAGGATGCCGATAAATTTTGCTGAAGAAGGAACTTTGTTGGAATGTCCACAAAAAAGTTATAACATGGACCAATAATTTAACTTAGTGTTATTTCAAAATTATTGATCATATAGGGCTGGGATGCCAATTGGAATTATTCGGAATAGTTTCTTAACCTAAAAATCGGGAAAGGCAGGAATAAGAGCTTTGCCCACAAACAATCATAGGATGCCCGGTAGTGCGGGCAGAAACATAGATTTCTTTCATATGGTTCGAACAATCAATCTTCGAAGCGTTATAACCTTTTTTGTAGTTGTAGTTACAGCAACTTACCTTCTTCAGCTAAACATTTCGGATTTTTTTAGACTATACGCTAACGTAATGATCACGTGAAACACTGGGGGAAGTGGAAAAGGAAAAATCGATAGTTCATGTTTAAATTAATGTAAAACCAGTTTAATCTGATAGCTATAATAATGCGTTTTAAAGGGGTAATTAAATTTTTGAAAACTTCTTCTATTTTAAAGACCTTCCACCATATGTTAAAGGAAGCGAGACCTTCCACCATGTGTAGGGTTCTGGAATCGTAGTCCTGGCGTCGGTGGTTATCACTCGTATGCTTAAATGGCATGCCCATTGCAGCTGCACACGTTTATATCAGGAATTTTACGAACTAACAATCATTTCCAAAAAGCATTAAAAGTGAATGTGGTTTACTTCATGGAATCATAGGTTTCCAAAATAACAATATTTTAACAATTTGACCTGTAAAAATTAAGCTATTCCTTGGGCTGTATACGCGATAACCTTAGACACCAGAACTCTGCTGAACACAACGGTATATCCTTCGATCCTTCAAAATTTACATCACCCATATCTACACCATGAATCAAAAAGTTTTAATGACGGTACATAACACTTCACAACCATGATCATTATGCATCTAAATAGAACAACCTCCTATCAATATTAATAATAATAGTTGGAATTTCCTTATCGCATCTGATTCGAACTGCTATCAAAGCACGAATGGCCTTTCACAAAAAGCTGCTGCTTTCGCTCGTTCATTCAGTTCTAGACAATCGTCTGCAATGAACAAAATTCGCAGTTTGTTCATACTAGCCGTAGTTTTACTATTTGCTAAAGGCTCCTTGCAAAGTGAACCGAAATTCCGTCGTGCCGTGGCTCAATCGAACCGGATTTATCGATGTGGCGAGAAGAAGCGGCAAGTTGAAGGTCTCATCACCAATGGATCCAACACGAAACTTGGCGAATGGCCCTGGCATGGGGCTCTATTCTATCGAAAGAATCGTAAATCGAGGGAATACAAGTGTGGAGCTACGCTGATTCGCCAGAACTATGTCACTACCGCTGGTCATTGCGTCGTCGATCGGGAAAGTGGTTATGAAGTGAATCCAAATTCGGTCACAGTTGATTTTGGATACGTGCAGTTGTTTAGCCCTTCAAGCCATGGACAATCGCACAGTGTGCTGGAAATCTTTGTTCATCCGGAGTTTTCCAAAGATAGTAATAAGCATGACGTAGCCGTTTTGTCCTTGAAAACGGTAGTGAGATTTAGTGATTACATTCTACCCATCTGTTTGGGACTTTCAAAGACCAAAAATGCTATTCACGATCTCATCGGTGAACAAGGTGTGGTAGTCGGGTGGGGATTAACGGAAACAGACACGGAATCATCACATTTGAAAATGGCCAATTTACCCGTTGTGGATTATCCCGAGTGTCAGGAATCTGATCCGGACCTGTTCGGTCCGCTCATTTATTCGGGTATGTTTTGCGCTGGTTCCAAGAACGGGACGAGCGTTTGCAACGGCGATAGTGGTGGTGGAATGTATTTCAAGAAAGGAAGGGCGTGGACTTTGCGCGGAATCACATCGTTCTCGGGAGCTCGCACTGATGGAAGCAACAAGTGCGATGTAAATAAATACGCTGGTTTCATGAATGTGCAGTATTATGCACCTTGGATTGGCCAGATAATAAACGAAGAGTATAGAGAAGTGGCAAATGATACATCTAATGAAAACCGAACAGAGACATATGCTGAACCATTGTCCTGGCGAGATCCTCCTAGAGGCACAATCACCACAGATTTCGTGACACCACCGCCTCGGCGGGAACCTCCAAGAGACACAACCTCCCTAGATTTCGAGACATCACGGCCTTGGCGCGAACCACCAAGAGGCACATTCAATGAGAACCAAACAGCTTTATATTCTGAATCACTTTACCGGCGGGAACCTCCAAGAGACACAACGACCACAGATTTCGTGAACCCACCGCCATGGCCAGAACCTCCAAGAGGCACAACCACCACTAATTTGGCAATACCACGGCCCTGGTATGATCCACACAGAGGAACACTTAACACCATGAATTTCGCGACATCCGGTGGTAAGCTATGCTAAAAAGAATAGACTAATTTTTGTTCTAGCTTGTTTTGTTTTCAACCGTGCACTGTGGCAGTTGCAGAAACAAAATAGAACCTATTTATCGTAGTTTCAAGGGTCGGTTGGTAGAATAGAGGTAATAAACTATAAGGAAAGATTGTCGCTGTCGTCACTGGCGAAATATCTTTTGCTGGCGAGGATAGGGCGCTAAATGTCAACGAGGGAAAAATTAAAACCTTTTTTGACAGTTGTGTACCCAACATGTTTAGGAACGAGAACAAAGGGAACCGCTTGAACAATCAATCTATTGTTAGTAGCACATGTTAGATCAACATTTCCAGATTATTTTTTGCCTTTCTCGTATTCAAAGTAAAGGCTATATGGTCGCTCCAAAAAACTAACTTTTTGTAGGAGGCCTGGAGACCCATAGTGTTATATACCGATCGACTAAGCTCGAAGAAGTGATGTCTGTCTGTGTGTGTGTATGTTTGTGCGCAAACTAATCTCACTCATTTTCAAGCACTTATCCTTAACCGATTTGCTCGCAAGTTGCAAATTGCTCACAAGTTGCATTCGACGCGGAATCCTGTCCCATTGTTTCGTATTGAAAATTGGCTCAATTGGACTGGGTTTCGGAGTTATGGCTAAAATATATTTTTGTACAGGAAAAATTCTCACTCACTCTTTAGGCACTTACCTTTATCAGACGCAGAATCTTGTCCCATTGTTTTGTATTGAATTTTTTTTTCATAGCGCCATCGTGTATTTATCTGGGTTTTCCCATTGTGTGCACTCCTCCGGTAACTGTTCTGTTTCCCAGATTCTGACTATCAGCCTGTGGTCAAATTTTCCTGGTTGACCTTGATGAGTACAGCTTCCGATAGAACTTGCGACTTTCTTGATAACTCACACTCCGATTCTTCCAAGCGGCGTTTCTTCTCCTAAAAGAGGCGGGTTTGCTATCTTCGCTTCCGTCTGTATCGTTCCATGTTCTGCCGGGTCCCTTGCTGAAGCGCAACCGCCCGCACTGCGTCTTTATCCGCCCGAATCTATCTGCAACCTACGTCGAACTATTGGTCTTGGGGAGGGGTCGTTTGGCCATTTCGGCCGGAAGCCATTTCGGCCGGAAGCCATTTGGCCGAATGCCACTAGGCCGAAACCCATCTAACCGAACGGATGACCGGCCAAATAGGTCATTTGGACGAATAGGACATTTGACCGAATAGGATATTTGGCCGAATAGGAAATTTTTGCCGAATTGGATATTTGACCAAATAGGATATTTGACCGAATAAACATGTGGTCGAATGGACGTTTGGTCGAATAGGACATTAGGCCGAATAGGCCATTTGGACGAATAGGACGGTTGTATACTATTTCGCCGAAAAACACTCCGCGGATTTTTTTTTTCACGGTACGACATTCGCGGAATGTATCAACTCTCCGAAAAACATTTCACGGAATGCACCTTTTTCCGAAAGACATTTCGCGGAATATACTTTTTCACCGAAAATCATTCCGCGGAATGCCATTTGGCGGAATTCAGTTTACCGATTTCGGCTTAATTACATACAATACGGGCTAAATTCTTTAGGTTTGCGATTTAAATAATGAAAGAAGGCAATGCTTTCGGTGAATGACCACATCCAGTCGGTATAACGCAAAGTGAGTAAACAATGCCTTCTTGGAATGGACACGTATGCTTGGTATGAAAAAGAAGGTAGTCCCTTCTATGAATTATCGCATCTGTCCGGTAAAGGGAAAAGATAATGCCTACTTTGAATGGATGTTCTGCCCTAGAGATGGTCGGGTTTCACATTTTGCAAACCCGAATAGTGAATTTCTTCAAACCCGGACCCGACCCGAACCCGGAATAAAAAAAATTATCAAGCCCGAGCCCCATCCTGAGAATTTTTGCATTCGCAAACCCGTACTTGGCCCAAACCCGACATAATTTAATTATTATTATTTAGGCCGCACACAAATTTTGCTCGCAAATTCTATATATTTTCTGTTTTTTTAATCTAAAAAATGTAAGCCCAAATAACGAACTAGCCTCACAATTAACAAAATTGAATAAAATGATATATTTATTTCCTTAACCCGTACCCGACCAGGATCCGATTTTTTATCTAACAAACCCGTACCATACCCGTACTAATTTTTCAAACCCGAACCCGTCGGGTTTAGGGTTTCAAAACCTGAAATGCTAGTCTTCCTGGTATAAGATGAAAGGAGTTGATAATGCCTTTTTTAAAAGAACGCGTCTTCTCGGTATAATGCGAAGGGAGAGGTAACACCTTCTTTAAATGGATGCATCTGCCCAGTATAAGGCGAAAGGAGTTGCTAATGCCTCCTTTGAAAGAACGCATCTGTTCGGCATAACGCGATAGGGAAGAGTAACGCCTTCTTCAAATGAATGGATCTGCCCGGTATAAGGCGAAAGGAGTTGATAATGCCTTCTTTGAAATAACGCGTCTCTCCGGTATAAGGCGAAAGAGAGTAGTACCGCCTTTTTCAAATGGATGCATCTTCCTGGTATAAAGCGAAAAGAGCTGGTAGTGCCTTCTTTGTATGGATGCGTCGGTCCGGTAAGGAGTTTTAACAGAACGTATCTGCCCGGTATAAGGCGAAGGAAGGGATAATGCCTTCTTGAAATGGTAGCGTCTGCCCGGCACAAAGCGAAGCGAGGATGTAATTCCATATTTAAAGGCGGATTTAAGGCGGAAGGAAGAAATAAAGGATTATTCATAAAAATCCGTAACAGAGTAGAGAGGAATCCCTTTATTATAACTGCCCCATCTGCTAGATGTTGTACAGGATTTGTAAGGGGCAATTGAAATTTTGAAAACTACTTCTACATATTCTGGGAGGCCTTCCTTAGCCGTGCGGGAAGATGCGTAGCTGCCAAGCAAGACTATGCTGAAGGAGGCTGGGTTCAATCTCTCCCGGTCTAGGAAATTTATTGTCATTTTTTTTTTAATTTTTTAGGTATAAAAGTTTTAACGTTTCAATCTCGTGTTATACTAATGGAAAAATGGTAAGTTTTAAAATTTAAAGGTAATAATAGTGGATGTGCTGAATGAACACTAAGCTATTATTATTAATATTCCGAAAAATGGGGCATTCCGCGAAATGATACATGTAGTGAATACGATAGACCATCTGATTATTTAATATATGTTTAGACCATTTATGTGAATTTCTCTGAGTGTTAGAAAGACCACTGTTTCAAAGCTTTCAATTTTGAAAAGCTTAGAAAGAAAGCGCATACGTTAATGCACAGTTAAACGAATGCGACAAACGTCATTCAATCGTAAGAGGTGCGACTTGGTAATGAAGGAATGAAGGGAAGTAGGATGAAGGTATGAAAGAGAGAAAATGTAAATGTAAGGATCTGAGCCGGACAGACGGCAGCTAGAGAAAGCAGAAAATTTGCATGAGAGAGTAAGTCTATTGACGATGTTTCAATCGATCGGATGTATTTTGTTCATTCGTGTACGCGATTTGTATGACTCTTCGGCTAAGTCGAGTGCGAATACGACAGTACATTCCGCCAAAAATCATTCGGCGAAAAGGTACAAACCGCCATATGTTATTCCGCGAGATGTTCAACCGCGAAAATGAATTTCGCGAAATAGTTTTTGGCGAAATGTTATTCGATCGAATAGGACATATGGCCGAATAGGACATTTGGCCGAATAGGACATTTGGCCGAATAGGACATTTGGCCGAATAGGACATTTGGCCGAATAGGACATATGGCCGAATAGGTCATTCGGCTTATTTGGTCGAATAGGACATTTGGCCGAATAGGACATTTGGTAGAAAAGAACATTTGGCCGGCTTTGGGACAGTTCGTCGAATGACATTTCGTCGAACGACGTTTAGTCGAATGACATTTAGTCGAAAGTACATTTGGTCGAAGAGACATTTAGTCGAATGGACATTTAGTCAAATGGACATTTAGTCGAATGACATTTGGTCGAATGGAAAATTAGTCAAATGCGGAAAAGGTTTAGTCTAAACACCATTATCCATTTAACTAATTACCAAAAATGGTCGTCGATATATTTTTGGTTAAATTTGAATAAATAATTCACAAGATATGTACATGGATAAACTGATTGGAGGAATTCAGTGGACGTGAAGAAGTTCAATCAGCGGCAGAAACAAATACGGATGCCAATGAGGATTTCTCACATGAGTTAACAGAAACTTCTGGAGACCCTGGTGGGTCATAGAAAAATAAAAAAATACAGAAATAGCAAAACATTAGGTACTGATGGTGCAATAGCCTCTATTCCATTTTCGGCACATGGTCAAAAACCAATGATATTACTTTTTTTTTGTTAAATATCTTGGTTGCGCATATGCACAGCACATGTTTCGAAATGGACAAATTGATATGAAATTTGCGAAAAAGAATCCACGTGTCTTGGAGGGACTCGAACCCTCAACCTCCTACTCTCTAGATAGGCGTGATAACTCCTACACAACAAGACCACTTAAAGGTCACGTTTGCGGAAAAGCCATAAGAATCCGAGTACCAACCTCCACCGCGGTTAGCTCTTTTTTGCAAATTGAATATCTTTCGGATGCTTGATTTGTCCAATCTCACATGTACTTTACTGTTGTATATCCACAGTCAAGCGAGTGCACATTGTTTATTAAACGAGAGGATCGCACTCTATGCCCCCAACAACGGACTGGGCGGATTTGTATAGAGTGCGAGTCAATCACAGTCTTTTTGCAAATTTTATATCAATTTGTCCATTTCGAAACATGTGCTGTGCATATGCGCAGCCAAGATATTTAACAAAAGAATGGTTTTCGTACGGCCGAGTTGCCGAATAATATGCAATTAATTGTAATGATATTAATGTTATTTTTCCAATACTTCATCGTAGTCGGCTTTGGAACATTTAGTCTAATGACATTTGGTCAAATGACATTTTGTCGAAAGGACGTTTAGTCGTAGGGACATTTGGTCGAATGAAAATGACTTTCTTATTCTTTTCATTGAAACTCTTTCTTTCTCTCAATATTTCTACAATAATTAGTTCAGAATAACCGGAGACGAGCCAGCCTAGGGCTGAAAGTCTCCTTAATGAAGACACAAAAAAAATAGTTCAGAATAAAATTTAATTATTGGCCGAAAATTTAATTCCGACAAAATGGTCATAGATCATAAATTTATTCGACTTTATGTCTAATGACAAAACATCATTCGACTGATTTTCTTTTGACCAGGTGGTATAGATTCATCATAGTCAGTTAGAGGGGTTCGTCAAAGTTAATATCCAGTCGGGAATATTTTCGTATTATTTATGAACCCATCCTTCTTTGGACATTATTATAGCAACCATTATGTGACTTTTAGAAACACCACAAAAAATCATTTATTTTTCAATTGTTATTGACTAAAGTTCTTTTCTTTCAAATAGCCATTCGACGGAACGTCATTAGACTAAATGTATGAAGATTCTAAACTCTGATTTCGACTAAATGTCCATTCGACCAAATGTCCATTCAACGAAGTGTCCTTTCGACCAAATGTCATTCGACCAAATGTCCTGCGTCTCTAGTGGATTAAAAACACATTTTCGACTAAATGTCCCTTCGACCAAATGTCCATTCAACGTAATGTCCTTTCGACCAAATGTCATTCGACTAAGTGTCATTCAACGAGATGTCTTTCAACGACATGGTATAGATTCTATTTGGCCGAATTTGAATACAGTGTGTGTGTGTGTGTACAAACTAACCCCCACTGTCTGGCAGTGATGTTATGGAAGAAAGCTGTCTGTTAAAACAGTCAGATTTAATCCGGGAGTTAGAAAGTGTTAGCTCCACTGCAGCTCCAGTGACCCATTTCAGAGTGCCTGGTATTTCATGTCCACTCCGAGGTCACTATCACTAACAGTAAGCCCCGCCTGGTTATGCTACCGTTTATCAAATGGATAAAGGTATCATAATCAAACTTCCGGATGCAAAACATATATATTTTGAATCCAGCGCGCATTTAGTAGAATTCATCATACATATGTTATCAAATAAGGTACCCCGGGGCAAGTGGGACCTAAAAAAACGCTAGTTCAGCAAAATCATTAACGCATACTTACAAAACAGGGTATTTCAGGGCATTAACCACGGATACATCATTATATGCTTCCGTTGTTGAAGTGTAGACGTGTTGTAAGCCATTTATTCAGTTACAAAAATAATGGTAGTGATATAAATAAATTTACCTGTGAGACCCACTTACCCCTTCAAACGGGGCAAGTGGGACCTATTTTGCTTTATAGGCTTTATACTGTCGAACGAAACTAATTTGAAGAATGTAGATATAATGTTCATGTAATTTCTGAGTCGTAGTATTTCAGATCATGGATGGAGGATTATTGCTTGTCAGACTTTTGTTTTTGCAAAAAGAAAGGGATTACAATGTTATCAGATATAAAAACAAGACAACAGCCGGTTTACTGTTGAATTGGCAATTGTCTGGTTTTCCATTAGCTTACTTTCTTACCAAATGTGTTAGATGGAAGAGATGAGCAAATCTTTGTTCACTTTGCGAATGAATGTTTCTCTGTTTAGAACACAAATTATAACATAAATTAGAACTTCGAAAGAAACGTTTTTATTCAGGCGATGCGCAGTGTTGTAAATTTGTAATAGAACGAAATGGACAATTTATGTCTTAAGCACTTTATTTATCTGCAAATCTGTTAATCTGATGCGATGTTTAAAAATAACAAAACACAAGAAAAAACCTGTTGATCTATTGTAGAATAAATAGATTGTTTGCACTGTAAATGGAAAATATCGCATAGTTATAACCATTGGTCTTTTCCATGAGGAAGATAATTTCCAGAAAGTAAAATACACATTTGGTAAATCAACTGTACACTACTTCTTAACAACGAAACTAACGATATCAACTGCATTTGATTCAGATCCATATGATATATGAGTGTCGACGTTATTTTTCACTGGAAAACAATCTAAAAACAGGTAAAATGGCACTATCGAAAATGTTTTTCAAATATGTCCCACTTGCCCCATGTATGTTAAAACTGAAGGGCAAGTGAAAATTGCAGATTTTGGCTTTAATCAAAACTTTTAAATCGTTTTCGATGTCACATAATTATTTAATTGCTCAAAATATTCACTTTCCACATCAATAATGAATTTGGAAACGACTATTTTGCTGGAAATCCATTGAATTAAAATAAAAGTAATAGATTTTGCCGGTAGTTTAAAGTCATGATTAAACAATACCATTAGTATGGTGCCGCAAATGGTTTTGATTCCAATTTTTTTGTGTCAGGCGAATTCGTTGATAATTCTGCTTCATCTTTCTAGAACATTGTTACCATTAAAAACGTTCACCAATTAATCGCCAGCCATAGTACCCACTTACCCCGTATTTTCACTTGCCCCGGGGTACCTTAGTTGTTGTATCTTACCATTTTGCGAGTATGGGATCAAAAAAGTTAAATCTCCGAACATGAAGTAGGGAGCGGGACCATTTGAGCAGCACCCCCTATTCCCGTCCGCAACGTTGAGTACTCGAGCGCGTTCCAACCAAATGGTTGGATTTTCTGTACATCACTAGATATCGACAGAAACTAACCATGTACTAAGAAACAATTAATTCGGTTGTAATGCGCTTGAGTAATGAACGCTGCGGACGGGAATAGGGGGTGCGGCCCAAATGGTTCTCTACCCTATTGTATCTAAACGCGCAACATGATGGTAAAATATTCACTCTTCTCAAGGCTTTCTCCAATTCTGCTCAATTGGCTTAGCTAACGATAATAACACGATGGCACATAACTTTGAGAAGATGGAGAGAGCTAACAACAATAGTTAGTAAATTTTAAAGTGAATATCATTTAAAAGAATAAGGAGAAATCGGAACGTGCTCACCAATTATGTTTGTATCCCTGGTGTCCAGCATAAGGGCAGTTCCTTCCAGAACAATAGCCTGCCGGAACCAAGCTTCTTTCTCAAAACCAATAAAACCACCACACTTGCATTTGGAGCAGTCCACAACTATCATCCGGAGTCACAAGCGCTAGAATGTCCAGTCCAGCTGCTTATCGTTGTTGACCTTGGCATATTCGGCCTTTGACGGTGTATTATCAACAACGGGTTTTAGATGTATATCTCCAACGTAAATCATCTTTTGAAGATCCGCCGGTAACGATGCAATAAACGATGAGGGAGCTGGAAAACGCTGAGCGCAGCAGCAGCAACAGATTCCACACAGCAATTCAACTTGATTGATATATTACATTGCATTTTTATACTTTTTTATACATTTTTATAATAACACAGCGCTTGACAAATTTTCTGACGTGAAAAAAAAACTGGACTTTGCTTTAGCGTGACTTACTACGATCTTCTGGCGGCTGTAATCATTTGGCCGAATTTGAATACAGTAGGCTGAAAGTCTCCTTAATAAAGACCCACCCGTTTTTGGGAACATTTTCTTCCCGATTTTGGCAACAACTTCGAAAACATTTATTTTATAACTTTTTTGAGCCAAAATCTTTTTATTAATAGGAAATAAGATAAACAAAACTAAAAGTGAATGTCATTAAGGTTTATATGCGTATTGCGGGCTCTGTACGCATAGTGTAGAAATACTACAATAAGAGATCGGCGAAGACGCCATCTTGTTTCCAATCGAACCGTCAAAAGCGGTTCCAATTCGACTTGTTTACATTTTGCATCCATAAGAAGCAAGCAAAAAGTTCAAGTGCGGCCAATCTTATTTTTACAATATCATGCATTTTCATACGTTGCCATTTCGACAGTTTTTCACTCCGCCGGTCTCTGGTTATAGGGTTGCTAGCATAGTGGGCACTTCCGCTGAAATAATGAATTGCCACTTGTGTCATAGCTCATTGCAAACAATTTCTAGTGATTTTTTTCTGTTCTTCTTATTCACGTTTTCTATGTTCCTATTCCTGGGGCGTATCCGAGGATGGAGAGATGCGGCCTCGAACCGTGTATTGTGGCGTCAAATTGTTGATTCAGTGTTATCTGTTTAGATGTAAACTAAATAAATGAAATGAATGTTCCTATTCACACTACCCTAATCTAACCGTAGAATGTCGTATTTTTTTTTGCATTTTCAACCCCGATTGGGTTCTCGGCCAGCTTATTCACATCGTTGTACATATTTCAACACTAATTGTGATTAGGTATTCGCCGTACAGCAACTTGCCCATGAATACAACTTGCCCATCATCTATTCATTGACTTCATAGCCGCATACTATACAATCGATTGGGACACGCTATGGCAGCTAATGCACGAAAACGGATTTCTGGATAAGCTGATACGGTTGTTTAAGGCATTGATGGATCGGGTGATGTGATGTGTGCGTAGTTCGAGTTTTAGGGGCATTCTCGAGTCCTTTCAAAACGCGCTGATGGTTACGGGAAGGCATCGTGCCTTCTATTCAACATCGCTTTGGAGTGATTGATACGAAACGCAGGGATTGACACGAGTGGTACGATTTTCACGAATTCCGTTCAGTTTTTTGGTTTCGCCGACGACATTGATTTTTTTTTTTTTCCAAGTTCGTTTATTTGGTAGGCTCAGGCGTGTATAACACTTTACGGAGCCATATTTCTTTGTGATATATACATTCAATGTCATTTTTTTAGTTAGTAAGAGAGGGATAGGAGCCAGCGTACTCGTGGTGACTCGAGGTTAGTTTACAATATTAAAGGATGGACGAGGCTTAGGATTCGGAATCAAGGAATTTCGGCTGCTCATCCGGGCATTTGGCGTAAGGGACGATGTGGCGTGTCGTCGTGCTCGAGGATTGGTTCTACTGGGAGCGTCTTCCGGATGGCCTGAGTAACGGAGATCTACGGAACATAGAGACAGAGACAGTACAAAAAAACTTTAAAATTAGATTTTGATGTCAGAATCACAAATGAAACTATAAATGGCCTGCATATAGACCGCATCACGATCCCCCAAAACACCTCGAATTTCCCTGAAGGGTTGTTTACCTCGGGCCACTAGGGTATCCAATAGTCGCTCTCTGGAGGCGTCATTTTCCGAGCAGAACCAAACTACGTGATCGATGTCATCATAACCGGCTCCGCACCTACATAAGTTGCTATCGACAAGGTTTATTCTGTAGAGATGTGCGTTTAGTGAATAGTGATTGGACATAAGTCTCGACATCACGCGAATGAAGCCTCGACTTAAATCCTCACCTCTGAACCACGCTCGCCCAGAAACTTTTGGAACTATGGAAAATAGCCACCGTCCGAGTTCATTGTGTGTCCAATTCCTTTGCCAACTTTGAAGAGTACTCTGACGGACTAATGGGAAAAACTCGTTGCTCGAGAATTGTCTATCATAAACCTCACCTTCCTGTGCGCCCACCTTTGCCAGCGAGTCTGCCTTCTCATTGCCGTAGATTGAGCAGTGAGATGGGACCCAAACAAAGGTAATCTTGAATGATCTTTTCGACCAAAACACGCATCTGCTCTCTTATGTTTGTAAGAAAGTAAGATGCGTGCTTAACAGGTTTCATCGACCGGAGTGCCTCGATAGAACTAAGACTATCCGAGAAGATGAAATAATGGTCTACGGGCTGATTGGAAATTATCCCCAAAGCGAAGTTAATTGCTGCCAGCTCAGCAACATAAACCGAACACGGTTCCTGAAGTTTTTGGAAGGTGGTTGAAGTTACATTGAAAACACCGAAGCCAGTGGATCCGTTGATGCGAGAACCATCAGTGAAATATCTGTTGTTGCAATTGACATGTTCATATTTTTCAGAAAAAGTGATAGAATAGATTTTTCTCGAATATGATCTGGTATCCCATGAATAGCATGTTTTATGGACAGATCGTATTCAATGGGGGAACTGTCGTTGGTGAAGTGAACTCGAGGGGATTATAACACGGAAGACAAAGATCTGATGATATGTAGTTGAGATAAACTCAGGAATCTTGAACGACAAGTTAGTTCAAGCATATTATCGAAGTTATCTAGAACAAGTGTGTTACTTGTTCCACATTTGATGAGTATTCTAAGCGAGAGCTCCCAGTAACGGTGCTTTAAAGGAGTGACTCCAGCAAGCACCTCCAGGCTCATGTTATGCGTTGAATGCATGCAGCCAAGGGCAATACGCAAACAACGATACTGAATTCGTTCCAATTTGATCAGGTGGCAATCAGCTGCTGAGAGGAAGCAGAAGGAGCCATACTCTAAAACAGAGAGAATAGTCGTTCTATAGAGTTTGATGAGGTCTTCCGGGTGAGCACCCCACCATGTTCCGGAGATAGAACGTAGAAAATTGATCCTTTTCCGGCATTTTTGTATCAAATACTCAATGTGGAGTTTCCAGGTACATTTGGAATCAAACACGACCCCAAGGTATTTAGAAGATAAAGATTGGTTGATGTCATCATTCAACAGCTTGAGTTTCAGTTGACCTAAATGTCTGGCCCAAACAGTCAGATTATCCAGGGTACTTTGCAATGGTCCTTGCAAGACAGCTGCACATGGACCTCTTAGAGAGACCACGGCATCATCTGCAAGTTGTCTGAGCGTGCATTGTCCTTCCAAACAATTGTCAATATCTTTGACATAGAAATTATAAAGCAAGGGACTTAAACATGAACCTTGGGGAAGGCCCATGTAACTAGTTCTGGAAGTTGTCAGAGTGCCGAGTGTGAAGTTCATTTGTTTTTCTGACAACAAATTGTACAAGAAATTATTCAAAATAATGGGTAATCCATTACTGTGCAGATTGTCTGACAGTACTTCTATGGAAACTGAATCAAAAGCGTCCTTTAATGTCCAAGAATACTGAAGCCAATTGCTCCTTGTGCGCAAAGGCCAGTTGTATATCTGAAGAAAGCAACGCTAGACAATCGTTTGTTCCTTTCCTTTTCTAAATCCAAACTGAGTATTTGAAAGTAATGCATTTGGTTCGACCCAATGTTCGACTCTTGAAAGGATCATTTTCTCCAATAATTTTCTCATGCATGATAGCATGGCAATCGGTCGGTATGAATTGTGATTAGACGCTGGTTTCCCAGGCTTTTGAATAGCTATTACTTTGACCTGTCGCCATTCAGGTGGCACAATGTTGTACTCCATGAAACAGTTGTACAGGTCAAGTAATCGTCTTTTTGCGATATCTGGGAGGTTTTTCAGAAGATTGAATTTGATGTTGTCGCATCCCGGAGCAGAGTTATTCGATGAAAGAAGAGACATAGAAAGTTCCAGCATTGTGAATGGTCCACCCAAAGAACCGGGATCAGTGACTGATTCTCGAAATAGCGGTTCTGCTGGTACGGAATCTGGGTAGACTTTTTTGGGAAGTTGAATATCCATCGATTGGAGTATTCTTCACTCTCATTGGTGGAAATGCGGTTCCGCATGTTGCGAGCCGTTTTCCAAAGTGTTGTCATTGAGGTTTCTCGTGATAGTCCTCGACAAAACGTCGCCAGTAGCTACGTTTTTTGCCTTGAGAAGATTTTTGAGTTTTCTTTCGAGCCTCAAAAAGCTCTGACCTTCCGTGTTTACGGAAGGCCTTGAAGGCATCAGATTTCTCAGAATACAACTTAGTACATTCATCATCCCATCCAGGAGTGGCTGGTCTTCTGATGACAGATGTACTTGGAACGCGTCGTTTCTGAGCTTCTAGTGCGCTTTTTTGAATCAACTCAGTAAGGAATCGATATTCATCCAAAGGGGGAAGAGTATCAGTTGATTCAATACCAATTTTACCGCCGATGCAAATTTTTGCCAGTCAATGTTCTTCGTGAGATCGAAAGGAACATTAACTGGCTCAGATTGTTGATAGCCACTCTTAATTGTGGTGACTATCGGCATATGGTCACTACCATGGGGATCTTGAATTACCTTCCACGTGCAATCTAATGATAGTGAATTTGAACATAAAGACAGATCAATACGGCTTTGTTGACCATTTGGTCCTATTCGAGTTACTTCACCAGTGTTCAAAATATTCAAATTGAAATCGTCACACAAATCATAGAAAATAGGCGCTCTATAATCGTCATACGTTTCGCCCCATCCAATACCATGTGCGTTCATATCACCCAATATCAATACTGGAGATGATAGGAGGGAGACTGCGCTCCAAAATGTCGACGATTAATAGAGGCATTTGGAGGAATGTACACTGAAGCTATGCAAAGATCTTTATTCTTCACATTTACTTGGCATGCGACGATTTCTAAGCCGGGAACAGTCGGAATGGGAATTCTGTAGAAGGAGTAGCATTTTTGATCCCCAAAAGAACGCCACCATAATGATCATTCCGATCTTGGCGAATAATATTAAAATCGTGGAAGTTGATTTCATCTTCAGAAGAAAGCCATGTTTCACAGAGTGTAAATATATCGCAATCGGAATTGCGAATCAAAACTTGAACACGTCTAATTTATTTTTCAGACTATGACAGTTCCACTGCAGCACAGTGATTGTATCTTGCATGGCCGTATTATCCATCGAAAGATACAATTTCTGCAAGAAGGGGCCATGAAACAGTCAATTGCTTCAGATAACTTTCTACTGTTGGTATAAAGAGGTCAATGAGTGGCCTCAATGAATTCGGAATATTGAACAAATTCAGAAAACGGTCCACGAGGTCCTTAAATGAGATCAATCCTCGCTTGGACGGAATATTTTTTCTGGAAGTGCGAATTGCATTTTTTCTTTCATTGATTCTCCTAACCGGATGTTTCTTGGAAACATCGGTTTTAGGCAATGTCTTGCTGCAACTAGGATCCAAAGGAGCAGTGAAGACAGATTGCTTCGAGATTTTAAATAATCCCCATTACCTTCAGATTTTGGCAAGCTTTTATGGATGACTTTTGTTCTCTTACGGCGCGATCCCGGGAAGACGGTTGCTTCCTCTTTTCGGGCACGTGTACTTCGAAGAATCATCCATATCAGCTACGTCGGAGTCCAATTCATCAGTGGCAATAGAATCGTAGTAATCACTTACTCGAACGGCAGCTGAAATAGCAGCCGTGGCGGTGGTTGTGGCGGATGTGTCTTGCGACTTAACCATTTCCGCATACGACTGCTTGGAGCGCTGTACCAACGAGCGCTTCACTTTTGGGTGCGCTTTTTGTACACTGGGCATTCTTGCAGAACCATGGGGAGGATCCATGCCACAATAAGCGCACTTTGTAGCTTGTTGTTGACAGGACTCCTCCTATGCTTTTCAAAACATTTGCCACAACGGGGCTTGTTGTCGCAAAACTCGGCAGTGTGCCCCAACTGTTTGCAGTTGGTACAATTGAACACCCTCGGCACAAAAAGACGCACCGGAAATAACATATTTTCAATATCTACATATTTTGGGAGAATCGAACCGGCGAACGTCACCCGAAGCGAGCCTGACTTAGAATACACTTTCTTACCATCTACCATGGCTGCTGAATGCAACTCTTTGCAATCCAGAATATCCACAGTAGATTGCAGGGCGTTCTTAATACGACCTTTTCCTGCAAGTACATCCTTGCAGGTCAGGCTCGCTGCGTTTATCACACCTTCGATTTCGACCTCCCGCGAGGGACATAAACCAAATATTCAACATTGTAGGCCTTGTCTTTAGCGATTTCGTTTGCATCCTTGTATGTAGGTGCGGTTATGCGTAGTTTGTTCCGATTTACCTGATGGAAATCAGTTTTCGGAAAACGACGCGTCAAATCTCGCTTAATGCCGAGAAAATCTAGGCTTTTCACTTTCTGCCGAAAGTAAACAACCCAAGGCCCAGGAGAAGATGCATGGTAGAATCGTGTGCGACCACCATCTTTGGGAGGCCCACTGCCCTCCGCAGTCTCCGCCTCCATTATCACCTCGCAAGGTGTTGGAAGTATAGTTATTACAAGCTAAGAACTAATAACTATTAACTAATTAGAAAAAAAACTAATAAAAAAACTAATTCAAACTATTCTAATCAGACCCACTCTGTGGGAGAACAATACAACAATCTTTGCCACTTATCTGCGGCTGCTGCTGTAGGTAGCAGCAGTAACAATAGCCTGTTTCACTGGCGTCGCCAGAAGCAGCTACTTCCCCTCGCCGACAGTGATCGCCTTGGATCCGTAGGTAGGATACGCACCACACAATAGCACTCGCACTACCGAACACAATCCGCGATGAGACACAGCACACACGTCTGGCTCGTTCGAACTATCGGCACGGAATGACGACATTGATTTTATAGCACGTAACTATGAGAAGATGGAGTAAGCCCACATCAGACTAAAAGGGAAGCTAAACGGATTGAACTAGTCAACAACACTTCGAAGACGAAGTATATGATAGGAAAAAAGGATAATGTAAGCAACCCACCACGAGTTTGTATCGGTGGTGACGAAATCGAGGTGGTTGAAGAGTTCGTTAACTTAGGCTCACTGGTGACCAGAGATGTCCTATACAGTTGGCAAAAATTTGCTCTTTTATTTTTCACAATTTTTAGCAATCATATAAAATGCATTGCCCTCACAATTAATAGATGAATTTTCTAAATGTCACTTCAATCTGACAATCTGTGCACGCCAAATACACGCGGGCGCGAGCACCTGCCAACTGTGTAGGATATCTCTGCTGGTGACCTCCGATAACGATACCAGAACAGAAATTCGGAGACGCATCATAACATGAAAACGTACGTAATTTGGATTTTTTTTCGATTTTAAAATTTTTTTCCAAAGAAAAAATGGACTAAATTTTATTTTATTTTTATTTTATTTTATTTTCAATAGCAAAAAATTAGGAAGGATTCGTCGTCGAATACAACCTGTTGCAAGCAAATCGGATAAAACTACACCCAACCAGAGATTGCAACATTTTATTGCAATCTCGCATTAGTTTCGTGTACAGTTTGCCATAAATTGCGACATATGCACAGATTGTATTAAGTAAACGGCAGGCCCTTGCATTAGGTTTCCGATCACGAGAAAATAAGAACTGGTTATGTGTTAGTGTTGTCTACATTGAATCTAATTTTACACTCCCCCATCGAGGAGTGAAATGCTGTATACTTCGACAACCTCAGCAAGCATACAAAAAAATTCGGTCAAAGACGAGAATTGAACCCGGACCCTCCACCCTTAGCACATCTAGACTGACGCGCTAACCATCTGGACTATTTACCAGATGAGGAACGACGCGACCAAAGGCAATCATAATCCACGTTTCATGCTATGCAGATGTGTCAAGTGGAAGGGTAACAGGGATAGCAATGAGTGATACGAGTGGAATAAACACCATGCATATTTGTGTCCTTTTCCGTTATCAAGCTAAATGGAATCAGGAAGATTGTGTGGGTTGAAGTTATATTGCTGTACACGATTCATATACTTGTTCTAGCAGGAGCCAGCGAGATTCGTTTGGATGTATTGATCGAAACCAAATAAACCGACTTAATGCAATGAGCTGTATTAACAAGTATGACATTCTCTGATCGGTTTGAATGCGAGATTTGATATAAAATGATTATTACAAAGAATGTCACACAGAATTGTTTTGGGTGTAAGTACAAAAAAGTGTATCTAATATTTTTTGTGCACACACACACACATAGGGCTGCGAAATGGCGAGTTGACATCTGGGAAGGAGCGACCTACACAGCTCTGGTCCTCACATGTTCCAATCTCACGCTTCCACGGGTCTTCCGATGACAATCGACCGCCAGTTAAGGGTTTTCTACTTAGCTGGTAATGCAGCCTGGGCACTGTTGTCCTTCTGACATCAGCTAGAGTGAGGGGGTGCGACCAAGGGGACCATCGTTCCTAAACCCTTGTTAGGGCGATAAACCGCAAACGCGATGGGTTTTTGACCTTCCAGGTGGCGACGGAACAGCTGGACGCCATCATCGACTTTGCGTCATCGAAGCATAATATCAGCAAGGACCTCAAGGGAAGCTTGCTGAAACTTCGAAAGTCGATGTTGGACGCCAAACTGGAGAAGGCGGTCGTAATGGCCAAGTGCAAACCCGTGAAATTCATGGAGTCGAGCCCAAGTAGCACACGCAACATCTTCCAAAAAGCACATTGTTTCTATTCAGTTTCATTAAAGGCATTGGAAAAACATCAAAGCACGAAAAAGTTGCATCAAGATGTCAAAAACGTTCGAGTTGTGATCAATGTTTCATTAGCATTGCAAAGCCATTTCATGAGACAGATTCGAACAGCTGATCGAAATTTTGAGTGGACGGCTCGGTCTTTGTTTTGGTAAATTTGCATGTAAACCATCATCATTTCGTCATCATCATCATCATTTCATTTCATTTTCGCAAATGTTCCTTGTAAAATGTAAATATTAGTATTTGGTCTCCTGTCATTTGAGCTTTCTATAAAATGGCTTATTGCAATGCAGTACACGGTAAAATATATACACGTCCATGCGAACTGTTCTGCATTTGAATATGCACTACTTTGAAATCAAATCAATATCAATAGCTGAGCTCGTCGCATTCAAAGACCACCACTTCCATTTGACGTGCATAATATTTTGAATTTAAAACAACAAAATAAAAAAAAAAGAATTGCCTCAGCTCAGATTTGAGTAACATACCTTTGCTTGAAAGTCCTTCGTCTTACCATGACTCCATCTCACACTTCGAAATATCTCTTGAAATAAGCAGAACAGATGAAAGAACTGTCATCTATTTTTAGAACAACACCAATATCGCTCCACTCTTAAATAAATAGCCATGAACCTGTGAATTCAATAGCATAACACTTTCAATTCTAGTGGAGACATTATTGGTGCTGATCGAAGTGCTAATCATTTCAACATCCAGTGAGTAGCACTTTGATGAATCGTGTTGATGTTATGGAATTGTCTGCATTCAACACACTTGTCAAAAGTGTGACATCACTTGAAAATCAAAGGAATATCATTTTCAATAATAGTGATAGTAAAGTTGATCATTCAATAGATGGAACAGTTAAATTGAGCGTGTTGATTTTTTACCGTGTACGTGTTTGACAGTTGAAAACAAACAACCAAAGAATAAGCCATTTTATAGAAAGCTCAAATGACAGGAGACCAAATACTAATATTTACATTTTACAAGGAACATTTGCGAAAATGAAATGAAATGATGATGATGATGACGAAATGATGATGCTTTACATGCAAATTTACCAAAACAAAGACCGAGCCGTCCACTCAAAATTTCGATCAGCTGTTCGAATCTGTCTCATAAAATGGCTTATACTGCACTTTATGTTGCAAACACGAAACAAAATCATCAAGTTGCGTATTTTTTATCATGTAATTTCAATGCGTCTTTCAAAATTTATTTGTTTGTTTAAATTAAGTTGCAGATAAGTTGAGTGTGTCTTCTTGTTTAATTTAGCATCGATCAACGTTTTGACAACTAACATTTCTCCCGGTGATGGTGCAATCAAGTAACAGAAAACCCGAGTACAAAACTTCATAATCGTATGGTTTTTATGGTGAGTCAACATGCAGTCCCTTCGAAGTGTTGAATGGTGCTGTGGTAGAGTGAAGTACTATCAATCACAAGACCCATAAATCGAATCCAGTTTTATATTTTTATTTTATTTTTTTCCGCTGTAGTATTCTGCAACATTATTGCAATTTTTCTGCAATCAAAGGATGTTTCCGTAGGCTCCACCTCTTGCGCTTTTTAGATTGCAAGAGAGTTATGTTTGATGGCACATACGCAAAGATTATTTCTTGCCGAATAGTTGCAACACAGTGAAATGTTCAAGGGCCGAAAAGAAAAAGAAAAGCAAGAAGTCTAGGGTGGGCGCTCCAGGGGCGATGCCCTAGTCATCACGGCGGACAAGGCTAAGTACTCGGACGTTTTGAAGGCGATGAGGAGTGACGTCAAGCTCGGTGAACTCGGCGCCGACGTACGTCGAATAAGACGTACCCGGATGGGCGAGATGATCCTCGAGCTGAAGCGGGGCGTCTCGCAAAAGGGCGCCCCCTACAAGAAGTTGGCGGAGGAAGTCCTAGGCGAAACGGTCAAGGTGAAGGCACTCACGACGGAGGTGAATCTAAGGGTTAAAGACCTGTACGAAATCACCGAAGTCGAAGAGCTCGTCACGGCAGGGTAGCATTGGTTCGGCTATCTGCAGTGGACGCCTCCAAGGTAGTCAAGTTAGGGAGCGTCACGGTGGGATGGTCGGTGTGCCCTGTGGGCATCCCAAGCAGCACAACTTGTTTCACTACTGAACATTTCACTGTTTTGCAACTATTCGTAAAGAAACAATCTTTGCGTATGTGCCATCAAATATAACTCTTGCAATCTAAAAAGCGCAAGAGGTGGAGCCTATGGAAACATCCTTCGATTGTAGTAAAATTGCAATCATGTTGAAAAAAAAATAGCGGAAAAATAAAAATATAAAACTGGATTCGATTTATGGATCTTGTGATTGATAGTCCTTCACTCTACCAGAGCACCATTAAACCCTTCGGAGGGACTGCATGTTGACTCACCATAAAAACCATACGATTATAAAGTTTTGTACTCGGGTTTGCTGTTACTTGTTTGCACTATCACCGAAAAAAAATGTGAGTTGTCAAAACGTTGAACGATGCTAAATTAAACATGAAGACACACTCAAATTATCTGCAACTTAATTTAAACAAACAATTAATTTACAATGTTATGAAAACTCATATGTGAATATGTACGTTATGTGGAAGATATTGATTTGGAAAATGTATTGGAGGTAACCACTTTCCCTTCGATGGGACTCGAACCCATGACCCTACAGTACGCTAGACTGGTGCTTTAACCAACTAAGCTACGAAGAACCTCCGTCGTCCTTCGCAACTTAGCAGCTACTGAACGACCTAGCAGCTAGGTTTCCAAGGCCGACCACATGCTTGCCACATGTGGTCTGGGCACTACCCCGGACAACCTAGTTCGGAGGATGTGTAAAGATGAAGTTGGCTGGAAGGCTGTTTTATTGGCTATCGTCCAAATCGTCTCGGAGCTACACAGAAGGTGGGGCGTGGACTCGAGGAATGGCTAGTTCAGGCGCAAATAAGAGGTGGTCTAAGAGTCGGCTTCATGGGTCATACCGGTGCCCTGTGGTCGAACTCGACCCTTTTATCGAACAAGTGGCCGCGCGAAGTACAACATGGTATCGTCGCTTTCGCGGTCAACCGGGCGTGTTCCGAGCCCAAGGACGGAAAGGGGTCCTCGTCAAGGCTGGGGCAGGAGTAGGCACCGCGTCGACCAGTCCCTCTGTGTGTTAGCGAATAGACCCTATCGCAGAGAGGTCAATTTGGGGTGCACGCGGCATCATCATTCTTGATACCAGTCGTTCAGAGGGAAGCAGGCGCGAAGTCGACCCTTTCCACCTTCCGAGGACATATGGCGTGGTAAGGCCACCTGGAAAGCCGGCAATGCGCTGGTGTTCGATGGAGTCATGATGTTCGATGCTGCAAGGACACGCAGCTAACCTCGAGGGTGCGTTGTGCACTGCCCCCCTGTGAAACATTACTTTCTGGTTGTACCGAAGGGACTATGGGCTTGGCGGCAATGGAAACGGTTTATCGGGTCGGGAATGTAGTCCTGCCTATCCTGAACGCTCCATTAAACTCTTGGGGGTAATGATCGTCGATAAGCTTACCTTTGGAAGCCACGTCAATTACGCCTGCAAACATGCATCCACAGCTATAGTGGCATTGTCCCGGATGATGTCCAATAGCACTCCGGTTTATGCCAGCAAGCGCAAGCTTCTGGCTAGTGTCGCTCTGTCCATACTGAGGTATGGGGGCCGGCTTGGGGCACGGCCCTGCGTATTAACTGCTACAGAACGAAGTTAGAAAGTACGTATAGGCTCATGTGCCTAAGAGCTGCGAGCACGTACCGTACCGTGTCGCACAATGCACTTTGCGTCATCACCGGTATGATGCCTATGAAGACATAGAGTGCTTCGAAATGCGCGGCACGAGAGGGATCCGTAGGACTGTCAGGTTGGCCTCAATGGTCAAATGGCACCGTGGGTGGGACACTTCCACTAAGGGTAGTGGACACATAGATTGATACCGGAGATAGGTACGTGGTCAAGAGGCGCCATGGGGAAATCACTTTCCACCTGACCCAGGTCCTTACAGACAGTTGCTTCAGACAGTATCTACACCGGTTTGGACACTCGGCCTCGCCCGAGTGTTTGGTGTGCGCAGGTTTAGAGGAAACGGCGGAACACGTGTTGTTCGTGTGCCCACGTTTTCGCACAATGCGTGACTACATGCTTGCCACATGTGGTCTGGACACTACCCCGGACAACCTAGTCCGGAGGATGTGTAAAGATGAAGTTGGCTGGAACGCCGTTTTATCGTAGCCACTGTACGTCAAACACAGTACAGTTGAGTGCAGTAACATTAAGCCTGGACTTATACCAAAAACAAAAACGAAATGGAAACTAACGGGTGGCCACTAAAAAGCGGGAATGGAAAGAATGGCTCGGGAAGACAACTGCACAGCAGTACAGTTAAATCTGATATACGTCATATAAATGGTTGGCCTTAGTTTTTAAGCTTAGATTAGTGAATAACAGCATATAGTCCGTGGTCCTCCATGCAGCGTAGTTTAATCGCTGGACTGCTGCCATTTCCTGATGATGCTTCTGATCCTATTGATAATGCGTGTCTTCGACCTTTCAATCACCTTGGTATACAATGGTCAGTTCAGTAGAAAATCCTTTAACAGTTTTCAAAACATTTTCACGTTTAAAATTGTCCACCGTGTATTTCACACACGATATTTGTTCGCTTAAAATTGAACATGTTGGAGTAAAAGTATGTGGGCGAAAACATTCAGAACATTCTAAGGATTCATTCACATAAGGAAATATTTCTCTGAAAGCCTTAATGTTCTTTTAGAAAAGAATTGAAGGATTGAAATTCCCGTTCTTTAGTGGCCACCCGTTAATTGCCTCAACAAGCCGACCGTTGAAACAATAAATAGAGCATAACAATAGAAGACATCATATCACGCAAATTTACGGTTCTCAAGATTCATTTCTCTTTTTTCAAACATGTTCTAATGAATTTGTAATGTGTAACTTTTTTATGTTTCCAGCATCATATGATCCTTGTTCCAGTGGAGAACGTTGTCTAGAGGGTGGCGAATGTATGAGAATACATTCTAGATCTGATTCATCCAATACAAGAAAACTTCGATTTGATTCACGGTGTGGTAATGAGGAGATCGCTAACGTACGTTGTGTTTGGCATATTAATCATCGTAAGCAAACTAATATGACTGCCTACTTTTAGACACACCTTATGTGCTGCGAAATGCCCGATTCTGAAGGGTATGACGATGATCCTGACCCGTGCGGGAAACGGAAGCTCAGTTCATATCCCAGCAGTCGTCCAACTCATGCTGAGTCAGATGAATATCCCTGGATGGTGAAGCTTGCTAGTCGATCGAATATATTCGAATGCCAAGGGGTTCTTGTGTCCCGTAGCTATGTTCTGATGTCAGCATTCTGTAGACCAACCGGAGGAATGTGCGTATCCAGCGAAGTGTATGTGATCGAATGACTCATAAACCATTTTCAGAGAATATGCGCGTCTTGGAGCAGCATCAAGTAGGTGTTCAATATATGCAGGATGTTATACTATGAGAGTATTGCGCATCATCTACCATCCTCAGTTCTCTCTCGAAAATGAGCCATCGCCAGAAAACTCTCCCTTCAATATCGCACTGGCCGAACTGGAATTTCCCATGGAGATAAATCGATGTAAGTTTTAACCAATTGCAGAGGACAACCACTGCTTTTGTACATCTGCGTAATTTTTTTTAGTTCATACCGCCCTTCAAGGTGGATAGGTCATTGATATTTCCTTATCAAAAGAAAGCCCAAGAAGTATCCTTCATCTCTTGTGAAGACATCATGACTCTAAAATGTAGTTTTCAGGTCTAAAACTAAAAAATGCACGTTTTGGGGGCTGCTGAACCAGTGTGCGCTGCAACCATTACAGTGCAGAATGTACCAAAGCGCATTCGGTTTCACATCTTTCCAGTGCATTACATTGATATCAATGCGGACCATTCACATTTAAGCCGAAAAAATCATCAAAGATGGTGCGAAATAAAAATACACCACATTGGAAAAAATATATAATATTTTAATTTTGACCGAATTCTATTTCGAATTTCATTCAGTTAATAACAACTAACATAGAAAGTGAATACAAAAACTGATGAAATAGTGCTTTGTTTCCGAATGAAGAAACCAACGCATCCCCGCTTAGACCTTCAGTGTTGGCTTCAATCCCAGGGCCGCGGTGAAAACTGTCGAAGTCGAAGTGATTGGTTTTCCACCCACGGACCTGACAGGGATCCCTGGACCTCGGATGTTGCACGCCATAGTTGATCTTAAAGCGAATTGCTAGATGATCACTATGGGTGTAACCCTCGTCCACCCTCCAGTCCAAGTCTGGTGCCAGACCAGGACTGACAAACGTTACGTCAATCCATGACTCGCCCAGTCAACATTATTATACTTATTGCTATTGATATAGGTCATCATATACACATAAAATATTATGTATATAATGCACCGAATCGCTATATACCTACTAAAGTGGAGGCCATATACGTACTAAATAAGGACTTTCTCGAGTTTTCATGAACATTTATACGACTTAGTGAATTTTTGAAAAAATAAATGGTAACAACCCTGTCTCGAACATTTGACCTCTGGAACTAAAGGCTGGTGCTCTACCCTTGCGCTACTCAGCAACTCTTGAAAAGCAGCAAAATTTTGACAATCATAATCAAGATGGAGATTTATTATTGACAAGAGCTTCAGTGTACGATATGAACTACATTAATACGATTCGGATGCCTTGTTGTTGTACGTACAAATGTGGCTTGAATCGTATATGATAACAACTTATGATTATCTTGATAATGTTCGTACATAACAACGATTGCGTATCATTCCAAACGATTCATCACACGTATAAACGATTCTGAAATGTCAACATCAGTAATGTCTTTCATCGTGTTTACTTTCGAACTGTGTTTACAGCTCAATTACATTTTAGTTGTTCGATGAATTGTTAATGCAGACATTGCGCGATAATACTTGATAGCAAAAAAATACACCGGCAATGATCGGAATTTTGGCAGATCGGATAAAGTGAAGTAAGTAATTTTGAAATTTATTTAATCGATAAGGTTCAGTGGTTCAGTGCTCAACACGCCGAAGGTGGAAGCTATATACGTACCACGCACATCGGTATATGATTTACATGACAATATTTGTATACATAAACGATATTTCCGATTTGATCCGATAAAACTGATATTGTTTATATAGGTTTATGACTCTCATAAACGTAATCGTAAATATTGCATACGCGTGTATAATATACAATATTATTCATATTTTAGCCATCTTTATAAGCAGTCATATACGAATGTGAAAGAAAATAGCAATATATCCGATACAATTTATCATTTCATATACGATATGTGGTTTACTGGGCGACCCCGTTCCTTCTGAACGTGCTAGCGGAACCATCATTGACTAGCACTGCGTCGAGCTTCGCTAGCGCCTCTAGTAACGCTTGACCCCTTCGATTGGTGCAGCGGCTGCCCCACTCCACTGCCCAAGCGTTAAAATCTCCTGCTATGACGACCGGCTTACGACCCACTAGGTCAGACGATAGCCTATCTATCATCTGATTGAACTGTTCTAATGGCCACCTTGGTGGGGCATAGCAGCTACAATAGAACACACCATTGATCTTAGCTATCGCGACACCCTCAGCAGAGGAGTGTACCACCTCTTGGATCGGGTACCGTCCCGTCGTGCAAATAGCTGCCATCCTAGACCCGTCCGCAACCCAATTGCCGTTATCGACAGGGACGTTGTACGGGTCGGACAGGAGGGCGACATCAGTCCTCGACTTCAAGACCGACTGCCACAACAGCTGCTGGTTAAGATGGTTAAGATCCAGCTGTGTTACTTGCACGGCTTATTCTTATTTTTCTCTCCGATGTGACACGAAGACCCACCCATAACGTGGTTACAGGCTTGCTTTTTGCTGGCGCAGATAAGGCACTTTGGTGCCTTATCACGTTCATGCGCCTTGTGCCCTTCCTCACCACAACGACGACACAGGTTGCTACGGTCTGGGCCCTTACAGTTGTAGGAGTTGTGTCTCAACTCTAAGCACAGATAGCAGCTGTCCACTGAAGGTGGCTGGAGTTTGCTCACTGGGCATACTGGCCAGCCGATCTTTAACTTTCCTCGCTCCATTATCTTTTTGGCTTCCGCAACCGGTAACCTAAGGTAGGCCACCTGCGTGCCAAAGGGACCACCTCTTAGGCGTACAGAGGTCTTGTCGTTCTCTGTACCGCACTGGTCTCTGGCGGCAGAGACGACGTCGTCCGCGTTCGTGACCTCGTCCAGTTGCTTGCACTGGAGGATGACTTCCGCCCCCAACGACCTTACCTCGCCGTCGTCATCCAAGACCTCTTGGGCCAGCTTCCTGTAGTCAGTCCCACCAGCCTGGCGTTTCAGAGCCAAAATCATTTCACCGGTCTTAGTGTGTCTGGGGCTTCGCACGTCCTGACCCAGTGCCGAATCGATTTAACGACTTCAGCGTACTTATCCTTGTCGGTTTTCACCAACACGGCCTCGCCTCTGTTCTTAGCTTTCTTTGCGGGTCGAGATGCGTTTGACTTCCGCTTTGCCCTACTGACCAGCTGCAGGGATTTTCGGTCCCTTGTGCCGATGACACAGGCTGGCTGGTGCCCTCTTGCGGCCCGGCGAATTGCGCCTGATTGATGCCTTTCGCCTTTTTGGGGCGAGAAGTCACCTTCTCGGGTCGACGCCCTTCGCCCAGTCAACATATTGGTACTTATATCTCTTGACTTGATATAGGTTATTATATAAGAACCAATTTAATCGTATATAATGCACAGATTGGCTATATACGTACCAAAGTGGAGGCGATATAGGTACATACGAGTTTTATTATACGATTTTTCCCGACATCATGAGAACAGTATTACGATTATACATAAAAATATGAAAAATAAAAAAAATCTTACCAGCACCAAGTCTCGAACACGCGATCTTTGGATTTGCAGGCGGATACTCTACCACTGCACCATAATGCACATCTTGTACTGATTCGGATTTTTGTCCAACATAAACTACACAATTTATATCTTTACAACTGCTTGAAATTTCAACAAGCCGTTTGGACCAGTGACGGGAAATGTCATTTCGATGTCATGAGACTAATTTGCTAATAATTTTTTTCACAAGTCATTTACAATTATGTTTTACATGTAAACATGTAGCCCTCAAAGGACCTGAAAACTTTTTCTAACAGGTAATTTATCGAAACGTGATATTGGCGACGTGAGAGCCGAATTAGTGTCAAATGACATTAATGTCATGACATTCCGTGACATTTTTTAAATCTAGCTCTCATGACTCAAACTTTGTATTTAGAACAATGATCTGTTCGACAAAGTTCTAGGACCCTTTAAATACTTCATGTCAATCAAAAAATCCGAACTGTAAATGACTTGTGTAAAAAGTTATTAGAAAATTAGTAATAGCAAAGCCATGACATTTTTTTGACATTTCCCATCACTGGTTTGGACTGAAGTGGTTTCGATTGTATTACGATTCACATAGACATTCATTCGCACTCATATAGGATATTGCAAGGAGTGTAAGTCATTACGAGTTTTTATTCACATAATTACGATTGATTTTCACTACGTATGCAATGCATGCAATACTACATTTTTTGACAATAATATGATAAAGTTTGATGTACAATGCGATTCAGATTTTTGATGGACGCAAATGCGACTTTATTTGCTGTTTGTTATACAATATGTGGTTTACTGGGCGGGCTCCTCTGCACCCCGATCTGCTCCACCCAGACGACGTTTGGCCTTTACGGTTGCACGTCGTTTGGCTTTGATCCGCCTTCGCCGGATTGCTGTCTGAGCCGTTTCGGGTTAGGCGCAGTATTAGCCGTCAAGGCGAAATCAATCGCCTCTTGGGCCATGGTTGCTCCTCCAAGGAAGGAGAAGGCATCGGTTTGAGCACCTTTGTCGGCCTTCTCTCTTCCCACCACC
The DNA here is from genome assembly GCF_024139115.2 of Armigeres subalbatus. Taxonomy (NCBI): domain Eukaryota; kingdom Metazoa; phylum Arthropoda; class Insecta; order Diptera; family Culicidae; genus Armigeres; species Armigeres subalbatus. The sequence goes on along the minus strand of NC_085140.1, from coordinate 302,874,639 downwards.
CGCCTGATAAACGCATCCTGTTCTTGTCTTGCGACTCGAACAGCCTGGCGAAGCATCCGAAGGTTCTGTTTCAGTTCCTTACTGATGTTCTGCCTTGCGTTCGCGAACTCGATGATATCATCGAGTTGCTCGGCGACCACCCGCATCCCGGGTAGTGGCCCGCCGAGCGTGCTGATAGGGCTATACCCTGTCACAGCTGGGGAGACTCCGGTGCTGCTAGTTGCAGCCTCCGTCGCTCCGCTCTCCGCCTCCCTGGGAGGAGACCTCACCAAACCTCCCTTGGCAAAGGCGTCTACCACCTCCATGCTTAACGCATCATCGAAAGAATTTTTGTTTTGTTTCACTCATTGTAAATGGGACCCCCCTTGTAGCTGCCGTCGAATCCTACTAGCCTAGCCATTAGACTCGCCGTTTCGAGTCAGTGTCACCCGGCTCTACTAAAAGAGTAGAATGTCAGACTGACAGCCATTGCTTTCACAATATTACGATATCCAAGACAAGGTCCGTTAACACGCGGCCAGAATGCCATAATCAGGTATTGATCCTGATGTGCCAATTGACGCACTCTCCGGGCTCTTATGCGCTTTGAGCGACACACAGTCGCTTTGATAGGGCCTACTTGCGAACACATACAACTTATCGTAGAGGTTTAACAGAGACCATTGCCAAGCCCCAACACGTCTTAGGCATGTCCCCTAACTCGCAGAGGCCGTGCGGAGGGGTCGTAAAGCCCTTGGACATAGTCCCTGCTGCCCGTAAGTCGAGATATGCTTCGTTATTTATGAACGAGCACCAAAAATCAGGGTTTTCACGATACTTTCGTCAATATATTTTTAGAGCATCTCAAAGATGATTAAAATTGGGTTCCGCTCAACTTTTTATTTCGCAATTTTGTGGGCTTAATTTTGAGAAAAATCAACATATTTTTACCACATAAATTTAAGAAAAATGTAATATTTTAGCACATAAAAAATAAAAATCATTAGTTTAAAATACCGACGATGCAAGATCTACTTATATTCTTTGTATTGAGCTAACAATACCCGAGATCGGATGTAAGACGGCAAAAATACGGCCAAAAACATTTGTCTATATTTTTCGAGGGTGAACCCAAGCTTTTGGCCGGGAGTGAAAGCCGGTTTGCTACGTTTAAAACATTACGATATTGCAAAACAAGTTAACAGAAAAGTGTTCCAAAAATTTTAGTTTATTTCTTTTCATTTAGAATTCTCTAGAAATACCGATATCCCGATATATTGGTATTTCTCTGTAAAATATCCGTCGATTCGATAATCATTTTCAAAATTTGGTATTAAGACAAGACATAGGTCTGGCGTAAGTGTTATTATCATGAACTAGATGACCCGGCAGACGTTGTCTTGCACAGTAGGCGAGAATGCGTGTTGTGATCTGCCTATACAAAATTCCCATACAAATTCTAATTTGAATTTTTCATATTTGTTTTCAATGTAGTCGTGACTTTTACATAATAAAATATTCTGTAAACCCATATGAAATTATGATGAACAAATCTGAACCCAGCCGTTTCTTAGTTATGCGGAATATAGACCAATTCATTTTTATTTATAACAAGAAGAAAAAAATATCCATACGGTACATACAGCAAGCTAAGTCACATTATATGTTGCAATGCAACCGTTTATGCTTGGGTTATACTTTCAATCTCCTCATTCAATTCTGCCTCATTTTGCCCCTAAATGTATGCAGGTAATGTCAAAATGCTCATTTTTTAACGAAAAATCGTCAATAACTTCGTCAATATTGAAAATAAAACTAAACTGTCTTCGAAAAGTTCATGTTTTTTTTTATCGCGATGGAGATCTATATCGCCGAAAGTATCGTGAAAAACCTGATTTTTGGTGGTCGTACGTAAATAACGACCCATATCTCGACTTCTATAGCAGATAGAAATAAAGTTTATACAGCAAAACGTTTCTTCAACTTTCTCGAAGACACCATTGATGTTTCTTCATAATTGGAGGAGAGAGAATTTCCATCTCACTTAGGGATTGGTCAACAAAAAATTGTTTTCCAAAATATGGAGCTTAACATACTGAAACTTTTGTTCGAAGTCACTGAGCCTCTAAAATCAACTTTCCAAGTACAAAACATTTTCGATCACGAATTCCTGGGTTAAAAAACACTGTGCATTGGCCGAAATAAAATTCCACGGATGCCGATGGGGTGACCGCAGCTCTTCGCGACATCTCGTGTGATCGTCGTCGACACACGGTGCCCCCAGAAGCGAATATTATCGCACTTTCATGAACCTCCGTGGTTTTCTATACAATATACAATTTACAATATACAATAAGACTGGTCGAACTATGAATGTGATGGAACAACAGTGCTGAACGCGTAAGTTTTTGCTCTTAATTGCAAAGTTTACTCTCCAGATTAGACAATCCAATGTTTTCAAGGTAATAAACCCATATGTCAAGACATGTTATAATATTGAGTAAGTGATATGTTCCTAATGATCATGAAGATCGATCACGAAAAGCGGCGCAACTTAATTTACGCTCTGTGTTTGGAAAGGAAATCCTAATAAAAGATGTGAGCAAAGGCCAATTCACTGTTGCATTATCACGAGAATTCAACGAATTTTATTGGATAATAGGTATTGTAAGAAAAGTGTCACATGTAAACATAATAAATTTAAACAAGCATAAAATATTTGCTTTCCTAATGCATCATTGTCTGAGCACAGAGATGTAAAATTGAATTATTAAAATAAGAACAAATCACTGGTTACAAGAACTTACAAGGACAGATAAATCAACCCAAAACTTGAGTTCAAAAAACCTACTGAAGAAAACATCGCTACAAAATTTACCCAAAATTTTGGTAGTTTTCCCTTTCTTTGATTCTGATAGAACTAGAGCAAGATGCAAGCACCTCACTGGGGTAGTTCGGCCCAATAACCCAATAAATTTGAGTATATTTAATATTCTCAATTTTCTGTGTATCAAAGTTTACTTTGGGTAAATTAAACTTAGCTTTCAGTAAATTTTTTAGATGTGATTCAATGCAAACTTCCTAGTGCTAGAAAAGTAATTTTATTGAGAATTGGATTATTGGGCTAAAGTACGGGTTTGACTGAAGACAACCCTAGCAAACCAACGGGTAGCTTTGGTTTTTCGTGTAGCATAAAACTCAATACTTATGCAATCTTAAAACGACCAGCTTAGCAAGTAATTCCATCCAAATTACTTGATTTTTAAAACATGGCTAGTTTCACTCACTTAAATGAATAGATCCTTTTACTTTCCCAAAATGGGTAAATTTTCCAGCAGAAAGAAAGAGATAGCAAACAAAAGTACCCATTAATGGGTAAACATTGGCATTTGCCCACATCTTTGGCTGGATTGGCTTTCCAAACACAGAACGCAAACTAAGTTGCGGCGCTTTTCATGATCGATCTTCATGACTATTGGGAACATATCACTTACTCAATATTATAACATGTCTTGATTTATTGTTTCATTACCTTGAAAACATTGGACTGTCTAATCTGGAGAGTGAACTGTGCAATTAAGAGCAAAAAAATACGCGTTCAGCACTGTTGTACCATCAGATTCATAGTTCTACCAATCTTAATGTATGACAGACTCATTTGGGCTGGACATATTACCCGAATGTCGAAAAACATTCATTTATTTGTAAGATTTCGTATTGCTACTGGTATTTCAACAATACTTGATTTAATTACTATTGAAAAGTAAATCACCATATATTCATATTTTGCAGCTAATATGTATGTATATGGGGAAAATTATACAATGAAAGATTTTAAAACACCCCGTAACCTTTTCCTGGTGCTCTAAGCTTTCTTTTCGTGAGAAAACCATGGAGGTTCATTAAAGTGCGATAATATTCGCTTCTGGGGGCACCGTGCGACACTGGTTAGTGATTCGAAAGATGCATTATTAGAAATTAATCGGTTCTTCTGAGGGCCACCATTCTATACTAAAAAAGATTGTGCGTGACGGATTTGTTCAAAGTACGACGTCAGTAAGTTGTCGTCCGGAGGAGAAACACGAGCGCGTCAGTGGCAGCCAAGTGATTTTGTTTTTTCGAGAATCCACATTCCACAACATGTTTGATCAAAATGAGTATCAGATACTTGACCATATTCATATTTTAACCAATAAAACAATAATACTTGAGATAACACTAAAATCATAACCATAACAACTACAATACGTATTGGGTTACAATAATATCCTTACGTTGTACAACGTCTACTTTGCGGTCGTGTCTTATACACAACCTTTCTGATTTTTTTTTAAATATGTTATATTAGATGATGATTAAACTATAGGTACCTACAATTTCGTGCTGGTACAGCTCATGGTTACATGGAACAATCCAACACACACCTTGTTCGTTGCAACCGCTATATGAAGAGAATCAATGTGCTGCTGTTTTTTGATTGATTTTTATTTTCAGATGTCAATACAATATGCCTTCCAACATCCGAACCAAAACTATCGACATTGTTTTCAACTAGTTTTAGGTTTTCATATCAACGTACTGATGAGGTAAAACGGCAACAAACTATTCTATCAAAATGATCACTAAATCGCTCTATTGTAGGACGGCACATATGTGAATGGAATACATCATTACTCAAGTCTGCAACATTTTAGCCTGTCATATGGTGAAGCTCCTTCCCCGGACCAGATGTTTGCTATTTTCCAAGGAGCGCCATTGCAGTTAGAGAGCGAGAGTGGCCAAATGGTTCTTATCGGAATGGAAACCCGAAAGCAGTTTCGTAGAAATGAGACTTATGACTATGCCATTATAGTTACCCCCGTTGCTGACTGGATACGACAAGTTGTGGGAATAAAGTAGACAGATAAAACTGTTTCGTAATTTAAATTTTTCTTTCATGCATGAACATTTAATTAATCTTAGTAATACTTGATCGGTTACAATACATTTTTGCCTTTCTCGTACAACAAAGTTGTACCGAAAGGCTATCATTTCACTCCGAAAACGAACTTTTTACAGGAACATCTTATAGTAAAGTTTCTTATATCATTCGACTCAGTTTGATGAATCGAGGTGATGTCTGTGTGTGTGTACGTTAATGTGTCTGTTTGGTCACTTTTTCTACCTCAAAAACTCACACGATTTTCATGTACTTAGACTTAACTGATTTTATCGCAACATTTTATCACAGAGCCACTCTTCTTATTACATGCTATTTAGTTTGATCAAGATTAATCAATGCGTTCGCAGCTGACAAGGAAAATGGTTTAGGCAGTTTTCTATTTTTTCCATATAATCGGGACTCTGAGCATTGAGTAGCTACCATGCTATAATATAAATTACGTTCGGTCGATGGGTTAGAATCCTCGCTACGGCAATATCGATAACCCTAACTCAACGAGCAAAGCATTTCAAAATGTTTTTTTTTGCCTTTCTCGTACAACTAAGTTGTACCGAAAGGCTATCATTTCACTCCAAATTCGAACTTTTGATAAAAGTCCCAGAGACCCATAGTGTTATATACCATTCGACTCAGCTCGGTACGCCGCATGATGGGGTTTGCTTATTTCCCAAAATCGACCCTTGAACCGGTACTCGGCAAATCAGTTTACCGGATGCAATCGGTTCTAATACGGTCCAGGAAGTACAAAACTACCATAGGATATCATAACTTTTGAAATCATGAAGTTTGATGTGTCGCATGATGGTATTCGCCTATTTCCGTAAAGAGACCCTGTAACAGGTTCTGGCGGAACGTCCGGATTCCGAAATACAGGCCATATTATGGACCGATCAAATTCCTAATCAAATTTGGTATAGTTAATGCGTCGTTTCTTTGCAAAATATCTAAAATAATCATTTCCGAAGTATGCGTTCTGGCATATGGCCAAAAGCTAACACCCATTTTATATCCGGAATATCTCCGGTATCTAGTGGCCAGACCTAAAAATTCATAGAGCACCTGAAACTTCTTTTCCGCTTCTTTTGGTGAAAGTTGCGAAAAAAAATGTCAAAAGACTAAAAAGTTACAACCAAAAAGATTTTTATTTTCGTTTTCAAAAGGGTGTTGGTAACGGAAGGGTTAAGAGTTTCATCGTACTATGAAGATGCTCGTGTTGCACGCATTTAGGCGTAAGTATGCTCTTCGTTCAGTTTCATAGTACAATGAAATTGTCCGAAAGTCGTAACTCGAACATAGGAAATTCGAGAAACTTTGGGCAGAGCCATCTGTCGTTTACTAGTGTAAATTTTCTATCATAACATTAGACGGTGTAACTGTTTTACCTTTTCTGTACATCATCGAGGTGTAAGCGTTTAGGCTACATTTATTACCTGTTTGCACGAGAAAGGCACCATCACCGCTAGGTGGATTAATCTGAGTTTTTTGGCTCTTTTCGAGGGGAGGGGAAATCGACGATTTACTCTCACGCTCTCCCATATATAAGAGAGCGTGAGAGTAAATCGTCGATTTTCCCTCTTGGGGAAAAAATGTTGCAAAAGGCAGTGTTTTTTAAATACGACCAAAATACAACGAAATACAACCAAATGAAGCATCCACCGGATATAGTTATGTCTTCGCTATTGGATGACGTAGTTTTGAAACAAAAATACTTCCCCCATCCAGCTGGAGACTGCTTTTTCTCCTCGGTGGGTGGTTTTATCACTGCGGGGTGGTACGAGCACGTGGCTGTCTTTCTCGTCAATGACTGGATGACGGTAATTTGAGCCTTAAATTGAGAGATTTCTCGCTTAACTTTTCAAAAGGTCCTAAGTAACATTTTTTTCATGAATTAATTTGAATAGCGCAATCAACAGAACAACATGAAAGCTATTGATTGCAGTATTCAAATTAATTCATGAAAAAAATGTTACTTAGGTCCTTTTGAAAAGTTAAGCGAGATTTGCTTAGGGGGCGTATATTGCCCATCCTTCCCCTAATAACCCTATATTTGCTCAAATATTATCTGAACTCAACTGCTTTGAACTGTAGCACTTATTTTGCCACACACAAGCAGAAAAAGGAACCATCATACGTCTTTTTCCATTGACTTCATCATAGTTTACGATATCTAAGCGATTAGACCTGCAAAACAAGTGAAATGGGATTCCCTTATCGCTTTTATTTTGAAATGCCACCGACATTAGCAAAATGATGATATTTTCTCTCATTCATTCAGTTACGTTCAACCGGATAGCAATGAACAAGTTTTGCAATTTGATAGCTCTTGCGTCGGTTGTATTATTGGCACAGGAATCCTTGCAAACTGGACCGAAATTTCGCCGTGCCGTGGCCCAATCGAACCGGCAGTATCAATGTGGGACACGGAAGCGACTAATCGAGGGTCTCGTAACAAATGGATCCAAAACAAAAATCGGCGAATGGCCCTGGCATGGAGCTCTATTTCATCGAGAGAATCGCCGATCGAGGAAGTACATGTGCGGAGTAACGTTGATTCATCAGAACTTTGTGGTCACTGCCAGTCACTGCGTGGTGGATCGTGATAGTGGCTACGAAGTGAACGCGAGATCGGTGTCTGTGGATTTTGGATACGTGCAGTTATTCAGTCCTTCTAGCCATGGTCAATCGCATACTGTTCAGGAAATTTTTGTTCATCCACAGTTTTCCAAAGAAAGCAATAAACATGACGTAGCCATATTGTCGTTAAAAACCGCAGTGAAATTCAGTGATTACATCCTTCCTATCTGTTTGGGCTTTTCCAAGACCGAGACAACAATTTATGACATCGTTGGGAAGGAGGGCATGGTCGTGGGATGGGGACTGACAGAGAACGACACCGATTCATCGGATTTGAAGGGAGCCAAATTGCCCGTCGTGGACTACGCCGAGTGCTTGGAAGCTGATCATGATCTGTTCAGTACCTTGATCTATCCAGGAATGTTTTGCGCCGGTTCTAGAGATGGGACGAACGTTTGCAACGGTGACAGTGGTGGCGGTATGTATTTCCAGGATGGAAGGAGGTGGACTTTGCGCGGTATCATATCGTTCTCGGGAACCCGAAACGATGGAAGTAATAAGTGCGATGCTAAGAATTACGCTGGGTTCATGAACGTTCAGTATTATGTGCCGTGGATCCGTCAGATTGTGCATGGGGAGGAGGATGTTTCAAACGTGTTATTAACTGAACCAACAACAACAATACCAAACGGTATTGATGATTATACAACAACAACAACAAATCGACCAGCGGAATGGGGTAAGCCATGTTCAAATTTAAGAAGTAAAGCACATAAGTTATGTCAACGTGTTCTCCTCTATATATAAAAATAAGACAAGTGAATCAAAACCAAAATAATGCTATTATGACTCGTTTTCCTACGAGCAGTGATGGGAAATGTCATTTCGGTGGCATGGGACTAATTTGCTAATAACTTTTTTCACAAGTTATTTGTAATTGTAATTTAATATAAACATTTAGCCCTTAAAGCATCCTAATACTTATCAAATACTTCATTGCTCTGAATCTGAAATTGGCGGAGTTAGAGTCGAATTAGTCAGACAAATTATTTAGGCTCTATTAGTGGAATGTCTTCAACTTCAACTGATTTTAGTGTTGAATAGGGTGGGTGTACCAATTGTCGCCATACTTAAGGACAACTATTTATTTAAAAATAAGTAAAAGGCATGTGGGTGGGCTTTATATATCAAGCGAAAGGTTTTACTTCCTGCTCCTTAGAACAGCTATGAAAACCACAATAAAATTTGTTATTATCCTTAAAATTGATTAATCCATAATAGGAACGCATGCACCAGTTGTGGCACTATTCTTAATTTTGGTTCCTTATTTGGCAAATCTCATTGTTTTCTTATGGGACTGGCCAAATAGGGACCACTAGTGCGACAACTGGTGCAAAGGACGTAAAAAATTAAGCAAAATTAATTTTTACAATTATGCTTTGCTTGTTTTGGAGGAAATCAAATGTGTTATCGTATCATATGAATATGCTTTATCGATGTTAACTTGGTTTGCGATGATTTGATTGGTAATTTGGCATATAAAGCACTAGCGCGACAACTGATGCTATAGCCACAACTGGAACATCTAGCCTAAATAAATAATTTTTTTTTAACAAATTTTATTTTCTAATTAGGGGGAATGACGGCTTTAGCAGGTTTTGTTCTATTGTTGGCAGGGGGGTTTTTTATGACTGACTAATCTAAAATTTGGCCTAAACATTCTTTGCATATCAAAGAATATTGTGGCCAAATTTCATAAAATTTGGTCGACAAAAACCCCCTGCCAACAATAGAACAAAACCTGCCAAAGCCGTCTTTCCCCCTACCTAATACGTGCATTCATCTCTTAGACAAGGCGTTCCGTGTTTTCTTAACACTATCATCCTTATTTGATATGTCACATTTTAAATTATTATTAATACATTTTAATTGCCTCTGACAGTTAGGATTTTTCCTCTGGTTTAATTGAACCATGTAGGAATTACAATGTTTTCAGCTTAAACTAAACTTAACCTAATTTATACTAAGGGCACAAAGAGCTAATCGTTGCAATAGAAAATTGCAACGATTTTAGTCTAAAATTGGAAATTATTTTGTTGGACATTTGTTGCAATGTCTCAATATTGGAAATTCTATTAAGTTCATGGGTACTATATCATGGAGGCGACTTCAGAATCATTTTCAAAATTTTATTTTGAATCCTCTGGAGTGCCTTTTTTCTGGTATTGCAGCAACTAGTCCATATTGGCACAGCATACAACATGGCAGGTCTAAAAATTTGTTTGTAAATCAAAAGTTTGTTCTTAAGACATAGTTTTGATTTTCTGTTTATAAGTGTCTACACTTAATATATTTGTGTCGTAATTCAGACCAGGGAATTCAAGACGGATAAATAACGCGTGTTCTTGCTTTGACTGGTACAATGGAATGAATCTTTATTTGACATGTATGACATATAGATATGAGGGATAATAGACTGGCAAATAGATCAAGGTAGTTCTATATCAAGTACAAGGTATGTTATAACATTTCTTCCTCCCTAGCGATTAAGAATACCACACATAATGTTAGTAGATTAGTGAACATGTATTCATAGATCGAGTCTGCTTGGTGCTTTTCTGATTCTCTGGGATCTTCGTAGGTCACTACGGCTAGTCGGTGTTGAATCGTTCGATTGTAAGGTTTCGTGTTGTACCGGTCTTTGATCTATTAAAGTGTCTGAATTAGTGCTACCAACAGGGATGACATCGTTTGTAATCGATGGGTCATTAGCATCAAATGAGACTATTGGCACCTCAACTGGAGGCTCGAGACGTGGAGTTCGAGGGAGGTACGGTCGACAAGTATTATAAATCTTAGGAAACTCAAATGATGAATCTCGTCTCAACGGGCCCTGCCTTAACTGGTCAATGTGGCGCTTCCACAACCTCCCGTCATCAAGCTCTACCATATAATGTAACCTCCCTACTCGCTCTGTTACCACTCCGAACCTCCATTTCTCAGATTGAGAAAGGAAGTCCCTGGCAGCCACTCTATCATTTACCTCAAACCCCCGAAGTGCTTTTTCCTCCCCTCTATTACACACACTTTTTTCACTGTTAGGGACCATTAGATCGATTCGCGACCTCAGCTGTCTACCGAAAACCATCATCGAAGGACTTTTGCCGGTAGCAGGATGAATTGTTCTTCTGTAGGCCATTAGTATGTTGTGCAGCTCCTTCTGAATTTCTGATCTTGGACACTGTAGAGCCTTTATTTTGTCTTTAAAGGTTTGAACGTATCGTTCTGCTTGGCCATTTGTAGCCGGGTGATAAGGTGCGCCCATTTTATGGACGATTCCATTCTTCTTCAAAAAGTCAGCAAATTGCACAGAAGTGAACTGCGTTCCACGGTCTGTAACAAGCACAGATGGCAGACCAAAAGTGGCGAAATAATCGCGCAGTCTATCAATAGTTGTTTCTGTCGTCATGTCAGGGATAATCTTAACCTCAGGCCACTTACTATAGGCATCCACAATGATGAGATAGTAAAATCCCATGAACGGACCAGCGAAATCGGCATGAATACGTTGAAACGGCTCAGCGGGTCTTTCCCAGCAGTGTGTTTGCACCTTTGGAGGGTCACTTCTTGTCCTTGCACAACTAACACAATCACGCGACAGCTCAGTGATATCCCGATCGATTGACTCCCACCAACAGTAAGATCTGGCGAGGGATTTCATTCTTGAAACACCAACACCGAAATGTCCAGAGTGCAGTTCTTCAAGGACTCTTCGGCGTAGTGGACCAGGAATGTAGACTCGAATACCTTTCATTAAGCATCCACTTTGCAAGCTGTATTCACTCTGGTCAATCCCAAATCGGTGTCGCCCCTCTGTTACACGTCCTGTCTTTAGCCCCTGAATAAGATTACGGATAGATTCATCTTGGTTGGTGTATTCCGCTAGCTCTTCGACGGAAACAGGTAATGTACGAATTTGATCCAACTCAATGACGTCGACTTCTTCGATGCGCTTCTTATTAATGCTGTCCGTGACAGGTAGCCGTGACATTCCGTCAGCATTTCCATGATCCTTAGAAGGTCGATATCGTATATCATACTGAAATGATTCCAGGAACACAGCGTAATGCTGCATACGCAGAGCAGATAGTGTAGGCAAACCTTTGTTTGGTGAAAAGATTTGCGCAACAGGTTTGTTGTCCGTGACCAGTACAAACTTTCGACCAAACAGATATTGGTGAAACTTTTAACACCATAGATAATGGCATACGCCTCCTATCCACTTGAGTATAGTTTTGCTGTGTAGAATTCAAAGTTTGTGATGCGTATTGAATAGGGCGCTCACTGCCATCTGGATACGTGTGGCTAAGTACCGCGCCAACACCATATGGCAGAGGCATCTACGGCGAGAACCAGAGGCAAATTTGTGTCATAATGAACGAGAACTGTGTCCGACTGCATCTCTGACTTAATCCATTCAAATGCGGTTTCACAATCGCGATCCCATTCAAAAACGGTTTTATTTTTTTAGAAGATTGTTGATTGGGTAGATTCTGGTACTAAGATCACGAATAAACCTGCCATAATAATTCACTAGACCTATGAATGCTCTGACCTCCTCGCGATTCTTTGGTCTTGGCATCTCCTGTATGGCAGAAACCTTCTCTTTCATTTTACGGATGCCATCGGAGTCCACCACGTATCCACAGTACTCGATACTACTAGCGAAAAACTCACATTTAGAAAAATTCACACGCAGACCATGCTCAGCAAATCTTTTGAGGACTTCTTGCAACCGTGCTAGGTGAGTCTCGTCATCTGGACCTGTGACCTTCACATCGTCCAAGAAAACAGACACGCCAGGTATACCCTGGAGAATCTGAGAAATCTCCCTTTGAAAAATGGCGGGAGCAGAAGCAACTCCATACATTAGCCTAGTAGGTTGAAATAAGCCGAGGTGGGTATTCAATGTCAATAAACGCTGATCTTCAGGTCTCACGCTCATCTGCAGGTAAGCTTGAGCTAGATCTAGTTTCGAAAACTTCTTACCGCCTGCCATGTTTGCAAAAAGTTCGTCGACCGTAGGTAATGGATGTTCGTCGATCAGCAAATGCTTATTCACAGTCAATTTGTAATCTCCACATAGGCGAACCTTGTTAGCCGACTTCATCACTGGTACTACTGGAGTACCCCACTCGCTATTATTAACCTTAATCAAAATCCCATTTTCAACCATTTCGTTTATTTCTTGTTCAACGGTATCACGAATAGAGAAAGGAAGAGTACGAGATTTCAGAAACACAGGATTCGAGTTGGGTTTTAGAGTAAGACTAGCTTGTATTTTTGTCATCTTGCCAACAGTACTATCGAAAACAGAGGGAAACTGATCAATAAGAAACTTCACTTGTTCAGAAAGTGGTGTATGCAATGCAGTTCGATCGACCGAAGTTACTGAGCTAGACATCACATTATTCCAGTTCAGCTGTAGAGCACGCATCCACTCTCTGCCGATTAGAGGATGCCGGTTTGAATCAACGACGAATAACCGCAATGTTTGCATTTTGTCTTTATGCATCACTTGAGCGTTATAGGTACCGAACACATGTATTTGGTTTCCGCAATAGCTACGCAGCTTCAAGTCAGTTTTGCAGAGCGGAATATTCTTGAAATATTTATCCCTGTCAGTAGCACTCACCAAAGACACTGGTGACCCACTATCCACTTCAAATTTGATCATCGAATTATTAACTGTAAGCCGTACATACATCTTAGACATAGTTTTATTATCGTGATTCACCTTGCAACTTCAAACGTCAATGACGCAGATCTCATCGATCATTTCTTCCCAGATTCAGAATCAGATTTTCCCTTCTCTTCAACTAAATGCGTTTTGTATTTTCTTTGGATGTTACCTTTCCTGCCTTTGCACTCCTCTGGCAGACTGAGGCAAACACGTTGCAAATGCCCCTTCTTTTTGCAATAACCACAGACAGTTTCTTTGTGTCGACAGACATTTGCAAGGTGTGCCTCACTGCCGCAACGGTAACATGATTTATTAGTATTGTTAGTTACCTTGTTCACAACTGATTGATGCTGTTGAGCTGCGCTGTCCATCAAGTTGAGATCGTGCATTTTCCGGTTGAGAACCTCTGCACCTTCGCCGGAGGCCTCCATCGACAGCGAAATCTGCTTCGCCTTCTCGAATGTCAACTCCTTTTCCTCGATTAGACGGGTTCTGATACGCTGGTTACGAAGCCCAAACACGAGTTGGTTTCGTAAAGCTTTCTGTAGATAATCGCCAAACTTGCAGTGCTTTGCCTCACGTTGCAATGCCGTAATGAACTCGGCAACCGATTCGCCTTCCACCTGGGTTCGAGCTCTGAACTTCCACAATTCCACCATTTCGAGAGGCTCTGGATCATAGTACGCCGCAAGTACATCAACGATTTGTTCATAAGTTTGATCTTCTGGTTCTTCGGGAGACAAATTATCTGCAAGGATGTTGTACGTCTCCGAACCCATGTATTGTAGTAGTACACTTTGCTTGTCGTCGTCATTCACACCGAACAGTCGCATTGCTCCTTCCAGTCGTTTCACCCAACGACACCATTTGGTTTTTGATTTGTCAAACGGTTCGAACGTTAATGTTGGTCGTCTATCGGCACCGGCAGCAATGGCCGCAACCGCAGCAGCAAGATTATCCTGATCGACCATCGTTAACACCAGTCAGCACTCCGTCAACAGCAGAAGAGAAAACACACACACCAACAGGGAAAAAAAACGGCTGGATAATCTGGAGCAGCAGCAACATAACCTCACTTCCACGTTGAATCTAATGTCATCACGGTTGGCCCCGAAGTATAACGCTAGCCTCAATCGGCTGATCCGCCGATTACTTTTCTTCTCGGGTTCTATCGTCGCCAAACTGTCGTAATTCAGACCAGGGAATTCAAGACGGATAAATAACGCATGTTATTGCTTTGACTGGTACAATGGAATGAATCTTTATTTGACATGTATGACATATAGATATGAGGGATAATAGACTGGCAAATAGATCAAGGTAGTTCTATATCAAGTACAAGGTATGTTATAACAATTTGTTACATTTGACTTGAAGGTCTTCAATGTGATTTTTAAAAAGGTAATTTTTGGTCCAGCAGAAGTCCTAAATATTTGGCTTTGCTAGACCAATTTGAAACTATTTTAAGGTCTACAAGGGTCAGATGGACCCCTGGCTACTCCCCTGGACACTGGTCTAGCCACGGTGTACACTTGGGGTGGGCTCTACAACAGCCTCTTTAAATTGATAGTTGTTTAGTTTACAGGGTCGTTCATAAAGTGTTAGGTTCCTGGTGGAGACTGCCTTCCCGTTTGGTCACTTGGGCAATAAATTAACAATTTGATTACAGAAAACAAGCAAAACAATAAAATGGGAAGGAATGTAATATTTTTGAATCTTAAAACTAACCAATTTGACTCAGACAAGAAACGTTTAACATTTATTGAAAAGGTTTTTTTTTTAATAGTATTTTGAAGTGCACTTTAATTGAACTTTATTTAGCGTGTAACTAACAAAATGTTTCGATCTTACTTGGATTTCTCACACAAACGTTGCGGCCGATTGATGATCACTCGGTGGTCGACATACAGCAGAACCGGGAGCAGGGGTGAACAAACGTTGACGACGAAGACCACGGCAAGGGGCACTAGGCTGGATGTTCCAGGGATGTTGTCTTGGCTTTACCGTATCATGGGGCACTCAAACTTCATTCCCAATTTGCACGAGGGAAACACAAGTGACACTGTGACCGTATTGTAACGCTTGGTCAATGTTCCAATGGTCCAGGGAGCGGTACTATTTCGCGCGCGCACTTTACAAGGTGGTCCTATCCGAGCGAGAAACACCGGAGCCGACGGTACCAGTCTTTACAGCACACCACCATGTGCTTTCACTTGTTCTAGGCACACTCTTCACCGTCAGCTCGGACCACTATACACCGGCACTGTTCTTCGCAATGATTTGCACCACGCTCGCTCGGACTTTTGTATGGTACGCTTTTGGCCTAGCTGGCCTAACTCGGTTAGAAATAACGTTCACTTATGGACTTGATCACTTTGGTGTCTACTTTTCTTAACCGTCCGTGGTGCAGCCAAGCATAGGCCCGTACCGGGTTTCAACTTTTAGGTATTTTTAACTTTAGCTGATAAGTTTGAAACTTTTAACGAAATAATCACTTTACTTTAGTTTGTAAGTTTTAAAATAATTTAAGATACAAATCTCACAAACTACGGAACTACGAATTGCGGGAAAACGTGGCAAATTCGTGGGTGTCACTAACTGTTCGTCACTCCTCTGGACCGATCGATTACTTAAGAGAGCGATTCTATGGAGGCCTTGCCCTTTTATCCTATTCTTGCCGCCCCGAATATAACGCCCATAGCCTGCCATTTCGTTATTCCGGTGTGCGTTTTGATGAATCGCTGCGTTTCTCGTTGATTTTTATTAGTATAATATCTAGGGGTTTTGGTTGATGTTGCGTTTTCAAATTTTAGATTTAAATTCAAATAATTTTAGCTAGATTGCATGCAAAATCTGTACATTTTCAGCCCTAAGTGCTTGTTTTCTTTTTTTTTTTCATTTCTTTATGTAATTTTGTATGACAATATTCAAATGCAAATAGTGTAAATAATTATAATAAATAGTGTAAATAAATATTCGAATAAATAATGTAAATAGGAAATCCAATAAATAATGTATATAAATAATGTAAATAATGTAAATAAATATTGTAAATAATGTAAATAAATATATTTTTAACACCAACCAGGAGGTAAACAAACAACTAAATATAATATACAAACTTGGACTCAAACGTCATCTTTTAATTAATATAATTGTTTGTTTACACCCTACAGCTGCTATATACAAAATAAATATCAGTCAAACATACAAATATGGACCACAGACATTTATTTTATATACAGACATTTAATAATAAATTAGTAGACGAACACGGAAACATATACTTACAATTTTTTTTTGGGGGTCTGAGCTAAATTGGCCCAAGAACCAAGGGGTTTTAATTGTAACCCTAAAATGGCGGGTTACAATCCTCCCGTAGTCGGGGTAAAAAAAAACCGAAGGGTTTTTTTTCATCCTGTCGACCTTGGCTGCGGCTACTGCTTCCTCAGAACATTCCGTGGAATGATTATTCGTAGTAAAACCAGAGCTCTTTTCCACGGAATAACATAGACGAAGTGAGTCTGTCCAACCTTGATAACACACAGGGAAATTAAGTCAAAATCAGGTGAATTCCTTTCATAGCCGAATTTATTAGAATGACTCCAAGCTTCAATGACGAAACTGTTCTAGGTGCGTCAGATTAAATGAGCTTCGACTGTCGCTTTTATTGTGGATGATGATCAGAAACCATAGACAGTCATTTACTTCAACCTAACCTTAATCTATTACAACTGAACATGAATTGAGAGATTAGTCCTAGACATCTCATTTTCATTAATGGCCGTCACAAGATTTCCTTGGACTAAAATTTTTTTACCCTTTCATACAATTTTACATTCATTCATCCCATACACAATACACTTTCATTCATTCCCAGTGTACTCCACTCATTATTCCAAGCATCATACACTCGCCCTTAAATATTCAATCAATAGTCATTCATACACTGTTCCACATTCATTCCTTATTACCTATTTAGCTTACTTCTACTTCGGGTACCCTTTAATTATAATTGATTACTTAATTTCTACGTGACTCATCTTGATGAGACTCGCGAACGTAATCAAAGTGGAAACAGCATCTCATTACAGTATTTCCTCGCAAGCGTCTCTCTCGTTAGTCCGAGAGAATAAATTTGATAACTACTGAAAGAAATAGCTGATCATTCGAGAGGTTGAGTGTAAGTGACTGCATACCAACTTTACGTTGGCGACACAGCCCTGAAAGTCGACTGATTGACGTTTCTGATCGGTCCCGTCATTCTCGCGACTATTTGGCTGGAAGACGTTAAAACTCAATTAATTAATGTACCTAGATGCTCCGAGCATTGAATGCTGCTGTGTTTACGTGGAAATATTTGTTAAATTTGTTTCTAATTTTAGGTCGTGCGGCTATTTTTGGATGATTGAATTGGTTGGATAACGAGTCGTCAAGGGAGGTGTTTGTTTAGCCGGGTTTTAAGTGCACCGCAGGCCAGATCCCTACGTTTTTGCCTGTCAGATCTTCGAGCTCGTAGGAAGAGGTGCCGTGTTTGGCCTTGACTCGACAGGGAAGAAACTGGCGTCCGTATTTGGCGTTGTAGTTCTCGGCAGCGCTCGACAGCTTCATATTCCGCCTGTAGATCAGCTGACCGGGAACGAAGGCTTTGGCGAACTTTCTGTGCCGAAGGTTGTAGGTCGCGTTTGATGATTGGTGGGCCTTCGCGAGGTTTTGGTGACAACATCGTAGACATCGGCCAGCATCTTTTTCTTCCGCTCTTCTTGCTGTTCTGGAGTTAGTGATTCGTCGTGTCGAGCTAATTGATGATCCGTTCCCATCTCAGACTGCTCGTGGCCGTGCGTCACAAAAAAAGGTGTGAACCCAGTCGACGAGTGAACGCTGGTGTTGAGGACCATTTCAATTTCGGCCACCTTGGTGTCCCAAAGCCTTTGGTCCTCCTTAACGTAGGTTCTAATCGCCGCGTTTATGGTCCTGTTCACCCTCTCCACAGGATTAGCCTGTGAGTGGTATCGAGAATTCAACCAGTGCGCTATCTTGAACCGATCCAACAGTTCCTTAAACTCCTTGGACAGAAAACAGCTCCCGTTGTCGGTTATGACGATCTCCGGGACGGAGTTTCGGAGAAACCACTGATCTTTTAAGATAGAACACAGGGTTGAACTCCCGATACTCCTCACAGGCTGAATCATGACCCACTTCGAAAAATAGTCGGCCACTACTAGAAGATGTTGATTTCCGCGCCGACTGCGGGGTAGTGGACCGACGTAATCAACGGAAACGATTTGCCAAGGGCGTGTTGCTATTCGCATTTTGCCCATTTCTGGTGCCACCGGGACAGACGGCGCTTTGACCTCCTTGCAGGTCTCGCATTTCCGGCAGTACCGACGGATTTCAGTGGCCATCCGAGGCCAGTAGTACCTTTGCCGGATCCGGCCAAGGGTTTTGTCGTAGCCCGGGTGAAAGACAGAATCGTGATTCTCCTGTAGAATCTTGTCGATTTCTTCTGTCGTCGGAATTAGCTTCCATTCAAAGCGCGAATCATAGAGTTCACCCTGCGTCGCTACGAACTTCAGCAATTTGCCATTTTCCACCCTAAAATCGACGAAATCGTCCGGTTTAACGGACACCTTTCTCAGCATGGAGGAGTACCAGGATGTAGTTGACGCGTCCTGGACCGCAGCAACACTCCGTGACAAAGCATCCGGGACCACATTTTCCTTTCCCTTTCGGTGCACCACGGTCACATCGTGTTGTTGGAGATCTAAAGCCCATCTGCTACACCTTGATCCTACCTTCCATTTGGAACTGAGAATATGGGTGAGAGCAGAGGAATCTGTAATAAGGGTAAAATGATACCCCTCTACATATCCTCTGAATGCCTCGATGGCTAGAATTGCCGCCAGAGCCTCTTTCTCTGCCGCGTGGTAGTTTTTCTGCGGTGTCGTTAACTTGTGCGAGTAGTAGGAGATTACCCGTTCCCCGCCTTCTTGTTGCTGTGTTAACACACCGGCAACGGCCACATCACTCGCGTCTGTTTGGATCACGAATTCGCGGGTAAAGTCCGGACTCCCGAGGATTGGGGAGGAGATTAGACATTCCTTTATTTCGCAAAAGGCGAGCTCGGCAGCGTCGCTCCATCGAATGACTTTCGAGCTGGTCTGAAGCAAATCCGTTAGGGCGGATGTCACCCCACTAAAGTTGGCTATAAAACGACGATAATAATTCGCCATTCCTAGGAATCTTCTGAGTTTTGTAACGGTAGTGGGCCTTTCGTATTCTACGATTGGTCTGATTTTCTCAGGATTCGCCCGGAGACCGCTGGTACTCAGAAGATATCCTAGGAAGGGAATTTCATTTACACCGAACTTGGATTTCTCCAAGTTAATGCTGAGGTTTGCTTCCCTTAGACGGCGCGCAACTTCAACGAGAAGTTCTGCGTGATGCTCGAACGTTTCCGTGACTATGACGATATCGTCAAGGTACACGAAAACGTTCGGTTCCAGTACACCATGGCCTAGTACAGTATCCATCAACCTAGCCAGAGTAGCTGGACTGTTTACTAAGCCGAAAGGCATCCTGGTGTACTGGAACAACCCTTTACCCTGGACGCTGAACGCTGTATACTTACGAGAGCTTGGTTCGAGGCCAACCTGTAGGAAGGCTTCGGATAAATCTATCGTAGTGAGGTATTTTGCTTTTGGTAGTTGTCCTAAAATGCGACCAGGGTGGGGCAAAGGGTAAGCATCGCGCAAAGTCCTCTCGTTGATTTTGCGCGCGTCCAAGCAGAGCCTTACCTTGGCGGGTTTGATCACGGGAACACAGTTCAAGGACCAAGCAGAACTGCTACGTTCAATTATTCCCACATCAAGTAGCCGTTGTAGCTCTACTGCCACCAACTCCTGCGTCTTCGGGGACATTATATAGGGAATTGTCGGACTGGAGGTTTGTCCTTCCACTCGTCACTAATGACAATTCGGTGTTGCGTAAGCGGTGTGATTGTTAGCTGCCCAGCTTTCGCTGGAAGAAACAGCGTTTTGATTTCTTCTATTCGCCGACGTTCGTCAACCGATAGAATGGTTTCTGGAATCGATGGATCGATAGTTGCAACGTTCCCTGAATCAGGTAACCGCTCGTTCTGTATAATCGTGGGCTGAATTTGGAACTTGGTCCAGAAATCCATGCCGCATATACAGTCGAGGGATAGGTTTTGGATAACAAGGGTCGGAACAATTTTCATCCTGTCGCTGAAACGGATCGGAAGGTGAACTTGGCCAAGAATGGTGAGCTTGTCACCGCTAGCCGAACGTAGTGAAATATTTCTAGGGGGTTTGTGGAGTTTCTTTGGTTTTAACCGGGTGAAAATACTTTCGCTGATGACCGTATAGTTGCTCCGCTATCCAGCAGAGCTTTTAGCGGAAGTCCATAAACTTTTATCGAAACAAAAGGACGGTTATCATCTTTGAATGGGTAATTTATGAAGCAGACTTCCTCCGGTCGGTTATAGTAGTCTTCGGAAGTGGATTCCCAGAAGACTGGTGGGATTTTGATAGATCTTGAAGTAGTTACGCCTGCGGGTTCTGTGAACGGCGATTTTCGTCCGCCCGTTGGCCGTTTTTTAAACAATACGGACAAAAACTTGTCGGAAACCCATGCAGTCCACAGTTGTCACAGAACAAACGACGTGGCTGGCGACACATGGCGACATGATGTCCGGGTGTTCCACAATTGAAACACGTATTGGGGTGTGGAGGCTTATGCCCACTGACGACCTGTTCTAGGGTTAGCTGAGGACGAGAAGAATTGCCAGATGGGCCGGGGACTGGCGACTTTGGCTCATTTGGCCGGCGGGGGTTCGACATAGGAGGCGATTTATGGAAATTTCGAGCCGTACCTGCATCAAAGCTAGGCGGAGGGTTGTTAGAAGGACCCGGACGATTGGTATTGTTCCTATTCTGGTTACCCTGATCTTTGAACTGACCTGGTGGACGTTTCTGTAGTTGTGGGGGTGGAGGTTTAACCTGACTTCGACCTATGTTTTCCTGGGCTTCTATAGCCTGTACCGACTTTTCGGTACCAAACACCTTGCTGTACGCCGAAAAGTTTAGAGCATCTAACTTCTGTCCGGCAGCTATGAGCGTCTCGAGATTGAGGATGGGAATGAATGTCATTTGACGTTTGTAATCGATTCGCATGTTTTGTTGTAGGATTTGAACCTTTTCAGGGTCCGCTATTTGAACGCACATACTCCGAAACAGCTTTTCCATTTCAAAATAATATTCGTGAAAAGATTCCTGCTTCTGCTGCCTTCTTTGGTAAATCTTCATTTTGATTAAAGCATCCAGGTCTGGATGCATGTAAGTTCGTCGCAATTCGAACACCAGATGCTCCCAATTCATCAACCGACCTGTCGTTCGCTGCGTCATGTACCACTTTAAAGCGGAACCGGTAAACAGATGTATAGCGGACTCGAATAACTCCTCCTTCGAAACATGCTCGGCCAGGGAAAAAGCTTGGACAAGCTCGAGAAACTCGTTGAGTTTCAAGCCCTGATCATCACCACTGTACTTGCCAATATTCCATTTGGATACCGGCAAGATATGACGGGATTGATACGGAGCTTGATACTGAACATGTTGGGATTGATTTTGAAAGGGATGTTGGTTACTAGCTGGGTATGCAGCTCGCGGGTACTGTGGATTTTGCGACTGTTGGAAATTCGAAAAAGTATTCACGGGAGGCAACGTATGTGTACAGTTCAACGGTACACGCGAAGAATGCGGTTGTGGAGCTGCAAAGGTGGGATGCGGATTGGACGGTGGGTGGAATTGCTGTTCCGAACGATTGATTCCAGGAAAATTACAGTAACTACTTGCAGATCGGAACGGATTTTGAGAAAAATGATGGGAAAAGTTACTGTAATCGTGTTGGGATACTGGAAAAGGATTCTGGGATGAATCGAGCATTAATGAATCGATCGGTTCAGTCTGTACAGCTATTTCCACACCTGCCTTGCGAGCAAACAGCTCTTGCTCTAGACCGACCAACCGTGCTTCTAGTCTGTGAATCCAATCTAACTCGTCTTCGCTAAATCTTAACATTTGCGGCGCCACCGGGGCAGCCAGTTCCTCACGTACATTCTCTCTTCCCTGCTCTTCTTCTTGCTCATCAACTCGTACATCGCTGATTACCACAGCGACACCATCACCTGTGGTCTGCGTTCCAGAACCCTTCTGAAACTGCTCCTGTGGGCTGAAATAATGTTCCAGTGCATCAACCATCTCAACAACCATCCCCTGCATACACCCATGCAGATTGGGTGAACCCCGCGATTCAGACAACAATCGCACGACATACGCACCATAGTGTATTAGACGGTGCTGCAAAACACGTTTATTTGCCTCATCTTCTTCCCCATCTAACAGACCTCTCAATTCGGAGCATCGTTTAGCACACATTTCTAGATCCTTTGTAGGATCTTTAGGAACGAACAAAGAATCGGTATTTTTCCCTTCTCCTTCAAGCTTCAACCGATCAATCAGGAACTTACGTTTCCTGGCGAGGTCCATGTCACGAGTGATGGTGACATTGCGAGCTTGCAGCTCTTCATGTAATTCGTCCTCATTCAGAAACTCAACCCTCATGGTGTGATACCATCGCATCAGGAGTAAGCTTGCCTGATCGTAGGTGTATTGTGAATTAGCCATGTTGAAAAATCTTTAAATTCGAAAAACCTTATTTATCCAAAATAGATTTAATTAAATTCAAAACAATTAATACCACTCAGATGAAATAATAAAACGGTAATTAACAATAATAATTCAAATTTAATTAGAAAAAAACGAATAAATTTTTGCCATACCTGTGAGAAAAATATCTAAGTTTTAATTTCCAATTCACGTTCAGCAATAATAGATTGATTAGATATTTTCAATGAACCGGTCTACGATTTCTGATCATTTTCGACAAACACACGAACAGTATTAAATTTGCCTTTTATCATCATCCGCAACAATTTATCAGAGACACTCTAAAAATCACTCAGTACAATTCAGTTCTGATTGGAAAAACCTAATGACCACGCGTGAATTGACTTTAATTGAAATTAATGGCAATCTCTCCCCGGAACCGATTGAAAAAGGGAATTACTTTTTTTGATGAGTAATCCACTTTTTCTTTTGCGTTGGGCGCCAGTGAAACTATTTTAAGGTCTACAAGGGTCAGATGGACCCCTGGCTACTCCCCTGGACACTGGTCTAGCCACGGTGTACACTTGGGGTGGGCTCTACAACAGCCTCTTTAAATTGATAGTTGTTTAGTTTACAGGGTCGTTCATAAAGTGTTAGGTTCCTGGTGGAGACTGCCTTCCCGTTTGGTCACTTGGGCAATAAATTAACAATTTGATTACAGAAAACAAGCAAAACAATAAAATGGGAAGGAATGTAATATTTTTGAATCTTAAAACTAACCAATTTGACTCAGACAAGAAACGTTTAACATTTATTGAAAAGGTTTTTTTTTAAATAGTATTTTGAAGTGCACTTTAATTGAACTTTATTTAGCGTGTAACTAACAAAATGTTTCGATCTTACTTGGATTTCTCACACAAACGTTGCGGCCGATTGATGATCACTCGGTGGTCGACATACAGCAGAACCGGGAGCAGGGGTGAACAAACGTTGACGACGAAAACCACGGCAAGGGGCACTAGGCTGGATGTTCCAGGGATGTTGTCTTGGCTTTACCGTATCATGGGGCACTCAAACTTCATTCCCAATTTGCACGAGGGAAACACAAGTGACACTGTGACCGTATTGTAACGCTTGGTCAATGTTCCAATGGTCCAGGGAGCGGTACTATTTCGCGCGCGCACTTTACAAGGTGGTCCTATCCGAGCGAGAAACACCGGAGCCGACGGTACCAGTCTTTACAGCACACCACCATGTGCTTTCACTTGTTCTAGGCACACTCTTCACCGTCAGCTCGGACCACTATACACCGGCACTGTTCTTCGCAATGATTTGCACCACGCTCGCTCGGACTTTTGTATGGTACGCTTTTGGCCTAGCTGGCCTAACTCGGTTAGAAATAACGTTCACTTATGGACTTGATCACTTTGGTGTCTACTTTTCTTAACCGTCCGTGGTGCAGCCAAGCATAGGCCCGTACCGGGTTTCAACTTTTAGGTATTTTTAACTTTAGCTGATAAGTTTGAAACTTTTAACGAAATAATCACTTTACTTTAGTTTGTAAGTTTTAAAATAATTTAAGATACAAATCTCACAACTACGGAACTACGAATTGCGGGAAAACGTGGCAAATTCGTGGGTGTCACTAACTGTTCGTCACTCCTCTGGACCGATCGATTACTTAAGAGAGCGATTCTATGGAGGCCTTGCCCTTTTATCCTATTCTTGTTGCCCTGAATATAACGCCCATAGCCTGCCATTTCGTTATTCCGGTGTGCGTTTTGGTGAATCGCTGCGTTTCTCGTTGATTTTTATTAGTATAATATCTAGGGGTTTTGGTTGATGTTGCGTTTTCAAATTTTAGATTTAAATTCAAATAATTTTAGCTAGATTGCATGCAAAATCTGTACATTTTCAGCCCTAATTGCTTGTTTTCTTTTTTTTTTCATTTCTTTATGTAATTTTGTATGACAATATTCAAATGCAAATAGTGTAAATAATTATAATAAATAGTGTAAATAAATATTCGAATAAATAATGTAAATAGGAAATCCAATAAATAACGTATATAAATAATGTAAATAATGTAAATAAATATTGTAAATAATGTAAATAAATATATTTTTAACACCAACAGGAGGTAAACAAACAACTAAATATAATATACAAACTTGGACTCAAACGTCATCTTTAATTAATATAATTGTTTGTTTACACCTACAGTTGTTATATACAAAATAAATATCAGTCAAACATACAAATATGGACCACAGACATTTATTTTATATACAGACATTTAATAATAAATTAGTAGACGAACACGGAAACATATATTTACAATTTTTTTTTGGGGGTCTGAGCTAAATTGGCCCAAGAACCAAGGGGTTTTAATTGTAACCCTAAAATGGCGGGTTACAAATTAATTGGAACCACATTCATAGTGACAATATGTCTGCTAGAAGGTTTCAAATAAGAAGCTCTCGGCTTATGTGGGAAAATTATAAGCTGAGTTTTGGAAGCATTCGGGGAAATTTTCCATTTTTGCAAGTATGTGGAGAAAATATCCAAACTTTTTTGCAATCTACTACAAATGACACGAAGGCTTCGCCCTTTGGCTGAAAGGACCGTGTCATTCGCAAACAAAGATTTTTGACACCCTGGTGGTAAATCAGTTAAGTCAGAAGTAAAAATGTTATACAATATGGGCCCCAGTATGCTGCCCTGGAGGACACCAGCCCTTACAGGTAATCAGATTTAGAATTCTGATAGTTTACCTTGATAAATAATTTTGGATCAGTTTAATAATGTACAGAAGAAACTCAAAATTCATCAATTTTACAATCAAACATACATGCCAAACACTATCAAATGCTTTCTCTATATCAAGAAGAGCAACTCCAGTCGAATATCCTTAAGATTTGTTGAGCCGAATTGGATTCGTTACTCTTGATAACTGATGAGCGGTTGAATGCCCATGGCGAAAACCAAATTGCTCATCAGCAAAAATAGAATTGTCATTAATATGAACCATCATTCTATTCAAAATAATCTTTTCAAACAGTTTGCTTATTGAAGAAAGCAAACTGATTGAGCGATAACTAGAAGCCTCAGCTGGATTTTGTCCGGCTTCAAAATTGGAACAACTTTGGCGTTTTTCCATTTATCTGGAAAGTATGCCAATTGAAAACATTTGTTAAATAAATTAATCAAAAAAGGTAAGGTAGAAAATACCATCATCACCCGGTGCTTTCATATTTTTAAATTTTCTAGTAATAGATCTCACTTCATCCAAATTAGTTCCCAACGGAGGGTCAAAAACATTTTCTTGATTGAGAATGTCTTCGAAGCTCCGTGTAACCTGATCCTCAATTGGACTAGTGAGACCTAGACTAAAATTATGGGCACTCTCGAACTGCTGAGCAAGTTTTTGAGCCTTTTCGCCATTTGTTAATAAAATTTTATTTCCCTCGTTAAGCGCTGGAATTGGCTTTTGAGGTTTGTTTAAGAATTTTCGTTAATTTCCAAAAGGGTTTCGAACTGGGTTCCAACTTCGAGACATTATTCTCAAAGTTGGTATTTCTCAGAATAGCTAAACGTTTTTTTAATTTCATTTTGCAAATCTCGCCAAATAACTTTCAACGCGGGATCGCGAGTTCTTTGGTATTGCCTTCGCCTCACATCTTTAAGACGGATCAGATCGTCGTCAATAATAATCGAGTTGAATTTAATTTCACATTTAGGAATTGCAATGTCTCTGGCTTCGACAATTGAATTTGTCAAAGATACGAGAGCATTATCAATATCACTTTTGGTATCGAGAGGAATATCAACATCAAAATTCCTATCGATATACGTTTTATATAAATCCCAATCAGCTCTATGATAATTAAAAGTAGAGCTGATTGGATTATAAATGGCTTCTTGTGAGATTTTAAACGTCACAGGAAGGTGATCAGAGTCAAAGTCAGCATGAGTTATCAATTGACCACACAGCTGACTTGAATCCGTTAAAACCAAATCAATAGTCGAAGGATTTCGAGTGGATGAAAAACAAGTTGGTCCATTGGGATCCACAGAACAATCTTCATATAAAATTTTATCATTGGAATTGCTTTGAGCATTATTCCATGAACGGTGCTTGGCATTGAAGTCTCCAATTATAATTTTTTTTGATTTGTTGCGAGTTAGAATTTGAAGATCAGCTCTCAACAAATTCCTTTGCTGCCCATTGCACTGGAGAGGCAAGTAGGCAGCAATAAAAGAGAATTGTCCAAAATTTGTTTCAACAGAAACTCGCAAGGTTTCGAAAACTTTGGTTTCAAACGAAGAATATAATTTATGTTTGATACGTCTATTAATGACAATGGCGACCCGACCACAGGCGCTGTCAAGACGATCATTTCGGTAAATAAAATAATTTGGATTATAGATAGTGGAATATATAGATGAGCGAAGATAAATCCTCTGTCTCCAAACGAACTGTCAAACGTGTCTCCAAACGAGCATGACGTCACGATTTCAATGGAAACGTTAAGGGCTGTGACGTCGTATGCGCGTGTGCACGGGCAAAAAAATTGACTCAGCCATGCTTTCGCTCATCTATAGATTCTACTATCTATAATTTGGATCTCTTTTGATGCAAAGACTAGGTTTTAAATATGTTTCAGTTATAATGGCAATGTGCACATTATAAACTGATAGGAAGTTGAATAATTCATCTTTCTTACCCTTTAAAGAGCGGGCATTCCAATTTAAAATTTTCAAAGAATTATTTGGATCCATTAAAACGAAGTCCAATAACAATTCTTTGGGTAAATTTGATACCAACCTGAACTGCTTCAGTTTTGGTATTTGCTTTGAACATTGCATCAATCATGTGATGCAATTGTTCATTAAGAAATCAAAGTCGGAAGCAGACATGCTACCTGAACCTGAGTCGTCAAAACGAACGTTATTTCCCGTTGAAGAATGGGTATGAAAGTCATTCATCGTCGGTAAATTTTCGGAAATAAAATTGTGCCTCCCTGCAGCGATTCTAGCATAGAAGGGCGTGTTTGAAAAATTAGAATTCGACGAACTGCTCGTTACCCGTTGAGAGGTAGGAGCAAAATTTGTTCGTTGATTGTGGTGGGTATGAATTACTCGACCGGCAAATGATTGCACATTTTGAGCGTTTGACATATGTTTACCCGGCGAATCTGGGATCCTATTGGAATTTCCCGTCATCAATTTTGCACGGAAGTCAAACTTTTTGCGTGAAGGGCATTCCCAGAAATTGGATTTATGATTGCCCCCACAATTTGCACATTTAAATTTATTGGAATCTTCTCTCACAGGACAGGCGTCCTTGACGTGAGAGGTTCCACCACAAATCATGCATTTAGCATCCATGTGGCAAATTACTGATAATCAGCAATTTTCGGCAAATTAGAAAATCAGCTAACAAACGCTATTTTTGCCGGTATATCAGTTATTTATTTTGCTGGCGCACGGCTGTGCGGATTTTTGCCGAGCTGCAGAAATAAAAACTGAGTGTGCAGGCCTTTTCCAAACTTTTCATATTATTTAGTTCATTTTTGTTAAAGTGAACTAAATCAAATTCTTGAGAAATACCCCTCTGGGAAGTACGCTCTGGGAAGTACCAGAGCGAGATTTCTTTTTCATCTTAATTACTTGGACTGGTGAAAATCCAAGTAATTCAGAAATTTCAATTTTAATCTCATCCAGTGATTTGTCGTCACTGGAGAGACCTTTCAAAACGACTTTGAACAATCGCTCAGTTTTGTCGTCGTATGTGAAGAATTTATGGCGCTACTCAGTTAAATAACGAACAAGACGTTTGCGATCGTCAAAGGATCCCGGCAAAACGCGGCAGTCACCCTTCCTAGCAATCTGAAATGAAACCTTGATCCCCTGAAGGTTACTCAAGATTTCATTCCGAAAGCCAGAAAACTCGGCAACAGATACCACAATTGGCGGAATCCTTTGTTTCTTCGCATGAATCGAATCACCTGGGCTAAAGGTAGATTCGATTTGCTCAATTTCATCATTAATCAAATCGAACTGATTGCTCAGTTCGATAGGGAAAGAATTATTTCCGGTATTAAAGTTAGAAGGAATATCTGAAGTCTCCAGCTTCCTTCTATTTTTTCCGCGCTTTGGCAGGACGGTCTTGAAACCTTGTTTCTTTGAAGGAAGTGGAGAATTCAGAGAGTCCCCATTCCTCTTGTTTTTATTAATACTCATTGCTGAGCGTGAAGACGGGACGTTCTAAGAGTTTTTTTTCCCAGAACGGTGTCCCTGCAGGATTACCACCGCTTGTCGGAATTTTACTTCCGCAAACGGGTCCAACATAAAACGAAGGCACGGGTCCTTGCAAAGATCGTAACGGGATCAGTAGATACAAATAGCGCTGTGAAGCACTGTTGAAATTAAAATAGCTTCGGGTAGTATTAAAAACTTCCTTCCGCAAAGAGAGAAAATAGAGCCGCACAGCACGAAAGCACGATACGGTATGAGAGTTCCAAGTCTGGCAACGATTATCCTTTCACTTATAATACGTTCCATGTTCCTATTCGTGTCTGTTGTTTCGCGCTAAGAGTCGTCGCCATAAAATCAGTCCGTATTCTTTCATTATCGGATTCTCGAACAAATTGATGTTTCGGGAACAGTTCCCTATCCACCTTCCGGGGAATAGCATTTCCTTCTCAGCCGCTTTAAAGTCCCACCCAACAGCAAGACTAGGCTAGTGCGCTTTGAGCGACACACGGTCGCTTTGATAGGGCCTGCTTGGGGACACATGCAGCTTTTTATAGAAGTTCAACAGAGCCCACTGTAGAACCCCACTACATCCTACACTGATAGAAAAAGTTGTTGAAATTTACACGAAAGTAATGTACATAAAGGGAATTCCAAAAAGAGCTTAATTTTAAACGACATTTTCGCTTGAATGTATGCAATTTATATTGCATAATGTCACTATTTAGGGTGGCTGGGTTCGATTCCCGGTGCCGGTCTAGACAATTTTCGGATTGGAAATTGTCTCGACTTCCCTGGGCATAAAAGTATCATCGTGTTAGCCTCATGATATACGAATGCAGAAATGGTAGCTTGGCTTAGAAACCTCGCAGTTAATAACTGTGGAAGGGCTTAATGAACACTAAGCTGCGAGGCGGCTCTGTCCCAGTGTGAGGATGTAATGCCAACAAAGAAGAAGAATGTCACTATTTATTAGATTAAGTGGCATAATGCTGTACAAATTGCTTACATTTAGGGCGAAATTGATGGATAAGATTCATATATGCTCAGAATAGTGTAATTTTCCACGTCTATGTTTTTTACGCGCTGATAAGTTTTCATTATTTTTTTCTGTGAAAGGCAGACCCCACAGGACGCACCCTCCCACTCTAGCTAATGTCAGAAGGACAACAGTGCCCAGGCTTCACTACCAACTAAGTAGGCAATCCTTAGCTAGCGGTCAATTGTCATCGGAAAACCCGTGGAAGCTTGAGTATTGGAACTTGTGAGGACCAGAGCTATGTTAGGCGCTCCTTCCCGGATGTCAACTCACCATTTCGTAGCCCCCTAAGGGATTACTTGTCAATTTAAATAAAAATTTGAGGGTCAATTTAAATTTGAATTTGAGGTTGGAAATGAATTTTGAGAAGGAAATCTCAGTTATAATTAGTAATTTAGTTAAATAGAATTAACTCATTCTCTATTCTGTATTGAAATTTTAATTCAGATTATAAATGATATCTAATTGGCATCAGAGAGGAACTCTAATAAGAATAATTAAAATTAAACTCAAGTTATTTATTTTTACAGGTGGTGCTTGTTTGCCGAATCCCTGTGGCTCGAATGCCAATTGTCGTGAGACTGACACCGGAAGACCAATATGCTCATGTCCTCTCGGATATGGTGGAAACCCATTGACGTTTTGTAGAAGGTGTGTTACACAATTTTAGTTTGTAATTTAAAAAATCTAGTTTTTACAAATTCCTTCATTACAACTATTGCGGTGCAATAGAATCAAATTTATTTAAAAGATGAAATTCGAGTAAAAGCTTATCATCCACGCCATATTTTGGAATCACCTTTTTCTCTGCGACAGAAGCAATTAAAATATTTATCTTCATGAAGCAACTTCGGTCCGAATTTTGACAAACATCGCATGAATATTCAAAACATAGAATGATATAGTCGGACGACAACTCCACCAACTCATTCATTCGACTGTCACTGAGTGTGCTTATTATGTACAGAAAAAAACATAATTTGCATTGTTTATGTTGATGTTTAAGGTAGCCTCACACCTCGGGAATTTGGATTGCGGATTTTTCCCCATGTATTTTTGCATATGCGATGTTTACGGGATTTGGGCAAGGAAAATAAAAATCCCGGCCCCATTTAAAATGCAAGGTAGCCTTAAGGGCTACCTTACATCTCGAGAAAAATTTTCCTCGGATTTTGGTCCCCGTGCATTTTAAATGGGGCCGGGATTTTGATTTTCCGGCCACCTTACACCTCGGGAATTTGGTCCGCGGATTTTTTCCTTTACACCTCGGGAAAATTTTCCGCCGGATTTTGGTCCCCGTGTATTTTAAAGGGGGCCGGGATTTTTTATTTTCCGTGCCCAAATTCCGAAAACATCGCATATGCAAAAATGCATGGGGAAAAAATCCGCGGACCAAATTCCCGAGGTGTGAGGCTACCTTAAGGCAGCCTTTACTGTTGAAAAAGCTTCGCGGATGGAAATCGGATTTAGTTCTATGTAATAAATTACTTTACTCATTTGAATCGTGTCCAGATTTCAGATAATTTATCAATTTGTAAAATGTCCATAAATATTCAATGACTAATATTCAACCGAATATTGACAGTCCAGAGCCGACTATAAATGTGTCTGAAAGTGAGCTGACAAGTGAAGAAAGATGGACTTCACAAAGAAATTTCGATTATTTTACACTCTGTTTAAGAGTTCGAAACCAAATCGCTAATGCTGTGATATCTGTAATACTTAAGTACTAAAGTCAAGTGTGTGGCTGTCAGAGATGGTGTTGCAGAAATCTCCCGAAGTTGCATATGCTAAAATTTTATACATTTTCTGTATGCTTCTTATGCACAACTGTATTAAAATCTGCCATCCGCTGTTTGGGTGAATAAATGTAGTCAACAGTTCACAAAAATAAATGATAACCTTACCATTAAAATATACTCCTTAGGTCGGAATGCTTGAAGAATGTCGAATGTCGTGCAGATCAAATATGCCACCAAGGAAATTGTGTCTCCGCTTGCTCGGGAGTTTGTGGCGCTCATGCAAGATGCACGGTAAGGGATAGGGGAATTGTGGGTAAAACCGACACTGCGGGTAAAACCGACACCACTTCAAATCTCTGATTTCAAGTGATTATCGGACAGAATTTCAACACACTTTGAATAATTGTTTGTTTTCTTGTATTTCTAGTCATTTTGTAACTGGCGGAGATGTATAAGAGTCATAATAAACAGACAATTAGCATTGATCACCATTGAGGAGATAAGTTATGTAAAATTTAGGCATCAGTGTATAAGCTTTTTCGACAATAATTTGTTGATTTTCAGTATTTAATTCACCTCTGATCCATAATTGAACATCATTTTGTGTATGTTGTGGAAAAATAGTTAACTTTTCTAATTATAAACATCCACATGTATCTCATCACTATTATGTTATCTGTTGGGGTAAATTCGACACCTGCCATCGAATCACGAAATACCTCTGTTTTATTAGACTTATCATTCGCATAATATCATTCATGAATTGTAAAACGAGGCGCCGAGGAATATAACTTATCATAGGAATATAACGAGTAATCATAGACTGATTACATGCCATATCATCATGTGTCGTGGCAATAGGTCTAGTAGTTAATATTGGGTCATCAAGGAAAGCCTGCAGGTCGGATACCAATAGCGCTCAAAGAAGAACCGTATTTTTAGGCATATTTTACTCTTAGATATATTCAACCCGTTCTCTAGTGTTGTTCTTTCGTGATCCATTTTCACCCCTGTAAACATGTAGCTTGTCACGGAACTGGTCATTTTCATTTCTTGTCATAACTGCACCATACGCATTTATTTTAAATCGCCGTTATAAACAACTTTTTAAAATAAGTGAAATTTAAATGTAGGTCAATATTTACAGCAGTTAGTAAATTTGTGACTAACATTCTTAAACTCTATATATTTTTCCTCGACCTGCTAAAGAAACTAAATAAAATATGATATATGGTGATGATTTTAAATATATAAAATTTGGTTCAACCATCGTTTATGAGTGATCCCTAAACATGAATTTCATACACAAAAATTAAAATGAGTGTTGTTAAACATTTTCTATTATGTTGTAACATCATTTAGAATTGTTATGATGTTCAATTCCATAAAGACTTGATGTGTCGGTTTTACCCTCATGTGGTGTCGATCTTACCCACACCCCAGCTGTTTGGGCTGGAAGATGGACTGTTCGCGTTTTCATCATAAATCAAATTCTATCAAGAAATATTGCCCTGAGACCACATGGACTGATGCATGAAGAGCCAAAGTATGTTTGTATGAAATTTCCAGACCGGAAAATTGCTTCATAGATTGGGGAACTGTAAAGTTGCTTAAGGTGTCGGTTTTACCCACTTTTCCCCTACCCTGTTTTGTTGAACTATGATTCGACTCAATTACCTCCTCTTTTTTTTAATTCATCAATTTAGGTGAGAAATCATGTACCAATTTGCAGTTGTCCAGGAAATATGAGTGGAGACCCGTTTGTAGTCTGTCGGCCTATTAGATTTTCAGAGGTTTATGAGAAAAAATAAGCATTCTTAGATATACCATATTACTATACTATAAATAACTGTAACTGACACTATAGTTACATTAAGACTTGTAATAACATTTAACAAATGTATACTCAACATGTTTGTAAATAAGAACGAAAGAATCTCCAATGTAATTATATTTTTTTGGTAGGGATTGTAATTCTCACTCAATCTTACGAGTAGCGGGTGCTACTCACACAGATTGTCGTCAAGAAATCGTTTTGTCGAAGAAGGGCCTGTCATACAACTATTTCACTTAGTTCCGCTACCTTTGTAATCTTTACATACACATATTTCAACCTCAGCTGTAAGACCCTCTTCAGTGTCTCGTATTTGACTCAGCTTGAAGAAAACAATCGCAGCTTAAACTATTTGTACTCCGCTGGGTAAGTAATCTATTCTAATTTAACTACCTTACTTACCTATACCGATAATTAATGCTTAGCTGCCGTTTATCTGATCCTTATTCGACAGCAATGTTTGTACCCGTCGAAAGATTCTCAGCTACATCAAATTTCCACGGTGAAGAGACATTTCTTCAAATTGTATTTTATGTTTGATGTCGTAATTGACTTATTTTCCTTATACACATGTTCTGCTACCTACTTTCGTAGTTCAATCCCTTTTCGCTCCTCTTCGGCAGGTTTAGTCATCAACGTCAACAAAACCAAATCGTTGGATGTAACACGGTGACCCCTTCCAGTTCCACAGTAGCTGGGCAACCAGTGGAGAATGTTGAAAGCTATCGACATAGGCGCACGGATCAAGAAAGCAAGGGCTGCCTTTGCGAGTTTAAGAAATATCTGGAAAAATAGGCAGCTAAGTGAACGCACCAAAATACGAATTTTCAACTCTCACGTGAAATCTGTGCTACGCTAGCGAAACATGGAGAACACTCAACGGCTGCAGATGTTCATTAACAGATGCCTGCGGTATATAATTCGGGCTTGGTGGCCTCACAACTGAATCTCAAACAACGAGCTCCATCGTCGTTGTCACCAGAGACCGATAGCAACAGGAATTCGGGATCGGAAGTGGGGCTGGGTCGGCCACACTCTACGTAGGGCGGAAACGAAATCTGTAAACAAGTATTAGACTGGAACCCAGCGGGACATTGCAGGAGAGGCAGACTCAGAGGCTCATGGCGGCGAAGCCTCAATGGAGAAATAAAAGAAGTCAATCGAAATCTAACCTGGCCACAGGTTAAAGCGATAGCTGGGCAACGCTCAGGATGGAGATCTTTCAAGTCAGCCCGTTGCACCACCGGAGGTGTACAGGATTCATAAGTAAGTAAAAAGTTTCTGCTAGATCGATGCCGAATTTCCTTAGCCGGGGGTGTAGCTGGTTGGTGATATGTTGATCTATGGGATCAAAACTCTTTTCAGCGGCTCATCCATCGGTGTCAGTGTTGTTAGTACACACACGTTCCGACATGTTGTACAACTTTGACTTCGCCCCCAGAAAATTTGGCTCGGTCGGAGTAAAGTCGGACCGTTGTACAACTATTGGACAGTACAACTTGCCCACAGACGGTCCGACTTTACTCCGACCAAACCAAATTTCCTGGGGGCGGAGCCAAAGTTGTAAAACATGTCAGAGCGTTTATGGCGCCCATGTTGTACAACTTTGACTCCACCTCCAAGTTAGTCCGACCAATTTAGTCTCTTCAACCGTCTGACGAACAGTTGTTCCAACCAAAACAACAACGAACAATAATATCAGCAAACGTCATTTCTCTAGTAACTTTGTGCTGGCGCTGATGCATGGTTTTGTTGCTTCCCAACAGAGTTACCGACCATCGACGATATCAACGGATGGACCATTGTGGCCACCGGGTGGTCCCCTGAAAGATCCGGTACATCCGTAAACATGGTCAAAAAATTGCAGAATTTTTATTGGTTTACACCTTTACTCGCACTGACGAAACTATCCATGCAGCATCAATCATAGTAATTAGTAACCCATGAGTCAGCAGACAAAATTTGACAGCTTGTAACCGTTCATAACTTCAGCTCGAGGTTTATTTATAACCAGTGGCTTAAGCGCCACTTCCGGGATCCGGAAGACCACCGGTCGAGTTCTTTTGCCCGACTAATACTCGACTTTTCTCCTCAGGGGTCACTCGAACGGTCGCTGACTGAATCTTAAAATATTGCTTTGCACCAAGTGTTTCTTCAACTTGGCCACCTCCCAAGTTACGTTACTCTCAAACTCTTCCAACCCGCCAACAAATCCCGGCAGAAATTATGCAAAGCGAATGATCAAAGTAGTCAACGGAACGGAACGGAAAACCGAACGGAGTGATCTCTCAGCGATTACTCTAACTAAAAAAGCTAAAAAACTATCTACTCGATCATCTTACTTAAAATTTCTTGGGGTTTATTTGTTTCGGGTTGAACACATTTGGAATTGGTACGAAAATGGAAATGTTTATCTAGATCATGTCTACACACTAGTCACATACCTGCGCAGGTTTTCTTCTGTTCTGTCTGTTCGTGGCGATGGCGGCGAAGCTGTCCTTGACGATGGCGGCAACAGAAGAATCGCCTAGCTGCAGAATGGTGCGCAGCTGATGAGCCCGTGCAAGTATGGCCGAACTAAAGTTGCGAAGTGGGTGGCGGCTGGACGGAAGGCCTCCGATTTTCTCTTGAGAGCTGCGTCGACGGATTTCGCGCTTTCCGGGTTGATTTTCCCCTCCGGACAAGGGCCAACATACCTCAGCACGGCTTTGCTTTTTACGGTTATGACCGCCCGTGATGAAATGAACCCTCGCCTTCGGCTCCAATCCGGCACTGTGGTATGCAATAGGCGACGTATTCCACGCGCCGAGTTCTCCGAACAGTCCGTAGGGTTCGGAACGTTTTGGACCACCGTCGATTGATTGGCGATCGATGGTTCACTTTTCGCTTCTCTTTTTGACGAAACTTCACCACACTTTGTTTCGCTACCCCGAAGAGCGGGCCTTGACGAGCGCACGGACTCCACAAAAAACTCCTCCAAACGATATAACGGCGGAAATGCCGTAAACCCTTTTCGTCGACTCCGAAATTCCAGCCCGTACCTAAAAAAAAGCGCCACGCGCTGGAAGTCCAAAGCGAAACATAAATCAACATTTAAACAGACAACGAGTAGTTCGACAAAAAATTACCTTTTTTGGTACACCACACTATTTAAAATTGAAATTTGCGAGAGTCGGCTACACCGGCAACAGAATAAAATCTAAAGAACGAACGAAAAAAAAACTAGTTACAATCACGTACAAAATTACTCCAATCACTTTAATTACCTCGACGAACTGAACGGTACTCAATCCTTAAACTCGCAAAACTTCTAACTGCCAGCCGTTATGGAAGCGAAATGACCGAGTTTGAGTTTATTCTTGAACAAGAAACCTTCTACAACAATTAACCCATTATTTAGCAATTGCGTCAATTTAAATTTCAAATCAAGCATAATTTTTCATAACGACGTATGTAACAATTATGAGGATTCGAGAAATCCTTTGCAGAAAGTTGGCAAAACTTTTTCTAAATCTGTTTAAAACTAAATCTTTTTTCAATACTTTTTTCCGCTGGCATGCGTCATTACATGACACGTAATAAGCGTGCTTCACATCAAATCTGTCAGTGATTCGTAAAAAGATTGAATTAAAGAATTTTAAGATCTGAAATCAGTAAAATCGATGCGTATTATATAAAGCCGCGTGTGATTGTCACGTTGTATTGAAAACCTCGTTTTGTTTACTTTTGTTACATACGTCGTTATGAAAAATTATGCTTGAAATGGCTACATAGAGTTCGCGCCTTCGGAAACTTCGAGCTAACTTTACTACATAGAACATTACATAGAACAGTTGCCATATTGAATATGGCTGTCGTCATAGTACTCAAACATCACAACATTTAGTCGAGACACAAACCATGTCGACAAATTGCTTTCTCGTTGACACGTATTGAATTTAATTTGAATTTGAACATTATTTTAATTAAAAAGGAAAAAAACGTCAAAAACTACAAATATTAAATTCAACTAAAATAGACGACACGTAAAAACTATTTCCAAAACTTATTTACACTTGATTTTACTTAAAAAGATAAAATCGTCTGAAGCTACGGACATTTACGTAAATTTGAACCGGTAAAAAACGTAAAACGTTACAAGCTCTATCAGTCGAACTCTAACCGTGATGGCAAAAACAGTGAAGCAACTCCGTTCAGAAGTGTGTGCATTCAAAGAACGGCAGCCCGCCGCGTCAAAAACGGGCATCATGCGACACCGGAAACGTCTGTTCCGGCACCTACAACATCTTGGCACTATTAGACAACAATCAGAGCATTGAAAGAAAACCCGGACAGCTGACGACCCTGAGCGACAAGAAGCTCCAATGCCAAAGGAAGCTGAAGAGGAAGACCGAGGGAAAAGTGGCTACATCGCTGAGTGCGCTTGGCCGGGAGGTCGGTGCAACAGTGAAAAAGTACCTCAACGTGGGAAATTTAGCAAAAGCAATTTTCTATCTTAGCATTTTTTTGTATCATCCGAAAAAGTCAATTTTTTCAATAACGTTATTGTTTTGAGCAAAATAAAGTTCTAGTAAATTCTGCATCAATGTCGTGCAAAAATAAAACCGATCAGTATTCCAGTTATTTATAAATTTTCCAACGAAACTGTTCGCATTTACGTTTTTAGAGCATATTTAGGCAAATACAAATTCCGAAGTTGGATTATTTGCCTGTATCTCAATAAAATGCACCATCAGAAGAAAAATACTTCTAACTTTATACCGGATAAACAATACGGCCGTATATAGCTGCAGCGAATTGAACATGTATCCCGATGCATGCTTGCTGGGAGCATACTTCGAGAAACATTATTCCACAAAAAGAAGTTAAAACACTTGAACGTCAAATAGTATCACATGTAAAAAAAACTAATTTGTTGTAAATTTGACCATCATATGTTGACTGCGCCCCGTCGAAAACTACATCAACTGCACCCACCTCTAACCAACGCCACTGATATCCAAATCCACACATAGAGCCATACGAATATAAAAGCGACAGATAAAGAGTGATAACAAACGTAAACAATCAAACGTGATCAGTTAGAGTTATCGACTCGACAAATCTATAATTAGTACAGAATTTACTGAAAAATACTGAACTTCTTAAAACTAAATCTTGAAATCTATTACTAGGGGTCTTAATTACTATGTACAACCTAAACGTATTATACTAGGTGATAGATTGAGATTAGTGCTGATTCATTACTAAGACGATATCTAATTTAGAAAAGAGGTGTTTTGGTCCTGGCTACAAACATTGAATTTCCAGCGTCGGTACCGTCAATAGGTTTTAAAACCTCAAATCGGATACTGTTTCCCAGTTGCTCAGAAAGACAGGATAATCACTAAAAGAATTTTGTAACTTTCGAATCCAAATAAACCAAGAGAGTTCACAGAATTTGATCGATCCTTGTCGTGAGAAACAATCATATGTATTAATACAAGTTTAAATTAAATCAGTTTTTATTTTACCCAATAAAAATCTAACAATTTCGCATATGACCAGTTCTTATACAGGTTTTGGTAGATTCTTATACAGAATTGTTAGAAAATCTAACAACCGCTGGTTGGGTGTTCATTTTCATTTATTTAGTTAACATCTAAACAGATAACACTGAATCAACAATTTGACGCCACAATACACGGTTCGAGGCCGCATCTCTCCATCCTCGGATACGCCCCACGCTCGCCAAGTCGTTCTGCACCTGGTCTGCCCATCTCGCTCGCTGCGCTCCACGCCGTCTCGTACCTGCCGGATCGGAAGCGAACACCATCTTTGCAGGGTTGCTGTCCGGCATTCTTGCAACATGTCCTGCCCATCGTACCCTTCCGGCTTTAGCTACCTTCTGGATACTGGGTTCGCCGTAGAGTTGGGCGAGCTCATGGTTCATTCTTCGCCGCCACACACCGTCTTCTTGCACACCGCCAAAGATGGTCCTAAGCACCCGTCTCTCGAATACTCCGAGTGCTTGCAAGTCCTCCTCGAGCATTGTCCATGTTTCATGTCCGTAGAGGACAACCGGTCTTATAAGCGTCTTGTACATGACACATTTGGTGCGGTGGCGAATCTTTTTCGACCGCAGTTTCTTCTGGAGCCCGTAGTAGGCCCGACTTCCACTGACGATGCGCCTTCGTATTTCACGGCTAACGTTGTTGTCAGCCGTTAGCAAGGATCCGAGGTAGACGAATTCCTCGACCACCTCGAAGGTATCCCCGTCTATCGTAACACTGCTTCCCAGGCGGGCCCTGTCGCGCTCGGTTCCGCCCACAAGCATGTACTTTGTCTTTGACGCATTCACCACCAGTCCAACTTTTGTTGCTTCACGTTTCAGGCGGGTGTACAGTTCTGCCACCTTTGCAAATGTTCGGCCGACAATGTCCATGTCATCCGCGAAGCAAATAAATTGACTGGATCTATTGAAAATCGTACCCCGGCTGTTACACCCGGCTCTCCGCATGACACCTTCTAGCGCAATGTTGAACAACAGGCACGAAAGTCCATCACCTTGTCTTTAGTCCCCGGTGCGATTCGAACGAACTGGAGTGTTCGCCCGAAATCTTCACACAGTTTTGCACACCATCCACCGTTGCTTTGATCAGTCTGGTAAGCTTCGCAGGGAAGCTGTTCTCGTCCATAATTTTCCATAGCTCTACGCGGTCTATACTGTCGTATGCCGCCTTGAAATCTACGAACAGATGGTGCGTTGGGACCTGGTATTCACGGCATTTTTGAAGGATTTGCCGTACAGTAAAGATCTGGTCCGTTGTCGAGCGGCCGTCAACGAAGCCGGCTTGATAACTTCCCACGAACTCGTTCACTAATGGTGACAGACGACGGAAGATGATCTGGGATATCACTTTGTAGGCGGCATTAAGTATGGTGATCGCTCGAAAGTTCTCACACTCCAGTTTGTCGCCTTTCTTGTAGATGGGGCATATAACCCCTTCCTTCCACTCCTCCGGTAGCTGTTCGGTTTCCCAGATTCTGACTATCAGTTTGTGCAGGCAAGTGGCCAGCTTTTCCGGGCCCATCTTGATGAGCTCAGCTCCGATACCATCCTTACCAGCTGCTTTATTGGTCTTTAGCTGTTGAATGGCATCCTTAACTTCCCTCAAGGTGGGGGCTAGTTGGCTTCCATCGTCCGCTGAACTGACGTTGTCATCTCCTCCGCTGCCTTGACTTTCACTGCCTGTACTCTCAGCGCCATTCAGATGTTCCTCGTAGTGCTGCTTCCACCTTTCGATCACCACACGTTCGTCCGTCAAGATGCTCCCATCCTTATCCCGGCACATTTCGGCTCGCGGCACGAAGCCTTTGCGGGATGCGTTGAGCTTCTGATAGAACTTGCGTGTATCTTGAGAACGGCACAGCTGTTCCATCTCCTCGCACTCCGCTTCTTCCAGGCGGCGTTTCTTCTCCTGAAAAAGGCGGGTCTGCTGTCTCCGCTTCCGTCTATAACGTTCCACGTTCTGCCGGGTACCTTGCTGCAGCGCGACCGCCCGCGCTGCGTCCTTCTCCTCCAGAATCTGTCTGCACTCTTCGTCGAACCAATCGTTCCGTCGACTTCGACCCATATACCCGACGTTGTTCTCCGCTGCGTCGTTAATGGCTGCTTTGACTGTATTCCAGCAGTCCTCAAGAGGGGCCCCATCGAGCTCACCCTCTTCCGGCAACGCTGCCTCGAGATGCTGCGCGTATGCAGTGGCGACATCAGGTTGCTTCAGTCGCTCTAGGTCGTACCGCGGCGGTCGTCGGTACCGAACATTATTGATGACGGATAGTTTTGGGCGCAGTTTAACCATTACCAGATAGTGGTCAGAGTCGATGTTAGCGCCACGATATGTCCTGACGTCGATAATGTCGGAGAAGTGCCGTCCATCAATCAGAACGTGGTCGATTTGTGATTCTGTCTGCAGTGGTGATCTCCAGGTGTACCGATACGGGAGGCTGTGTTGGAAGTAGGTGCTGCGAATGGCCATATTCTTGGAGGCGGCGAAATCAATTAGTCGTAGGCCGTTTTCGTTCGTCAGCCGGTGAGCGCTGAACTTTCCAATAGTCGGTCTAAACTCCTCCTCTTGGCCAACCTGAGCGTTCAAGTCTCCTATGATGATTTTGACGTCGTGGCTTGGGCGGCTGTCGTACTCACGTTCCAGCTGCGCGTAGAATGCGTCCTTATCATCATCAGTGCTTCCGGAGTGTGGGCTATGGACGTTGATTATGCTGAAGTTGAAGAACCGGCCTTTGATCCTCAACTTGCACATTCTTTCATTGATCGGCCACCACCCGATCACGCGCCTTTGCATATCGCCCATCACTATGAAAGCTGTTCCCAGCTCGTGTGTGTTGCCGCAGCTCTGGTAGATGGTATGATTACCTCTAAACGTTCGCACCATTGATCCCTTCCAACAAACCTCCTGCAGCGCTACGATGCCGAATCCACGGTCCTTGAGCACATCGGCGAGTATGAAGTTGAGAGATTTGCAGTTCCACGAACCGAGTTTCCAATCGCTAGTCCCTTTTCGTCGCAGTGGTCTTCGCCGATGGTTCCGGTCCGTACTCTCTTGTTGATTGTTCGTTGCTTAAGATTTTTAAAGGCTGGCTTGCAGGGCCTGACACCAAACCCCCTAAATTTCCGGAGGACCATTCCTCCTTATTTCCGGTGGACCATGGTGCACAGTTTCACTTAGAGTCCCTCGCTGGCACTCGGACGATGATCAGCCGCCCCTAACATGGAGAACAGACGCTGTTGTGAGCCGATCCTGACATGGAGAACAGACGCTCAATAAGATTTGCACCTCCGGAGAGGAGCAAACCCCCCTTCCCTGTCAGCATACGACCATAGTTCCCACCGGGGTTGGTTACCCGATCTTCCCTAAGGTTGCTCGTATCCCGGCCAGCACCGCGGGGAGGTAGGGATAGGAGTTGCTGGGTAAGAGGCTGAGGACCGCGAGATGGGGTCTATTTTATTCCTTCAGGTACGCGAAGTACCAATGGTACGCTTTACCCAGCATTTGCCGTGCCTGGTTGGGTGTACCTATAAGTATTTGTAAACCCATCATACTATGTGAATGTGAAAGTATTTTTAAATTACACAATGAAAATAATAGCAAAATACAAAAAGTTACAGTTTTGATGTAACTTTTCATGTTTGTTTGCTCAACATTCTGGAGCGACTCTGGCATACTGTCCGCAAAACTTGCACTGGAACACTCAGTTGGGCAACAAAATAACTCTTCTCAGTGGTTAATATGATATAAAAATCCTGTGTTGAACTTAATCCTAGAATTAAAAACCCAAATTTATCCCCAAGTGGTGATTATGCCTTTCTCGATTCGATATGTTGGATTCGAATTAATGTTGTAAATGCTGTGCTAATTGCCTACATCTTGGCGGTTAAAATATTTGATGCAACTCTATCACGCTGCTTATAAATTACTCAATAATTGAGTAATTTTTAAGCAATTATTATGAGAGTAATGGATTGCGTCATGGCTAAATTGATTAATGACTTAAAGTGTGCATGTAAACAGCGTATTTGTTTAAAGAAAAATAGAGATATTATTCAAATCGAATGAGTTATTAGCAAACAAAAACAATAGTGTCCAACTAGGAAAGTTTCTCCGTCGAATGAAACTAGTTGCACTCGAATCGGTCAAGTCCTTCTATATGAAACGTGTTTAACAATAAAAAATTCCCGGGCTACACACACACACACACAGTCAGACATGTGCTCAGTTTTTCGAGCTGAGTCGATTGGTATATAACACTATGGGTCTCCGAGCCTTCTATCAAAATTTGGCTTTTGGAGTGAAATTATAGCCTTCTGGTACAACTTTGTTGTACGAGAAAGGCAAAACACATTAATAAAGCTTAAAAAAAAAGAGATATAAAATTGCTTCCATCTACAAAAATGTAACGATTTTCGAAAACATTTTTCACTGGCCAAAACGCCCCAGTATAGGCAGGACGATATGCTCTTACCAACTGAACACAAACGCAGCGAGCCTGCAGCAGCTGCTTCCAAATTGTATGGAGAATATTGAAATGTTATTCACACCTGCTTAAATGGACCTATGTTGGTTTTTTAATGTCAAGCGCATAAGAATTTGTAGCCTTTTTATTATGGGATTGATAAAATACTAATGAAGGGCTATGAAACGTCTTTGGTTAAGGTGGGCGTATTGCCCAGGCACTATTTGAAATTCATTTTTTCACGACTTTTCAAAAAAGCTTTATCACGTGTTATCTGTAATATTTTTATATGACTACTCACGGGCAATGCATTTGTGACTTCCTGGACTACCAAATAACACAAAGTTTGCATAAATTACGTTGAAAAGTAAAAAATTATCAAGGAGTTGCCTTAGGGGGGGCATATTATACCGTCTTACCCTATGTAGTGCAATGCTACTAATTCATTTATAACTTGCGAACAAGCTAAGCGTGCTGTCACTTGATTGGGGTTTCATTCAGCTTATCAAAGCTTCTTTTCTGCAAAAGCTTCATTTCATTTCTTCTTTTAGCACTTCAAAAAGCTCATCCAAACTTTGATCGTTTTCATCGTTTCATTCCATGCCTTGATTCATAGTAAAACGCGATTTAGGTAAATACATTCAATGCATCGAACGTATACGGGTCGGGCTCCGACGAGCGCAGCGCGATATCCAAAATCAACCGCGTTTCGCAGCCTCGTAGAAGAGCGTGGTTCGTCGATGACGGTTACGAGGCATCGCATCGCTGCTGGAAGCAGAAGCCTTCTATCTAGCTGCTTCAGGTCCGCTGATGATGGTCAGCTACGTCTCCAGTTAGTTCTCACTCATCGTTCAGCGTGTTCGGTTCGGTTCGGTGAACGGGTGGTACTCAGCCCAACAACGGTAGTGGATTGCCAGCTTGCGCGAGCTGCATGCCGGTCGGTGTATCGAATCGCGAAAATTCAAAACAAAGTGATTTGCTGTACGTACATCCAGGTACTGGCAGA
Source organism: Armigeres subalbatus (assembly GCF_024139115.2). Taxonomy (NCBI): domain Eukaryota; kingdom Metazoa; phylum Arthropoda; class Insecta; order Diptera; family Culicidae; genus Armigeres; species Armigeres subalbatus. The sequence goes on along the minus strand of NC_085140.1, from coordinate 302,829,819 downwards.
AGCGTTGCTCGTTTATTGCAACCGGTGTGCTTGATGTTTATTTTGTTGTGCATTGCTTCTAGTGGTGACTCTCCAGAGGAATTTTCTCAATGGGCAAAGTGATTAGAACCGAACCGTTGACTGGAGCTGTTCTGTAATTGTCGAATGAGAAATATCTGTTTTGAAAATTCTCAGTGATTATATTTATTGGACTTTGGGAACAAAATATGAAGCTACAACTGCAACTCTAAGAGTTTAACTTTTAAGTTGGGTTAATTTGACGTACGATATTGAACAAATTACAGATTACAGTCATTATATTTCCTCGAATATTCTGAGGAATTCGAAAATTCTTAGGAGTTTTTTTGGGAGTTCCTTCGCCAATTCTTTCAGGATTTTCTTGGAATATTCATCCAGGTGTTGTTTCAGAAATTCATCCAGAAATTCTCTCGGGAAAAATCTTCCAAACATTTCTCTGTAAGAACCATAAGAAGTTCTTTAGGAAATAGCTCCAGGAAATATAATCTGGGTCTTCTGCGTAATCCATGCGTCCATCTTTAACGAGGCTCGACAAGCTCGATATCGTTCGGTTCATTAACAAAAGCCAAGTCAAGAATGCGACCGTTTGAGTTGGGAAAGCTGTTGAGCTGGTACAATCCTGTTGCAATTATAGACTCAACTAGGGCGATCTCCTGTTCACTCGATGTGTTGGAAGGAAGCAAGCTGTTGAAATCATCGTCCAACATCCACGTTAAGTATGGCAAATTGTGATCACCGATGATAATGATTTTATCCGTCTGCTTAGCCATTTCGCTAATTTGCTGAACTGCGTCGGAATGTTGTGAGTAGAGGACTGTTTGTGAGTTAGGTCGGAGGTAGATACCGCATACATATATCTTCGTTTTCTGCAGGTTAACACGAACAGCTGTTTGCTTCAAGTTGTCACAATCGATCAGCTCAACTGAGTGGCATTTCAATCCGGATTTCACTGCAATCAAGACTCCACCACCACGTTGAAGATCACTAGTAGCAGTACTGGGATCGCAACGAAAAACGGAATAGTTGGCAGCAAATTCGGAAGTGGCCACATCCGAACGTAGCCATGTTTCAGCACTACGATATCATATTCGCAAGTGCTCAATTTTAGGAAGAGTTCATTGGGTTTCGTGCGGATTCCCCGAACATTTTGGTAGTAAACTGTGAGGATGTGCGGGTCAGTTTCATTTGGGCGTGGATGGCAGTTGCTAGTAGCAAGTGAAACGTTCGTAGTTACTGGTGTCGATCTCCTTGGTTCGCGTTGGAGTTCAGAATCGCGGCTCTATCATAACTCTGAGTGGAGCCGTGGGTTTCTAAAAAACCCTACGTGAAGTGTTTTGATCTTCGAAGTCTCGGAAAGAAATTTCGCTGGGCCACGTAACGTCTGTCATTGCTTTCTGCTTCAGGTGCATTGGCATGCCTATTTTGTAAGACACAAAACTTAACAGTCGTATATCCGTTCCTCTAGGAACTAGTTTCACTACTTTAAGACCGGTAGAATCTAGTCTACATTATTGGAAGAATAGCTAATCTTTGAAGTTATCCCAACTTCTTCTGCACCACCCTTTCTTTCGTTTTTGGGCACCATATTAATGGAGCATATAAGACTCTGGGTTCCACAATCGCCGTATAAATACACTGAATCATCACCTTGGGCTTTAATCCCCATTTTCTTACCGAACGTCGCCTTACTTATCCATAAAGCATTTGTAGCTTTCCTAAGTGCTTCTTCGAGATGTAAGCTCCAATGAAGCTTACTGTCAAGTATAACGCCAAGATACTTGACTGATATTGAAAGTTTCAAATCTGTCCCTTTCATGTTCAAAATAGAAAATGAATTATATTTCTTTTTCTTGCAAATACCATTAAAGTGGTTTTTGAATGATTTATATTCAATCCTTCTTTTTCACACCATTATGTGATGAAATTTAGATCAATTTGCATTCGGCTGGAGATAATAAAGTCATATTTTCCTCTCACCAATATAAATATATCATCCGCGAAGCCTCGAGCTTTCAGTTGTTTGAGAAGGTCATCAATGATTAAAGACCACAATAGAGGTGTTAGTACGCCTCTTAGGGGACACCTTTTAATTTCGTTTTTTTTTCTAATCTTCATTACCGCGTTTTTAAATTCTAGATTATATTCAATACTACACACCCTTTAACTGATCTCACACTAATTGATCAGCTTCCAAGGATAGCTGATATTTTTAGAACACTTAGTTGAACGGGCATGTTTTGCGTTCCAGGATGGTGTGGACAATTAAAAATGACACCAGGATGGTTTGGAGAACCAGAAAAGTCTAGATTAATTTTTAAAAGTAATGAGTGAAATCATATCAGTTCCCTGTAATTTTAGGAGTTAGTTGACCTGGTAGATCGCATGTTTTGATCTTCATCTCTATGGAGACCCTGAAATTGTTTACGTTTATTCAAAACATGATAGTAAAACATAAATTTAATGTTCTTGAACATATTTCTCAGCTTAGTAAATTTGTGTCTATTCATTGGATATTCAGAAGTATTTCATTTTTATCTGGAAACAAAAAAGGATCACATTCAACCAACCGCTACGTAACAGTTTCCGACTCCTCAAGCTCTTCACAATTGTATTAGAAAGAAGGTGATCCGATGGCCCCGTAACTGGTTTCGGAACTCCTGACATTTACGGATAGACAAGCCGTAATTGATCGGTGAGGAAAATTATTCGTCGGTACGCCGGTCCGATATTCGTCGGCGGCGACGTTTGTCAGAATTTTGGTTGGCGTCGGCGGCGTTTTCGGCGTCACGCCGAAAGCCATTTTAGCCGGCAGTGGCGGCGGCGTGAATCGGCGTGGCGGTTTTTTCATTACGTTTCTCTAAGATGTTTTTTTTTGCATTTTTGCCTTTCTCGTATACTAAGTATACGGTAAAGGCTATATGATCGCTCCAAAAACAAACTTTTTATAGAAGGCCCGGAGACCCATAGTGTTATATACCGATCGACTCAGCTCGACGAATTGAGGTGATGTCTGTGTGTATGTGTGTGTGTGTGTGTATGTGTGTTCGTCTGTGCGCACTAGACTGGCCCAGATTACTATGGGGAGAAAAAAATGTTGTCGAATTCCACGGGGCACCCCCCAGAACTGTGTCTTTGGGTGAGAAAATCAATCTCTGAAAATTTCAGCTCAATCGCTTGTTGCATAAGCTGGCGCATTTGATTTGAAGTTTGTATGGGGATTTCAGCCAAAATGTATAGGAAAATACACCTCCGTCACTCATTCGATCTGGAAATTGGTTCTGTTCGCTCGATTGACCTCAGAATTGCAAAAACGGCAGTTGGTATGCTACAGAACAATTTCACAGAACATTGCATGATGATTAAATGAACTTTTATATAATTTTCGGCTGATTTATTAGGAGCTGATTTGTGTATTTTTGGGTTTTTTGATCGAATCGAATCAGCCGAAACCTATATAAAAGTTCATTTAATCATCATACAATGTTCTGTGGAATTGTTCTGTAGCATACCAACTGCCGTTTTTGCAATTCTGAGGTCAATCGAGCGAACAGAACCAATTTCCAGATCGAATGAGTGACGGAGGTGTATTTTCCTATACATTTTGGCTGAAATCCCCATACAAACTTCAAATCAAATGCGCCAGCTTATGCAACAAGCGATTGAGCTGAAATTTTCAGAGATTGATTTTCTCACCTAAAGACACAATCCTAGAGGGTGCCCCGTGGAATTAGACAACTTTTTCTTTCCTGGGCCAGTCTAGTGCGCACCCACCCAAAAAAAATGTCACTCATTTTTCAGGTACTTATCCTTAACCGATTTACTCGCAACAAGTTGCATTCGACGCAGGACACTCTGCCATTGTTTCCTATTGAAAATTGGTCAGATCGGACTATGGGCTCGGAAGCTATGGCCAAAATATCACTTATTACAGAAAAAAATGTCACTCATTTTTCATGCACTTATCCTTAACCAATTTACTCGCAACAAGTTGCATTCGACGCAGGATACTCTGCCATTGTTTCCTATTGAAAATTGGTCAGATCGGACTAGGGGCTCGGAAGTTATGGCCAAAATACCACTTTTTTATAGAAAAATTGAGTAAAAAAATGTCACTCATTTTTCAGGCACATATCCTTAAACGATTTACTCGCAACAAATTGCATTCGATGCAAGATATTCTACCATTGCTTCCTATTGAAAATTGGGCAGATCAGACTATGGGCTCAAGAGTAATGGCCAAAATACTATTTTTATAATGCACGAGAAAGGCACCATTACCGCTAGGTGGATTAATCAGGGTTTTTTCAGGTTACTTTCCAGACTTTTATTTTCAAAGGAAAAACTTTTGAATTTCGCATGAAAAATCTAATGAATTTTTTTCATAAAACTCTATCAGTTTTCCCTAAATTTGGAAATTATTTTCTACTACGTCTACTTTGAAGTTTCGAGAAATCTTTCGAATTATCAGGAGAAGCTTTTTAGAATTTCCAAATAAAATTGTTTGGACATAAGAAACTTCAGAATTTCTACGAGAAATTGTTCGTAACTAACTACAGGAAAATCTTCGGAAATTCACGAAAATATGCTGTTGAGTTTCTGTTAAGCATTCTTCAAAACTTACAAAAACAATTCTTCATAATTGTAGGAGAGTGCGGCTGGTAGAATTAGTGTGTTTTAAAGTTGGCTTTCTCAGTCTAAAATAATCAAGGCGGCTAGTTTGGCATGGGGTCTCCAGGATTGCCAATCCGGAGATGGCGAGTTCGATTCTCGGTCCGGTCTAGAATGTTTTCGGGATGGAAACATTCTCGACACCCTGGGCATAGTGTATCCATTGTACTTGCCACACAAGATACATACTCATGCAATGGCGGGCATAGAAACAAAACTCACCCACGATCTTCCTTTGAACTTGTCTAGTGATAAAAACTCGCCAGTGATTTAGAATCGTTTGAAAAACGTATCTTGATTTGATTTGAAGCATTTACCGTTACATTTTGAACACTTTTTTCTTACTACCATGAAATCGTAACGCGAAATAGAAGATAATATCTATTATAGATATTATAACGGGACTGTTGACAATTAGCTGATATTAGTAAAGATTAATGTTGGAATGAAAATTTTGTTTTTATTATCGTTTGAGTACAAAATAACAAATACTGTTTTGTCAAGCGAAATTTCATAACCTCTCTACTTTTTAAGTCGATACACACTGGTCTTTAAGCCAAAAGTCATCTAACCAAATCCCATCAAGCCAAATTGAACGAAACTGTTATCAGGTCGAAAATGGCTTGAACGAAGGCGACATAAAGTCGAAAAGAATCATTTGACCGAAAAGATCATTTGACCGAAAATGCCGTTTGGTAGGAATGGTCATTTGTCTAGGAAATGTCCTTTCTGCAAAACCACCCTTTCGTCCAAACGGCATTTTCTATCAAATGACCTATTCGGCTGAACGCCATTTTGACAAAATGATCAATTCATCCGAACGACACTTTTCAAAGTAGGTTGCAGAAAGGACAGTACATTCAAAGTTAATTGCCTATATGCCGGGTATTAAGCCACCCGGTGTGGAAATTAATTACTATGTCTGAAACTTGATTATGCATATGTACAACATGTGATAGATTTAGTTCGGAAAAGGTATTGGAGGGTAACCGCCCCTTCGGTGGGGTTTGATCCCACGACCCCAGTTCGCATGACAGGTGCTTTCCCTACTAAGCTACGAAGGACCTCCGTCGTCCACCGCAGCTTAGCGGGTACTGATGAAACCAAATTCCCAGCACCAGGTACCAGCCGATCTCTCGCAATACATTTTCAGAACCAACTCTCTCAAATGTATTTTTGTACATTTTGACATTTTTGGGTCAAACGGCTCTTTCTGCCAAAAGATAACTCAGACAACCCCACGTTGCATAAGAATGCACGATTAAAATCGTTTACCGATCCAAATTTCATCAAAATTGCATCGTGGTGCAAAACTCATCAGTTTATTTCTAAATTTTCCCGCACAGTAGGCAGAGCCGTAGCATGGATTCCCGACTCCCTTGGCGAATTCTGTTTCGGGCGCCCCTCTCTTACTAAAGGAAACAAATTTACAATATTTAGGGGAACTGTTCCGTTTTCCATCTCACTGTACATATATTCATCTCATCGCGAAACAAAGAAATTCCGCACCAATTTCGTCGCTGCTTTTTGCTAACATGCATGCTCACTGCTGAAAAAAATCACAAAAATAATAAACAAACAAAATACCTTTTCATTGCTTTGTTTTTCGTGAGACCAATATCGGAGCTATGAGATGAAGTCCAGGAGCAGTAACCCTACATTTCAATATAATTTTGAATCTCTCCTAAAAGTAAGATTTAGTTTAGTGGATTGAAGATGATTCAAATAGCAAGCGGAATTTGGCGATATGCCCCTGAAAAGTTTTGAAATTTAGTGATACATATTTGCAAAGAGTAGAGTCGAGGGCGTTTTTGGATCATCGTATGGAATCTATAAAACCATTTAAAACTGGCTGGAAGATCATTCAAATGGCTGTCTTTACTCATGATTTGTTTCAGCTAATACTGTCCATAACGGCTGTTTCTTGCTTCCAATTGACAGAACTGGAGTACTTTAAAGTACATCACAAATCATATACAAATTTCAGATGGTTCGGACCAAGAAATTTAACTCTGAAGTATATCGGTCGGTGATCAAAATCGCTATCGTATTTCGGATCATGAAACATCCAACTTAAGATTGAGTCTGTCAATGGTTTGGAGGATGTACTTCGTTGGGTCAATAAAATCCAACTTGTAGTGGAAGGAATCACCAACGAAGGTAAGAGGACCACGTGGTGAATTACGGCAGTGAGTACTTTGATAGCAGATATACATAGCAGATAAGTTTTGCTAATCTACGAGTGCCTTGATGACCGAAGTAGTCATTTTATCAAGATACATTATCACTGCCCATCGTATTCAACCGTTTCAACGACCCTATTGAACTCGTACCTATATGTTTTTGATTTGAAGAGGCTTGAGCGGATAAGCGCCGGGTCAAATGCGGCTATAATGATCATTTTACGGACTGCATTAGATTTTTTTCTGAATGAAACGAGCAAATTTATCTTAAATCTACACCATCCTTCTCATTTAAACATACCCCGGAATATGTCATTAGGAATGCGCTCAACTGACCGGTGACGGTAAGTGTCCAAAAATGGAAATAATCTGATCCACAATTTTTAAATATGAGATTTTTTGTCATTTTCTAGATGGTCTTCAAATAAAGTGAAGTACCTAGGCTCTGATTGAAAACGGACGGGAGAAAGTTTTCTGTCAACGTTTTTACCTACTTCAAACACTAAATAGAAATTTTAAATTTATCATGAATTTGTAGTTTTAGTAATTGTGTGTTGTGATGAAGATCTCAAGTCGTAATATGACGAGAACACTATCCGTTCTGAACAAGTTGGTGAAGAGTGGAATGATCTTCACATAATGTTGCTCGAAATCAGTGTTTGGCATAAGGATAAATACTTATCCAGAATACAATGTAGAACACCTATAAAGTTACCTAAATCCATGTTTTCAAAGTTTCCGCGAAAATGTTTCTTTTGTCACGAGAGCAAAGAAAAGGGAGGCAACAGAATCACTTCTGGGCAACATTCAAAGAAAGTATTCCCGTAACACCAACATGCATTCAGTCTTTACATGAGAACAGTCAACGATAAGCAAATTCTGGTGACGATGCAGACCTTCAAGACGATGGTTCGTTGCAAAGTTGCAAGCATCTTTCAAAGCTCCTTCAAAACTTTGACATCGGTGTGTGTGTTCCATCCATGTTAATCGTATTTGGTTTCCCTTGACATCAGCCGACATCAACCGACTGACAAGGAACAAGCCGCGGATGAGAATTTAGAATCAAGAATTCTATTTGTCAATCTATGAACAATTTTTAATTTCTGAGCTCCCATTTCACGATACTGAATCGAAACGAAACATTTTCTTCGATTCCATCCAGGAAATTTCCCGAAAGTTAATTTGATGAGCGAATTCCAGTATATCTCTTTATTATTTCATTATTATTGCATATTAAACAATTAGATACTTTTTTAAAAAAATGCCATCAGGGCACCCAATTGAAGTGATTTGGATAGGAAGAGTAGGATTGCCCAAGTAGCACACGCAACATCTTCCAAAAAGCACCTTGTTTCTATTTAGTTTCATTAAAGGCATTGGAAAAACGATTGTACGACAATTCCCCGAAAACCAATTCCCCGAATGCAATTTCCCCGAATGTAATTTCCCCGAATGTAACAATTCCCCGAATGCAATTTCCCCGAATGTAACAATTCCCCGAATGTAACATTTCCCCGAATGGAACAATTCCCCGAAAATAAAATACCTCTTGCAAACACATCTTCACATTCGAAAATAAAAGCAGCGTTCAAATATACGTTCAAGAGTGTCTGGAGATTATCAGCTGAATAGCCTTTGATAGTATTTGATGTAGTTGATCTTCCAAGATGTGTTGTTGAACTATAAAGATATCAGAATACAGTGTTTTCTAAGGTAGTTTTTTTCTAAAATAGATTGAAAGCCTTTTGGTAAATATTTTTCCTATCTTCGGAATCAAGCTTCTGTCCTGTATATACCTTCTTCACAGATATAAGGCAATAGTAGATGTGAATTATTGTTTGCCCAATGGTGAATGTGAATCCTTCTTTAAAAAGAATGCATCTGCTCGGAATAATGCAATGGTAAATGTGTCCTTCTTCAGTGGGTGTTTCACCAAATAATTAATGTTATTATTTGTTCTTTTATAAAATGTATATGCCCTGAATATGATAATGGGGGATGTGGTCCATTCTTGAAAAAAAAGAAGGCATTATCTGCTCCATTTTCATTACACCGCGTCTGTCCGGTGATTTAAAGAAGGCGTTGTCTCATTTTTTCACTTTATTCCAGACAAATGAGTTCATTTAAAGAAGGGGCTATCTATCCTCTTTGCCTTATACCGGGCAAATGTGTTTATTTGAGGAAGACATTATCACTTCCTTTCCCCAAATACCGGGCGATGCTATTATTTAAAGAAAGCATTATCTTCTTCCGTCGTCTTATATTGGACAGACGGGTTCATTTTAAGAAGACATTCCCTTGGCTTTAAACCAGGCAGATGCGTTCATAATACTGAGCAAACTTATTTATTTAAAGAAAGCATTATCTCTTCACTTCGTCTTATACAGACCAAATGCGTTCTTTCAAAGAAAGCATTGCCTTCTTTCAGCACATTGTCTTCATCTTCAATTGTCCTACATTCTATCTAAAACTTGGGCTGTTTTCCAACTTAGTGTTCTATTATTATTTACACAGTTATTGAAAGCTTCCCCGTACCTGCTAGTTGCATGATTATCTTGTGTAGCAAGTACAATGGATACACTGTGCACAAGAAGCCGAAAATGCCTTCCACCCTAAGGGATCTTAGGCCGACCATAGAATCGAACTCGCAACCTCTGAATCGGCAATCTTACGCCTTTGCTCGCATGGCTTATCACCTTGTGCCGCACTCAAAAAGAAGGGTGATGCATTCGGGGAAATGTTACATTCGAGGAATCGTTACATTCGGGGATTTGTTACATTCGGGGAATTGTTACATTCGGGGAATTGTTATTCGGGGAAATTGCATTCGGGGAAATTGCATTCGGGGAATTGTTATTCGGGGAATTGTCGTACAATCGGAAAAGCATCAAAGCACGAAAAAGTTGCATCAAGATGTCAAAAACGTTCGAGTTGTGATTCATTTCGATTGTGAGTTTCATTAACATTGCAATGCAGTACCTGTTTGACATTTGGAAACAAACAACCAAAGAATACTGCACTTTATGTTGCAAACACGAAACAAAATCATCAAGTTGCATATTTTTTTATCATGCAACTTCAATGCGCCTTTCAAAATTTATTTGTTTGTTTAAATTAAGTTGCAGATAAGTCCAGTGTGTCTTCATGTTTAATTCAGCATCGTTCAACGTTTTGACAACCCACATTTTTTCCGGTGATGGTGCAAACAAGTAACAGAAAACGCGAGTGCAAAACTTCATAATCGTATGGTTTTTATGGTGAGTCAACATGCAGTCTCTTCGAAGTGTTGAATGGTGCTGTGGTAGAGTGAGGGACTATCAATCACAAGATCCGTAAATCGAATCCAGTTTTATATTTTTATTTTATTTTTTTCTCCTCTGGAGTATTTTGCAACATTATTGAAATTTTACTGCAATCGAAGGATGTTTCCGTAGGCTCCACCTCTTGCGCTTTTTAAATTGCAAGAGAGTTATAGTTGATGGCACATACGCAAAGATTGTTTCTTTTCGAATAGTTGCAATGGAGGGAAATGTTCAGTAGTGAAACAAGTTGTGCTGCTTGGGTGACAACTTCCTATTGTTAACATTTTGTGGATAAAGGGCGAACTCTTTTCTCTATCTATTGGGTCAATATGGAAAATGAGGGCTAGATTGCTCGAACTTCTTCTGAAGGAAGATTATCTATTCATCCCGTGGATTTTGCAAAAGTGTCTCTACTTATGGAACCACCAAACCCATTGAGGCCCTTCATACGGGACTTTGATTAAATACAAACAATAATATCAAGATCATCAAATCGTTTGTCATGTTGTTATGACCAGGCTTAAAGGCATGTACCTTGCTATAATAAAAAAAAAAACAGAAATAGCTTAGTGTTCATTAAGCACTTCCACAGTTATTAACTGCGAGGTTTCTAAGCCAGGTTACCATTTTTGCATTCGTATATCATGAGGCTAGCACGATGATACTTTTATGCCCAGGGAAGTCGAGACAATTTCCAATCCGAAAATTGCCTAGACCGGCACTGGGAATCGAACCCAGCCACCCTCAGCATGGTCTTGCTTTGTAGCCACGCGTCTTACCGCACGGCTAAGGAGGGCCCCCATTCTACATGCTTATTTGAGTTAAAAAGAATATTTTTTGTTTGCTCAACATTTCTCAAAATATCTTCACCATAGATTTTTTAACTATGTAGTTGGTTTAATAATGGCCCTGTAGCTAATAATTTAGTAACAAAACAAACAACAAATATAGTAACTGAATAAAATTGTTCTTTTTCTCATACATTTTTTTTATTTTGGCGCCCCCCTGAGGGCTGGCGCCCTTGGCGGGGGCCAACCCGGCCAACCACACGCTACGGCGCTGACAGCATTGGCGTAACTACAGGGGGGCTAGGAGGGGCTATAGCCCCACCTAGGACCAAACTAGCCCCCCCTAGAATATTTGCTTTCCTGCATAAGTATGACACGTATTTAGCTCTTTGATCATGGGCGTAAATGCAGATTAATGAAATCTTTTCATCACCTCTCTGTTCGAAAGACTACAGTAAGTTGAATCTATTTTACTAAGTTTTCGAATTACGGATAATTCAGGACCACTTTGATATTTGGAAATTCCTGCTAAAGTAAGTTTTTTTTTTGCGAAAACCACGATATGTAGTTATCGGACAAAATAATTTTTCCATAACGATTTACGGTAAAGCAGCCTGACAAATCAACGAAAGATTAAAAAGCATTTATATTCTACGAAATCAATATAATAATGTTCGTTTACAAATGAATGTACGCCTGAACATCGGACTGTTATAGCTTGCGATAGGAATGCTAAACGCAAATGATACTTTGCTTCCTTGATTCTCAGCTCCAGATAGCTTTGCTTCAGGAAGTTGGAGTATAAACGAGCAGTGATTATATGCTGATTGGTTAACTAATAGACGTTACATGACTAAAAGAACAAGTACAATTTCTGAGATTTTAATTGAATGAAGAAATTTTAAGTAAAATGTTGCACTTCCTGTATAGTCTTAATATTGCAACAACATAAAAGTTTAAACAAATTGTTCTTTTTGTTAAGAAAATTATTTTGAGCTTCTGTGACTCAACTCCTGAAAACTCAACTCAAGTGAATATGCACATTATGTGGAAGATTTTGATTTGAAAAATGTATTGGAGGTAACCAATTTTCTTCTATGGGACTCGAACCAACGACACCCAGTATGCTAGACTGGTGCTTTTAACCAACTAAGCTACGAATCTCGGGTTCAACAAGTTAGCCCCCCCTAGAATTTTATCTTAGTTTCGCCAATGGCTGACAGTAGGCTATTTTACGAGTTTATTCCAGTTTCATTTGTTGACATCGGATATTCCTGCGAACAAACTCAAATGAAATCGGATTATGTCTGTCAAACAGACTGCCTTGTTGTTTCCTCAGTCGATTGCTTCGGCGAGGCGGTGTCCAGTGCTCCCGAATATTTTTCATGCAAAATCCGCTGAATCATATATTTAAAAAAATCATGTTTTCACGTTTTCACCATTATGCGTAATAAAATATGCTACGTACTATCAGCAAAAATTTTTTACATGGAATACGATGAGTTTTACAGTGAAATGGATAAAAAATTGGTTGATAATGCTTTAAATCGAGTGTTTTAAATTAGCATAACCCTTGACAATCTGGGACCCTCCTTAGCCGTGCGGTAAGACGCGCGGCTACAAAGCAAGACCATGCTGAGGGTGGCTGGGTTCGATTCCCGGTGCCGGTCTAGGCAATTTTCGGATTGGAAATTGTCTCGACTTCCCCGGGCATAAAAGTATCATCGTGCTAGCCTCATGATATACGAATGCAAAAATGGTAATCTGGCTTAGAAACCTCGCAGTTAATAACTGTGGAAGTGCTTAATGAACACTAAGCTGCGAGGCGGCTCTGTCCCAGTGAGTGGGGATGTAATGCCAATAAGAAGAATAAGAAGAAGAACCCTTGACAACCATGCATACATAATTTGCAGTCTAGCATAAATTAATTTCATCCAATTTAAAAAAACAACCTTTTGAGTTTTGTCACAAGTTTAAATTTAATTACCCAGCAACCAAGGTAACAACAAGCTGCCCTTTGAAAATGTGATACCGCCGATCGGAGTAATCGATTGTCATTTCCACCCAATCAGCAACCGGTACGATTTTGACAGAAAGTCGCTATGATTTTTAATGACTAATTGGCACATCCTATCCTAGTTTATCACAAACTATATCGCAATGTATAACGAACAAACTCGCCTTAAAAATCGTATACACTACCGTGCAACGTAGGATAAGAAATACCTTTTTCACAACTTTTTACAAATTCGGCCAAATGTTCCTTTTGGCTGTACGTCGCTTTTGATCGAACTACATGTTCGGTCAAACCAGGGGTGGCATTGCGCACCTCGACTCGAAACGAGTAAACCATGCAAACTGTCATACGAGCTGTCGAAAGGCGATGCGCCATGAGGCTCCAGTTTTGACTTGATAACAGTTTCCGTTAAACGTTTACTTTTGCTGAATGGTACTTGGCTAGATGTCTTTTGGTCTGAAACTCAGTATCGATTTAAAAGTAGAAAGGCTACGGAATTTCGTGTGGCCATTTTTGACTAAACGTGTGGCCATTTTTGACAACATTTCCAGTTCAGTCATTGACATTTGGCCGTTGGACCAAATTACATTTTCGGCCAAATGGCCCATTCTGTCAAAAATCCATTCCGGCTAAACGGCATTTGCGAGCAACGATCATTTCGGCTAGACGACCTATTATGGCAAACGGCTTTCTCGGCCAAATTACCAGTTCGGTCGCCTGTCGCTTTCGGTCAATGGAATTTCCCAAGAATTTCTTATCGAAAATAGAAAGAATTTTCTGAAGAAATCCAAAACAAAATCCATAAAAATTCCGAGCATTTGTTGTTTTAAAGTTGACTATGCCAAACTAGCCGTCTAGAGATAAAGTCATCCCTGCAAAAAAAATCATTTTAATAAATGGTAAAAAAAACTAGCCATCTTAAATAATCTAGATTGAGAAAGTCAATGTTAAGCAACCCTTTCACCAGTCACAATTTTCTGTGTAAATTTTAAAGAATACTCAACAGAAACTCAATAGGAACTTTCGAGGATATTCTGAATATTTTCCTGTGGAAATTTGAAACAGAACTCTGAAGAGATTCTCATGTAAATTCCAAACATTTTTCCTTGGTAAATCCAAAGAGCTCCTCTTGGTAATTCTAAAGAATTTTCGAAAACTGAAAGTTATTCCCGTGGAAAATCTGAAAATAATTTCCAAATGAATATTCTGGAAAAACTTTTAAGAATTTTCTGGGAAAGTTCATCAAATTTTTTAGGTGAAAAAAAATTCTCCCATAATGTCTTGAAAATATCCAAAATGACTAATTCAGCCGGCACTTTCGACCAAATGACCAAACGACTATTTTGGCCAAAGGGCATATTTGGCTATTGAGCTATTCGGCCAATAGATTTTTTCGACCAAAGGAACTGTTCGACCAAATGACATTCTCGATCAAATAACTTAGATAATAAGATACCCTAGCAAAGTCTGAAAACATAATGAGAGCATATAGAAACCAATTTTGATATCGACATCAATCTGATTCATAATTCGTTTTCAAATATGAATCATCTTGATTGATAACATATTTTTGCATGCATATTACTAATTTCATTTTTCTTTAATTTTTCACAATTTTTATCAATACACAGGATTTTGTTTTCACTCGATTTTTTTTCGCTCGTATTTTTGATCGTGTGACTTCAATTTATCACCAGAATCCTCGCAACATGTTTCAAAAAATCCTGATTAAATCAAAGAAAAATCACATGATAATTAATATCTCGCGCTTAGTTTCATAGGGGCGTAACTGTATTGATCGATTTCTCTTAATCGATTTTATATTTTGTTAATAACTCAATTGTTTCAAAAGCTACAACCGTGATTATTGATTCTGGTGCAAGCTACAATCATCCTTTATCACACCAAACCATTAAATAATCGACAAATTAGCGCAATTCGGTACAATAATAAAAAGAAAACATCGACGAAGAGAAATCGATCAATACAGTTACGCCCCTATGAAACTAAGCGCGAGATATGCGTTAAACATTTAGGATGAGTGGAAAATTGAGAAAATGTAAATCGTGTAAAAACAGAATCCAGTGTAAATAAAATTCATTCAGTGAGTGCAGCTAATAGAAATAGGTTCAGGAAGTCCTGGAATCTTCAGGAGAAAATGCCAAAATTGAATAATGAGAACTAAATATAGAAAAAAAAAACAGCAACATTTTGGAGATACGGGAATCAATGCACATATGAAATTAATTACATGTAATATTTTATATCGAGAGTTTGTTTTTATAATCGAATCGAATAAAGTGTGATATATGTAATAACCGTAGGTCAAGTGTTAGTACATTACCAAAAAACGGCTCGGATGGCTATGCGTAAAGGAACCCATCAAATACGATAGCCACCCGAGAAGAGGAAATACCTCATGTTATGTGAGCTTCGCATTTTCCAGGAGAAACCCATCAATCAATCAGCGTGTGCAATAACAAGTTTTCAGTGAAGGTGAATCAATGAAACAAGTGCCCCGAAGTGCGTATACGTTAGTCGAGAATTGTGATTGTTCAATATCGGAAATAAGCAAATAAACGCAAGGGCAGCGGCGTTGCTTGATGAGTGTGAACCAAGTCTATTACCGGCAGCGGCGCATGAATTAGTGTGTGATTCTGGACAGTGTTTTCGAACATCAGAAGTGAGTATGGAAATTTTTTTACCACTCAAATGCAAAAATATTATTTAAGAAAAAGTAATGCCTCCTCTCTAAAAATAGGGACAACAAATATTTGTAAAATACGCCTGCCAACTTTCTTGCGAAGAAAACATCGTGAATAAAATTATCATGCTTACACTAATTTGCAAAAAAAATAAAAATTGTTCCAGCTTTTCTCGTGTGTTATAAAATGTAATAAGAAAAATACAGAAAAAATATTTTAAGCTCTTTTTAATGGAATGTATTCAACCGTCTAAGACGAGTTTAGTACTTTCCATTTAATTCCACTAAGATTTGTTATCTTTGCAGATACGTATTTCGACCTCAACTGTGAGGTCGTCTTCAGTGTTTCGTACTTGACTCGACTCGTCGAGTTAATGACGATTTTGTATACAATAAATAATTTGCTGTACGAGAGTGCTTCGAAACAATCTGTAGAATTCAATTTTAGTAATTCAACTTAAGCCAATAAGCGCTATCAATTCACCCATTGCACAAGCTACAAAGTGTCGATGTGCTTTTACTTCTGCACAGCAACGAGCAGGAGAAAGTATAATCTCCCAAAACCTGCCAAATCTGCTCATACCGCATGCACCGGAATCCATAATATAAATGGAAACAAGTTCCACCAGTTTTTCGGCGTGCAAAATCGCCTCCCGGCACGCGTATCACGCTTCTCGTTGCGTTTTTCGTACGGCTTGCCGCACATCCAAACAAGGGACAACACAACTGCAACCATTATTATATGTGCGGGTACCTTCTCTAGTCGCTACTTTCCCGAGTAATCAAAATAAACACAATTACTCACCGCGACCACCAGGTATCCATCTATAGATTGATTATTTTTTGTTGGAGTTGTCAGCTGTCAGTATTTGCCGGTTGTTGGGCTTTCTACATATTTCTAACAAAAACTCAATTCACGTGCCGCATTACTCGGATAGAAGAAAATAGCAAAAGAGCAACATGTTTTGCCATTAATATAGAATATCTGATTGACAAGATTATACATCGAAATATTTGACATGAGTTAATAATTGAATTTGTATGACAGTGAGTTATTATAACGATAGTTATAATAAATGTTTTTAGTTATGCATACAAATCTCCACTTCTACTCGGGACAACCGCCAATCTGTCCATAGGTGTTGGAGTATTTAGGTTACAATGTTATTATTGCTTACTCACTTTCTTCTCTACCACTGCTGCCTAATAGGATTGGGGTTTTGCTGGACGCCAAGTTGAAGCCAACGTTTTTTTTGCCTGCAAAACTAAGTACCGACACATCAGAGTAAATGGGATTTGCATTTATGATTCTTTTGCCTTCAATCCAATCGATTGGGCAAGTAAAATGATAATTTGATTGATTGATTGAACATAGGCAATTCATGTTCAGCTAAGTTCTGTGATGCTATAACAATATGTGCGCATTACTATAGGTCAGGTCAAAGTTCTGTTTAGGGGGAAAGTGGGTAAAACCGACACCTTAAGCTACTTTACAGCTCTCCAATCTGTGAAGCAATTTTCTGGTCTAGAAATTTCATACAAGCATAATTTGGTCCTCCATGCACCAGTCCATGAGGTCTCACGACAATATTTCTCGATAGAAATAAATTTCTGATGAAAACGCGAACAGACCATTTTCAAGACGAACCGGATGGGGTGCGGGTAGGATCGACATCCTGTGAGGGTGAAAACCGAAACACCAAGTCGGGATGGAATCGAATATCATATCAATTTCAAATGAAGTCAATTACGTTACGTTACGTTAAGTATATGAATGTTAGTAACAAATGTAAATATTGATCTATATTTCAATTTGTATTATTTTGGAAAGTTGTTTATAACAGCGATTTAAAATTAAATGCGTATGGAGAGTAATGACAAGAAATGAAAATAACCGTAGGTGACAAGCTTCAAGTTAAAATGGATGAAACTGGATCACGAAAGTACAACACTAGAGAACGGATTGAGCAAAAAACCTAAAAATACGATTCTTTTTTTAGCACTTTTGTTATTCGACCTGCAGATTATCCTTGATGACTTAATATTACCCCCTAGACCTGTCACGCCCAATGATGATTATACATAGCATAATCAAACTCTGACTTAATTACATATATTCGCCGGTTCTTATTACCTCGTTTCTGCAATACTTGAGTTTAATTACGCGACTGATGAGTCCAGTGAAACTGAGAAATTTTGCGATTCGAAGGCAGGTGTCGAACAATTGGTAACATAATAATGCTGAGCTACATGTGGATGATTATAATTATTTTTCCACTACATATACAAAATGATGATCAATTATACACCGATACCAAAATTTTAGATAACTCATCTCGTCAATGAAGATCTATGATATTTTTGGTTTATTTTGACTGTTACGCATCTCCGCCAGTTGCAAAATGACCAGAAATCGGAAGTTTATTCAACGTGTGTCAACATTCTGTCAGATAATTACCTGAAATCAGAGATTTTTAGTGGCGTCGTTTTTTTTTATTTATTTATTTTGTCGACCGACGTAGACTAGTACATTTACAGTCTACATGTTTTACCTTTCTCGTATACAAAGTATACGTAAAGGCTATACGTTCGCTCCGAAAACAAACTTTTTATAGACCCATAAGACCCATAGTGTTATATACCGATCGACTCAGCTCGACGAATTGAGGTGATGTATGTGTGTGTATGTGCACAAAAATTTGCAAAAAGTCTAGCTCATTTTTCAGGCACTTACCCTTTACCAATTTACCCTCAGGTTGGATTCGACGCCGAATCCTGTCCAATTGTTTCCCATTGAAAATCAAAATCGGACTATGGGCTCAAAAGTTATGGTCAAACATTTTCTTTAGACAAAAACAAGTGGAAAAGTTTAGCTCATTTTTAAAGCACTTATCTTTAACCGATTTGCTTGCAACAAGTTCGGCGTGGAATCCTGTCCCATTGTTTCCTAAGTTTCCTTATTAAAAATTGGCCGAATCGGTCCATGGGCTCAGAAGTTATGGTCAAAATACATTTTCTTTTGACGAAGAAGAGTTAAAAAATCTAGTTCACTTTTTTGGCACTCATCCTGCACCGATTGTTTCGCAAAAGTAGTGTTCGACAGGGAATCCCGTCCCATTGCTTTCTATTGAGAAAAAAAGGCGTGGAAAGTCAGGCCAAA
Source organism: Armigeres subalbatus (assembly GCF_024139115.2). Lineage (NCBI taxonomy): Eukaryota > Metazoa > Arthropoda > Insecta > Diptera > Culicidae > Armigeres > Armigeres subalbatus. Next base: position 302,810,979 of record NC_085140.1, on the reverse strand, counting down.
TTTTCAATCAGTTTTCATCAACCGATTTTCTCGCAACAAATTATGTTCGGCGGGGAATCCTATCCGATTGTTTCCCATTGAAAATTGGGCTGATCGAATTCTGGGCTCGGGAGTTTTAGCCAATATATTTTTTACAAAAAAAACTAACTTTTTTATAACAAGCCCAAGAACTAATTTTTTATTCGTAAAATGTATTTTAAAAATTCACTTAGTTTTGGGACACTTGGTCTTAACTTGTTTACTCACAACAAGTTGTATAGGACGGCGAATCCTGTTTCATTATTTCCTATTAGAAATGAGACTAGGGGCTCAGCAGTTATGGCCAAAATACAATTTTTATACACAAAATGCGTTTCAAGCACTCACTTATTTTACGGGCATTTATCCTTAACCGATTTATCGCATCAAGTTTCAGCCCATTGTCTTGTATTAAATTGACCATAAAAATGTTAGCCAGAATATTAGGTATTAAGAACTAACTTATATTTCGAGCACGTTCAAAAAGAGATCTAAGTAGAAAAAGCCGCGTAGTCGATAGCAGTTCTATTCTGCTGTCAGGTTTGTTAACATGAATATTAAAAATGTATGTGAATTCGTTGCTATGAAGTCAAATGTCATCGACAAATACAGATTGAAAATTGTCTCAAGTCACGCTTTTTGGAACAGAAATATTCCATCAAGGAGAGGTGAAACAACTTCAATGTTCATAAAAATGATCGTTTTCCAATTGCGTTTATCTTAAATCATTCGATTAATACTATTCATAACTCATGTTCGTGGATATAATTAAAACCTTGAAATCCAAAAATCGCTAGCTCGGTTAATGGAATTTTGAAACCCTTTGTAGGACTAATTACACATGAGCGTTTGTGGTTTTGAGGGAAAGTTGTCAGGTACCTAATCCGATAATGATGAAATACGTCCTAATAAAAATTTAAATAGGATGTAGTTTGTCAAAAATGATTGCTACATACGTTTGAACATTCTTGGTTTTCTAAAAGGTGACGCTTATAGTTTGTTTAGATTACGAGATGTTACACGACAACTTTGACATCAAGACATCCTGATAAAGCTTGTAGTCGGAATTGGCTCTCAAAACAATATTTCCGTGGATCGTGGATCTTGGAACATGTGTAATTTAAATAGTTCACTATTTCTGGTTTTTATTCTTTCAAAAATTGACGCATTGGGGCTTTTTATTGATTATTTGTTTACAATTTAACTTCAAATAAAATTATTTTCAATTCTTTGCAATTAAACTGCCATAGCATCATTCCATGAACGAATATGTACAATATACAGTGATGACTCGATTTTTATCATGTTAAAAATCTATCTGCCCCTGATTTCTTCGGTTTTGATATTTTTTAGAAGTCTATATAACAGTCAAAACCATTGATTAATTTCTATTCGACCTCTTTAAAGATTTTTTCTCGACACATTTTATAATGAGCGAGAAAGGCATCATCACCGCTAGGTGGATTAATCTGGTTTTTTTTAATGCTATAAACACGTTATTATAATGTATTAAAATAAAAAAATATTGGTTAAGTAGTGTATATGATCAAAGATGGACATCATCTGATTGAGCGGTTCGAATTTGGCATAGTTTGAATGGCAGTGGTTAGATGAAAATATTTGACGATGGCGCAGTTTTCGAGATGGTATGTAGAAATTTAATTCAGATAAAATATTTGTTGAATCAATAAGCAATATATAATGTTTTAGTTGAGTATGGGTCATGAATTCCCGTATCACGGTAGATCACTTTGACGTAGTGTGTTGCGGTGTAAGATCTACCAAACAAAGCCCTAGCCTGATCCATTTTTCTAGCTAGGGCAATAAGTTGTGGTAATTCAGGATTCATCGTATTTAGTCCTCGCTACCAACAGCAGTCTCAGAAATAAAACATAATTAATGTTACCTTGCAGACAGTTGAAAGACTCGAATTCCTCTTGTTTGAGGCTAAACTGTATGCAGCAGAAACAACTTTTCAAGCAATTAGTTAAAAAACCTCGGTACCCGGTCCTAGGCTGAACTGACTGCTGGAAAAATCGAGTTAGGGGTTTAAATACGTACTAACTCTTCTTGAACTGGTGAACAATGGTAGTGAGAGGAACACACGGAAGTTCTTATTACTGAACAAATTCTCTTGCTTGAAATGGTCTTGTAGACAGAGCTAAATCCCGGGTTTTAAGAGTTTCACTGGTGATATTCTAGAAGCAAGACAAGGATGTGGCTAGGGCTCTACTGTTATTACTGTTCTGTTTTTTCAAGAAAGGAATATTATCCTATTGATAAGGAGCGCGCCTTCAATGGGATTGCTCGTTTGCCGTTTGAGATTCTGAAAAGAATTTGTTCAGGAATCTCAACAGAATGCGATCAGAAGTTTAAACAGAATCCGACCATTCGCAATTCTGAACGGAATTCCGGTCGAGATTCGGAATTTGTTTGAAATTTTATATAGGATTCTGTTAGAGATTCTGAAAAGAATCCGATTGAAGGCTCAGAACGATTCTGAAAAAGGCTCTGTTTGCGATTCTGAAAAATAATCGAATAGTATTCTGAACAGAATCCATTGTTAATAGTCAACGTAGTTTCTGGAGGTATTTATTATTATTTATTCAGACTAAGGCCGAAGTGGCCTGTGTGGTATATAAGAGTCTTCTCCATTCGGCTCGGTCCATGGTTACACGTCGCCAACCACGCAGTCTACGGAGGGTCCGCAAGTCATCTTCCACCTGATCGATCCACCTTGCCCGCTGCGCACCTCGCCTTCTTGTGCCCGTCGTATCGTTGTCGAGAACCACGAGCTGGCCACTTGCCTGCACAAACTGATAGTCAGAATCTGGGAAACCGAACAGCTACCGGAGGAGTGGAAGAAAGGGGTTATTTGCCCCATTCACAAGAAAGGCGACAAACTGGAGTGTGAGAACTTTCGAGCGATCACCATCCTTATGCCGCTTACAAAGTGATATCCCAGATCATCTTCCGTCGTCTGTCACCATTAGTGAACGAGTTTGTGGGAAGTTATCAAGCCGGCTTCGTTGACGGCCGCTCGACAACGGACCAGATCTTTACTGTACGGCAAATCCTTCAAAAATGCCGTGAATACCAGGTCCCAACGCACCATCTGTTCGTTGATTTCAAGGCGGCATACGACAGTATAGACCGCGTAGAGCTATGGAAAATTATGGACGAGAACAGCTTCCCTGGGAAGCTTACCAGACTGATCAAAGCAACGGTGGATGGTGTGCAAAACTGTGTGAAGATTTCGGGCGAACACTCCAGTTCGTTCGAATCACGCCGGGGACTAAGACAAGGTGATGGACTTTCGTGCCTGTTGTTCAACATTGCGCTAGAAGGTGTTATGCGGAGAGCCGGGTGTAACAGCCGGGGTATGATTCAAAGTGCATGCTTGTGGGTGGAACCGAGCGCGACAGGGCCCACCTGGGAAGCAGTGTTACGATAGACGGGGATACCTTCGAGGTGGTCGAGGAATTCGTCTACCTCGGATCCTTGCTAACGGCTGACAACAACGTTAGTCGTGAAATACGAAGGCGCATCATCTGTGGAAGTCGGGCCTACTACGGGCTCCAGAGGAAACTGCGGTCGAAAAAGATTCGCCACCGCACCAAATGTGTCATGTACAAGACGTTAATAAGACCGGTAGTCCTCTACGGACATGAAACATGGACAATGCTCGAGGAGGACTTGCAAGCACTCGGATTATTCGAGAGACGGGTGCTTAGGACCATCTTTGGCGGTGTGCAAGAAGACGGTGTGTGGCGGCGAAGAATGAACCATGAGCTCACCCAACTCTACGGCGAACCCAGTATCCAGAAGGTAGCTAAAGCCGAGAGAGTACGATGGGCAGGACATGTTGCAAGAATGCCGGACAGCAACCCTGCAAAGATGGTGTTCGCTTCCGATCCGGCAGGTACGAGACGGCGTGGAGCGCAGCGAGCGAGATGGGCAGACCAGTTGCAGAACGACTTGGCGAGCGTGGGGCGTATCCGAGGATGGAGAGATGCGGCCTCGAACCGTGCATTGTGGCGTCAAATTGTTGATTCAGTGTTATCTGTTTAGATGTTAACTAAATAAATAAATAATATCTATGTCGTCGGCGAAGCCAAATAGCTGGACGGACTTATTGAAAAATTGTACCACTCGTTTTAATCCCTGCTCTTCGTATTATCCCTTCCAAAGCGATGTTGAATAGAAGACACGAAAGACCATCACTTTGCCGTAACCCTCTGCGCGTTTCGAAGGGACTCGAGAATGCCCCTGAAACTCGAACTACGCACATCACCCGATCCATCGTCGCTTTGATCAACCGTGTCAGTTTATCCGGAAATCCGTGTTCGTGCATTAACTGCCATAGCTGGTCCCGATCGATTGTATCATATGCGGCTTTGAAGTCGATGAATAGATGATGTGTGGGCACTAGGGTGGTTCAAAAAATCGATTTTGCTCCACAGTGCTCATCTGATTCTTTACCATGTTCTGAGTGTCCTCTGAAAATTTGAGCTCATTTGGATTAAAACTGATTTAGCACAAGCCGTTTCAAGTTTGCATGCAAATTAGTATGGGGAAATTTATTTTTTCATTATTCTGTTAATGACGCTTCCCTATCAAGCGCATATTAAAAGATAACCTACATAGCTAAAAGGAATACTCAACAGCTTTCACTCAGTGAAAACCGCATCCCAATCAATCGTTCCAATAATTAGTAATTGAATTTAATGTATACCGTGGTTTTCTGGATCTAATTGCATAACTCATCAACAGGCAACATTGCTGCTCGTGGCGCGAAATATAGCACACACAAATTCAGGCTACTATGTTGCACTGCACATTTCAGTGATGCCCTCAAAGAAGTTTTACGATCATGACTAAAGATTCACAACCTGTCTTAAAATCGAGTACTAAATATTGGGACGATTAATCAACATACGGTTTTCGTTGGGTGAAAGCTGTTGAGTATCCCTTTTAGCAATGTAGGTTTTCTTTTAACCTGCGCTTAATGGGGAAACGTCATTAACAGTATAATGAAAAAGTAAATTTCCCCATACTAATTTGCATGCAAACTTGAAACGGCTTGTGCTAAATCAGTTTTATTCCAAATGAGCTCAAATTTTCAGAGGACACTCAGAACATGGTAAAGAATCAGATGAGCACTGTGGAGCAAAATCGATTTTTTGAACCACCCTAGTGGGCACGTTGTATTCGCGACATTTCTGTAGTACTTGGCGAATGGCGAACACCTGGTCTGTGGCGAACGCTCCGCTCATGAAACCCGCCTGGTACTGCCCCACGAATTCCCTTGCATTTGGTGCTAGTCGACGACATAAAATTTGGGAGAGTACCTTGTAGGCGGCGTTCAGCAATGTGATTACGCGGTAGTTGCTACAATCCAGCTTATCGCCCTTTTTGTAGATGGGACACACGACACCTTCTATCCACTCTTACGGTATAGCTTCCTCCTCCCAAATCTTGGTAATGACCCAGTGCAGCGCTCTAGCCAGTGCCTCACCACCTGTTTAAATAGCTCTCCTGGTAGTTGGTCATCCACCAAATTTCAGTTTAATTTCTCCAAAAAATTTACTTATTTTGGAAAATAAAAACATTATTATTACGGAGCAGTGTACGACAACATTATTTTTACCTGTAGTTCAATCTTGAATTCCTTTAAATCTGCGATTAAATAAAAAAAATGCTATTATCATAACCCGAGGCGTCGATTATCATAACCCAACATAGCAGTGTATTTGCTGTCGGCCTACATATCATCTATGTATGAAGTTATGAATTTCATGAACCATAATGATACAATGAAATGATACAACTATTCACGATATATAAATCGTGCTTCAACATCATAGTGATGTGAACTTGACAGGTTCCCGAGTACATCGAGATATTGGGAATGATTAGAAGATTTTCGTTCCGAAAACAATAAATAAACTTTGTTTATTGAATAATTTCTATTTTTTCAAGTAATCTTCTATTTTATGGTTACATATGGCCCAAAATTTTATTACCTTTCATATAGCATCAAGTATTCGAAAATGTTTCGAATATTTATCATGTTCTATGAATTTTTAGTTCTTATTTGAGAATTTTATTGAACATGTTTTTCAGCTATTACTCAACATTTTCATGCATATTTCTACTTACTCCATACGATCTGTTTTTGGCACTCATTTAACAAGCATTATGGATTATGAAAATTAAATAATTGCAATCGTATGAGAACTAGAACAATTTCAAATTGACATCGACTAGCCGCAAAAAACATTGAAAATTATTTCGAGCTTGTTTTCACTAATGCAACCAGTTTTTTTACTTTTTGGAGCAATGTGAATGTGGTATGTGTCATTAGTGTCCAGATCAAACCCCAACCCCAATCACTGCTACATCAATACAAAGAGCACACAATAAAAAATGAATACGCTTTGCTAGTTATTGTATGCATTTAAGGTGATTATAGAATGAAGCCAGAAATCGGCCATTTTGTAAACCACGTGCTTTTCCAATATTTTTTTAAGAGCACGAGATGAAAGAAGATGGGGCTGAAATAATGGTAGATCGTTTGCTTAGTTATGCTGAACAATCATAATTTGAGTTTCGGCACTGTACGAAAATTATTACGCCAGATTTGGGCTTTTGGAAATGAATGTAAATAAACATGTGGTGAATTTAAAATTCACCACGGGCTTCATTCTATAATCACCTTAAAGACGACAAATGATTGACATAGTTTTGCACGCTTTTACACTACGTACTCCGCCGCGGCGTCTAATCCTGTCGTCGACGTTTTCCCAATATGTATTTTGTATTATATTATTTTTACTCACTTTTGTTGCAGTTAAATTGCCGGACCCTGTAGAGTTAGAATCCACAAGAAATTATTGTAGATTCTAATTCCTTCGATTCCGCATGTGACAAAACTGGGATTGATTCATATTGAATGGGTCTAAGAGCTTCCTAGTCCTTCCTCTAATAAAACAAATAAAAAATAGCTAATTTCTTGCTTAGATCCGTTATTATTATATTTTAGTATCAGTTCCTCCAACCGAAAAAAATAGGAATCTGAAAATCGATTTTGAATGGACACCCTGTCAAGTACTTAATTCCGTTTGAAATACTGAACTGAAAATTCTGCAGTGCTTAGGTGTCCGGACTTCGAGTCAAAACGGTAATCTAATGTCATTTGTGGCTATTCTTTGGCAAGCTGCCCCATACTACAATAAAAATGTTCAAGGACTTGGACACGGATAATCTAAAATCATGGGGATGAATTCTCGGGGATTTTTGCCCCAAACTGTGGAGCTTTGTGTGCGGAGCAGCATATTGTTAAAAACAAATGGATTAATGGATACGCTTGGCCCCAGACCCAATCCAGCCTCTACAAAATACTCTTTATGCTGATATTCGTATACGTTGGTATACGAGTTAAACAAGAAGTACTAAATATATTTAAAAACTGGCTGTTGATTGGTGCTTATGCACAAATTACATAATGAAAGAAATGACCGTTTGCAACCCGCACCCACCCCCTTGTAACGTTATTTGTATAAGATTTGTATGGACCGTAACGTAGTGAAAAACAGCGTGATGTAGTGTAATTGGTGAATAAGCCCTTTGAATCGAATCGAAATTGGATTTTATCAGAATATTGTTTATATAAATGTCTTTTGCTCATTTAGCGCCTTACTGGATTACCATTCGAAATCGAATGAAAATATCAAGTCTTGCTGCTGTATCTCGTTCCACTGTCAGTATTATACATTTTATTTTTCTCGTATTTATCGTTGAGATGTTTATAATTCATGTTTATAAACACCAACGAAGTATCACTATAGTAACGGTTTGGCAATGCTCAAATCTTTGCATGTGAGCATTGCGTCGCTTTAGAAGTAATCAATTGGCGTTGATTTTAGAAGTGGAACGTCAAATGCCATTGATTCGAGTAGATTGTGCAACAGATGGCGCTAGTACTTCTATGACGAGAAAATTTCTACTGGTTTTCACTAAGAGTTACGTCTGTTTGTCTGTGCTTCTAACATGAGCTTCCTAGAATTCCTGAAGAAGGAGTTTCACAGAATTCATTGGGGAAGATTTGCACAAAATTAAGGAGAAAGGAAGCTTCCAAAATTCTCAAAGGGGAAATTCTTCAAACTTCTTTGAGTGGGAATTCTTCAGAATTCCTGGAAGAGTAGCTCCTCAGAATTCCTGTAGTAAGCATCGCTGATGGAGAAGTTTCCAGAATTTTCCAGATTTCCGATAGAACGAATTCATCAGAAAGTGGTTTCTTAAAAATGGTACCAAAAGGTGTTCGCGGATGTTTCTAGATCTTCTATGTGAAATGGTTTAATGTTGGTTTTGACATTGCCAGAAATGCAATGCTAATCGGTATTAAAATCAGATTTCTTTAAAAAAGATACCATATCCAGTGAATCAATGGCGTAGCGAGAAAATTTTCAGAAAAAATATTTTAAGCTATTTTTAGTGGAATGTATTCAACCGTCTAAGACTTACTTAACTCGTCTTAGACGGTTGAGAAAATTTTGTTGTAGGAAAGGAGGAAACTCCTGTATTGAGTTCGATCAAATAACCAAATTGGATATGCCCTCAAAAAGTATATTATTCCAGAACCTCTGAGAATTTCCTTGGAGTATACGCCCCTATTTAATATAACCAAATTGCATAAGCCTATGAAGTAGAATGCAATTTGATTCAAATGATCACAAACAGCGAGGTCTTCCTTAGCCATGCGGTAAGATGCGTAGCTACAAAGCAAGACCAAGCTGAAGGTGGCTGGGTTCGATTTCCGGTCTGGTCTAGGAAACTTTCGGGTTGGAAGTTTTCTCAACTTCCCTTGGCATGAAAGTATTATCGTGCCAGCCTCATATACGAATGCAAAAATGGTAATTTGACTTAGAAACCTCCAACTGTGGAAGTTCGTGATGAGTTCGTGCGATTCGGTAATGTCCCAGTGAGATATGTAATGCTAATAAGAAGATCACTAACCGCACGTTCATTACCGAATGACGCAAATAGATCTTTCGTTATGCGTATTGGCCTTTAGACCAGTACTCCTATTCTAGAAAGATTTGGATTGGAATGGAACAGGGATTCAATTGACCTTTCCTTGTGTGTCGTTTTTATTGCTTCAGTCGATTCTTTGACTTATTTAAGGTCAACTTTTCCCAAGAACTCACATTTTTTGAACCCTTTACCTATTTTAAAAACTGAAACCAAAAGATGAAAAAGTGTTGAACGTATGAACCTGCCTGAATAACTGAACTAACGTTGGTTCAGGATCTGGCAAACAAGAAGGCCAAAGTTTAAAAACTGGATTCTTTCGATTTTTGTTTTAATTTTTAAAAATAGTTGGAAGCGTAAAAAATGGATTCTTTGAAAAAGTTGATCTTAAATAAATTAAAGAATCGATCGAAAAACTTTTGTTCGGAAAGGTCAATTCAAATAAAATTCGATTTAAATGAAGAACATGTTCCATATCTAAAAAGGGCTGATAGATTTTTCGTTACGTGTATTGCCTTAAGGCCTGTACTCTAATTCTTGGACTTCTTAGATACCTTGGAATGAAACATGCCTTCAATTCAAAGCAAATTTGATTCAAATGGTCACTAAGAACATGTTTCATTTGTAAAAGAAGGTAATAGATCTTTCGTTATGTGTATAGACGATAAAAGACAGGAACACCGTCTTCGATCAGAGGTCGTGTAGACTGAACACTTAACACATAGCATTAGACAACGGACACATAACACCCAGTGGACCAGTGGAGAATTTTTCGATCACGAAAAGTTTCCTCCTTACCGGGGCGGGAATCGAAACCACGCTCTATAACATATGCGTCTAGACGATTGACGTCACTAACCACACGACCACGAAGCCCAAAAAACTTCACTACTTCAAGGAATACTTGGGTTATCTTGAGTGAAACATATGTTGAAGGTATGCTCAATTTGAATTATGAATCGCTAGGAATATTGATATATGGTCTCCAGTTGCCTTGTGAGCAAAGGCGTAGGATTGTCAATCTGGAGATGGCGAGCTCGATTCTCGGTCCGGTCTAGAATGTTTTCGGGTTGGAAACATTCTCAACTCCCTGGGTATCATTGTACTTGCCACACAAGATATATGCTCAGGCAAAGGCGGGCATAAAAAAGCTTTCATTTAATAACTGAGGAAATGCTAATAGAATACTAAGTTGAAAAGCAGGCCAAGTTCCAGTTGGAATGTAGAGCCATTTAAGAAGAAGAAGATTGATATATGGTCAGCTGGAAGCATTTACCATACCAAAAGGCCAAAATATGTTAGCTTCCGCGTAATAATGTATCATATTTAAAAGAATCCAAAGATCCATGTATTAAGTGAAAAACAAGTACATAATATGAACAAAAATCCTTTGCTTATCATTATTCGTTTAACGTCTTCCCAATGAGTGACGTAAAGAGGTTTGATGTACATGTTATTTCAGCGGCGCAGCCGAAATTTTTCAAACGTGTAAGGAAATTCCTTTGATATTTCTGTTAGAAACCCATCCGAAAATCTGTTTAGGATTTCCTTTTTATTCTTCAATAAATTTCCGGAAAAAATATCTTCTAACATAATATCTGGAATAATTCCAGCAGGAAAGGAAAGGAAAAGGAAGTTCCAAAGGATGCATTTACGAAAGTCTTTCCAGAAAATTTCCCGAAGGAACCCCAGGAGGAATGTTGAAAAAATATCTATTGGAATTTCTCAAGACATTACTAAATTTCTTTAAAAATTCTTCCAAAAATAACTCCAAGAAATTCTTCGGATTATTTTCTAGAATTAATCAAAATTCTAGGATTTTTTCTAGATTTTTTTCAGAACAATTTCGGCAGATGTAATTATTTGTCATAAGACGAGTTGTACTATCCCATCCCCACCACTTGATTGTACCTTTGACAGATACGTATTTTGACCTAAACAGTAAGACCCTAATCAGTGTCTCGTACTTGATTCGACTCGAGTCGTTAATTAAAAGCCCAAAATAATTTTCTTATCAGATAATAAATTTCCGCGACACGATTCTATCGCTTGGCGACTGCGATTCTGTCGCAGTTGGTATACTCGCGATTGTCTCGTCGTGTGTGTTTGGGGGAACCTTAACCCGGACGTCTGGTCAGTTTAGTTCAACATATTATTTATCGTGATTGAAACGATTTTCGATAATTTGAATAAATTATATGCATGGCAGAATATGCACCAAATCCTCAACACCAATTCGGCATATCCCCTATTTGTCCCACCCACGACTCGGGACGTGGACGCGCCTCTGGTTATATTTAAGTAAATATCAGTTAAACGGTGATCAGACAAATGTGTTTGTCTATACGCAAAAGATGTTTACCATTCTCGTTCAGGTGTTGTTTTTCAGACGAACAGTTTTTTTTTCAACTTCCTGGATTTAATTTGCCATTGTAACGTTATATAAGAATAGATTCAATGGGCTCAAAATGCAAATGTTTACTAGAACACTTAGTGAGAAGACTATCGTGAACTAGAAGTTCCTAAAATAGCAATTCAATATGAATATTCTAGCGATTTAAAAAATATGAATATTCCTATAACCAGCAGAAAAAAAGGTGAATACACTTTTAATTTATGATGGAGACATAACACCGGTTAACCTCTCAGACACCGGTTCGACACCCAGTTCTTCTCGCGTGAAAATAATTCTACGCCAGCAGCAGTAGGTCCACGTAGCGAATTCTTGCTCGCTTTACACTTACTCCATCGTCAAATTACCGACAGCAGCAGCGAACAACATTTGAAGCAACATCGCTGTGAAATAGACGAAATAGATGCCCAGACAGAGACGTACCGAGCGCACATGGCCAACGGCATTATGGCAGTCAGCTGATACGACCACCACGCGTAGCCGATCAGTACCGATTGTACTAATGCATTACACTCGTTCATTGCGGGTAGCTTTTTTTTGCCTCTGGGCCGATTTCGTGGGTCCACGTCGTGCGTTACCTTGACACTGGCATATGGGACGTTCCTTTGTACTATTCATGTGAACATGCTGTAATTATATCTGCCATGCCAACATGATTTCGGACAGTCATCTCGTGGTCGACGGTTGTCATTATTTTATGGAAAACTATGAAATTGTACGGCGAGGCAAGGTCAACGCTAATATGCTTCTTATTAATAGACCTCAATCGACGTGGACAAACTATTCTCGGTTCAAATTCTTCCCGAGAAATTACTGCTGACAACACCTACGGTAATTTATTTATTGGTGACCTAATTGGAGAGGAGTTCACGTGAGAAAGTCAGTTGATTGTTCAACTTGCATTCCATTCAGTCATTGGCGTAAAAAGGGAACAGGGAAACAAGCCCGGTATTTTGTAGAACAGTTTGGTTGCTAGAATCACAGACGATGCTTCAATAAAAAATACGATTCTTATGGTTACGGTTATGGCCAAATTGCGCACTAATTTACTAACATTATCATTTACTCATCACGAGGATAACATTTTATCCCTTCCATGAGGAACACGTTTGAGGCCACTTCTCCAACCGCTTTGTTTGGTAAGCAAGTTCCCTCCAATATTATAATCCTAGCTGTACCAATGACACGACGGGGCACCGTTATGGTTTTCGTTGATTGAATCAACATCGATGCATCGCCAATTAATTGGATCGGGATGGGAACCAATTATGCTTTATTAGAACGGAATAAAGTGATGACCACCATCGAAGCTGGGACGGAATGATTTGCTGTACAGAGTTTGTGTTATTTGCTCTTAGTTTTTCTCACGCATCTTTTTGCCTTTCTCGTACACTAAATGTACTGATAGGCTATATGATCGCTCCAAAAACAAACTTTTTATAGAAGGCCTATACTGCCCTTCTTCGCATAAGCGTCCCATGGCAGTTTTCTTCAACTTGAGAAATATGCTTTTGAATATTTTAAACTCGTTTTGTATAAAGAAATACAAAAAAAATCTAAAAAATCGATGAAACCTACACTCTTTCTGAAAATTTGGCATAATATTCTTTAACTGTATACATTGCTATGGAACTATTAAATGGACCATAATTATATTTATTTTTTGTGCTAAAGTGTATCAAAATCTGGAATGTGACTGTTATGCGAATAAATAGCAAGATGGGACAACACAAGTGGGTTTTGATTCCCAAATTTCTAGAACAAAGCCTATTATTTTATCAGTTCTTCTTAAAGATGAGTTTATTTTAGACTTATTTCTGAATGAAACTCAAAATCGTCAAAAATCGACATGGGACTCTTATGCGAATTGTGGCAGTATATGAATGCTATATTCCAATCGACTCAATTGAGACAATGTCTGTACGTATTATGTATATGTGTGCGCAAAAAGTCTTGTCCAGTTTTTGGGCGCTTACCATTAACTAGCAACAAGTTGCATTCGACGGAGAATCCTATCACATTATTTCTTTTTGAGAATTGGCCATGGGATCGGAAGTTATTTTCAAAATACAATTTGGGACTATGGGATCAGAAGTTATTTTCAAAATACATTTTTTCAAACCAAAAACGCAAATCCAGCTCATTTTTTGGGCACCTACCCTTAAACGATTTTGCAACATTTTATAATGCACGAGAAAGGCACCATTACAACTAGATGGATTAATCAGAGTTTTTATAATGTATGTCTTTGAATTTGTAATTGCTCATCGCATTTCTTCATATTTCAGCTTCAAAGAATCATCAAACTTCATTATTTTTACCGGATGATGTAATCAAATGTCCAACTTCTTGCATCAGAGGAACAGTTCCACATAATGAACGAAACGAGTCAATATTTACCATTGGCAATTACTATATATCTGCACAAGACAATTAGATTCGTCTATGATGGTGGTATTCGTTCAGTTAAAGAGGCCTCGTCGTGGCAAATGATTGCAAGCGTTCACGGAAGCATCTTTCTATCAAGCAATTAATGGATAACAATGATAATTGCATGTTTTGCTCTACTTGGCGGCAAACGAAGTTGATCATCTGTAACTCCAATACATATGTGTTCCGATAAGTTAAATAAACATATTTTCCATAATTTACCAATAAAGAAATTTGGGGGGAAGACATTGTTCATTTACTTATTCTTCTTCTAATTGGAATTACATCCCCACACTGGGACACAGCTGTCTTGAAGGGAGGAGGGCCCCAATTAAACAAAATAAAATAAACAATAGGTTTTACCACCTTGCTGTAAATTTAAAAAAAAATTAAAAGTAAGGGTATGCCATAACACAATTTACCACGACAAAACGATACGAAAAGAAAAAAATCCTGGTTGATTCGAAACGTCGTAATAAACTTGATTGTTTTCGTTTTTGCACATTTATCGATGACCCGTTCGATCGACTCAGAACTTGCTGCATCATCATCGTTCGATATGTAATGTTCGCTAAAACTAACATCTTGAAGTTCCCGCTTTTTATAATGCACGTGAATTTGCGTCATCGTATTACGAATGACGTCAAGTGAACATGCTAGTAGAAAAATATCGAAACTCACCCTCTCTCGTCGAACAAATTAGTTAATCAAGTGGACCAATTCACTGTGAGAATGCCGGTGGTGAAAAACTTATTCCCTACCTACTGTCTCTAATAATTTGTCAAACCTTCACAGTTCAGTGTTATCTGTTTATAAGCTAATAATTGATAGATGGCTAACGATAGGCAAATAAATGGTTGAAACAATTTTTCAATGTTTATTCGCATATTGAATGTCGCAGTCACATATATACAATCTTCTAAACAATGAAGAATATGTTTAGCCACCTACTTATGATGGACCTACCCATAGTGCATAGTTATCAAAAATTTACATAAGTGTCTTCCGCAAACCACAACTCCGAGGATATTCACTCGTCTGCCGCGAACAAGTTTTTTTTTTCCTGTTAGGCTTTTGCTCTTGAATTTCTATGAATCAGTTTGACCTTTGTCGCGTCCAAACGTTCTATCTAAAACCGATTTGCAAAAGAAATACACAAATAAATTCGTCTAGTGTGGAGGATGTTGTTTTTTTTCGTACAGTAGGGCAATAAAAATACGGTTACTCTTCCGGTTCTTTATCTTATAGCTCCAATATTCAATCTAACAAAAGCAAACGAATGAAACGCCATTAATCTGCTCTTCTTTTTACCAAGTGGCGACTTGCGGATTGGACCAATAACTTCTTCATCCGAAATTATGTTCAATTTTGGGCTTTGAGCGCGATGGTTTTTATTATTATCTAGCAGACCCGACTAACTCCGTTTCGCCCAAAATTGATTTATTCTCTCATTAGATGTCGAGTTATGAAGAAATTGGTATTTCATTTGTATGGGAGCCCCCTTTTCCAAAGTGGAGATGGGTTTCGAACTATATTAAGAACCTTCCTCGGCCCCAAAAACCACTGCATACAAATTTTCACGCCGATCGGTTCAGTAGTGTCCGAGTCTATAAGGTTCAGACAGACAGAAATTCATTTTTATGTATATAGATTTCTGAATTCGGCACGGGGGTGACAAGCTACGCCATCTTTGTCCCATCTTTTCTGAGTTACCAATACCGAGCAAAAATGAATAACTTATTGATAACAAATTCTATTATCCGGCTATCGGACATTTTGATAACTGAATTTGTTATCATTTTGGCTGAATTAACAGCCAACATAACAAAAATGATACCAGAATTTTGCTCCTGAAATAACTAAATGAAACCAAATTAAGTTATCACTGATACCAAGTTGATAACACATTTTGTTATACATATTATTGACTCAAATAACTAACTTAGTTATCAATTAGTTATCACTCATCACTGTTTTATCGACCAAAATAGTTAAATCTTCTTTGCCGACTTCGTCACGCATTGAAAAAAAATTTGGCATTCACTAGGGTTCGAACTCGAATCACGTGATTGTACGGCCACGTCTCTGGACACTCACCCAATTACGCTTTCTTGTGGAGCAAAAGAGAAGAGCACTACGCTTCCTACAATCTTGTATTTACTGAAGACTATTTATAATCAAATTATGATGCCATGACCATAACAGTTGGCTGGACATAGTGCAAAGCAGAATAACTTATTAATAACAAACTTTATTATCAAATTATATTGATAACTAGAATTGTTATCATTTTGGTTGAATTACGATTTAACATAACAAAAATGAAAACCAATTTAGATAAATACAGTTCATCGTCCTTTTATTGAACACTTTTTTTTCAGTTGTGTAATTGGTCACAACAATAAATATATAAATACTAGGCAATCGTTCCCGATCTTCCTCAGGTTAGTTTTTCTCACTTATTGTCAATCATTAGGTTGCTAGCAGTGCAACACTGTAAATCGATTTCAGTGTCGCAGTGAGTTACATGTTTTCTCAAGGGGCAAGTATCTCTAAACTTTGCGATAGTATAAATCATTGTCCAGCAATAGTATTCGTGATATTTCTAGTATCCATGATATTCCTCAGACAAAGATACGGTTGCTAGTTTGGTTGTTATGGCATTTGTCTGTTAGTTTTTGAAACACAGTGCTCCCCCGTTTTGGGAACATCTGATATGTACTTTTCACAGATTCTAGAAATTTTTTAAACCGTATAACATATTTCTAATGCCAACAAACCAAAACGGGGGCCCAAAACTATTAATAATAGAAAAACTGAAACATTCATTTTTTTAAGAATTTAAATAAGACAGAAATCATGTGTTGCCTAAAATGGGGTGGACTGTATTGACTGTATTTCATGCTTTCCCAATCAGGGCTCTTTGATCATTTCATCATAGATACGACGTAGTTTTTCGCTAATATTTTTAAGTATTTATGCATACTGTCGAAAGTTTGTGTTTTCATATGCATGTTTAAACTCTGTTAGACAACAGAACAACCCTGTAGACAACAGAAATCTCAACTCATTCTTATTTATATGCAGTGAAGGATCAGGAGTCGATGTTCTATGACTCAATATCGACTCATAAAAGCAAATTTTTCAACACTAAAAATTGTTTTATGGGTTACTATGATGACAGTACACCTTCTTAATAATCTTCCATTCTACTTCTCGATATTTCCATGAGTCGACCGACCCTTAACTATCGTGGAGGTTTGACTGCATATAACGATTTTGCCCGGATTCGTATTTTACGTTCAAACCTAAGTTCAAAACTGTCAATAGTTGGGCATATTGCAGCGCTGTACTTAGATCGACGTCAGTGCGATCATGATTGTTTTCTCCAAACCACACCAGATCTTTGCAATTTCTTGATTATCCGACAGTTAAATTCTTCGCTTCCCCATATATTTGAACACTGCGGATTTCAAGATGAATTATATTGCCGTTAGTGAATTATATTGCCTCAAACAAATGCAAACTCATTTTATATATAGACGTTGTCCTGCAAAGTAGGCGTTTAGTCAAGAGTATTCACCATTCCTGAATGAGCACATGCCCTTGGATCATATGTTTCGGGAGTTGCAAGTCCACGTTAAGTTTTAATTCAACTCCTACATCGTATGATTCTCAGATACATATATACTTCATTATTCAACGACACCTGAAATGAAAGTAAAGTCAATAAGCATAGTATAAAACAAATAAGAAAACTTGAACTCTTGCGCAAATTCCAGAAAATAAACGAATCTATACTGCCGTAATCTGAAAAAGTGACGTATACGCCATTTTCCAGAAATGGTGTTAACGAGTACTACTCATCGAGCTCTTTAACAGAAAAATGGAAAACATGCATGTTGTAAAATGGCTGTTACGTCACTTCTACAGATTACGGCAGTATAGATATCGTTGGTAACAGGGAAAATTCGGGACTGATTAGCGATTTGGGCGTAACTTATTTTGTAAACAAACATTGGAAGGCAAATTCCTGCTAAAACAAGCATTTCCCGGGAAAACCACGATATGTATCCGACAGAATGAGCTTTCCTCTATCAGGTAAGGAAATTAGTTTTGTAGAAAAGCACTTGCATTCTCCGGAATCTTTGAAACAATGTTTGTTTACAAAATAAGTTACGCCCAAATCGCAAATTGGTCCCGAATTATCGTCTGCTTAGACGAACATTTCAGCTCAGTGTTAAGAAACAGTTCTTGTCACACTTTTTTAGCGTCCGCCATTATGGTGAGAATGGAAAGCTGGATAAACCTTAATCCTAATCTGTATGGTAAATCTGATTAAAGAAAATTCGCAGTTTTATATGGTAGAGTTTTACCTCGTGTTAAACAAATTGGGATGACCATTCACCATAAAATATGTCCATAGGGAAGTTGCTCCCACAAGTTAGTTTGTTTGAAAGAATAGAATGTTTAGTACGATATTTGAACGACGCGAAAATTTAAAGAAAATGGCAAATTTGTATTGATAATAAAATTTGTTATTATTCAGTTATCAGTTAATCACATGATTGATAACTGAATATCAAAATGATAATAAGGATAACTTAGCATGTTATCAGTTTGATATCATTTCAGTTATCTGCCTTTGCTCGGGATACGAGTGCACTGCGAATGCAATATAAACAATTCCGAGGGTGAAAATGATATAAAACGAACAAAGGCATAGACAGTACCTTGTGCAAGTAGTATTCTGAAGAATTGAGCAAATAAGTTGAACATTTTGATGTTTAAAGCATGGAATCGAGTGTAAAATAGTTTCAATTTATAGTTCGTTAATTTTTTTTCTCTATTTTCTCATGATTGTATCATGTTGAATTATTGAGTGGTATGGGCGATTTGCAACATATTCTCCTGTAAAAACGTAAACATTCCAAATTCGCTTATAAATAAATAAGTATTGGGGTAATTTGATACTGGGGGATAAATTTATCCCCCAAAAAAGAACGGACAGGCAAACCTGTCAAAATCCATAGTAATGGATGTCGGTCCTCTGGAATTCGGTCATTAAATATATCATTTATTCGTTAATCCAGCAAACTTTGTCTTACCCAGAATTGATTCAATTAAAGAAATAAGCATTCAACCCCTCCACGGGGCCCTCCTTAGCCGTGCGGTAAGACGCGCGGCTACAAAGCAAGACCATGCTGAGGGTGGCTGGGTTCGATTCCCGGTGCCGGTCTAGGCAATTATCGGATTGGAAATTGTCTCGACTTCCCTGGGCATAAAAGTATCATCGTGCTAGCCTCATGATATACGAATGCAAAAATGGTACCCTGGCTTAGAAACCTCGCAGTTAATAACTGTGGAAGTGCTTAATGAACACTAAGCTGCGAGGCGACTCTGTCCCAGTGTGGGGATGTAATGCCAATAAGAAGAAGAAGTGTTTCTTATGTATTCTGATTGCTGTATTATGAGCATATTTTATCCATATCTGTACATATAATAATTAGATTTTGCATACAATTCTATAAATAAACATAAATACACATTTCTCCCACAAGAATTTCTTCTCTAGAAATTCTACTAAATACTCATTAAGGAATTTGGCAAAGGTCAGGGCAATTTCCAACCCACGAATTTCGTGAAATCCCTCTTCCAGACATTAAGATGAATTCCTCCTTAAGGAATTTGGAGGAATTTATCCTCTGAGGATCCTGGCGAATTATTCACCTCATCCTAAAAATTCTAGATTATTCTCTCTCTAATAACTCTGGGGAATTGCTCCCTCACGAAATATGAGGAAATCTTCACCTATGAAATATAGGAAAATTCTTTTCCTTGTATTCTGGAGAATTCCTTCGATAGGACTCTCAGTTTCTTAATTCAGTCCAAGGATTCCTTATCTATAAGTTTTAGAGATTTCCTTGTCCAGAAGTTCTGTGAAATGAATAATACGTGCCCCAGAATTTCGATATGGGAAACTCCTGTTAAATTCCCAACATCAGTTCCTGTACATTTTTGAAGGATTTTCTGACCTTCAGGAATTCTCTCATCTGATCTTTTTTGTTGGCATTACATCCCCCATTTGGAAATTGCCCTATCACAGCTTGGTACTCATCAAGCACTTCTACAGTTTTTATTTGTGAGGTTTCTTAGTTTAGTAGATTGCCTATTTTTGCATTCCTGTGCCATAATACTAGCGCGATGATGCTCATAGGTATAGGGAAGATAAAAAAAAAAACGTATAACTGTTAAATCAATATAATTGTCAATACAAATACATATAAAAATCTGGATTGTCGCATTAACAACGAGATCTGGTTGAAAAATGATTTCAATTACCTGAAAATTCCGAAAAACCTCAAACATTATTTCGATAATGAAATAATCGTCATGAGGACAGATATGGCTTAAGGACATAGTTGGAAGAGTACCACGATGGCAGTCAATATGGCACCGGACCTTCCACGGGTCAACCCCCACCTCCCGCACTTCTCTCCCACCAACATTCGAATGCATCGAACAACATCGAACAAAAGCTCAATATTCAAATTACTAACCTGTTCTTTTCCTTCTTATTGGCATTACATCCCCACACTGGGACAGAGCCACCTCGCAGCTTAGTGTTCATCAAGCACTTCCACAGTTATTAACTGCGAGGTTTCTAAGCCAAGTTACCATTTTTGCATTCGTATATCATGAGGCTAACACGATGATACTTTTATGCCCAGGGAAGTCGAGACAATTTCCATTTCAAAATATGCCTAGACCGGCACCGGGAATCGAAACCAGCCACCCTCAGCAGGATCTTGCTTTGTAGCCGCCCGTCTTACCGCACGGCTAAGGAGGGTCCCATACTAACCTGTTCACAGCATATTTATTTACTTCCCGTGATAATGAACATGTTCCTTCAAAGAGTCCTATGTATTTCGGCCCGAATTATATCACAAATCAGCAGTTTCGTGCCAATTTAATAGCCATTCGGGATTTGGTGGGTTTATCACTGCACTTCACTTCTTTTCAAATGGTATTGAAGAAATCAAGTTTTTACTCACTTCTCCGCACATGAGCAGCCCGAAATGTTGATCGAATGTAAATTAGGGATCACTTTTTGAAATCAGTTACTTGTTTGAAGCAAAAACTTAATATAAACTGCTATTTTTGCCCGAAAAAAAAAACGATTAAAAACTGATCACGGAGCGAATGTAAACACCGGCACCGATAGCAGAAAACTAATAATTAGGGTCAAGGATGTTATCGATCATTTAGTAAT
The DNA here is from genome assembly GCF_024139115.2 of Armigeres subalbatus. NCBI lineage: Eukaryota > Metazoa > Arthropoda > Insecta > Diptera > Culicidae > Armigeres > Armigeres subalbatus. The sequence continues at coordinate 302,789,812 of NC_085140.1, read as the reverse complement.
TTGCGTTCAATCATTTAGTAGTTTGTCAATAACTCATTCCAGAAGCTAAATTTCAAAATGTGTTGTATGGTGGTCTTCTAGTGCGAAGGTTTTTCTACATTTCTGCCTAATGGTCCGTTGTTAGAACTCAACTAATAACGGAGTTAGAGCGCTAGTTGCATTAACTTAAACTGATAAGATACTGAAACTATAGATATAACTCCGTTACTAGTGGAATTCAAACAACGAGCCATAAGGCAGAGTTGTAGAAAAACCTTCGCGCTAGAAGTCCACCATACAACACATTTTGAAATTCAGCTTTTGCAATGAGTTATTGACAAACTACTAAATGATCGAACGCAAATTACTAAATGATCGATAACATCCTTGATTAGGGTGGTTCAAAAATGGTTTTGCTCCGCCAAGCTCAGTCAATTATGTTTCATATTTTGGGTGTTGTTCGATAATTTGGGCTGGTTTGAATAGGGACTTACCGTGCACAAATTGTTTCAGGTTTGTATGACAGTTGATATGGCGAGGTTGAATTTTACATTATTCTGATTCTGATTGTGGCACTCCGTCATTGGGCGCTGGCGAGGGGGAGACCATACGACTGGATGAAATATTCAGAGCTTCAACTCAATAGACAATGCATATTGAATGGTCGTTCCAATAGTTGGGAGTAGATTTTAAACGAGGTTGCGAATATTTAGCATGATAATTATGCTTCTCAGAATGCATAAGTGAAACGCGTAATTCAACAAAAAAGCCAGAATTGGTCTGCGATATCTATCGCACCAAGAGCAGATACTTCATACAGAAAGTGTGACATGGGGGTGCCTTGCGTTACGTAATCAATTAATCTTTCCTAAGGTGCGGTTTTAGTTCAGTGAAGTCTTTAGAATGTTTCTTTCAGCTATATTGGTTCTCTTTTCGCCAGTGTAATGAAAGGTTTAGTTTCCCATACTAGTTTTCATACAAACTTGAACCGTCTGGTGCTCAACCTGTTTTTGTTCAAATCGGCTTTTGAAGGACATGTTGGAGCTGGGTCGTTTTTTGAACCACCCTACTAATATTCTTTGTTTTTTATACATACGACACCAATACTACTACAGTATAAGACAGTTTTTAATATTTAATATTAATATTTTTTATTGTCGTCAATCATAATTGTAGACCTATTTACATTTGTATTCTTAACTATTCTAAATAACATTAAATTATATTGATACTGTTTAAACTTATTGTAAAGTGTCATTAGCTTATAATACGAGAAAAGGTCTGTTTCAGCTGTGTTTTGGACATCGATAAGTCAATAGTGTCACAATGTTTATTATAAGTGATCATCATTTGATTCATTGGGCCATATTTTGCATAGTTTGTTCGATGATAATTTACGGAGAATATTTGACGATGTCGTAAAGATCGTAATGGAACATAAAAATTAAGTTTTGATAATAGCTCCGTTGAGTCAATTCTGTTTGAAACAATATTGTTTATAAAAGTTACCATTGCTAAATCTCGACGCACTTTCAGTGAATGAATATTGATGAGCTTACAACGAGCTACATATGGTGGCAATGGAAATTCGGTCCACCCTAACTTTCGTAGTGCATATAATAAAAATTGTTTTTAAACTGACTCAATTCGAGCATGGCATGAATAGCTGAAAATGGGGACCAAACAATGCTGCAATATTCTAAGATTGGCCTTACATAAGCTGTATATAATGTTTTTATTGTGTATGGGTCCTGAAAATTGTAACAGAATCATTTTATAAAACCTAACATGTTGTTGGATTTGCTTACAATTAAGTTATAATAATCGATGAAAGTGAGTTTTGAATCCAATATTACTCCCAAATCTCTTACTCTATTGCTTCTTACTACGTTCTGATCATCAAAACTAATATTTGCGCTTAGTATGTTTCGTTTTCTGCTGAAGGTTATTAAGTTGCATTTTTTTATATTCAACTGTAGAAGACTTTTTTACACCATGTATGGAATACCAATATTTCATCTTTGAATGTATCGATATCCTCGACAGTTTTGATTTTTAGGAAAAGTTTCATGTCATCTGCATAAATTAAGACATTCAATTTATGAAGCACAAGAGGGAGGTCATTTACAAATAAAATAAAAAGTAATGGACCTAAATGGACCTTGAGGAACTCCAGAAGAGGCATGTAGAGGGTTGATAATTTTCCTTTGTATCTTACAGTTTGAACACGACTTGTTAGATACGATTCAAGCCAACGAAGAAGTTTGGTTGAATTCCCATCTTCGACAGTTTGAACAAAAGCATGGGTAAATCAACGCGATCAAAAGCTTTGCTAAAATCTGTGTACAAGGCTTCTACATGGTGACCACTATCCATTGCATCCAAAGAATAATTAACGAATTCTGTTAGATTTGTGGCTATCGAACGACCTTTAAAGAAACCGTGTTGCTTAGATGTGATTCGATTTTTAATTTGAACAAATATGTACAAACATATGTACAAAATATATACAAACATCCTGATTCCAGTGACATGTTGAAAATCCAGAATAATGGAGCAGTAAGTTCAATTGCTAGAGTCTTAATAAACACTGGAGGTAATCCATCGGGTCCGGAGCTCTTAGATCCATCTAGATGTTTCAGGGCATCACAAATTTTGTGTACATTCAGATGGTTGACGCAAACGTCATTTGAAAACTCAGGATAAAAATCGAAAAAGTCGCGATCTCGATCATCTTCTGAGTGGGTAGTGTACACTTCTTTAAAGAAATCGGCAAACAAATTACATATTTCCTCTGGACCATTACCTGTTCTACTCTCCAAATAAAGTTTCGATGGAAAATTGGCTGATTTTAATTTAGTGTTCACATAGCTGAAAAAATGTTTTGGACTAGTCTTGATTTCACGTTCAGTTTTTAAATTATATTCATTGTATGCGATATTTATAGCACAGTTCAGTTGATCACAAATATTAAGATACTCCTCTAAATAATGTTGAAGATTATGCTTCTTGTAGTTTTTATGTGCTTTCTGCTTGCGATTTTTAAGATTTCTAATATCTCTTGTAAACCAAATTGGATTTTTCGATACATCATGACTTCTCCGTCTTTTAGCCGGCACTTCTTCCATTATTATATTGTGCATTGTGTTATAAAACTTTTCTGTTGCTTTATCAACATTTTGTTCGTTCCTTATAGCAGTTTGCCAATCTATATTCTTCAGTTTATACTTTATATTTCCGTAGTTGGCTGATTGATAATCGAAGATTTCTTCAAACTCACATTCGATTGGTATATCATTAACGTGTACCAATACTTTCGAAGCTTTGTTTTGGTACTCAACCCACCTTCACCTTAAGCATCAGACGATTTTCAAGTACGGTATATCTTGGGACCTGGACAATAATGACACAGACCACATTGCTCCAAAAAGTAAAAAACTGGTTGCATTAGTGAAAACGAGAAAAAATTTGGGCCATATGTAACCAAAACATAGTGGATTACTTGAAACAAATTGGAATTATACAATAAACAAAGTGTATTTATTATTATCGGAACGGCCTACTTCTTTCACTTCAGAGGATTCAAAATAAAATATTGAAAATGATTCCGAAGTTGCCTCCGTGGTATAGTACCAATGAACTTCATAGAATTTCTAAAATTGAGACATTGCAACAAATGTCCAATGAAATAATTTCCAATTTTAGACAAAAATCGTTGTAATCTTCTATTGCAACAATTAGCTCTTTGTACCCTTAGTATAAATTAGGCTATGTTTAGTTTAAGTTTAAAACATTGTAATTCCTACAACCAGAGGAAAATCCTAACTGTCAGAGGAAATTAAAACGGAGCACATAGTCTAATGATGAATGCATGTATTAGATAATTAGCAAATAAAATTAGATAAAATCAGTTTAAAAAAAAAGAAAAGAGGTTTCAAAAATAGTAATTAATTTCCAATCAAGCTGGTCAATAACCGGAAAGTAGGCAATTACAATTGATTGAATTCATATTTGATTAATTAATTTATAATTAATTAGATGAGTATATTACTTCAGCGTAAAGATGTATTATATTATAGTGCATTATTTAGTTCAGTTTTTTTACGAGGAGTTTTCTAAATATTCACGGAAAAAAATCTCTGAGTATACACGGGAAAATCTGTTAAAATTTAACTGGATTTTTTTTATCAATCGTCTTGCAGTCTTGTTTCAAAATTGATTCATCGGAAATTTCAAGCTATTTCAAAGATCTCTAGGTTGTTCTATTGAAGTGCTCTTCCACATAAAAATGGGCTTAATCAAGTTCTAACACTCAACATTCTTGAATTCTTGAAATATAATACCTATCGGTTCACGAGCAGTAAATAGAGTTCGATATAATTTCCATTCTCAACTAAAATAAACAACGCAACCTTACAAAAACACCTTCCGTTCAATAACCATCCACCTGATAGCTGCACACTGCCAACAAGTACCCATCGTAATCAGAAAATTTTTACTTGATCTTACAGATTTAAGGTTCCAATGTAGATCTGACCGATTCAAAATAGTGTCAATGTCCGATAACAATTTTTAAAGAGTATTTCACAAAAAAAAATCGGCGTTCGGGTTATAACAGTATATGAACTCTAGAATTATATTTAGTTAGGGAATTTAATTGTAGTGCATTAGGTATAATGTGCAGCCTAGCATTTATTCATCTGTTGGATGTTGGATTGTTTGATAATAGCGTTTCTGTCGTTCAGTAGACAAGCGCCTGTCTACCGAGCATTCAGACATTTTTGTGTGTAAATCATAAATCAAGATCATTGTGTCGGATGTCTCGTCTCAAGCCGGTGCGAAACTTCACTTCATTATCCAGATCGTGGGAAAAGAGAACTATGTACTCCTTAACGGTGGAAGTTTGCATAGATGCAGCTGAATGGAAAGACAACGCTAAATCGTCAGTGCTATACATTACGAGTTGAATTACCTAGTCGCATTATTACATCGCAAATCTGCTTGAAATACTAAAAAACTTATTGAGGATGATTGCATTATAGATCTAAGAAGAAGCAAAAAAAACTAAGAAAAACAGCTGCGATAGTTCATCAATTCAATCGAATATGCAAAATCTGAAAGATTCATCCCTATCTAATAAATCCTTGTTTTTCGTATAACAAATGGGCGATTATAAAGAAACCGATCCAGTACAAACAGAATTGCCATAAACTTAAACGATTTCTTCGAGCATCGTCATTAAAAAAAGTTTAATCCCAATTACCTCTTTACTCCAATGACCCGAAGACTTCGGACACGGTCGGTCGGTGCAGCGCACTTTTATTTCCATGCGTACGCGCGTAAAATTTGAACCCCATGTAAATACCGTTCTGTAGCTCGTGCGAAAGGCATCATCTTCCATCAAGCGAGTAGGTATTTACGATAGGAACTATGGGAGGTCACGGGGACGCTTGCTTGTTTCAAATTACGACACCACACGGCACCGACAATCGCTAAAGACCTTAACCAGTCAGTGTCTTAAACGGTGAACTATCTTTGTTACATAGCAGACGGCTAATTAATTTCCTTACGCAGCAGTACACGATTGCCCAATTTTGCGACGTCTTTCAACGTCGAGGTGAAAACAGTCAGTCGGTCCGTTTTGTTGTTGGGTAATGAACGGCAACTAACAGGAAATTTGATGACATTTAGTTGACTGTAGATGGTTATAAATGCGCTCGGCATGGAAGTCGATGTCTATAGCAATCTGTATGACAATAAGTCTGATTGTGTCCCAGGTCGATATTGATAAGAAGGTACTCAAACTGTGGTAAATGAGCTTCAACATACACAAAGGGATTTTGTCACCTCAATAGGCGATTTCGAGAACGTTTCTGTGGTAGAGTGAGTTTGGGAGAAAAGTCGCTGGAAGCGATTTCGACATTAAAAATCAAATTTTTCTCTATAAAATTTAGTTCACATATTGTTATATGGTCACATATTTTATATTGGCAATGGTTTTTATATAACCTTTATATAGATGTTGATGCCAAACTCCAACCGAACAAACCGAAAATACTGGCGCACAGTGGGTCCGAAAATTTGACAGCCAGTTTAAATATGGGCAGATGAACGTAGAATCTCGCAATGCATCCAGAACGGGTTTGCGGTTTGGTTCTAAACTGCACTGAGCATGAACAAGTCGAGCCAAGTACGAGACACTGAAAACGACCTTACTGTTGAGGTCGAAATACGTACCTGTCAAGGTACAATCAAGTGGTGGAATTAAATGGGAAGGTACAAACTCGTCTTATGACAAGTGAAGACATTCCACTAAAAAGCTCAGAATATTTTCTTCATGAACATTATACCGTACAATTCGAAGTTGCTAATTCTTGATTGACCAGAACTTGTGAAATTGTACAAAGAACCATACGTATGGGGCTTGAGGCTAACTATCCATTCTCAATGTACTATTCCCGGGAGCTTATATATTTCCATTCAATAACGGCGCTGGCCACGTCGTAGCGCTCATATAGAAAGGAAAGGATTGTTAGTCCGACTTTCGTTGCTACTAGAGAGCGAGTTTACCTCTGCATCTCCACGATTTTCTTGGGATGGAATGAGATGTTAGTTACAAAGGATATTTTATCTGAATTCACTTCGGTAAGTGATTCAATCTATGGGATGGTATGTTGGGATATACTAACGCGCACTTAAAATTTCTGGCATGCCAAGTAACAACACGAATATTTAAGAACACTTAGCACCGAGTCCATATAATAGCAGTGGGTATGGCTTGCTTACTTACACAGCCAAAAGATTACAGTAAGTTTACTAAATTTCTTAAATTTATCTACTCACCTGCGATGCCCATACACATTGCCCATTCTTTTCAAGAAGAAGATAAAAAATAGTTCACTCAAACATGATTTTTCATGCATTTTAAGTACCGTGGGCCCCCGATAATTACTCTAGAGCATCAGATAAACAGTTTTCTGGCTGCTCTCTTTGCTCTTTGCTGAGTTCATTTTTCGATCCAATGTGCCATTTTTTTATTTATACGATGTTTAAACCAACGAGGCTCAAATTAGAAAATGTTCAAATAAAAAAACGGTCATATTGTGGATTCGGCGGGGAATCACCATAACTTACCGATCGCTCAAAGCCAAATAAAATATTTCGGATGATCGCGCGATTGTCCTACGTGTTGTTCAAAACGCGATCAAACTTGCACTCAAAACACAACTAAGTACCTGAATCTCGCGAAAGTTCTGCACCCGTTGCGAAGCACAATCAATCACGCACTAATTAATTTATTACCAATCGCACAAAACAGATCTAAGCACCCGGATCACCCGGATCGCACTCTGGGAATTGGTTCTAAACTGTACTAAACGCAAAGTCATCTGCAACCCTTTCCGCATCATTTGAAATCTCAAACTTTGCGAACATAATAACGAAAATAAAAAAAACCACACGAGATCATCACCTCCTCATGAGAAATACGCCTGTGCAGGGTTTGAATCCAAAGGAGAATGAGAAAATCTCTCACTTATCATGTCTGTATACACTCTCGATAGGTAGCATACCGTGAGAGAGGTTTTTCAGTAGCTGTTATGATAATGAACGGGGTAAATGATAAATTTCTTTTAATAAGCCCCAATTGCCGGTTCTCATGAAGCGTTTCAACTTGTTTTACACAGCTGTGCTAAAAAATATGATCCCCAACATGAAATGAGCGAGAACAACGCGTTTTATCAAACCCCATCGGTGGGGACCGCCTATCCGAATCAGTTTTTTTCCAACTTGTGCAAGTGTACAAGTGCGATCGTTTTGTTTTCATGACTTGTTATGATTCGATAGCAGACCCCAGACGACGGAAGAAGCTTGACAAACTCTTGAATATTGAAGAAAAAGATTGATGGTAAATAGTAAAGTAAATATTGAGGGAAATCATAAAAGTTTGATATTCTTTTCAATATTTCCCTTCGTCTTCCCCCGCAGTTTGCCCACAGGAATCAATGACGTCACGTCTCTATTTGATTCGTATTGGTTCAAGAAAAATTAGAATTTTTCTTCAGCTACGGCCATGCCGGCTATTCAGTGAAAATATTGAAGAAAAGTTTGATGAAAAGTTTGATGTGAAAAGTATTGTCAATATATCCCTCGTCTGGGGTCTGCTGAAGAGGTTTTTGCCTCTCTTTTATCGTTGTTCGTTATCTATTTGAGAACGATTTCTGCAATCCCTGCGCCTGTAGACCTGTGCGCCGATCTACTTTGACCCGGCGGCGGCGTGAACGCAATTTTCAGACGGCGGCGGCGGCTTAGCCGGCGCCACGCCGCGGTTGCTCTCGGCGGCGGCGGCGGCGGCTCGGATCGGCGCGGTTCAAAATTATCGTTCAAACATTTCGTCGGTGGGTGACGAAAAATACCTTCGTTAAATATTTGCTTTTTTCGTGTCTTAATCTTGAATTTTCTTCATGAATTCTTCAAAAGTTCATCCAGGAGGGTGTATAACTCCTGGTTAGAACACTAGCAAAAACTTGAATTATGGCTCCCTTAACCTGGCGGCTGCAGAGCAAGGCCATGCATGGTACGGTGTAGGTTTTTTTGTACTTCCCTATGCCTGAGTATAATCGTATTAGTTTTATGACACAGGCATACATAAATGGTAAGTCTGCTTAAAGACCTTTCAATTAATAACTGTGGAAGTGCTCAATAAACACTAAGCCGCGATACGGCAATTTTCAAATGGAAAAACTCGCTTCAGACGAGAGAGCTACAACAGGATATCCGTGAGAATCCTACAGTAATTTTCTGGAACTTTTTCAGGTGTTTCTTATCCAGGAAATCAAAGCCACGTATTATTTATTCCTCAGAACTTCTGGATAAGGGAATTCCTAAAACTCCTAGAAACATACGAGAATATCAAATTTCTAAAGGAGAAATTCCTCTTAATTTCTGGAGAAGGGATTTCTCAAAATTCAAGCAAAAGGGATTGTCATTATCAAGATGAATACATTACTAGGTGTTCCAATCTGCCAAATTCATGATTCAGCCGTCATTCCCAAAAATTAAAGAATGAAAATTCCGGAGAACTTCTGTAGAAGGAATTCTTGTAGTTTCTGAAGGAGAAATTCTCCAAACTTTCTAAAGCAGGAATATACCATAATTATTGTTACCAGAGAATTCAAGAAAAAGAAACACTTGGGTTGAGATGAAAAGGCAGGCTGCAGTCCTTTATTTTTTGTGGAATAATTCCCCATAACTCCTAATGTGGTAAGTCCTTAGAGCTCCTGAGGAAGAATTTTTGAATATGGAAGTACCAAGAAGATATGAAAATCAGTTCCCCAGAATTCATGGAGAAGGAATTTTCTACATCTTCATAACTACTTTATAACAAGGTACATCTTCATAACTACTGGGAAGGAATTCTTCATAATTTCTAAGGAACGAAAAAACATATATTCTTGTAATATGAGTTTCCCATAATTCCTGCAGAAGGCGTTTCGCAGATTCCCTGGGGGTGGAAATAGAGGAAGTTCCCAAAATTCTCAAAGGGGTAATTCCTCAAAATTCTTTGAGTGGTAATTCTTCAGAAGTAGTTCCTCAAAATTCCTGTAGTAAGAATCGCTGATGGCGTACTTTCCAGAATTCCGAGAGAAGATTTTTTTCAGAAAGAGTTTCCTTAAAATGATACCAGGAGGATTTTCTGGTTTGGTTCCAGTTATGTAAAAAAGTTTTTGCTAATATGTCTAGCTCTTTTATGTGAAATGGTTCACCGTATCGCACCATCTGATGGCACATTACATTAAAATATTTAAGTAATAAAATCAGATCTCTTTATAAAACAACTGGTGATTCAGTAGCGTAGCAAGAAAATTTTGTTGTGGGATAGGGGGACTTCTGTATTGAGTTCGATCAAACAACTAATAGCCTATTCAGATTGAGCTATTTATGACTTTGTTAAGTGAGAGGGTATCCAATTATTACGAAGTGTTCAGACTGCAGCAAGATAATATATCTTGACGTTTCCATGTTTCCTCATTTGCACGCTAATACAGGGTTGAATTCAAGGAGAGTTTTAAAATTTAATTTGCGAAATCAAGCATTTGTGTGGCGACAATCGAACATTTTTTCTGAACAAAGTTTCTACGAAAAAAATATAAAAAAATATGAAAAGGATTTTCGAAGAATATTTGAAGCTCTCATTAAGGATAATGAGCGAAGCTACATTCATTAGTTGGGTGCGCCGTTCTTCGGGGAATCAGACTATTCCTCAATTTATTTTAAGTTTAAAAAGTATTTTGATTCTGTACTATGATCGAACGGAGATTTAATAGAAAAATTTAGATACTTTTGGGAATTCTCACAAATAAATAAAAAAAGGACGATTGGACCAATTTTCAAGAAATATTATCGAATTAAAATGGATTTCCACCAGTATCTCCATGTATGAAGGGCAACCCAGCAATCTAATTTTTTTTTTCAAAAATGGAAACTGAACCATTGCGTTCTACTCGACAATCAATGATACAGCTTCTAACAAAATCGAATCGTGTGAATGTGATATAATTTAAACTGGATTTTGAATGAATTAATGCATTACCAATCCATGTTTTATTTAAGGTTATTCTACTTTATGTATACATCCCATTCAAATCGTACAGTTGTCCCACGTGAAAAATGTTGAAATCCAAAGTATATTAAGCCATTCAAGGAGCAGAATTGAAACAATTTATGAAATCATGTTTATTCATCAAATATATTCGTTTTACAACCATTCCTACGTTTTAAATTGTCTTCCGCATTGGCCCTTGAACTTTGAAAATTTATTCGATTTGTTCTATTAAATCTAGGTTTAAGTTAAATACTTCATGTTATTTCTAGAGAGCATCTGTTTTTTAAACAATTCATGTTGAATAAGTGGAGAATAAATAATTATCATCATTATTTTTCATCATATAAAATGCTTTCCACAAAACCATCACAATCCGAGTTATTCTTCAGCGCTCAGAAGATTTCCATCTAACATGCATTCGACCCTGCTGCGACAGAAAGAGCATGACTGTCAACTACGAAACGAAATGAAAACAGAGAGAATTTTCTCTTTGGCAATCCCAGTTAGAACGGAAGCTCTCTCGTAATAATTGTTCGTAATAAATTCTTTATGACTCTTTTTAGCGGGTATCTTTTGACAGCGCAAAATGTATGGAATATTACGTAAATAATGACATCATAAAGCGTATTTACCCTGAAACGCCAATTATTATGTCATTAATGGCGTAATCTGAATAGGCTATAAGAGTGATGATTCTGCTCGACATTGTGACCTCTGTCATTCAAATACAATGACTCACAATCTTTTCGTTTCCTAAGCTTTCGAGCAAATAAAATAATAAACACAACGTATCGTTCTCCAATTTTTACGAATCATTAGAAAGGACTCGTCCCTACGGACCTAGAATAAAAATGGATATTCCTTTAATATTTATTGCATCCCAAATCATATAAGAATTCCCAGGAGTATATTTCTTGGCCTCCTTGAGAGCTGCTATCTTTTTTAAATCGTTTATGCTGATTGTGTTCCATAGAGTTGCAACTCCATGGATTGGATGAGCGTTCAACGATTTTTCCATTTCAGATCATCCAATAATTCCCTGGAGTTTAGGCCTTAAGGTCTGCACGTGTATCGTAACGGCTGTTATCTGTTTTTCAAAATCGACAATGTGTGTAATTTAAGGTGGTTATACAACAAAGCCACAAATCGGCCATCTTGGAAACCACGTGCTTTTTCTAGTGATTTTTCAAGAGCACGAATTGAGAGAACAACAACGCCCATGGGGATCACAACATCTGTATATCGTTTGATTACTCATGCTAAGCAATCGACTTTAATTTCAGCATTGTACAAAAAATATTACGCTGGTTTTGAAGTTTTGATAATAGGAGTAGAAAACCGTGTGGTGAATTTGAAATTCACCACATGGCTTGATTGTATAATCACCTTAAAGAAACGTGTCTCCGTAAAGTGTTATACACGCCTGAGCCTACCAAATAAACGAACTTGAAAAAAATGTTTGTAATTTATAAAACCAAATTGGATATGCCCTCAAAAGGTATAGATATTATTCCAGGTCCTCTGAGATTTTCCTTGAATACGCGCTTTTTTTTTCAAATATGGTTTATGCTCTATGTATGTATGTATGTCAGTGATGCTCAGCATTTTGGGCGTTTTTTCCCTTAATTTGCTTGTCACACAATAAAAATGTGCTTTCATCTCACAGGTTAGTACTTGGACGAAAGCTTTGAAATAGATCTATCTGCTGAGGGTAATTAAACGGGTATTGGTGTTTAATAGTAAAAAAAAGTAAAATTAGTAAAATTCGTCAAAGTTAAATTACAGTGCGCCTCACTTTTGTTTTGCTCTGATCGTTTCGTACGGAGAGAATTTAACACCAATATCCGTTTAATAACTCAGCAGATAGATATATTTGAAAGCTTTTGATCCAGTTGTAATTTTTATGTTCAAAGCAAATTTTTATTGTGTGAGAAGCAAATTAAGGAAAAAACGCACAAAGTGCTGAACACCACTGCTCTATTTGATCTACATAACTTAATTGTATAAGCTTTAAATCTGATGTCAAATGCTATTTGATTCAAATTATCACAAACAGCGAGGTCTTCCTTTAGCTATGCGATAAGATGCGTAGCTATAAAGCAAGACCAAGCCGAAGGTTGCTGTGTTTGATTTTCGGTCTGGTCTAGGACGTTTTCGGGTTGGGATTTTTTTCAACCTCCCTAGGTATGAAGGTTTTGCGTATTGACTTTAAGACCTGTACTCCAATTCTAGAAAATCTTGAATGGAATGGATTAGGCATTCAATTCACCTTACCTTAAATATGTGTCGTTTTTATTGCTTCGGTAAATTCTTTGATTTATTTAAGGTCAACTTTTGTAAAGAACTCAATTTTTTGAACCCATTAAATATTTAAAAATTAAAAACAAAACATGAAAATGTGCTGCACGTATAAATCGGCCTGAAGAATTGAACTGATTTTGGTTCAAAATCGGGCAAATGTGGAGAACAGCATTTTTTGGATTTTTGTTTTAATTTTCAAAAAATGTTAGAAGTGTAAAAATGGATTCTTTGGGAAAGTTGATCTTAAATAAATTAAAGAAACAATGAATGCGATTAAAAAATTTTGACGGGAAAGGACCATTCAAATGAAATTTATTTTAAATGATTACTATAGAATGATTACTTATAAGAACATGTTCCATATCCAAAAGGAGCTGATAGATTTTTTCTTACGTGTATTGACTTTTAGGCAAGTATTCCAATTCTTGGACTTCTTGAACTCCTTGGAATGAAACATGCATTCAATTTATACCCAATTTGATTAAAATTATTACTAAGAGCATGTTCCATTTCTAAAAGGAACTAATCAATCTTTCGTTATAGTCCTTCAGGCCTATACTTCAGGGAATTCTTGGGTTACCTGGAATGAAACATATGTTGAAGGTATGTCTAATTTGATTCATGAATCGATAGGAATATTGACCATTTACAGCTAGAAGCATGTACCATACTGAAAGGCCGAAATATATTAGCTCAAGACAAAATTTTCAAAACGACTTATCTGCTTTTGTAAACAAAGATTCTAACGACGATTTGACGAATCTGATAGCTCTCCCACGCAAACCAACACCACCAATAGGTAGGTTAAGGTTTCCGCTACCTGTTGATGGTGTTGGTTTGCGTGGGAGAGCTATCAGATTCGTCAAATCGTCGTTTGAATCTTTGTTGACAAAAGCAGATAAGTCGTTTTGAAAATTTTGTCTTGAGTTTATGCGTGAAAGCCTAAACTACAGGAATTCTTGAAAGACCTGAAACACTTGGCGATAACATATCCACCACACAAAAGTACAACTAGTAGACGTAGTGGTTTCTTGCCCCGACATAAAAAACAATTTGAGTCTTTGGATTGCTTTGATAATATATGTATCATATTTAGAGAATCCAAAGATCTATGAATTACGTGAAAAACAAGTAAAATGAACAAAAATTCGTTTTTCATAATATATGTTTAACGTTCTCCCAATAAGTGACAAAAACAGAGGTTTAATGGACATGTTTTTTCAGCGGCGCAACCGAAAATTTTCAAAAATAAGGGTTTGAACAGAATTTTTTTCCTAACAAATTGAGAGAGGTATGTGAACCCCCAGCCCAAATTATTTCATCGGCGCGCCTTAAATTTACCGGCGGCGCGGTCAAAAAAATTGCAGCGGCGCGCCGGTCAAAAATGGTGGCGGCGGCGGCGCTCAAAAATCGTCGGCGGCCGCGGCGCGGCGGCGCACAGCTCTATGCGCCTGTACTTTTACGACACTCGGCTTTGAAGAAGGAAGTGAAACGCTTATGTCGACGGGACAAGCGAGCATGGGTGGACTCTTTCGCCGATAAAGGATAGAGGGACCGGGGTCATTCGCCGCCTCTATGATATTTCCCGACGCTTAAGCTGTTCGAAGATAAATGCAACGATGTCTGTAAATGACACAACTGGTCAGCTACTAACCGACCCCAATTGACCAACTGAAACGCTGGTTCGAGCACTTCGAAAAACTTTTTCAAGTGCACGCCAGGCCACCTCTACCTCGGCACGATCCGCCTAAGATCCGACCTATAACGCGCGTCAAAACCTAAGCTCCAGAGACTCAAACGACCATCCAAATCATGAAATCGAACAAAACTCATGGGGCTGATCCCATATCAGCCGAGATGCTAACCCCATGACATCCGCTCAACTATTTGCAGCATTTGTTTCTCAATAACTGGGACAGTTCTTTGCAAAGTTATCCTAGCCCGGATTTAGAAGAAAATCGATGCGACTTGATGCAGCAGGCCGAATTCTATGCCATGTGTGGACTATATTGTCACACTCCACGTCATTTTGGAGCAGGTCAACGATTTCCAAGAGTCCCTTTATTTGGTTTTCATTGACCACGAAAAACCTTTCAACCGACCCAATTACGAGCTTATGTAGGGCATTCTGAGACAATGGCAGTTCCTGAGAAAAGCGTAGGACTCGTCGAGGCACAGTATGAGGCCTTCGCATGCAGAGTGCTGCACAATGAGGTCTTGTCCGACCCCATCCGCGTCGTAGCCAGTATGAGCCTAGCTGAACGGAGCTCTGATATGCAGAGTAAGCTCAACAACGATCATCTTCGGCAGGTTTAGTCGTCAACGTCAACAAAATCAAATCGTTGGATGTGAACACGGTGACCTCATCCAGCTTCTCATTAGATAGTCAATCAGTGGAGAATGTGAAAGCCAAAGGCCGACAGCAACTAAAATTCGGGAAATGGAAGTGGGGCGGGGTCGGCCACATCTTACGGAGGGGTGGAAACAAATTCTGTAAACAAGAACTAGACTGGAACTCAGCGGAAGATCACAGCCGGGGCATACCCAGTAGCCTGGGACATGGATATATGAAAAAAATAAATTTTCGTTCCCTCATATTTTTCAGAAGCCTTTTGGGTCTTACATTGCTTGTGCGAAATTTCAGATCAATCGGTGAAACTATATTTTAGCGCCGGCGATTTTAATTTTCCATAGGATTTACTATGGGGAAATTTACCTTTACAAAGAAAAAATCCCCAAGGTGTCCCATTATTCTCTAACGATAAATCGATCCAACTACATCATAGGAAATTTTACCAGCAAACTTTCATTGGAAGACCGCAAAGTGATCCGACGCTCGTGAAAAATGTTATTTACATAAAACTAATTGCTGTATGAACGCAAGGCTCATTGTACTTTTTGTTCCAGCATCACTGCCGTCTGCTGCTTGCTGTTGTTTGTACGAGGCACCACTTTGCGTGGAGGATTCGCTTAGCATGAATGAAAAGCGGGTTACTAGGGGTACGTTTATGTTTGAGATACGTGCTGTTTGAGTCTTCGTCCTTCTAGGTAGAAGAAATTCAATTAAATTTCAATGAAGGTGTGATTAAAAAGAGGCATGTAACGCACACTTTCCACACACAATACAACGAAACGACTATAGATGCGAGATATAGGTTGGGGCCTCTCATTCTCGACGTCAATAGTTCGAAGCTGGTCTGAGCTGGGTTTTTTTTTCGATACTGGTATTCTTCAAGAAATTCTTTATATTTCCATATTCTTACTTTCGAGAAGCTTTCTTGTATTTCTAAAAGACTGAGATATGATTCTTGTGATTTGATTTCAGAAGAGAATAATTTAATGTTGTTGCTTTGCTTCTTTGATATTTGATTGATATGCCAATAATTCAAATCAAAGACTTGAATTATAACTAATTTTCTATTTTTCAGAGGGTATTTCTTTGACTTTAATACAAACTATTCTGTCAGCCGTGTATTTTTTTAATGACGAAGTGATGATTTATACACTCAACCGGCGGATGTTAGATTTTCTAACAATTCTGTATAAGAATCTACCATGCCTGTAGAACTGGGCATATGCGAAATTGTTAGATTCTTATACATGTATTGTATAAGAATCTAACAATTTTGTTAGCTTTTCTAAAAATATTTGTTTAAGAGCATACATTTTTTGTATAAGAAGCTAACATTTTCGCATATGCCCAGATCTTATACAGGTTTTGTTAGATTCTTATACAGAATTTGTTAGAAAATCTAACAACCGCCGGTTGGGTGTATATTTAGTTAACACGAATATTTTGAGTTCATATGTAGGAATGTGACATAAAATAGATTTAATAAATATGTTTTAAACCAAAATTAAAAAAAATCACTTATTTATTAATATACTTGAGACAAAAGAGCCATTTCAAAACAACCTTTCAAATAGATTCATTTTAAGTGCTTTTAAATTATTTTCTATGGGAAAATATATTATCCATTTCTATAAGATCGTTATAATTTAATTTTTTGATTTATTTATATATTTATTTTTTTTCCATCAACAGGCTTAAAATAGCCCCAATGATGTTGATAATAGTTGCAGAATTATATAATTGATTTCTTTGCTAAATTTGTTTAATTGAATATCCATGATGTGACGTTGATTTAAAATGGGATGTGATGTTAATTTTGATGTGAAAATCATCTCTCATACAATCTAGATTTTTTCTATAATCTGTATTAAAGAGATTTCCAACTCGAGGCAAAACAAATCTAGGAATCTCCTAAACTATTTCACAATTTAGAAAATACACAACTTTACAAAAAGTGTCTCTAACCCGGTAGTCTTCGATTTGAATAATCGGCATGCCAATCAAGTATCAACGCAGCAGAGCAAGTTCATTAAATTATTCTCTTCGGAAATCAGTATCACAAGTACACAGCAGTACACAGTTTTGAAAATTCAACGACTTGTAAAATTGCTGCTAATTCCATCAAACGAATTAACATTTGATATTCAATTAAATTTGACTGAGTTGTACAAGCAGGCACAGTTTGAATTTAATTCGATTTAAAGGAACAATAAGATCGATTAGATATTGCGTCTATTTGCATGCTCCAAATATGTGCATGAAAATACATTTAAAATCCTGTGTATCTCATCTAAATCTTTTAGAAATACTGGAAATCTGCTCGAAAATTAGAATTTGGGAATCAAAAAGATTACCAATACCAAGAAAAAATTCCCGCTCCGACCAGCTTCGAACTATTGACGTCGAGAATGAGAGGCCCCAACCTATACCTCGCATCTATAGTCGCTTCGTTGTGTTGTGTGTGGAAAGTGTGCGTTACATGCCTCTTTTTGTTAATCATACCTTCATTGAAATTTGGTTGAATTTCTTCTACCTAGAAGGACGAAGACTCAAACAGCAAGGCCAATAAACGTATCCCTAGTAACCCGCTTTTCATTCATGCTAAGCGAATCCTCCACGTAAAGTGGTGCCTCGTACAAACAACAGCAAGCAGCAGACGGCAGTGATGCTGGAACAAAAAGTACAATGAGCCTTGCGTTCATACAGCAATTAGTTTTATGTAAATAACATTTTTCACGAGCGTCGGATCACTTTGCGGTCTTCCAATGAAAGTTTGCTGGTGAAATTTCCTATGATGTGGATGGATCGATTTATCGTTAGAGAATAATGGGAAACCTTGGGTATTTTTTCTTTGTAAAGGAAAATTTCCCCATAGTAAATCCTATGGAAAATTAAAATCGCCGGCGCTAAAATATAGTTTCACCGATTGATCTGAAATTTCGCACAAGCATTATAGGACCCGAGAGGTGTGCAAAAATCATGCAGGAAGTGAAAATAAAATGTTGTCCCACCCTAATACCCAGCTTATGTTGCAGTTAACAGAAATCTACACACTTAGTTTTCATTTCTGCAGCTCGGCAAAACTCCGCACAGACGTGCGCCAGCAAAGTAAAAACTGATATTTTAGCAAAAATGACGTTTGTTAGCTAATTTTCCGCAAAATATTTGCTGATTTTCAGCAATTTTGACAGAAATCTTGTAACCGTTCGACCAATTTCTCGAGGGTACAGCAAAACTTGGCGGCTTAAGCGCTACTCCCGCGAATGAGAGACCACCAGCTCAATTTTTGTGTTTTGCTCGCCTTGTACTGACTCTTTCCCTCAGGGGATTCTTTTGAACGGTCGCTGGCTCGAATGCTAAACGGACGCAAAAATTCTTCCCAGAGTACTTTGCTACACCTTTTTTTCAACTAAACGCCCTAAGCTCGCTCAACCCACGAAAGAGCAAAACGGACGGTCTCGAACCTTTTCTTGAGAATTTAACCGGAAACGAAATGGCTAAACGGTAAACGCAATAGGGGTGGAGTTTCCCAGCACCGTGAAACGTAGCAAAACTAAAACTCTAAGCCAAAATTCTCAAAAGGGTACAATTGGTGTTTATTTCGCTCATTCGGGTTGGACTTTAATTTAGTTCGATACGGAATACGAAATGAGCTAACTTGTCATGACCATGTAAGAAGGGAAAGCTCACGTACCCGCGCAGGTTTTTTCCGATGCGACGTCTCGATGGCTAGCTGGTCCTGTGATTGAGCGGAAATAAAAAATTGAAAACCTATCAAATGCTCGAAACTCACTCCAGTTAGACTTGGTTTACCTTGCGATCAAAAAGTATTAAACTAAAAGAAATGTACTTAGTACAAAATATCTCCAAATTAAAGAACCTCGCGAAAAATCTTCTGCACACCAGCCGAAATGATTGAGCTTAAGTATGGAAACTATAAAGAACCCTTTCTTCAGGTGATAACTTTTCATTTGAATTTTACGACAAAGCAATTACGAATGGCGATAAAGAGTTCGCGCCTTTTGTGAGCCGACAAAAACCGATCACATGAAATGGTATGAAGTCATATTCATATTAGAACGAAATTATGGTTATTGCTAGCCAAGACACAAACCTGGACAAGGTAGAACAAATTAGTGCTTCGTTCATTCAAACTGTGCTACCTTATTAATTTATAGCTATTTCAAAATTATTTAAGCAATGATTTTGCTTGAAAAGATAAAAACGTCAAAAAGTATCGTATTCATTATTCGAATGTAAAATTAAATTAAGCTTCACGAGAAAAAAACGTCAAACGTTACAAACTCGGCAAAAAACATGTTTTCTGGGGCACGGCTGTGCGAATCTCTGTAAAAGTCTGCCCCCTTTGTACAACTCGGGGTGTACAGGACCTATAAGTAAAATTCTTGGACGAATTTTCGAAGGAGTTCTTTGGAGAGATTTTCAGTGGATATTTGGAAACTAGGAAATTTTCGGAAAAAAATTGTTGGACATACCTGAGGAATTTGTTTTTTTTTTTCATATGGAAGAAAGAACGTAAATGTTCTGGTTTTCAAAGGAATTTCTGGAAGAATTTCTAGATAATTTTCAGGGGTATGTTTAGACGAATGTAAATTTCGGAAAGAAGTCAGACGAATTTCTGAAGAATTCTTTCTTTGCGATTATTTCAGCTCTTAAAAGTTAATGGATGTACCAGAAAACGCTAAAATCGGACCATCTCCCTATGCTTTTTTCGTGGTTCTTGTGATGGCCACCAGATGTCGAAATGATCGATAAGTTTTACTCGAATTTGCCTATAGCCCAATGCACGTGTGATAGGCTCAGGTACAGTCAACTCGCTACATTCCTGTATCGAAGGATACATTCGCAAAAAGTGATGCGGATGCATTTATTGAGACAATTTTTAGTAGCCGGATGTTACAACCGAATACCTCACTTTCTCACCAATGGCTCAGCCATTTCTTGTATTGTCCAATTGTTATGAAACGTTGAGATGTCCAGCGTAATCGCAATATGCAGTTGCGATAATAGGGAGATGGACCATTTGGGTAGCACCAGAATTCTACAGATGCTAAAAAATGGTCCGAGTACTAAACGTTGTGGGCGGGAATGGGAGCGCTGCCCAAATGGTCTGATACCCTATATTTAAATTTCTATTGGCATTTATGAAAAAATGAGGACACCATAGATGGTCCGCAGCACTTTTCTTTCGAAAACTCCAAGTGCTCATTGCTCCTCCTCAAGCATTGTCCTTTGAGGGCTACCGGTCGAGTGAGCATTTTGTCAATATGTCGAACTCTATTAAATGGGAGTACACCAAAGTACGTACAAATTCCAGCCACGATGCGTCTCCGGAGGTCACCGGTAATTCTAAGTAAACGAATTTTTCAGCCACCCGCCCCATTTTTTTCACCACCGAAACAAACTGGTGGGTAGGTGGCTATCTTCTCGTGAGCATCTTTCTATCATGTACTTTGTCTTCGACGTGTTGATTGTCCGATCCACTTAGCATCCCTCTTCTGTCTGATGTAAAATTCATTCGTCTTCTCAAAATTACATGTTACATAATATCAATGTTGTCAGTAAATACAAATAGCTGAATGAACTCCGTTAAATCCCTGCTCTTCGTATTATCCCCTCCAAAGTGATGTTAAATATCAGACACGAAAGACCTTCACCTTTCCGTAACCTCCTGCGCGCTTCAGAGCGACTCAATAATATCCCCGAAAGTCGAACTACGAACATCACCCCATCCATTGTCGCTTTGACCAACCGTTTCAGTTTATCCGTAACTCCCTGTTCCCCTCCCCTCCCATACACGGTGGTGATGGCGTACATTGTAGTTTGTTTTTGCCGTGCTGTGTTAATTAGTATTAATTTCGTGTGAAATTGGTGAAGTGCCGCGGGAAAAGTTGTTTTAACGTGTGCCCATAAGTGGATAATATCAGGATAAGTAGGAGATAAATCATCTCCATAACTTGTTACTGTTTAATTTGTGTTTTATTTCTCGCCACAGCGGCAATAAACGAAAGCCGAACAGGCTAATTCGTGGGCCAGCTGTGGTTGATTTTTTTTATTGTTTTTCGATCGTCTCTCTGTGTGTATTTGCATGCAGCGCGTCCACTGCTGTGTAAAGGCATAAGCAATGGAGTGCTACAAATGCAAAGTGGGGATAGCGATCAACGCGTTTCCCTTGCTCTGCTTCCAATGCGAGCGATATTGCCATGCGCACTGTAGCTCGGTGGATAACAAAGCAGCAGCAAGATTGATCACGGAGAACGTTAATGTGTTTTTCAAGTGTGACGAATGCCTGTCCAGCCTGCATTGCGGCGAGCAGAGTAAGTTGCTTCTGGATGCCAAAATGATGGAAGAAGGTATGAAGAATATTTCTTCTCTATCTGAATCTATCATTGACATTCGAAATCAACTTACTGCTCAGATTGGCATCGCGTTAAAGAACGGGATGGATGAAATTGTCCAAAATGTAAATGCTTCAATAAAAGGACTTGAATTATTGGTTAATAGGAAAATTGAATCTATGACTAGTTGAGTGTTTCAATTTAATGCGGATGAAGGTAAAATAGCTGCAATGAAAAAAACGCAGGACTCGTCAAGATTGGTTCAATCGGAATCATCTTCTAGTGCGCGTAAAAAACGGAAAATTAGTAATAAGGATGATATTGTAGTTAATTCGAATGACGATGTTTTTGATGACGATGCTCCATTCGTTACGGTTGTCAGAAAAAGAAATAAAAAAAGTACTAGTAAAGTTCCTGAAATTGTGAAGCCAAAAGATCGTAAGACTCGTCCTGTCATTGTGGTTACACCGAAGCAGTCAGATCAGAGTAGTGATGATACTCGAAAGTTTTTGAATAACACCTTAGATCCAAAGGTACACAAAATTAGTAACTTTAGGAACGGGAAAGATGGCTCCATTATTGTTGAGTGTGCAACTGGTTATAATATAGATGAAGTGAGAAATGGCATGCAAAACGAATTGGGTGAAAACTATACTGCTGTTGTCCCAACATCGGTGCCAAGATTAAAAGTGTTGGGTATGAGCGATAAATATTCCTCCGATGACTTCATTGACTTTCTCAAAAGTCATAATGAAGACATCGCTATTAATGATGTGAGAGTAATTAATGTTTACTAATGTTTGTTTGAAAGTAACCGATCATGAAACTTTAGTGATAAATGTAGAAACTATTAATAGACTTGATGATTTTGTTAAATTAAAGTGTTGGAGGAAATATTCGAAACAAGCTGTTTCGAATCTTGTTGCGAGAAACGAGGATTTTCAAGTAATTTCCGGGAACTTAGATCAGAAAGCAGCTGTTCTAACGAACGTTCTGAAATCGAGTACCAATAAGTTAATTGAAGAAAAATTTGTATCTTTGAATAACTCGAACAGCTGGTACAATTTAGACCTGTTGCGTCTCAAACGCAAAAGAGATAAATTGTAAAAGAGATTTTTGCAAAGACGTAGTCATAATAATTGGATTGAAATAGGTACAAGATCGCGTGGAACACATATTCACAATCGTTGAAAACAACGCGTTGTGAATATATTCAGAGGAAAATTGATCAGCATCAGAATAACAGCAGGGAGTTATGGAAAATTTTAAAATCTTTGTTAAAACCCAATTGTTCCAAGCCGCGGTCCATAACTTTCAATGGCACAATAGAACAGTCGGAACAAACAATTGCTTGTAATTTCAATAGATATTTCATCGATAGTGTTTTATCAATCAATCAATCTATTGATTTGGTTGATGAACCCGATGAAATTAAACAGCCGGTTAATAGTAGATATAGGTTCGAGTGTTTTCACCCAATTACAATTGATGAACTTAAAAACATATGCTTTTCATTAGGTAAAACGGCTGGAGTTGATAACGTTAACGCTAGAGTTCTACAAGATTGTTTTCATGTCATTGGACACAAACTGCTGGACCTCATAAATGAATCACTGAGAACCGGGCACGTGCCGCAGGTATGGAAGGAATCTCTTGTGATTCCTATTCAAAAGTTGCTGGAACGATTAAAGCCGAAGAGTTTCGTCCCATCAACATGTTGCACACATTAGAAAAATATTAGAACTTGTTGTCAAAGGCCAGTTAGCTACATATTTGAATAGTAATAACTTGCTAATACAAGAACAATCGGGATATCGAGAAGGACATTCTTGTGAAACCGCATTGAACTTGGTGTTAGCCAAATGGAAAGAGAACATGGAGCGTAAAGATACTATCATTGCTGTATTTTTGGATCTTAAACGCGCATTTGAGACAATTTCTAGGCCCTTATTGTTGGAAAAAATAAAGCGCTTTGGAATTTCGGGTTCTGCATATGAATGGTTTAGAAGCTATTTGTCTGACAGAACTCAAAAGACTGCTTTTAATGATTGTGTTTCAAATCCTATGGAAAATAATCTTGGTGTTCCACAAGGAAGTGTATTAGGGCCCGTTCTATTTATTATGTATATTAATGACATGGGACGGGTTTTACGATTTTGTAATATTAATCTATTCGCGGATGACACCGTATTATTCATTGCAGCTAGAACTATCGAAGATGCAGTTTCACGCTTGAATACAGATTTGCGTTCTTTAAGTAGATGGTTGAAGTACAAACAGTTGAAATTGAATGTAAGCAAAACTAAATACATGGTAATTTCGCGAAATCGAGTCATTGGTAATGTTTCCGTTCAAATTGATGATGAAACACTTGATCGCGTTCAGGAAATTAAATATCTTGGCGTGATTATTGATGATAAATTGAAATTTGATTCTCATATCAACAATGTCATCAAGAAAATAGCCAAGAAGTATGGAATTTTATGCCGATTAAAAACGAATTAACTGTTGCGAGTAAAATACAGTTGTACAAGTCAATCATCTCTCCTCACTTGGACTTTTGTGCTTCCATTTTATTTCTAGCTAATGAAACACAAATATCGAGGTTACAGCGTTTGCAGAATAAAGTAATGCGTTTGATTTTAAGATGTAATAGATTCACTTCCTCCTCCTTTTTGTTGGACGCTTTACAATGGTTATCAGTGAAGCAGAGAATTGTTTATTTGACTATGGTGTTCATTTTTAAAATAATAAATAGATTACTGCCACGATATTTGTGTAATCGAATTGAAAGAGGAAGTGACATTCATGGATATAATACTAGAAACGCGGAAGAAATAAGAACACCTTATTTTTTGCATGGTGCTTCACAAAATTCATTGTTTTATAAAGGAATAAATGTTTTCAATTCGATGCCTGCACACATCAAGCGAGCAAGTACACTATCACAGTTCAAGAGACTTTTGCATTTCACACGTGAAAGCTGTTTTTAAACAGCTATTTATTTAAGTTTTTATTATTGACTAATTGTGTATCTTGACGAAGTTTGTGATAACGGATATTTTTGTTTGGACGAATGTAAATGATTTGTTATTTCATTAGGGCGCTTATAGACTATATTGTTCGCCTCGATGATGATGATGGTATTTTATTTGTTGATGTGTTTTAACTTTTATTCTTTATGTGTAGTCTACGAAAGTTTGAGAATCGCGCGCGTAATACAGGTATAAATGACTTTTTGTATTTATCACTACAATTTGAAATATTTGAAACTGTTTGAAAGATACTACAGAAAAGTAGGGAGCTCTCAGATAGAACGCGATTTTCTCGAAACTTTTGGTATCTACGGAGAGGTAACACAAGTTTTGAATGTTGTCGAGCTTTGTACAGTAAATTGATTGGTACTAGCGAGAATGGTTTGAGTACGCGCTTCCTGACGAAACTTTTGGCATCATGCGAGAGGTATCACAAGTTTTGTATTTGTATCGGACTCGCTGTATCACTGATGATGCTTGCGAACATCTGCAGTAGAACTCAACGGTTCTTTTTACTTATTTATATTTTTTGCTGGAAAGCGATGATAATTTGTATTGTTGTTTATATCTGTGAAAATAATCGGATCGTTTATTGTTTTGCAAAATCTGATTAAATTGATCACAATTAAATATCTTAAAGATAAATCGTCTAGCTCAAACCTTTGTAGGGGTATGTGGCGGGACCATCATCATCATCATCATCATCATGCATGAGCTGCCATAGCTGATATCGATCGATAACTGGCGTACGGTTAACACCTGATCCGCGATAGAGCGTTCATCCATGAATTCCGCCTGGTACTGTACCACAAACTCTCTTGCAGTTGATGCTAGTCGACGGCGTAATATGCAGGTAAGTACCTTGTCAACAATATTGTTGTGCGATAGTTGTCGTTTTGTAGTTTGGACACAAGACACCTTCTATCCACTCCTGCAGCAGAACCTTTTGCTCCCAAGTCATGGTGCAGCACCGTAGCTGATATTTTGAAATTCTTGTGTATTTTTGTATATGGAAGCTATATAAAGTAGGGACGGTTATCTATACGCATAAAATCATACACAGTATTAATAACACACAAAGCATTCATGAGTTATTTGGAAACATTGGCTTGAAGCAGTAAAGAAAAGATTTTGGCACAAAAAATTGCAAGACAAGTCGACTTTATCAATCCGTTAGATGACCATCGAAAGAATAATTGCGATATCTTATCGCATAATAGGATAGAGTTAGGGTGGTTCAAAAAATCGATTTTGCTCCACAGTGCTCATCTGATTCTTTACCATGTTCTGAGTGGCCTTTGAAAATTTGAGCTCATTTGGGTTAAAACTGATTTAGCACAAGCCGTTTCAAGTTTGCATGCAAATTAGTATGGGGCAATTTATTTTTTCATTAAACTGTTAATGACGTTTCCCCATTAAGCGCAGGTTAAAAGAAAACCTACATAGCTAAAAGGGATACTCAACAGCTTTCACCCAACGAAAACCGCATGTTGATTAATCGTCCCAATAATCGATTTTAAGACAGGTTGCGAATCTTTAGTCATGATCGTTAAACTTCTTTGAGGGCATCACTGAAATGTGCAGTGCATCATAGTAGCCTGAATTTGTGTGTACTATCTTTCGCGCCACGAGCAGCAATGTTGCCTGTTGATGAGTTATGCAATTAGCTCCAGATAACCACGGTTTAGATTAAATTCGATTACTAATTATTGGAACGATTAATTGAGATGCGGTTTTCACTGAGTGAAAGCTGTTGAGTATTCCTTTTAGCTATGTAGGTTTTCTTTTAACATGCGCTAGGTGGGGAAGCGTCATTAACAGTATAATGAAAAAATAAATTTCCCCATACTAATTTGCATGCAAACTTGAAACGGCTTGTGCTAAATCAGTTTTAATCCAAATGAGCTCAAATTTTCAGAGGACACTCAGAACATGGTAAAGAATCAGATGAGCACTGTGGAGCAAAATCGATTTTTTGAACCACCCTAATAGAGTATATTGCAATATAGCTCAACCAAAACATTCATATATTACGTCACATTAAAAAAAAATCGAGAACAGTGAACATCCGTACATATCTATGAAATAATTATGGATTAAAGAGGAAAGGACAACCATTTTATTTTTGTCACGTTATTAATTATCGGTCTCAATATAAATTGCAGCAATCATGGCTAGTAACTAGCGAACCGACGATGATAACATCCATTATCAGAAGATTGTAGCTTATCGAATGAGTTCGCATGTATGTCACCAATAAAGCATGTCAGTTAATTATTTTCGTGAGATGTGTCTATTCGAGGTGGGCTGTATAATTCAAGCATATATTTTGGAAAGGTTGTAAGTCTATAAAATTGTTTACTATTTTCGTCGGTTTTTTAGCCCTGGTATAATGTCAGACGAAGAAAGCTTATTTTAGCCCACTTGGGAAAGCTACAACTGAAGCTTTAATTTTCCAAAGCTACGACTTTATCAAAATTCACAGCAGAATTATTGTCGCTCACTTAACGTTCTTCACACAAAGGCCCCTTGAATGTTCAATCTGAACAAACATTTAACCCCTAGCATAGTCACCGATGATAGAGCAAATACAATACCGGCACGTATGGGAATTGACGATCGGGTCGTACGTGTTGGAAAGCGCCACCCCCCACAAATAGTCAACTATCGGCGTGCAGTACCTTGCCTACATATAATCTATACTCAACAATCGCACATTGTTAACAGTTTATTTTCGTTTCTCTTACTACCCCACAGATCCCACAAGCGACTCAATCGCGAGCGAAGCAAACGCACATGTTTACCCTGCTGACCGCTTAGGCGTAAAGTTTTGCTGTTTTCTACACCGTCAAATGTTGCTGCCATCGTACGCCGGCGGTGGTTGTTTCTAGTTCGGTGGACAAAAATAATAATTAAATAATTTGGCAAGCAAATTTGGACGACAACTGGCAAAACACGTGAAAGTTTGTGCCTTGCTTGGGTTGGGGCTGCTTACTATATACGGAAGTGAGAAAAACAAATACGAGATAAAAAAAATGCCAAACAAGTTCAAAAGTGCTTGCAAAGATGAGTTGGTTCTGCGAAACTGCGGCATGGGGCACTTTCCGGCAGAGGAGTTTGTCAAATCTCAGGTACGTAATTATAAAGCTAACATAAATGATTATGGTTGTGGTTTTTTGGCTTTGCTTAGGGGAGAACAGTCTCATATACAAAATTTACAAAACTAGCTGCATGTCACACTGATATTTTATTCAAAACAACAAAGCTTCTGTGACTTTCTAACGCGTTTAAAATATGTTTTAAAATGGGCATGGGGCAAAACGCTCGAATGGTGGTGTAAAATGAATTCAGTGCCTGTGAAATAATGGTGGTCGCATGGTTGTTTGTTTATCTTAGTGAATTGAACGAAAATCTAGTGGCAGTCTCTTACGCATAACAAAATACAAGCAATGAACTTTAAATTAATACCTGAACTGTAGAATTGTAAGCGAATGTAAAGAAGGTTTCATCAAAAACCATTTCCTACTATGCGGAGCAGAAATCAATCTCCCATCACAAGGGGTAGATAAACCAATGTACCCTGCGTCTCCATATGCTTGTATGCTTAGCTGAAAACGATGAAGGTTTGATATTTTTCCGATAATGAATAAAGTGAAGCGGGGTAAGAATGCGCACTAGAGTCAGGGATTGAATCCTAAAGAGAAAGAACAAGTCTCTCACTTATCTATGTAGCATACCGCGAGAGACTTTTGCTGTCATGATAGAAAACTGATTCGGGAGGCTATACCACATGATAAATTTCTTTTAGAAAGCTCCAAATGCGGGGAGCACTAGCTCTGATGATGCATTTCAACTTGTTTTACACAGCTGTGCAGTAACCAACACGAAAGGAGCGAAAACAAAGCGAGAATCACCATTTTTATGTGGGGGCTGCCTATCCGATTCTGTTTTTTCGCACTTGTATACAAGTTTGATAAATTTGTTATCATGACTTGTTATGATTCGGAACAGTTTTTGCCTCTCTTTTATCGTTGTTCGTTATCTATTGAGAGCCATTTCTGCAAACTCTGGGTAGAGTTCTCTAATAACATGAGCATAATAAATGGCCAACATAATATGTGTTCGACATATCGTTAGGCCACCCGATCGTATATGGAAAATAAACATTTCCGTTGTTGGCTCATAATTTAAAAGGGAGTGGTCTAGCTGGGCAAAACCTTGACCAAATGGTTTATGAATATTTGCCTTTTAACATTAGTGAACACGAACCGAAAATTGTTTCAATAATTGTAGAAAATCGACCAATCTTTCGACCCATTCGATTTTGGCAACAACTTTTTTATTATTTTTGAAATTGTTTATAAACCGCGTAAATTTTATCACAAACGTATAAAAAATTTTTAGACCACTAAACCGACGTCAAAAAAATCGTAAACAAATCGCGTAAAAAAACTTAGATTTCAAAATCAGCGTAAAAAAACTGCTTGAACCCCAAAACCAACGTAAAAAAATGTCCAGAAAAACGCTTGAGTTGAGAAATGGGAAGTATCATGAGAAAACAAAAACCATTCGAATTTAACTACTTTTGATTTTGGCAACATAAAAGTTCCGAACGTGTTATCAAAATCTAATGGAGTCTATATTGAATTGTAATGATAATATTTGTTTAGAAATGTCCTTCAAAAGATTATATGAGTGATTTATTGAGTGAGGCCATTTTTCCCCGTGGGTGCGTTATGCGCTGTTCTCCCTTACGTGTTTACTGATGCTCAGTGACTGTACCTTCATTTCCGGAGCGATTATACAGAAAGTTAGTGTCGCGTTTTTTTATGATTGTGGGCTTATGGGGGGCTTTTGCATACCTCATGAGATCAAAACCATGTCATTATTTTTTTATACTTTTCTGAATCACAATGACCAGGAAGGCGACAAAAAATTGAAAATAATCGAAGGCCGCCCAAAGCCAAGGTACAGATTAAATAAACAACATGATGATGATGATGATGATGGTCCCGCCACATACCCCTACAAAGGTTTGAGCTAGACGATTTATCTTTAAGATAATTAATAATGATCAATTTTAATCAGATTTGGCAAACAATAAACAAGTCGAGTCAAGTACAAGACACTGAAGACGGCCTTACTGTTGAGGTCGAAATACGTATCTGTCAGGATACAATTAAGTGGTGGAATTCAATGGGATTGTTCAAACTCGTCTTATGACAGGTGAAACAATAAACGATCCGATTATTTCCACAGATATGAATAACATTAACATATAACATCGCTATACAGCAAAAAACATAAGTTAGTAAAAAAAAGTTGAATTCCACCACAGAGTTTTGCAAGCATCATCAGTGATACAGCGAGTCCGATTAAGATACAAAACTTGTGATACCTCTCGCATGATGCCAAAAGTTTCGTCAAGAAGCGTGTATTCAAACTATTCTCGCTAGTACCAATCAATTTAATTTACTCGAAAAAAATCAAAACTTGTTTCCTCTCCGTAGATACCAAAAGTCTCGATAAAATCGCGTTCTATCTGAGAGCTCACTACTTTTTATAGTATCCTTCAAACAGTTCCAAATGTTTCAAGTATTGATTATAAAATCGTAAAAAGTCATTTATACCTGTATTTCGCGAACGATTCTCAAACATTTGTAGACTACACAAAAGAATGTAAAATACAACTAGATAAATAAAATACCATCATCATCATCGAGGCGAACAAAATAGTCTATAAGCGCCCTAATGAAATAACAAATCAATTACATTGTTCAAGAAAAAAAAACCGTTATCGCAAACTTCGTCAAGATACACAATTAGTCAATACCAAAAACTTAAATATATGACTGTTTAAAAAACAGCTTTTACGTGTGAAATACAAAGTCTCTTGAACTGTGATAGTGTCCTTGCACGCTTGATGTGTGTAGGCATCGAATTGAATACGTTTATTCCTTTATAAAACAATGAATTTTGTGAAGCTCCATAAACAAAATAAGGTGTTCTTATTTCATCCGCGTTTCTAGTATTATATCTATGAATGTCACTTCCTCTTTTAATTCGATTACACAAATATCGGGGCAGCAATCCATTTATTATTTTGAAAATGAACACCATAGTCAAATAAACAATTCTTTGCTTCACTGATAACCATTGTAAAGCGTCCAACAAAAAGGAGGAGGAAGTGAATCTATTACATCTCAAAATCAAACGCATAACTTTATTTTGCAAACGCTGTAACCTCGATATTTGTGTTTCATTGGCCAGAAATAAAATGGAGGCGCAAAAGTCCAGGTGAGGAGAGATGATTGATTTGTACAACTGTATTTTACTCGCAACAGTTAATTCGTTTTTTAATCGACATAAAATTCCATACTTCTTGGCTATTTTCTTGATGACATTGTTGATATCAATTGATATCAAATCTCAATTTATCATTAATAATCAAGCCAAGATATTTAATTTCCCGAACGCGATCAAGTGTTTTATCATCAATTCTAACAGAAACATTATCAATGAATCGATTTCGCGAAATTACCATGTATTTAGTTTTACTTATATTCAACTTCAACTGTTTGTACTTCAGCCATCTACTTAGAGAATGCAAATCTGTATTCAAGCGTGAAACAACATCATCGATATTTCTAGTTGCAATGAACAATAGTGTATCATCCGCGAAAAGATTAATGTTGCAAAAACGTAAGACCCGTCCCATGTCATTAACCTTACTGCAGTGCTAAAAAAAACTCACACTTACGGTGTTCGGGTCATATTGACCCGGATTTGACTAGGCAATATCTCAGGCATTTCACAGCTAAATCCACATGTTTATATACCAAAATAACCGTCTGCTCATAAATTTTCCGAAAGAGACCTCAGATTGTTGATCGGCCACACCTACATCCTGTAATCGTCTTAGGAAGGATCCTCAGTTCCCCAATTTTATATGGACGAAAATTGCACACGAATATCACGCATGAACGATTTTAATGCTGTTTTTTCTCAGAAATGTACCCAATACTATTTCAGAGATGATGAATCATGAATCCAGACAATATTTCTACAGATGTTCTAGGCTCTCCAAACCATTCTGGATTTTAGAGCCCTGGTCTACCAAGTCAATTACGCTTGGTACGAAACCAATAACAACCCATGTTGCCCATACATGCGCTTAGAGGTCATGCGCATAATTTATGATCTATATGTGTCCAAACCAAATGTTGGAAGTTCTCCTAATAATTCTGGAGTTCAGACGAAATGATCTACCAAGGTTACTGGGGTCGATATCAAGCCAATAACAACCCATACAGGCCCTTAGGGATCTTGTGCATGATTCACGATTTGGATATGTCAAAACCGGATATTCTAAGTTCTGCAAATCATTCTGGAGTTCAGACGAATTAGTCTACCAAGACAACTGGGCTCGATACAAAGCCAATAGCAACCCATGGGGTTCATACATGCCCTAAGAGGCCATATGCATGATCTACGATCTAGATATGTCCAAACCGGATGTTCCAAGTTCTCCAAATCATTTTAGAGTTCAAACCAATTGGTCTGCCAAGTCAAATAGGTTCGATACAAAGCCAAAGGCAAAACATGGTATACATACAGGCCCATATAGGTCATGTGCATGATTTACGGTTTAGATATATGCAAACCGTATGTTGTAAGACGAATTGGTCTACCAAGACAACTGTGCTCGATTCAAAGCCAATAGCAATACATGGTGTCCATACAGGCCCTTGGCCATGGCCATGTGCATGATTCACGATTTAGATATGTCCAAAACGTATTTTCTAAGTTCTATAAATAATTCTAGAGTTCAGATAAATTGGTCTACATAGGCAAATGACCTTAATAGAAAGACAATAGCAACCCATGGGGTCCATACAGACCTCTAGAGGCCTTGTGCATGATTTACGGATTAGATATGTCAAAATCGGATATTCTAAATTGTTCAAGTCATTCTGAATTTTAGGCAAATTGGTCACCCAAGACAACTAGGCACGATATAAAGCCAATAGCAACCCATGGTATCCATACAGTGGCTTGGAGGTCAGCGCATGACTAACGATTTAGATATGTCCGGATATCTTAGATTGCCCAAATCATTCTGGAGTTCAGACAAATTGATCTACGAAGACATCTGAGGTCGGTACAAAATCAATAGCAAGCCAGGCCAGGATTTGTGGAGTTTAAACCAATAGATCTTTCAAGTCAACTGGGCTCGAATTGAAACCACTAGCAAACCATGATGTCCCCATAGACCCTTAGAGACCATGCGCATAATTTATATTTTGTATATGTCCAAATCGGATATTATAAGTTTTTCAAATCAGTCTGGAGCTCAGGCCAGTTGGTCTACTAAGTCAACTACGCTCGCTACAAAATCGATAGCGACTCCTTCTTATCCATCAGGTCCTCGATTATTATCTGCATGGTTGAACACCCAAGAGATGGAACACCCAAGGGATGGAATGCCAATGAGAAGAAGAAGAAGGTTGATGATTAGAAATTACCGAATACGACGTTCTAAATCCTCCAGGTCTTTGCAGTTAAGACCAATTAGTCCACCATGCCAATAACGCCAGGTACACAACCGATAGCAAGTTATTATGTCCATTTAGGTCCCTGAAGGCCATACACCTGTGTTAAGAATAATAGCAATAATAGATATAATAATAGAATAATTGCTGTAACTTTGTTCCCCGATAACCGATAGATCTGAAATTTTGGCAGTTAACTAGAGATATATTGAAATTTACACAAACTAATTTTTTTTTTTCGAATGACGCGTTAAAAAATTACGCACTAGGTCAAATTGTTCAAAACAATAGCAGTTTTTGTTTTGGAAATACCAGGAAAACAATTGATTGAAATGTTATCATTTTGAATACAGGTGCTGCGAGACACTAAGTATATTATTCAAAAAATACAAATTGTGGTCAATTGAATTTGCCAATATATAAAAAAAAAACTGCTATTATTTTGAACAATTTGACCTATTGCGTAGTTTTAGAATGCGTCATTCGAAAAAAATGTTACATAGTATGTGTAAATTTCAACATATTTTTAGCTCACTGCCAAAGTTCGGCTCAATCGGTCATCGAGGTACAAAGTAACAGCTTTTCAAAGTTGTAACTTTGTACCATTTTGTATGAAAAACGGCTCACGCTGCTATTATTCTGAACACGGGTGTACATATGAACACACAGATATGTTCCCATACGATAATCTGAGAGCTTAAAACATCATGTTTGGACGACCCAAGATTGTAAACCGTAAGCATTGCCGATAGTTGCTTGAATATATTGGGTTCCTATTGGTTTCGTTCCATGTTTACTTTGTACATCAATTCATCTGAACTCTTTAGTGATTTAAATATTTAGCACCACATGTTGCTATTGGTTTTGTACCGAGCACAACTGATATGATAGACCAAATGGTTTGAATTCTAGAATCTAAGAATCTGAATTCTAAATCATGTGCATGGCTTCAAGGCGGCTATATGAACATCATGGATTGCTATAGTATCGAGCCCAGTTGCTTTGGTGAACCAGATGGTCTCCGGAATGATTTGAGTAGATAGAATATTCGATTCGGACAGATATAAATCGTAAACCATGCACATTGTCTCTGAGCGCCAATAGCCAATAGATTGCTATAGGCTTTATACCAACCATAGTTGACTTGAACATATTATGGATATATCTAGATCGTAAATAATTCACATTGCCTGTAAGGGCCTATTTGAGCTCCATATCTATGTTTGGGTTGCTATTGTCTTTGAATTAAGCCCAGCTGACGAGGTAGATCAATAGGTTTGAACTCAAGAATGATTTGGAGAACTTATAACATCCGGTTTGGACATATCTAGATCATAAATCATGCATATGGTTTCCAGGACCTGTATGGGTTGCTGTTGTCTTTGAATGGAACCCAGCTGACCTGGTTTGGAGAACTTAGAACATCCGGATTGGACATATCTAGATCGTAAATCATGAGCATGGCCTCTAAGGACCTGTATGGGTTGTTATTGGCTTGATATCAAGCCCAGTAATCTTGGTAGATCAATTCGTCTGAACTCCAGAATGATTTGGAGAACTTTGAACATTCGGTTTCGACATAACTAGATCGTGAATCATGCATAAGGCCTCTAAGGGCCTGTATGGGTTGTTATTGGTCTGATATCAAGCCCAGTTGTCTTGGTAGACCTATTCGTCTGAACACCAGAATAATTTGGAGAACTTAGAACATGCGGTTTTACGGTCATACATGCCTTTAAGGACATGTATGAACCCCATGGGATGCTATTGGCTTTGTATCGAGCTCAGTTGCCTTGGTAGTCCAATTCGTCTGAATTCCAGAATGATTTGGAGAACTTAGAACATCCGAATTGGACGTGTCTGATTTGGAGAACTTAGAACATCAGGTTTGGACATATCTAGATTGCAAATCATGCGCATGGCCTCTAAGGACCTATATGGATTGTTATTGGCTTCATATCGAGCCCAGTAATCTTGGTAGATCAATTCGTCTGAACTCCAGAATGATTTGGAGAATTTAGAACCCACGGTTTGGACTTATCTAGATCGCGAATCATGCACAAGGCCTCTAACGGCCTGTATGGGTTGTTATTGGCTTGATATCAAGCCCAGTATCCTTGGTAGATCATTCGTCTGAACTACAGAATGATTTGGAGAATTTAGAACACACGGTTTAGACATATCTAGATCGTGAATCATGCACAAGGCCTCCAATGGCCTGTATGGGTTGTTATTGGCTCGATATCGAGCCTAGTAATCTTGGCAGATCAACTCGTCGGAA
Source organism: Armigeres subalbatus (assembly GCF_024139115.2). Classification (NCBI taxonomy): domain Eukaryota; kingdom Metazoa; phylum Arthropoda; class Insecta; order Diptera; family Culicidae; genus Armigeres; species Armigeres subalbatus. The sequence continues at coordinate 302,754,349 of NC_085140.1, read as the reverse complement.
CTCCAAAATGATTTGGAGAACTTAGAGCATCCGGTTTGGACAGATCGTGAATCATGCATAAGGTCTCTAAAGGTCTGTATGGGTTGATATTGGCTTGATATCGAGCCCAGTAATCTTGGTAGATCATTTCGTTTGAACTCCAGAATGATTTGGAGAACTTAGAACACCAGGTTTGGACATATTCATTTATTTGGTTAACATCTAAACAGATAACACTGAATCAATAATTTGACACCACAATGCACGGTTCGAGGCCGCATCTCTCCATCCTCGGATACGCCCCACGCTGTCCAAGTCGTTTTGCACCTGGTCTGCCCATCTCGCTCGCTGCGCTCCACGCCGTCTCGTACCTGCCGGATCGGAAGCGAACACCATCTTTGCAGGGTTGCTGTCCGGCATTCTTGCAACATGTCCTGCCCATCGTACCCTTCCGGCTTTAGCTACCTTCTGGATACTGGGTTCGCCGTAGAGTTGGGCGAGCTCATGGTTCATTCTTCGCCGCCACACACCGTCTTCTTGCACACCGCCAAAGATGGTCCTAAACACCCGTCTCTCGAATACTCCGAGTGCTTGCAAGTCCTCCTAGAGCATTGTCCATGTTTCATGTCCGTAGAGGACAACCGGTCTTATAAGCGTCTTGTACATGACACATTTGGTGCGGTGGCGAATCTTTTTCGACCGCAGTTTCTTCTGGAGCCCGTAGTAGGCCCGACTTCCACAGATGATGCGCCTTCGTATTTCACGACTAACGTTGTTGTCAGCCGTTAGCAAGGATCCGAGGTAGACGAATTCCTCGACCACCTCGAAGGTATCCCCATCTATCGTAACACTGCTTCCCAGGCGGGCCCTGTCGCGCTCGGTTCCGCCCACAAGCATGTACTTTGTTTTTGACGCATTCACCACCAGTCCAACTTTTGTTGCTTCACGTTTCAGGCGGGTGTACAGTCAATGTCCATGTCATCCGCAAAACAAATAAATCGACTAGATCTGTTGAAAATCGTACCCCGACTGTTACACCCAGGTTTGGACATATCTAGATCATAAATTATGCTCATGACCTCTAAGCGCATGTATGGGCAACATGGATTGCTATTGGTTTTGTACCAACCGTAATTGACTTGGTAGATCAGGGCTCTAAAATCCAGAATGATTTGGAGAGCATAGAACATCTGTAGAAATATTGTCTGCATTCATGATTCGTCATCACTTAAATAGTATTGGGTACATTTCTGAGAAAAAACAGCAATAAAATCGTTCATGCGCGATATTCGTGTGCAATTTTCGTCCATATAAAAGTGGCCAACTGACGATCCTTCCTTCGACGATTACAGGATGTAGGTGTGGCCGATCAACAATCTGAGGTTAGTTTCGGAAAATTTATGAGCTGACGATTATTTTGGTATATAAACATGTGAATTTGGCTGTGAAATGCCCTAGATATTGCCAAGTCAAATCCGGGTCAATTTGACCCGAACACCGTAAGTGTGAGTTTTTTTGGGAGCCCTTCAGGAACGTCCTACAAAGTAGTTCAACGTTCAGGAACATAGTTTTCCACGAAATAGGAAAAGTCAAGAAGTTTCAGACCTTCACATTATTGCGTTGAAAAGCTATAACAATTTGAAAGTGCGATTCGGGTCATATTGACCCGAACATGTTAGGAAGGTTAATAAGCTCCACAAATAAACATTTCGGCACGGCAAATGCTGGGTAAAGCGTAGAATTGGTACTTCGCCTATCTGATGGAATACAATAGTTCCCATCTAGCGGTCCTTAGCCTCTTACCCAGTAACTCCTATCCCTACCTCCTTGTTTTTACGTGGAACTACTCACAACAGGACCTGTTCTCCATGTTAGGGTCGGCTGACCGTCGTCCGAGTGACAGCGAGGCACTCTGAGTGAAACTATGCACCATGGTCCAACTGGAAATTTAAGGGATTTGGTGTCAGGCCCTGCAAGCCAGTGTTTATAAAACTCACACAACGAATAATCAACAAGAGAATACGGACCGAAACAATCGACGAAGACCACTGCGACAAAAAGGGACTAGCGATTGGAAACTCAGTTCGTGGAACTGCAAATCTCTCAACTTCATACTTGCCGATGTGCCCAAGGACCGTGGATTCGGCATCGTAGCGCTGCAGGAGGTTTGTTGGGAGGGATCAATGGTGCGAATGTTTAGAGGTAATCATACCATCTACCAGATCCGGCAACACACACGGGCTGGGAACAGTTTCCATAGTGATGGGAGATATGCAAAGGCGTGTGATCGGGTGGTGGCCGATCAAAGAATGTGCAGGTTTGGGAACAAAGGCCGATTCTTCAACTTCAGCAAAATCAACGTTCATAGCCCACACTCCGGAAGCACTGATGATGATAAGGACGCATTTTACGCGCAGTTGGAACGTGAGTACGACATCTGCCTCCAAAAATATGGCCATTCGCCACACCTACTTCCAACATAGCCTTCCGTATCGGTACATCTGGAGATCACCACTGCTGACACAATCACAAATCGACCACGACGTAAGGACGTATCGTGGCGCTAACATCGACTCTGACCAATTTGGTTGGTGTCTGGTGATTGTTAAACTGCGCCCAAACCTATCTGTCATCAACAATGTTCGGTACCGACGATCGCCGCGGTTCGACCTAGAGCGACTGAAGCAACCTGATGTCGCCACTTCATACGCGCAGCATCTCTAGGCAGCGTTGCCAGAAGAGGGTGAGCTCGATTGACACCCCCGCCCTAGAGGACTGCTGGAACACAGTTAAAGCAGTTATTAACGACGCAGCGGAAAACAACGTCGGGTGTGTGGGACGAAGTCGACGGAACGATTGGTTCGACGAAGAGTACAGACAGATTCTGGGGGAGAAGGACGTAGCGCGGGCGGTTACGCTGCAGTAAGGTACCCGTGGTAGGACGTGGAACGTTATAGACGGAAGCGGAGACAGCAGACCCGCCTTTCTTAGGTGAAGAAACGCCGCCTGGAAGAAGCGGAGAGCGAGGAGATGGAACAGCTGTGCCGTTCTCAAGAAACACGCAACTTAAATCGTGTTTTTAGCGCGTTTATTTAAGGAAACTCCAATGTTTCCAACGCTGACAATTTTGTTGCTTGGACGGGTTTGGAATATAATCAAAAAATTTAATTTTGTTAAACATACTATTGTATAAAAAGATAGAAAAAAGCTAGCAAATAATATCATGATTATGAATCACCTGAAAACGGTCCCAGATCGAATCATATTTAACTTTTTATATAACATGAAGAGATGCAATTAGGGCGTTTAATGCACTTGGATTGCTATTCTACCCTATATTTACTTGAACATTTTGCGAACAAATAAAATCCGCTAATAGTCACAACCTAAAGAATTAGTTACGATTAAGCAAAGAACGATGAAAACCTCGCAATTCATTTACTCCACCCGCTTATCGTTTTTCCAACAGTGGCAGTCGCGCACAAAGTCGACCTTCTTCCTGCTCTACCGGCTATCGCTGGCCGTTTTCTTCACGGCCGTTGTCATCAACTCCATCGTAGTCAGCGTCAGCACCGAAGAGTGGGCCAAATACTTCATCTACCTGACCCACTGGGGCATCATGATGTGCATGGGAACGACCGTCATGGGAGCCATTCTGGTCGCCAGCTGGTACTACCACCCGGAGTTCTCAGGTGAGTTATGAACTGCTGCACACCTTTGTATGCTAAGCGGGGTGGATTTGACATTGTGTACATTGTTAGAAGATTTACTGTCGGAATGATCTTTAGCTTCTGAATAAATTGTTAGTAATTCAAAGCGAAAATAGCAAAATGCAATAATGCAATTTAGAAGTACGTGGAGCAAACACACCGGCAAACAGTTGAATTTCGGCTATATAACAATTGACAATTGTTTAACTTTCCGTCATTAAATCATTTGTGGTTTATTTTACAATTCTGTACTATCATCGGATTTTGTATTTAGCTATATGTACAAAGGCGTTACATAAATCGTCGAGACCGTGAGTTCCAATCTAAGCAGCTTCTGAGTGCGGATGGGCATCCCAAATATCACAATTCGAGCGATTTTGGTTTGTACATATAAATTACAGGTGATATTCTGCTGCCGGAATTCTCAGAACGCAGAAAACCTTCTAACTGGTAGTTCTTAGGGAGCAACGCACCACGCGTTGGTTAATCAGCATTCTGTTATGAACAGTGCGTGGAGGCGCGTAATACATTGTAGACTGGTCTCGCTAGTGCCTTTTGTCTCTCCAAAATGTTAGACGTTTGATTAAAATGTGGAAAATTTCGGTTTTTCCTACCTTGCTATCTACTATTTTGACACTTTTTTTCGCCTACATAATTTTAGGCCAGGCTTTGTTATCTCCATCTAAACCACGTTAATTCAATGGGAATTACCCAAAAGGCGTTTTGTCTCGGAGGTAGATTGTATGAGGCATCTTCCTCCATATTCAGCAAGTGGCAAATATTCAAAAGCCTGTTTTAGATAAATAAGTATCTGAGAACTTGCAGTAATAACTATGACACCACAAGCATTTTTCGCTCATACTACATGTGCTAGGTCATTTATTAGTCCCCATTGAGTTCTAACCTTGACTGTCAACATTTACATGAATGTCGAATCTCCTAAATGCTAATTGCCCATCTCATTGCTCGTCCGATCGGTGGCGTGAACTGCGGCTTAGCATTATTGGTGCCCCAGCACTGACTGGGCTGTATCACAACCAGTTCAGCACACTTCAAGCAAACAATGTTTCAAATAGCTGCTGGTGAAACAGATACATTAACCGTCTAATTGTTCTTTTTGCGAAACGAAATAAATAAAAAAAAAAACAGTTGATTTGGTTTCATAACGGACTAATGTGCCATGGCGTATGGTGGATATGGAAGCCACACACATTCGTTCGATGCGGTTGGTTCCTATCCCGTCAGCAGACACCATAAACCGATTTAAAAACGTATGGATCCAGCGCGCTGTGGCTATCGGTTACTTATTTATTTTCAATCGGGGTTTGCTTCAATCATTGCACCTTGTCGTTCAGAACATTTAGCTGCTGGTGGCTCGAACGACGGTCGTTAGAATGCCATAGATGACAGCGGAAGCGGAACGTTGGGTAGCTGATGAGGCGTGGTGACATGGAACTGAAATTATGGCTGGGACTAGGTTTACGACACGAATGAGTTATAAACGAGATCAGTATGCAGTAAAACCGATAATGGTAAAGTCGGTTTACCGCTCAAAATAATCAAGGTTACAGTCTGAACTAGTTTTTGGCTCCAATGTAGACTAAACTGGATGAAAGATTCAGTGGCGCAAATGTTTCTTTCGGTGTTCATCAACACCATCGAAAATATTGTTTCGAATCATTTTGAATGATTTGATTGCAGCCTGATTGCAGCTACTTCGATAGAACTCATATTTTCTATACCACGTTTACTAAAGACCAGATCATTTAGAAATGGGGCAGTTTCAAATGCGTGTATTTTTAACTTTTAGTTTAATCGAAAAACTTTATAAGAATAAAACAAAAATTATATTATTTTATTTCATATGAATGACTGAAACGAATCATGCATCGTTATTTCGAAGAAATTCTCGTAGTTTTTTGTCAGTTGGCGCACATCTTCTCCAGTCATGATTTTGGCTAGCTGATTCTACCAATTCTTCATACGGCCAATGTCAGTAGTGACTGCTCCCTTCATCTTCAGTTTCTGGTTAAAAATCACCCAAAATAATTCTATTGTATGGAACTGAGGACAATTTGATGGATTCAGATTATTTGGGATGAACTGGACTCCACTATTGTAGTACCATTGTAGCACTTCTTTGCTGCAATGGCAGCTGGCTAAATCTAACCAAAACATAAATGGGCCATCATGGGACTGAATGAAGGGTAAAATCCGGTTTTTGACGAAGATGCATTTTGCAGGACTGTGCAGAATTATTTATCGTTTCTTTTGAACTTAGTTTCAAACTGTGACTTAGACCGAAAAGAATTGTTTACTAATTATGAAACGCTGTAAAAAAAACTTGCATATCCGACCACTAGGAACGTCACTATCTCTAAAATGAAATGCCCCTTATCTAAATGATCTAGGCTTTACTTGAGATTGAGAGGGCTCGTAACAACGTGCATTAGAGAATGTTGAACCTGCTGCAACCAAATCAAGCAAAATTCTACTGAAAGGAGAATTTCCAGTACATAACCAAGCTAGGTGTCAGGAACATTTGCTGGGGTTCGTTTGGTCAGAAGATGGTCACAATTGTACGGAATGCGGAAGGTTATGGTGAGGCTGTGCTCATGAAAGTGTTCAAATATCCAATCAAGTAGTAAATCAAGCCTTGCACTAGGTGGTTTGATTGGTCATTGGTCAACTAGTTGGTTTGACTTACTGAGAGTAAGTCGGGAAAGGTCAATTTTATTCACAATGCAAAATTTTGTCCACAAGTTCCAACGGTATGCCATAAAACACCTGTCGATGACTAAGTAGACTAAGAAAATTATTTTGAGCTTTTTAGTGGAATGTCTTCACTTAAAGCTCGACCCACTTAGTATTTGGCCGTTTCTTTCCAATTACTGTGGCGCTTCTGGTGGCCGTACCGAGAAGTAAAATACATAACATCGTAGCGGAAGGTTTCGTCAGTATTGATGCTCACGTTCAAAAGTTATCGAAAATGGAACGCGATAGATGGGGAAAAATTTTGCACACTCTCGTTGGGAATCCAACATGGTTCGGAGGAATGATTTCAAAGTATCTAAAATTACCGAAATTGACTGTAAAAACTGTAAAACGTTATAGGAGAAACATTATTGCTGGATCGCGTAGAACAAAACAATCGAACAGAAGTAGAACATACGACCAGAAACTACAAGTGAAAGTCTACAGAACAGTTCGGAACCATTTTGGGATTTCCTTGCGTGATTTAACGAAAAGGTAATCAGCGCGAAGGTTTCAAGTCGTATGATGTCAGTAAGCGTCCCAACAGGACCCTGAAACAGAACCTGGTTGCCAAACATCGCGCAAGAATGCTGGTCGAGCAAGTTCTGATGAAATACAATTTATGTATTTTGATGAGCAATGAAATTAATATTAAAATTGACTTTCAATTCCCGGGACACCATTTTTTTTGCAAGACAAAATTTTCAAAACGACTTATCTGCTTTTGTATACAAAGATTCAAACGACGATTTGACGAATCTGACAGCTCTCCCACGCAAACCAACACCACCAATAGGTAGATGAAGGGTTCTGTGGGGAAGCTATCAGATTCGTCAAATAGTCGTTTGAATCTTTGTGTACAAAAAAAATTTGTCTTGAATGCATCAGGAAAATTCAAATACATATGTCTATGCAGGCAAGATACCACAAACTGATGGTATGTCAAAGCATCTGCAGTTGTGGAAAGAAAACTAAAGTTTTCATCACTGGAGCGACCATAAATGGGCAAATATACAAGGAGTGTTTCAGAAGCGATTTTTGCCATCCATTCAATCACACGACTGTCCGGTGTTGCTTTGGCCTGTCTTAATAAGCTGCCATTACAGACAGGATGTAATAGAATGGTATGAACCAAATGATAATGACGTTATTGAAAAAAACTATCAACCCACCAAAATGCCCAAATTTTCGTCCCAACGAAAAATATTAGGCAATTATCATAGGGAAACTTGAGAAATGGTGCAAAACAATCAGAAAACCATCTTCTATGGAGAAGTGGTGTGAACAAAATGGCAGATTAAGTTGACCGTTCTACTGTGCAAAAAATAACGAGTGGTATTGAGAGAAAAGTCCGAGAATTCATCCGAAATGCCAATGAATTATTTTTCGATATTTTTTCCTTCAAAGTTTATTAAATTCCCTGTATAATAAAACCTGAACCACCTTTTTATGTACTTTTTCGGCAAAGAAATGTCTAAATTCGTGCGGCCAAATTCTAAGTGGATCAAGCTTTATCATAAGACAAGTTTGTACCATCCCATTTAATTCCACCACTTGATTGTACCTTGACAGATAAGTATTTCGACCTCAACAGTAAGGTCGTCTTCAGTGTCTCTTACTGAAGACGACCTTACTGTTGAGGTCGAAATACGTATCTGTCAAGGTACAATCATGTGATGGAATTAAATGGGATAGTACAAACTCGTCTTATGACAAGTAAGTAGACTAATTTATCTTAGTTGGCCCACATTATGGTGTGCTCAAGTTTGTAACCAAAGAGTTTATGCGTCAAGATCAAATAGGGGAAAAGACGGCTTTGGCAGGTTTTGTTCTATTATTGGCAGGGGGGTTTTTGTCGACCGAATTTTATGAAATTTGGCTACAATATTCTTTGGTATGCAAAGAATGTTTAGGCCAAATTTGAGCATAATCAGTCATAAAAAAACCCCTGACAATAATAGAACAAAACCTGCCAAAGCCGTCATTCCCCCTAGATGAATTGATTTCGTCAACTGAAAAGTTTGTGTGTCTTATATCTGATAGTGGCAGTTCAATAATTATCAAATAACCCTACTTGCAGAGAAAGATTACTTCCGATAGATTTATGTTTTAATGGTTTTTGTGGGTGCCAAGACCGGGTATTTTTCAAATCTTCGAACTGGCACTTTTAAGTTTAATTCGGTAAGTGAGACGGGCCTTAATGTGAGTTTTTATACGGATTCTGATTAACTCATATTTCAAAGGACCATTTTGCCGAATGCCACTAGGTCGAAAGGGTCATTTGGCCGAAAAAGTTATTTAGCCGAAAAAGTCATTTGGCCGAAAGGGTTGACCGAACGCGTCATTTGGCTGGAAGGGTCATTTGGCCGGAAGTGTCATTTGGCTGAGAGGGTCATTTGGCCGCCCGAGAATTTGGTTGCAGCGACTTGAATGCGACCTGTTTGGTCGAACATGAGTCACAGGAACTCGTCTATGACAAGTGTGTTGCTAGGACGAAAGGGTCATTTGGCCGACGAACTATCACGGGGTGTGCTGTCTAATCCCGCGTGCGTGTCCGTTCGTTGTCCCACGAGGAAAGAGGCAAAGTCATGGCCTGCTATTTACTGGTTAGTGTTGGCAACCAAAACCGTTATACGATATTTGCATATCTGTCATCAATGCACTCTAAAAGTGCCCAACTCGTAATATATCTCACCCTCCCATTCCCCTTCTTCTCTCACTAAAAAAGAGAAAAAAAAACCATTGACGTAGGATTTTCATAAACAACTATTTACATCGAATTTTTTTTTCTAATTTTACAATCCAGTATCCAATATCCGTATTCAATTCCTATCCAGTATTGTCAGATTTTCTGGATATGATACACTGCGCGGCGTTTGTAATGTTCCCAAATGGGTACTTGCACAAAACTTCACGCGGCGAATGACTGTCGAAAGGTACGGCCGCGACAAACGATACACCGCAATGCTATTCATCCATAAGAATCAAGTAAACGGGGTGCAGAAAGCGCGGCGGTACCTTTCATGAAAGGTTCGCCGCGTGCAATTTTGAGAAAATCAGGCAATATTTTGCGCTCGGTAATGGCGACGTGACCGTGAGTGCCATACAGTTTGGCGTTCAAGAGGTAGAAAACATTGGAACTCATCTAGTTTGCCATGGATAATAAAAAAAAATCAGAGAACAAGAAACGTCAACCACCATGACCAAAAACAAGGATTCCCGTTTGGATTTAATTTTAGCTAAATGACTTTTATAATTACCTACATTTCTTTTCATTTCAGGCATAAAATAGGACAATCAAGAACCGCTTTATGAACGACCTCTATGAAATATATGCAAATAATTGTGGGTGAAATAGTGTCTGCTTCTAGACATGCGATTACCACTACATCTTAATATGATTGAGCTCATAAGTTTGAAAATAATTAGCCGTTGAATTGTTAGTCCTTATGCACATAATAAGTCATAAAAGAGAACAATTCACACAATTACAATTATTTGCTTTCTCTCTGTTCTTGCCTTCATCTGGACAGGATGCCAAATATATGAACGATGATGTATAGCGCAGCGGAATTTTACACTACGATCCACTTTTGAAATAAGATTATGGGAAAATCCAACTATGCAAGACTATCATTCCAGTTTCTACTTAGAATATAATATACATATTGTGTTTATTATACGTGTTTATTATAGCTCGTGAATTCTCGACTTTCCCCGCGTGAGAAGACCGTGTAAATCAAACGTGATGTATGATATATAATTCACACTTTAGGGGCTATCCACAAGAAGCTAGAAGAGAGTAATATTGTTTAATCAATATATATGAATTAACACAAAAATAAGAAGCATTCGGTCCCATTTGTGATTTGAGAAAAAAAAATCTCGGGAGAAATATGCAGGGAACGTTCATAAAACGGTTCTTGATTGTCCTATTCTATGCCTAAAATGAAAAGAAATGCAGGTAATTATAAAAGTCATTCAGCTAAAATCAAATCCAAACGGGAATCTTTGTGTTTGTTCATGGTGGTTGACGTTTGTTGTTCTCTGATTTTTTTATTATTCATGGCAAACTAGATGAGTTCCAATGTTTTCTACCTCTTGAACGTCAAACTGTATGGCACTCACGCCGCCATTACCGAGCGCAAAATACTGGATATTCAAAATCATCATAATTCAAATGGGAATTCAAATATTTCAATATGATTTTCCAATCTGATACTCAAATCCAATTTATGAATCCGAAAAGCAAATCCAATATTCCTATTCCATGAACAAAGTTTTATTCCCAGACCAACATTGGAACGTTTTTATAATGAAATACTAAAATCAAACACTCATATAAAATGATCAAGTTTTTTTTTCATTCTCCTCATCTTCCATGGCTCTGCATTACAACTAGTTCTCGGTTCACTATTTATGTGTTCTTTAGCATTTCCACAGTAATTGATTGTGAAAGTTTTATTTATGCCTGCCATTGCATGGTTATGTATTTTGTCCATCCAATTTTCACAACTAACATTCTAATCCAACTCCATCTTTCAAATACAATCTGTAGCTTATAACCAAAAGTTGATTCTAAAATAATATTAATTATTTGCAAAAAAAGCTAATTACAATTTTCAAATCTAATAATCATGTTACCTCACCCATTATCAAAAATCAATTGTTTCATTGAAAACCAATATCAAAAACAATCCAAGTTCAATATTTCAATTCAAAGTTCACATACAAATACGCAAATACATATTTACTAAGCAAATTAATCCAGCCTTTTTTAACTTTCTAAAAAGGTCAACTTTTTCAGATTCGTGATCCTCCAGCTGTATTCCTTCTATTTTTTTTTGCAAATATTTCCAACATTGCGATCCAAAACCAATGAAATTCGATCCAGCAGTCCACATCCAATACAATTTGATGGCCTTCCAATGGGAAAATCAAAACAATATCGGTGGTTCACCAAACATAATATGCCCTTCAAGCTCAAGCCAATAAGTCCGGTACTCTCACACAACACCTTCGAAATCCAAATCCAAATAGTTGTGTTCTGCTGATCCGCATTAACGTTGCTTTGACGCGAACAATCTGCTCCTCTGTCACACAACCTTCACCATCAAAAGCTGCAACAATCCGATACTCATCCAGTGCAACTTTGACAACACAAGCAGAAAACCGATGGGAAAACAAATCATTTAGGCTAGATGTACCAGTTGTGGCTATAGCACCAGTTGTCGCACTAGTGCTTTATATGCCAAATGGCCAATCAAATCACCGCAAACCAAGTTCATATCGATAAAGCATATTAATATGATACGATAAAACCTTTGATCTCCTCCAAAACAAGCAAAGAATAATTGTAAAAATTGATTTTGCTTAATTTTTGACGTCCTTTGCACCAGTTGTCGCACTAGTGGTCCCTATTTGGCCAATCCCATAAGAAAACAATGGAATTTGCCAAATAAGGAACCAAAATAAAGAATAGTGCCACAACTGGTGATTCCTATTATGGATTAATCAATTTTGATGCTTATAACAAATGTCATTGTGGTTTTCACAGCTGTTCTAAGGAGCAGGAAGTAAAACCTTTCGCTTGATATATCAATTCCACCCACATGCCTTTTACTTATTTTTAAAAAAATAGTTGTTCTTATGTATGGTGACAATTGGTACACCCACCCCATTCCGAAAAAAAATCATGTTTAGTCGAAACCGATAAGAACAACAAATCTCGCTTAACTTTTCAAAAGGTCCTAAGTAACATTTTTTTCATGAATTAATTTGAATAGCGCAATCAACAGAACAACATGAAAGCTATTGATTGCAGTATTCAAATTAATTCAAGAAAAAAATGTTACTTAGGTCCTTTTGAAAAGTTAAGCGAGAAATCATCCAATCTGGCACTTTCAATATTACAAGTGGAAACCGATGAGAAAACGAATCATTTGCTTCGGCACTACTCCAGATTTCTTTCGACATTTTAACTCGTTTAAGTCAAACCAATGAGAAAACAAATAACTTTTTTTGCGTTTTTCCAGAGCGTCTGCGACGTCACAAGCCAAAACATTCAATCCAGTGCTCTACCACAGCAGCTTCGACATCAGATGTCGAAACCGATAAGAAAACAAATTCCAGAGCGCCTTCAACTTTTTTTTAAAGTATTGTAGATCCAGTTGAAAACCGAACTGAGCTCTCACGACAATCGCATTTTCTCCCATTTCCGGATGTCGCAACTGCATCGCGAGTGGTGCGCATGATGGCGCACGACTATGGCATAGATGCGCACTACTCGCGATGCAGTTGCGACATCCGGAAATGTGAGAAAATGCGATTGTCGCGAAACCTCAGTTCGGTTTTCAACTGGATCTACAATAAACACCGTTGAGAAACAACACATTTGTCAATCCAGCGTCTTCGACATCAGAAATCGAAACCGATGTGCAAATCATTTTATTCGACGCTTTTCCAGAGCGTCTTCGACACTACAAGTCCAAACCGATGAGCAAATCATTCATTCCGACGCTTCCTACAGCGTCTTCAACATCACAAGTCGAATCCGATTGACAAAACATTCAATCCGACGCTTTTACAGAGCGTCTTCGGCATCACAAGTCGAAACCGATGAGCAAATTTATCAATCCGACGCTCTTCCAGAGCATCTTAGACATCACAAGTCGAAACCGATGTGCAAATCATTCAATTCGACACTCTTCCAGAGCGTCTTCGACATCACAAGTCGAAACCGATGTGCAAATCATTTAATTCGACGCTCTTCCAGAGCGTCTTCAACACTACAAGTCGAAACCGATGAGCAAATTCATCAATCCGACGCTCTTCCAGAGCGTCTTCGACATCACAAGTCGAAACCGATGTGCAAATCATTTAATCCGATGCTCTTCCAGAGCGTCTTCGACACTACAAGTCGAAACCGATGAGCAAATTTATCAATCCGACGCTCTTCCATAGCGTCTTCGACATCACAAGTCGAAACCGATGTGCAAATCATTCAATCCGACGCTCTTCCAGAGCGTCTTCGACACTACAAGTCGAAACCGATGAGCAAATTTATTAATCTGACGCTCTTCCAGAGCGTCTTCGACATTACAAGTCGAAACCGATGAAAAAACAATGTCCCAATCACGCCCACAGGATACTTACAAAACAATTATTTCCAACCAGGAACAACCTGGCAGGATCGCCAAATGTGCGGCCTAGTTCTGCCGAACGAGCTATCACGGGGTGTGCTGTTTAATCCCGCGTGCGACTCCGTTCATTGTCCCACGAGGAAAGAGGCAAAGTCATGGCCTGCTATTTACTGGTTAGTGTTAGCAACCAAAACCGTTATACGATATTTGCATATCTGTCATCAATGCACTCTAAAAGTGGATTTCCCAACTCCTAATATATCTCACCCTTACAATGACAATTCTATTTTTGCTGATGAGCAATTTGGTTTTCGCCAAGGGCATTCAACCACTCATCAGTTATTAAGAGTTACGAACTTAATTCGGCTCAACAAATCTGAAGGATATTCGACCGGATTTGCCCTTCTTGATATATAGAGAAAGCATTTGACAGTGTATTTGAAACCTTCTAGCAGACATATTGTCACTATAGATAGTAGAATCTATAGATGAGCGAAAGCATGCCTGAGTCGATTTTTTTGAACGTGCACATGCGCATATGACGTCACAGCCCTTAACGTTTGCATTGAAATCGTGACGTCATGCTCGTTTGGAGACACGTTTGACAGTTCGTTTGGAGACAGAGGATTTATCTTCGCTCATCTATATATTCCACTATCTATAATTGTCACTATGGATGAGGTTCCAATTAATTTGTCTAGGGTAGCCAAATATTTAGGACTTCTGCTAGACCAAAAAATTACTCTTAAAAGGCCAAAATTACATTGAAGGCCTTCAAGCCAAATGTAACAAATATATTAAGTGTCTTCTTCTTCTTCTTTTTATTGGCATTACATCCCCACACTGGGACACAGCCACCTCGAAGCTTAGTGTTTATTCAGCACTAAAACAGTTATTAACTACGAGGTTTCTAAGCCAAGTTACCATTTCTGGATTCCATAGGCGTAACTAGAGTCTCGGTCTAGGGGGGCCATGGCACCAGCTGGTGGGATGTAATTTTCAAAGGCGATTTAAAGCACTGTGCGCATGGATTGCAATAGAAATTGTTTGACTAAGTTTATCGCTCATTCGTCCTAGAACTAACATAAAAAAATCGCGAATAATACAATTGATTTCCAATGATGCTGTGATTGCTTCAAAACGCTGTGTCTGTGTCAACTTGTCTTCTCCATGTTACTAAATGTGGGTAAGTGTGTAATCTAAGATTCAAGAATCTTCTTCGAATTATCTATAAATGAAATTCGATATCAGTATATTTCTGAAAGTTTTCAAGCATTTCCATGATTACTTAATGCGTAAAGATCTCGATTTTTTTGAAACTTGAAATTTTTGAAACTCTTTAGATGTGGAATAAATTCCACGAAATTTTGTCTTAATCAATATAAGTATTCATGCAATTCCAAAATGTATGCTATGTGCTGAAATAGTTAAGTACCGATGAACACAAATTTGGAATCCTAAAGTGTTTTTTATGAGTCATAAATTCCATGAGTCATAAAATTATGAGTCATAAAATTATGAGTCATAAATCAAATTCCAGAATAACATAGGGTTTTTGTAGTTAAGGTAGACTCACACCTCGGGAATTTGGTCGGCGGAATTTTTCCCCATGCATTTTTGCATATGCGATGTTTTCGGGATTTGGGCACGGAAAATCAAAATCCCGGCCCCATTTAAAATGCACGGGGACCAAAATCCGTCGGAAAATTTTCCCGAGGTGTAAGGTAGCCTTTACTGACGTTAGGAAGAGGCTTTATTATGGTTTTCTGAATAGGTGAGAGATTTCTCTGTAAAAATCAAAGAGACTTGAGAAGCAACCAAATCGATCTGAATTGTGCTGCAAAAAAAATGTTTTCTGATACGAACTGGTTTCTAAATCTAATTTTTTTTTATCCTAAAAAACAAATTCTAACTAAAGCAGGCACAAAAGAGTTTTCCGATGATCCTTATGAAATCGCCAAAAAATTGAATGGAACAAGATCTTTTGAGGATTATAAAATATTTTTTAATGCAATCTCTGTTGTGAGTGCGAAGGTTGCCTAAGTTTTGTCCTAATACTTTCAATGGCATGCGTTGTTGATTTTTCTGTCATTGTAACAAAGATTCTTAAGTTTTATAATTTTATATCTCTCTGTGCCAGAATTATATAGCGAGAGCACAAAGCTCCATAGAATTTGATCAACTGTTTTGCGGCATACCTTGCGATTAACTCGAAGATTTTCGAAAGAATGGTCGTTCGAAATTTCATTGACCGGATTTGTGTACATGTGCTCATTTTGATGTAGTTGCTTCAGTTTTTTAAAGCGGATGGTAGTTTAATAGAACAGAAATATTTATATCTTAATACAATTATGTTTTTATGTTCCTGCGACCAGGATACTAGTCAAACAAATGCAGAACAAATTTATTATTTTAAGCTAGCAACTGAATTAGAAGCGGCGTTGATTTTAGCTTAAAAATCGAAAAAATGTTCCCGGGGGTCCAACTTAAATATTTCGATGCTTTGCTGAACAAATGGTCATAGATGTGATAACGCCACAAAAATATGTTTATAGAATTCATAATCAAAATTAAGAAATATGTAGGAAATATGTAAATGAAATAAAAACTGACTAAGTTGGAATTACTTTTCAAAATTTTCTGGGGGGGGGGGGCACAAGTAGGTCTGGAGGGGGCCAGGCCCCCCCGGCCCCCCTTATTTACGCCAATGCTGGATTCGTATAAGGAATTTTTTTTAGAATTTTAACGAAACTTCACCAAATTTTCACGGAACTTCACTCGACATTTCAACGAAAATATTCCATTGATTTTCCGGAATTTCCACGGAAAAGTCGGCGGACTTCTACAAATTTGAATCAGCATGGAAAGTTATGGATTGGCGGCGTGAACAGCGGCGTGATGCCAAAGCTGGTAGTGAATTAAACAAAAAATATTACCGTGTTTGTAAATAATTTCATGTTACCAACATGGCTGCTATTACTCTATGGGAAGTTTTCGTACAAACTGACGGCCTAGATTAATTGACCTTGTCTTTTTTTTGGCTTAATTGATTATTTCACATATTTAAGACCTACTTTCACCCAAAGAACACATAGATATTTTTGACGTGTTATTCAGGCAGAGCCAAATTATCAATCTATTTTATTATTTTCATTTATAAGATCAAGTCAGTCGAATTACTTATCTTGTTTGTCAAGGATTCTGCTGTAACTGGACTCGATCAATTTTTCCCGTATGCTGCTTCAAAATCATTAAACAGATGACATGTGGGATGATCGTATGTACGAAATCTTCGTAATATCTGGCCAATTCAATGAAGGCACCTGGTCCGTGGTAGAAATTGCAATTATAAAAGAAGAATTTTCCACAAAGAAATCAAAATGTTCCACGCAATAAACAATTATATTTTCCACTTAAATTTTTTTTCCGCGAAAAAATAAAAACTTTCCACGGGAAAATCAATGAAGAGCAATTAAAAATATGAAAATTTCCATACAGAAATATAAAAAAGCAATACACCCGATTCTTTTTTCAAACGGGTGGGTTTTAGTTAATTACGACCTTAAGCGTTGATGAAACTATGAGTCAACACCATGGAAAAAAACACAAAAAAAAATCAAACAAAATTCAGGTGGTATTTAAAAAGCTGTGAAAAATCAGGTTAACCGGGAAATTGAAGAATACCAACCGTGTAAAAAAATATTGGGTGTAAAATTGAGCATTTTTCCATAGATAACCACTTCTTTAAAAGTGTAAAAGGTGTTAATTGATCATTTTCATTGCCTTTTTGTATTTTTCATAGATTCTTTTTCATTTTTGACCCTTCCTTCGGAAGTGTCTATAATTTCACTTTGTATGCGTTACGCAGGTGTGTTACGTATTAATCTATCAAGAAATCTCGTGAATTATTAAATAAAATGTATGGTATTTGAAACAAATTCACTTTGACATTGAAAATATAATTATAACAAATGATATGATATGGAATTATGCCTATTTTTCTGATTTGTTTCAAAGAAACAAATGATTTTAATTGAGGAACATATAGAAGCAAGTACAAAAAAATCTTCTCAGAAAAGCAAAAACGTAAAAATTGAAAGGGATTTCAAAAATTTCTTCAGTGGAAGCTAGATAGCAAATGTGAGCATGTTTTGAGACACTAATAGATCATTTGTATGCATGTATGTGTGCGTATGTGTGCAAATTCTGAAATTTACTACCATAAAAATCTCGCTCATTTTTAAGGTATTGAACAAGTTTAGTTTTACCAAATTAGGCATCCATAAGGTGAAATATATGTTATTATTGAACGCTATTGAGTTTCGCTCAGATCAATGACTGATTTAGTTAGTTCTGGATTAATTAATATCGAGGTCTCTGGAAATCACGAGTACAATATGTGCAACCAGCGTTACGATAGTTGCTAACCATGTCATAATAGTTATTCAATCCGACGAGCGCCTTATAGATAGGCAGCATGAAGTACAGTACGTTATCATTCGTTAAGTTGTCACTCAACCCAAGACATCCGCCTTTGGGTAGGCAATTATTTTTTTCACTTTCACGGTAAATCGCCGTGGGAAACTGAGTAGTTTTATCTCGTTTTAAATACTGGAGTCTGGAAAAAAATTCCTTATAACTAAGGAAGGGTCAAAATCTCACTGTAGGTGGATTAATCTGGGTTTTTATTGATTATTTTATGAAAAGTTTTTATTTTTTGTTGAAAAATAATATTTATTTTGTGGAAAATTTTGTAATTGACTAATGCTAATTTTTGCCTTTCTCGTACAACAAAGTTGTACCGAAAGGCTATCATTTCACTCCAAAATCGAACTTGTTATAGAAGGCTCAGAGACCCATAGTGTTATATACCAATCGACTCAGCTTGACAAACTTAGCAAATGTCTGTCTGTCCGTGTGTATGTGTGTGTGTGTGTGCACATGTGCCATAAAAAACATTAGCCAATTTTTTACATAGTAATTTTTAACCGATTCTCTCGCAACAAATTGCAATCGACAAAGAATAAAGCGTAGTTGATCACTATTGAATTTCATAACGATTGCACATTCCAAAAAATTCTAAATATTCAAATGGTTATGATATATCGTGAAAAAGTCATAACATGCTATAAAATGCCTTGTAGAATCAACCCATGCAAGCTCTTCTTCTCGCTTTAGTACAAGACTTGAGTACAACAAATGCAACACAAGTTATGATAGCATGCAAGTTACGTTCATAACGCCATAACGCTTCTGCAGCTTCAAAGCATAATAAAAAAAAGGTCGAATGAAAGGCACACGCTAATAATACTTTACTTAGAATTTTTGCAAATAAACTCACAAATAACTCAGCATTTCAGCTAATATTCCGGGTTGTATTGATTAATTATGTATGAGAAAGGCACAATCACTGCTAGGTGGATCAATCTGGGTTTTTTAAAAACAGAAACACCGTCTTCGACCAGAGGTCGTTCAGAATGAACACTTAACACCTAGAGACAACGGACAGGACACATAACACCCAGTGGACCAGTGGAGAATTTTTCGATCACGGAAATTTTGCATTATTTACGGAAATTTTATATTTATTTATTACTCATACCCTGATTTCTTTATATATTGGCAATAAAATGTCCATAAAGAATTAGAAATCTTCCATAAAAAATAGGAAATTTCCAATAAAGAAATCAGGGCATGAGCAATAAATCAATACAAAATTTCCACAAACAATTAAAGATTTTCCACAAAACAAAAATAAATTAGCAAGCAAAAATTGTAATTATAAAAGAAAAATTTTCCATAAAGAAATCAAAATGTTCTATTGAGGAGTCTACTGCGAAAGCGGCATTCAGTTTCCTCTGCATTTGGAAGACACATGAAACTAAACAAAAAGTTCTTGTGCTTCATGTTCACGGTTGCTTCAAAGCAAACTAAGCGCATGTCTATAGTTCCACTCTTCAGCCTCATTGAAGTCTAACAAAAAAACTGATTGTTTCGGAACATAAACTAAACCCGGAATTAGTCGACTCGATACACATTGCTTCCCTTGAAAGCTTTTCAGCTCTCTCAAGTATCATCTTACGCTTGGTAAACATTCGGTTTTAGATTGTCTTCATCTTTACGCACCATTCATCTACATATAGGGTTTTTTCTTTCTGTCTTAGACGCTGGAGTCGCGAGACAGTGTGGTTTCTGTCCGTTGACTGTTGTGTTCGTACCCTTGTTTTGTAGGTACGTCAACGCACCACTGACTTGTTGCCGGCTGCGGCCTTGAACTTGACTTGCCTCCACATCGTGGGACCGGCTTTTGCTCCGTTGATTGCCGTGAAACTATCAAGTTGCACCGACTAATCGACATCGCAGACTATATTCGATGTAGCTTTTGTTTTACATGTTGTGATAACTGAACGATCGGTCATTTATTATGCTAGCTAAAGGGAGCTAAAGAGCTTCGACAACATCACAGCATTCTTGACATTGTTTGCTATCATTTAGAAGTGTTTTGTTTTACAATAATCATTCAGCATTAACCATGTACACAAATTCTGCTCGATCAATGAAAAAACCAATTATGTCTATTTATGTGAATTTTGATGAAAACTCAGTTCTTCACTTAATGAAAAAAGTAAATACTTGTAGTAAAAACTGGGTTTAATCACCAAATACCTATATCCAACATTTTTTTCTATAAAACTATTGAAAGCCAAAATAAAATGGTCCGTTATGCAGGTGACCGATTTGCCCCCTTCTGCAAAGCTGACTCAATCGGTGGACTGCATCTTCTATCTGTCCATTCTTTTCTATAGCAATTATCAGGTGTTAATTGATCATTTTTGAACAATATAGCGGCTCTGACTGAATGCTACCGGTTTAACAGGAAATATGTAAACTCGTGAGTCATTTAAATCACCGGCTTCAAGAATTCAAGTTCAAGTTTAACCAGACGGCGGCGCTAAGCTGATGGTAATTAGTGGGCAGCCAAGTCGTGCGTGGTTGTGACGAACATGTGATGTTTTGACGCGATGCAATAATATTAAACAGCTAACATTAATGCTATCGACAGGGAAGTTGGATTTGATTAGAACGCAATGCACTAATGGGTCTTCAATGTCGTCATTTGTGCAGGACATCAAATGTGTATGGTTTATAGCGTATTGATAAAAATCAGTCATGCGGTAGCATTTAATATTTTGCCTAAACAAATTAGTGGAAAAGGTAAATTTTGCTTAAGAAAATACACCTTCAAAACCCGGAAGTTTGGTTTACAGATGTTTAATATGTGATAATTTGTAATACATACAAGCAAATATTTGAAGGAAGGTGTCACAAGAATTTGAAACATATGATTAGTCAAAACAATTTATATCTGAAAGGAAATTTAGACAAATATTTCCTATCTAGCTTTGTATTATCTTGGCAAACCAATGTTAGCAAAGACATTCGATTTTACTCAGTTTTTGGGTTTTATACAGTTTTTTTACGTGGTTCTAGTATAAGCAATACATATAACCAGCGATATCAATATTTATGACAGCCAATTTCTTCAATGCTAACATTGCTAACAGATCTACTAGCTCAACTCAAGACATTTCCCGTGCAATTAGTAGTGCTGCAGATCCATGTGGATATTCTAGCGTATAAGCAGGGTTCGTATATCAAAAGCGGAAGAAAGTGGCACGAAAGCATGCGCTGCTGCTCTTTTTTTTTTTACAAGGGAGAATGCATTTACACACTAACCCAGTACACGTGCATTGTAGTTGCCAAACTACCACACGGAAGTGTACTGGAGTGTCGGACTCGACCATACCGGTAATACCGACTCCTTGAGCTCCACCATCGTTTCCCCCAGGAACTACCTCCCAGTACTACTTCTGGGGGATGGCAGTACTAAATGTACTCGCTCATTATCGCTCACACAGGCACCCGTCCCATGTGAGACTGACTTGGGTGCTCGCACACCATTCACACCATTTGAGTCTTACTTGGATGCTCTCCCAGGCGCTCCGCTGCCATGCCTCGAGGTGTCAATAGCGGTAACTGCCTGGGCCTACAGATATTACGCTACGACACTCCTGCCTCAGCACGAGCAGATCAATCACACCACTGCCGAAGCAGACCACACGCTACCCTGCCGAAGCAGGGATACTCCCCATGCACCACATGTGCACAACTGTAGGTGTGTGGGTACAACCCACTGCTACCCTGCCGCCGAAGCAGCTTCTCCAAAGACCATTCGCTCTGTGTGACCCTTATTCGGGTGCTCACTCTAACACTCCACTGCCATGCCTCGAGGTGTCGATAGCGGTATGTAGGGACCAATCAACGATACTACGCTACGACACTCCTACCTCAGCATGTGCAGTCCATACTCAGACTTCTGCTGTGCTTCGAGGTGACAATAGCGGCGACGCGCTACGACACTCCTGCCTCAGCACAAACAGATCACTCACTCCCTGCCGAAGCAGCTCACGCGCTACCCTACCGAAGAAGGGACACTCCTCATGCCAGTTGGCACTCCCTGGGCTGTTGTGCGCTTTGAGCGGCGCAAGGTCGCTTTGGTAGGGCCTGCTTGCGGACACATGTAGCTTTTTCGTAGGGGTTTAACAGAGCCCACTGCCAAACCCCACCACGTCCTAGACAGGCCCCTCGACTCGCAGAGGCCGTGGGGAGGGTTCGTAAGGCCCTTGGACATAGTCCCTGCTGCCCCCGCTGCTGCGCTGCTGCTCTGTCTCATGCTCATGGTACAGTAAACCTTGCCTTTTACCAATAGGTGCTCTAGTGTCTAGTCAAAATGGCAAACAAATAATGTTTCTATTATTCGTTCGTTTACTTATTATGCTCAACTGCATTAAGCGCAACGGAGCCAAAACCATTGTTCATTGTTTCGGCTTTTTCAATTTTGCAGCTTGATGCTCAAATAAGGATTAGATAATTAAGAGAACTGTACTGCCGTTATACGCATAACTGTCCCATGTACATAGGAAATCCCACCCTTTTCAACGTGTCATAAATTAAAGTGTGTAAATTAAAAAGTGTCCACAATTATTATTTATTATTTATTCAGACTAAGGCCGAAGTGGCCTGTGCGGTATATAAGAGTCTTCTCCATTCGGCTCGGTCCATGGCTACACGTCGCCAACCACGCAGTCTACGGAGGGTCCGCAAGTCATCTTCCGCCTGATCGATCCACCTTGCCCGCTGCGCACCTCGCCTTCTTGTGCCCGTCGGATCGTTGTCGAGAACCATTTCCACCGGGTTACTGTCCGACATTCTGGCTACGTGCCCGGCCCACCGCAGTCGTCCGATTTTCACGGTGTGAATGATGGATGGTTCTCCCAGCAGCTCATGCAACTCGTGGTTCATTCGCCTCCTCTACGTACCGTCCGCCATCTGCACCCCACCATAGATGGTACGCAACACTTTCCTTTCGAAAACTCCAAGTGCGCGTTGGTCCTCCACGAGCATCGTCCAGGTCTCGTGTCCGTAGAGGACTACCGGTCTAATGAGCGTTTTGTAGATTGTCAGTTTGGTACGGCGGCGAACTATATTCGATCGGAGCGTCTTGTGGAGTCCAAAGTACGTACGATTTCCAGCCACTATGCGTCTCCGAATTTCTCTGCTGGTGTCATTTTCGGCAGTCACCAGTGAGCCAAAGTACATAAATTCTTCTACCACCTCGATTTCGTCACCACCAATGCCAACTCGCGGTGGGTGGCTTACATTGTCTTCTCTTGAACCTCTTCCTATCATGTACTTCGTCTTCGACGTGTTGATGACTAGTCCGATCCGCTTAGCTTCCCTCTTCAGTCTGATGTAGGCTTCCTCCATCTTCTCAAAGTTACGTGCCATAATATCTATGTCGTTGGCGAAGCCAAATAGCTGGACGGACTTACTGAAAATTGTACCACTCGCGTCAATCCCTGCTCTTCGTATTACACCTTCCAAAGCGAAGTTGAATAGCAGACACGAAAGACCATCACCCTGCCGTAACCCTCTGCGGGTTTCGAAGGGACTCTAGAATGCCCCTGAAACTCGAACTACGCACATCACCTGATCTATCGTCGTTTTGATCAACCGAGTCATTTTATCCGTAAATCTGTGTTCGTGCATTAGCTGCCATAGCTGGTCCCGATCGATTGTATCATATGCGGCTTTGAAGTGGATGAATAGATGATGTGTGGGCACGTTGTATTCGCGGCATTTCTGCAGTACTTGGCGAATGGCGAACACCTGGTCCGTGGTGGAGCGTTCGCCCATAAACCCGCCTGGTACTGCCCCACGAACTGCCTTGCAATTGGTGCTAGTCGACGGCATAAAATTTGGGAGAATACCTTGTAGGCGGCGTTCAGCAATGTGATTGCGCGGTAGTTGCTACAATCCAGCTTATCGCCCTTTTTGTAGATGGGACACACGACACCTTCCATCCACCCCTGCGGCAAAACTTCCTCCTCCCAAATCTTGGTAATGACCCAGTGCAGCGCTCTAGTCAGTGCTTCACCACCGTGTTTAAATAGCTCTCCTGTCAGTTGGTCAACTCCAGGTGCTTTATTGTTCTTCAGCAGGCCAATCTCCTCCTGGATTTCCTGGAGATTCGGAGTCGGTAAAATTATGTCCTGCGCGCTTTCTCCCAGGTCCATCACCATACCGCCATCTTCGTCTGCCACATCGCCATTCAGGTGTTCTTCGTAGTGCTGCCGCCACCTTTGGATCACCTCACGCTCGTTCGTAAGAAGGTTCCCGTTTATGTCCTTGCACATATCAGGCTGTGGCACGTGGTCCTTAAGTGAACGGTTTAACTTCTCATAGAACTTTCGTGTGTTATTAGCGTGGTACAGTTGCTCCGTCTCTTCACGGTCTCGATCTTCCTGCTGGCGCTTTTTCCTCCGGAAAATCGAGTTTTGTCTGTTCCGCGCCTGTTTACATCGTGCCTCGTTCGCCCTCGTGCAGTGTTGCAGCAATCTCGCCCATGCTGCATTCTTCTCTTCTACTAACTGCTCACATTCGCCGTCATACCAGTCGTTTCTTTGATCCGGGGCACCGTGCCAAGTGCAGCGGTTGCGGTGCTACCAATGGCGGATCGAATATCTCTCCAGCCATCTTCAAGAGACGCTGCGCCTAGCTGCTCTTCCGTTGGAAGTGACACTTCCAGCTGCTGCGCGTATTCTTGGGCTAGTCTACCGTCTTGTACCCGCCCAATGTTAAGCCGCGGCGTCCGACTTCGACGCGTGTTGTACACCGTCGAGAGTTTCGAGCGCAGGCATACTGCAACGAGGTAGTGGTCGGATTCAATATTCGCACTGCGGTAAGTGCGGATGTTCGTGATGTCGGAGAAGAATTTACCGTCGATTAGAACGTGGTCGATTTGGTTTTCCATTTCTTGGTTAGGTGATCTCCATGTGGCCTTGTGGATATTTTTGCGGGGAAAGAAGGTGCTTCGGACTACCATTCCGCGGGAAACTGCGAAGTTTATGCATCGTTGGCCGTTGTCATTCGATACGATGTGCAGACTGTCCGGTCCGATGACCAGTCTATACATTTCTTCCCTTCCTACCTGTGCGTTCATGTCACCGATGACAATTTTGACGTCCCGCAGTGGGCATCCATCGTATGTCTGCTCCAGCTTTGCATAGAACGCTTCTTTCTCGTCGTCGGGTCTCCCTTCGTGTGGGCAGTGCACGTTGATGATGCTATAGTTGAAGAAACGGCCTTTAATCTTCAGCTTGCACATCCTTGCGTTGATTGGCTGCCACCCAATCACGCGTTGGCGCATCTTACCCAGCACTATGAAGCCGGTTCCCAGAACATTGGTGGTGCCACAGCTTTGGTAGAAGGTAGCTGCTCGATGCCCGCTTTTCCCGTTCTCAGGATTGTGAAGCTGAAAAATTGGTACTCGTTAGATCATGCACTTGTAATACGTGTCGCTTATGTCAAAAGAAGCGCGATTCTCCATAATGTGCAGAAACACGGCGAGCATTGTGTGCGAGTGCACGTTTGAGTGAAACACGGTATTAGTTTTGGTATCTTTTTATCAGTGACGTACAAAGAACTATTTGGCCGCTACCCAAGGTGACTTCCTTCCCAACTAATCCAAATTTTCTTTCCAATGTCGAGCACGGAGAAACAGAAGACTATCAGTCTCTGGTTGAAATGAGTGTCAAATTCATTTTCAACTCCTCATCCTTCAATAGATGTGAATGACACGATGATACATTTATGCCCAGAGAAGTCGAGAAAATTTCTTGAACCGGAGCGGGAATCGATCCCACCTACCTTCAGCATAATCATGCTTTGTAGCCACGCATCTTACCGCACGGCTAATCCTGACCCCATTTGGCCTATTGTTACCCCCGATGACGCTTCCAGAATAATAGTTTAGCTTTGTATTGTTTTCAAGACTATGGCTGTTCAATTGTAATCAATTTTGTAAATTCGACCTTTTGTCCTTTAGAACTTTTGTCCATTCGACTTTTTGTCCGTTCGACCTTTTGTTCCTTCGACCTTTTGTCCTTCGTCCTTTTGTCTTTCGAACTTTTGTCCTTCGACTTTTTGTCATAGATTCGCTGCAAATAGGGCCTTCTACGGATTACGTAACCAGCTTAGGTCCCGCAA
The DNA here is from genome assembly GCF_024139115.2 of Armigeres subalbatus. Classification (NCBI taxonomy): domain Eukaryota; kingdom Metazoa; phylum Arthropoda; class Insecta; order Diptera; family Culicidae; genus Armigeres; species Armigeres subalbatus. Next base: position 302,728,155 of record NC_085140.1, on the reverse strand, counting down.
CATGCAGGCGGAAACGCAATTTACTCAAAACAAAAACTCTGATTCTACCAGTGGCCCTTTATGAACATGAAGCTTTGATGTTAAATGAGGTGGACCGGAGAGCTTCCGGGGTTTTCGAGCGGAAAGTGCTGCGTACAATACTCGGAAAAAGGGGTGCAGCGCAGACGCATGAATCATTAGCTGTATCAAGTGGTTAAAGAAGAAAATATTATAAATCGTATAAAATACGACTGCAGGGATGGTCACTCAGTGCAAATGTCGGAAGAATAGCGAAAACAATGTTCAACAGAGAACCAGAGAGAGGCCGGCGAGTTCATGAAAGGCCACGAACACGCTGGCTGCACGCGGTCGAATCGGACCTGGGGACCCTAAACGTTCGAGGAAACAATACGCCAGGCATAGGTTATCGACACTGTAGCCAACCAGGTATCATGTACCAGGTAGGTTTTTCGTAACTATTTGTTTTATAGACGGCTTTTTGAGCCTGCGCAAACCTCCTGTCTCGTCGAAGAGCCATCGTGTCAGGTTAGTTTAGCGTTCCGCCTAACACCAGGACTTAGGCTTGTGCGCATTAGGGTGCGGCTTATTTTTCGATTTTTTCCGAAACCTGAAATTCGTGTGCTTAAACACTTTTTAATGGCAAAAAAAGAGTAGCCTCAGAATTTGAGGCCAAAATATTGAAGTTTAGAGGTCGCGCAAAGACCTTTAAGGTGATTTATCAACCATCAAGTTTAGATTTTCCTAAAACTAATCATAACTTTGGCAATTTTCATCCGATTTACAATCTATTGTAATTAATCTCTTCAGTATTAAATTTCTAAAAACTTTGAACAAATGATGGTAATATACAGATTTTGATAAAAAAAAATCTTTTTTAAGCAAAATTAATTTTGCAAACGCTCCAACTTTGTCAAATATTACCCGAATCCGAATATTTTTATATGGAATCAAAGAGAAATTTGTATTCTAATTTTTCTTAGAACTGATCTTCTAAAATCATTATTTGGCAATGTTTTAGACCAAATCTTACAAAACTATTTTTCTATTGAACAAAGACGAAACATAGTAGGCCATAATTTTATCTGTCATAAGACGAGTTTAAACAATCCCATTGAATTCCACCACTTAATTGTATCCTGACAGATACGTATTTCGACCTCAACAGTAAGGCCGTCTTCAGTGTCTTGTACTTGACTCGACGAGTCGAGTCAAGTACAAGACACTGAAGACTACTGTTGAGGTCGAATATCTGTCAGGATACAATGGTGGAAATTAAATTGTCTTATATCTTAAATAAACATTCCACTAAAAAGCTCAAAATAATTTTCTTATCATAATTTTATTATTTTTATAGTACATTTTGAATATATTAGTTTCTTTTCATATGAACTACGGTGTAAGTCGTAAAAAACTGTTTTTGCATAGTAAATTTACTAGAAAAATGCATTACCTATAAGAATTTTATTATGTTTTATTGTTTTGACGTTTTAACAATGGAAAGCTGTTTACAATAAGAGCACCCTTATAATTATTTACCGTACTTCAAACAGTTAAAAAATTAGTAGACCTGTTTATTATTTTCAAGTATTCCAGATTCAAAGTGTCACCCTCCATATCAATAGGCAGCTTGAAAGAAATCTCCCGAACAATTTTTAGCTAATTCCATCAACATTTAGAGGTGCATTAAATGAGATTTGTGATTTTTTAGACTTTTACTTAGACATGTTGTCTGAATATCCGAATTTGATATCTTCATCCATTAACGCTAAGGTCTTCAAATACCTACATGTTTCAGCTATTACATTGGCATTATTAAATGAGGATAACTCATTATTAACGGTCTTCGTGCCACAATCAATTTTATATTGATAGAATTCTTCCTATAAAAATATATGACAAAAATACTTTTTCAAACGGACAAACATTCTTAACAAACCGTTGCTCATACAGACTATTGAAATCGCAGTCACTTTGATCAAAACATTACCGAACTACAGTGCAGTTCAGTAAGCATTTTTGATTAAGGTACAACTATTATGAATCTACTGTCCCGGGTTTACCATGAGTGAATCGAGCCTTCCCGCATAATTATTTACCGTTGATATCGTTACCTATTAACACTAAGTTCTTCAAACAATACGAAATTATGGAAAAACCTTCATTAATATAAACCAATGAGGTTTACGGTCTTCGCAACATAATCAATATAATATTAATAAAATCCTTCTTCCAAAAATGTATAAAGAAAATCGCTTTTTCATACGGTAAACATTCTTAACAACCCGTTGCTTGTACAGTCCGGTCTACGAAAACCGTAGTCAAAAAACGTTATCAGACTACAGCGTGATTATAATTCAATACCATTATGATTATGGTACAATGTAAAATGTAAACCGTTTCTATCATACACAGATAGGAAAAGTTGCTGAAATTTACACGAAAGTAATGCGCATAAAGGGAATGCCAAAAAGCGCGTAAATTTAAACGATATTATCACCTGAATGTATGCAATTTGTATTGCATTATCTCAATTTTTATACGAATAAGTGTCTTAATGGTATGTAAATTGCATACATTTAGGGCGAACTTGTTAGAAAAGATTCATGTACGCTCAGAATAGTGTAATTTTCCACGTCTTTGTTATTTACGCGCTGATTACTTTTCATTGTTTTTTTCTGTGTAGTTAGGCTATCGTTTCGAATTGTGAGTTTACGGCCTTTATGAAATAAAGACTTCCAATAATGGCTACTTGTTGATTTTAATTCAAATGATAAGTAAATCTCATAAGATTTTTGAGAAAAATAGTTCGTAAGATTATTTATAATTAATCAACTTGTTTCAAAATTTCACTCGTGGTATAATCATCACTGTAAACAACATTTCATTATGTCATACAAACATTAATAAATTTCAAAACAGTTCTTAAAGATAATTCAGTTTTCTGCTAATTTATTGTGCTTAATTAGTTCTATGCGACTACGGTACAATTCCACATGAAAGGGTACTATTATATTCAAAATGTACTATGAAGGTAATAAAATTATAGCCTACTATGTTGTGTCTTTGTTCAATAAAAAACTAGTTTTGCAGTATTTGGTCTTAAAAATTACCAAATGATGGTTTTAGGTGCTCAGTTTGTTCTAAAAAAATAGAATACAATTTTTTCTTTGATTCCATATAAAAATATCCGGATTCGGGTGATATTTGACAAAGTTAGAGCGTTTGCAAAATTGATTTTCCTTAAAAAAGAAGAAATTTTTATCAAAATCTGCATATTACCACCATTCTGAGCCAATTTAAAAAAATATGATGTTTCCAGAAATTTAATATTGAAGAGATGAATTACAATAGATTGTAAATCGGATGAAAGTTGCCAAAGTTATGATTATTTCTGAGAAAGTCTAAACTTGATAGTCAAAAAATCACCTTAAAGGGCTTTGCGCGACCTCCAAACGTCATTATTTTTGCCTCAAATTCTGAGGCTACTCTTTTTTTCCCATAAAAAAGCGTTTAAGCACATGAATTCCAGGTTTCGCAAATAATCAAAAAATAAGCCGCACCCTAGTGCGCATTGAGGGGCACACTGTCGCTTTGGTGAAGCATACTTGCGATTACATGCAGCTTTGTATAGAAGTTCACAGATCCCAGTGTCAAACCCCACCAAATCCTAGGCAGGCACAATTCGCAGTTGTACTGGGGAGGGATCGTCATGCCCTTGGACATAGTCCCGAAGTGCTTATAGTTCTTATAATAAGTGCTTCAGTGCTACATTGCTATTAAAAAAATATATAATGAAAAGTCTGCGTAGACTCCTGGAATATTTGTCTCCCTTCGTAGACAAACGTAGTTTTTTGGAACCCCTTCCCTTCCCCTTAAGAGTCTACGCGGTTGATGAACAGTCCCAAAGGTCTAACTCCAAAATTTTCTTGAATGACCAAGAACTTTCATTTCATTAAAAGCTAGTATTTTTCTGATAATTTTTTTCAGCTAAATACCCCGAAATTTTGTTCTAAATCATCTATTACGGTTCGAAATACCGTATACCCTTACCTTTGGGACAACTTAGTCGTACGAGAAAGGCAAAAATGAGAACTGAGAAAATATAAAGTTTTGGTCAGAAGTGAAGGCAACTACCGATGGATCCGCTCCGCACCTATTCTAGAGTGCAGTCCTAAACTCAGTTTAGCAACTTGACTGGTCATTCAATCCGCAAAATTTTGAATGACCATTTCAAGCAAGGCCGGGTACCTACCTTCAGATGGTTATGCATCACTTTCATTTTCGCTAAAACTGGATCTTTTATCATCGAAAATCGGGGTCATGAATCCGGTGACATACTTCAAATTTGTTTCCCACCGTTTGGCACAACCGTATCAATTTTACAACATTTGCCATAACCGGCTTGGGATGGTCATTGATCATGAGATTACAGAGCGAAACAAAAAAAAATGCGAATGTTGTCAAGATGAATTGCAGGAAAGCTCAAGATATCGGACAAGGATTTAATTGAGAATGTTTTCTAATGAATTCAATTCCAATAGAGTTTTAATTTCCTATTTATTCACGCTCATGATTTTTCTTTTATTTGATTGTTCTACCTTTTTCTATACAACATATTATTTTACTCTCGCAGACCCTAAATTTGATGTTTAAAATTAATTTTAATTTTTTTTGGAAATTTGATTCCCTGGCTGTTAGCTCACAGGTTGACAGCTTGTCCCATTGTAAAGTCAAGTTAGGAGTGTTCAATACGCGAAATTATTCAGTTTTTCAAAATTCCCGTGTGCCAAAATTCATGAAATTTTCAATTTTAACTCAGTTTTTATATTAGATGTAGAAAAATATGTAATAATCTCAATACCGCTAAAAACAAAATTGTACAAGCAATAGTTGAGCAAATTGTTAAAATGCCTTATTCATGTCACATGATATTTTAGGCTCTGCGGACTCTACACAATTAAACAATAATATGTTTTACATTGTTCGACGTTTCGGTGTTGTATTACACCTTCTTCTGGGATTTCTACAAGAAGCGACACATCATGAATGTAACACAAAACTCACAGGACAAAACCTTACTGAAATTGTAGCTATTATCGTTTGAGAAGCACGGTTTGAACATCATCCGTTTAAGCTCATTTAAGTCTTAAATATGAATTTTATTTAAAAAAATCTTTTATGTGTTTGTGAGTTCAAGGTATATAACGATATAAATATTCTAAATTCACTGAAGCGGATTAAAGTTTAATAAATTCATTTTTTTTTTCAATTTTCACAGTCTGTATTGAATTAAAAGCAGTGCAGTGTCAGTGAATGGTATCATCCTATAGATTAAAAAAGTCGGTATGTTAAACGTTTGCACAATGAGTTTTATATTTTTTATTGGCACATCCTATACACGGCATCGATATAAGTTATGCTATGCAAATCAGGTATAGTTCGGATCGCAAACAGAAGGATATTAGAATCATCAATCAAAATTTGCAATGGCTCGAGACTTCTTCTGTGTAAATGAAAAATTAATAGCCATCATTACATAAAAGCGAACCCAAAACTTTGCTATCAACGGACCAACTTGATGGCTTTTGTTTGAAAACCTTGCAAAATGTTGAGATCAAGAAACATGCGAGCAGATCGCTGCCTAACAGAATGTCTCGATAGATTAGAAATCGCAAGGAGCTAGTAGATAATTAATTGACAGAAAGCGCTGCTTCAAGCCAATCAATAGACAGCAAATGACAAAAGGTTAACGAGCAATGCCATGACATCTTTACGTAAACAAAGAAAAATTGCGCTCGCTGTAATCAGATGAGGTAAAGAATGACGCGACGCACCTTGGAATTCGAATACGATTATCTAAAAGCATCTTTGCAAACGACCAACTGACGGACGGACGTCGTCGATAGTCTCCCCTGATGGTGGTACCAGAGCTCATGCTGTTTGATTTGCTCTCGAACTGTGTAGCAATTTATCTCCGAAGGTTACTGGCCCAAGCATCGAATCAGAGGTCGCAGACGGGCAGTGTTCTCCGGGCTTGCTAACTGCACGCCCATCTGTTTGCGCAGAACACTCACCAAATGCTGAATGCTAATGAATGAGTGCTTTTGACGTTATGGAGATTCCAATTCTCACCAAAATACCACTCATTGTAAGCGAAATTATCTTCAACCCAACTTGGGACACCAGTTCAAGTGGTTATTCAACAATTCATGATTTATTCATTCTGTCGTTCATATTTTTGAAAAAGGAAGTTGTTTAAGGTCATTCTAAAATTAGCTCCAGCAGCGTTATGCTTCGAAATGATAGGTTCTTCATTTTCTGATTCTAATTTTCTTATTAAGTAAATATTGGCAAGCACACCAATTATGGAATGATATGCGGAATATCAATAAAGGTCGGAGCAAAACACCTATTGGTTAAACAATAATAAGTATTTACAAGAAATCTGAGTAATTGCAATTTATCTAAACGCCCGCTAAACCAGCTGACGGCATTTACAACGTGTTCTCTCTGTCTTTCCAGATAAAATTTGCAACAACGAGGAAATGCCACGCGCCTTCAAGATCTATTGGATGATGCACAATATAACGTTGATTTTGTCGATTTGCATTACTATCATCTACTGGACTATATTGCACAACGGTAAGTTTCAAGTTCGAAGTATAAATGGGAATGGTAATACTTAACGTGACCTCATGCACTTATCGTCAGATCACGTCAGATACAACCATTCTCAACCCAGGCAACATTATTGTGTCATGTTTTTTATTGCACCGTAATCAATTGTGTTGCACAAGAAATTCATCGTCAGTATGGTCGTCTTAAGTGTCTCCACCGATCAGGTGGGAAAATTAGACGGAATAGTACTAACGTACTAACTCGTCCTATAACAAGTGAAGACATTCCACTGATAAGCAATAAAGCAACTTAATATGAAGCTTTACAGAACAGCTTACAAAATATCTACAATAAAACGTTCTTTCGTTCTATTCGCAGATGAAATGCCAATGGATGCCAACAATATCCTGATCCACGCCGCCAACTGCATGTTCATGCTGATCGATCTCATCATCGTGGCTTACCCAGTGCGAATATGGCACGTGGTGCAACCGATCTGCTTCGGGCTGCTCTACTGCTTCTTCTCGGTGATCTACTACCTGTGTGACGGTACCGACAAGTAAGTAATCCCACACATATATCCCAAAACTAAGTACAATGCTTCAGAACCTTTTATTTGCTGCAATCTCATAAGCGAACGTTCCTACTAACAATTATAGTTACTGCTGACTTTTTAACGATGCTTGTTCCACAACGCCGTTAACTACACCCGCTATTGAAACAGTCAGGGCCGGTCTCATTACAATTTTATAAATAATGGAACCAGAAATGGCTATTTAAAAACTGAAAATAAGATCATTCATTTAAGTTAAAATATATGAAAGGTAAGTATAAAAGTTAGTCAGATATTTAAAATTTATTAAGAAACTGTATTGATACTGTGCGATTCGTAATTTTCGTAATTTGAATAATATGTTAGGAATATGCTTCTGAACTGAAATCTAGAATCTAAAGGTTCGAAAGCCTCCGTTTGAGAGATATGAAGCCTTTTTTCGGAGAAAACTCCTTTAAAGAGAGTCGGAAGCCTTGTTTTAAGAGGCCCGGAAGCCTACTTTCAAGAGGCTCGGAAGCCTCATTTTAAGAAGGCCGAAGCCTTCTTTCAAAAAGCCCAGAAGGCTCCTTGAGGACTCCCTTCAAGAAGCTTGAAATTCTTCGTTCAAAAGGCTTGGAAGTTTATTTTCAAGAGGCTAAGAAGTGTCCTTTCAAGATGCAAAAGAAGCCTCCTTTTAAGGGGCTCGAAAGCCGCCATTCGAGAGGCTCGAAAGCCTCTCTACAAGACGCTTAGAAGTATCCTATCAAGAGGTGAGGAAGCCCACTTTCAAGAGATCCAGCAGCTCCTTTCAAGAGGCTCAACCTCCTTTTAAGAGGTACCGGAAGCCTACCTGCAAAAGCTCAGAAGGTCCTTTTGAGAGTCTCGAAAACCTAATTTCAAGTGAAACGGGAGCCTCCTTCCAAAAAGGCTTGGAAGCTTGCCTTCAAGAAGCTCAGAATTCTTATTTCAAGAGGCTTGGAAGTATTCTTTCAAGAGGCTCAGAAGCGTCCTTTCAAGATGCAAAGGAAGCCTCCTTTTAAGTGACTCGAAAACCGCAATTCAAGAGGCTCGGCAGCCTCTTGTCAAGAGGCTCGGAAGGCTCCATTCAAATGGCTCGGAATTATTTTTTCAAAGGCTTGAAAGCCTACTTTCAAAAGGGGGTACTTCAATTAATGCGCAAGTTTGTTGAACTGCTGGTGTAGGCAATAAACTGTTCAAGTAGTGAAGAGCTGCAGACAAATACATCGAGTTACTGGTGCAAAATGGCACCAATTCTACCGAAATGCTTAAATAGGAATGGCTAAATATGAATACAGCATAGACCAAAATCTTATATGAAGCCTCATCACACCCCGTAATGGACACAACTTAGCCGCTTCCTGTATGGTACAGAAATAGAACATCTGTTGTTTTAATTTGTTGGCTGTTATGTAACGTTCAATTACTGTATAAAAGATAATTCAATTTTGTTTAATTTCAATTTTTACGAAAATTCCAACAATGTCTATCAGCTTCCTTTTGATGATTTAGGAGTCCTGGCTAAATTTCAAGCAAATTGGAAATGGTTTAAAAGCGGCTCGAAGGCAATGTATGTTTTTATGGCAATTTATATGGAAAAAAAAATTAAAAAATGTTCAAGTTCTGCTACAAATGTCAAATAGTCATGGACTCAAACGCATAACCCCAAACTCCGTTTTTCGAATTTATATAAACGAAACCTGCGGTTAGCTCATTGGTTAACACACAGGGTAGATATATATTACGGGGAAAAAAGTTTATTAGATTGTAAAGCAAATGGAATTTATTATTTCAGTGTCGTCCTGATTTTGTCACTCCTTGATTTTGTTGTCACGTTTTCGACCCAATTTTATCACGTCTCAATTTTATCACGTTTTCGACCCGATTTTGTCAAAAATTTTCAAAACATGTACTGCTATACGTAGCAATAATCAACAACTTTAGTTTTCCGAAATGCGTTCGCATTTATTAAAATAAATTAAATTATCACACATTTTTTGAGTCAACCAGTGTTCACTCGGACGTCGATGAGATAACACGCGTTTTTGGTGGTGCTGAGGAAGTGTTTCCACGCCACTCATTATCACTATTTTTTTTAAACGGAATCTATTCACTGAATAGATATACACACAATGGACAAAGTACGTAAGAATACGATCAAAGTAATTTTCGCGAGTGGAGTCCGCGCGCCGGCTCATTTAGATGTAATTCGGTTTACGGCTAACATCCTGAAAATTCCCGCACCAGAGGTACATACTATCTACAAAGATGAAAATGATCGCTGCTTTTACATAAAATTTTTGGATGAACCGGATTTCGATTGCTTCGTTTCTGGGATCGAAGAACAATACCGATTTGAGTACGGTGATGGCGATTCGACAATGGTAAAATTGGAAGTGGCCAGTAGACTGTTTAGATACGTGAGGATTTTCAACCTGCCTCCGGAGGTGGAAGATAAAGACATTGCTACAGCACTAAGCCAATTCGGTGTAATAAGACAGCATGTTCGAGAACGATATCCTTCAGACTTCGACTACGCTGTGTTCAGTGGAATACGCGGCGTCCACATGGAAATCGCCAAAGAGATACCATCTAATCTCTACATCGGGCATTTCAAGACTCGTCTGTACTATGATGGACTGAAGAACAGATGCTTCTTCTGTAAGCAGGAAGGGCATGTTAAATCTGATTGTCCTAAGCTGACCAGGTTGAAGAGTTCAACTAACACCGCATCATACAGTGGTGTGGTTTCCGGAGCAGTGGCTAACAATCTCTCCAAGCATAACGAGGACAAGCTTCAGTTGAACATGACACCATTGCAGCAGTTAAATAACAATGGAACAGCTTCGAATACCAAAAACCTATCCCTAACCCAACCCGGCCGCTCAACTAGAGCGATATCGAAGACAAAACAGGCAAGTCAACCACAGCCGTTCGTGGTGGAAGAAAAACGACACGAGACCATGGAGGTCACAGTGACGCAGAAGAGAGCTGCCGAGAAGTCGCCAGACGACATCTCCCCCGTTTCGCAACCATCGCGGAGAGGACGCTCCCGTAGCAAAAAACCGAACGTTGAACTCAAAATGAAACAATTACTAACGCAATTATCCGGTAGGTCAAGGTCCCGAAGTCATGGTGATCGAAGTGATAAGACAGACAGTAATGATAAGCGAGAACAAGTGTAACTACTCAAGTTTGATTTTCACTAGTTACGTGTGTGGTGGTGAGTGTATCGTGTTTTGTTAGGCTAGAAGAACTCAGTAATCAAAGCTATACGAAGCCATGACGATCATTCGTAGGTTAGCGACAATTAATTTAAATGCGATAAGCTCTCCGGTGAAGAAGTCACTCTTGAGAGATTTTATTTGGAATCACGATCTAGACATAATTTTCGTCCAAGAAGTAGCTTTTGAAAACTTTGCGTTTATCGGTAGCCATACAGCAGTAGTCAACATAAGCGAGGATAAAAAAGGGACGGGAATCCTCCTACGAAGAAAACTTAAATCATTTTAAACATCAATGGACGAATAACATCGTTAACAGTCGATTGTGTAAACTACATCAACGTTTACGCTCATTCAGGGAGTGGTTTTAAGAAGGAAAGAGATGTTTTATTTCAAGACGAAATGATCATGCATTTGAGGTACGGTATGGAAAATGTATTAGTAGGAGACTTCAACTGCGTGTTGAATGGAGATGACATGATTGGCTCGGTGAAGAATTTCTGTAGTGGTCTTAAGAATTTAGTGGAATCACTTGGTTTAAAGGACATTGAGAAAACAATGCAGAAAAAACGTACTAATTACACTTTTATAAGGGGCGGTTCGATGTCTCGTCTAGATAGATACTACGGCTCTGAAAACCTTTTAAGGTCTACTCAAAGTATAAGTACGGTTCCTTTGTGCTTTTCTGATCATTACAGTGTAATACTTAACGTCCAGCTTCCCGAGGATCAAGAAATGTCCTTTATTGGCCGAGGGTATTGGAAACTGAATCCTTATTTTTTGAATGATGATACAATTATGCATAGATTTGAAGAGCTCTACAATCGCCTAAAAACTCGAAACTCGTACAATAATCTTAGTTTTTGGTGGAATAACGACTTTAAGTTTGCCGTCAAAAGATTTTTCAAGAATGAGTCTTTTAAGAGGAATCAAGAAATCAGTAGGGAAAAAAACTTTTACTATAACTGTTTAAATGAGTTATTTTTGGAACAGCAAAATAATAAGCGTGTGGACGATGAAATGAAAATCGTAAAATCTAAGCTCATGCAAATAGAACAGAGAAGATTGGCATTTTATAAAGGAACATTTAACAGTGACAGCATTCTTGAAGAGGAGAAACTCAGTTTATTCCAAATTGCAGCTAGAATAAAAAAATCCAATCCTTCGTCCACCACAAAGATACGTATAAAAGGACAATTAACAGCAGATACGAAGGTTTTAAAAACAGGTCTACATGAATACTATGCAAATAATTTCAAGAAACAAAATAACGCTAATCTAAATACCGAGGTTGTATTGAACTACTTAAGGTCAAATTTAACTGATGAAGACAGAGACATTTTAATCAAGCCAATTGAGTTATCAGAGCTTGATAAGGTTTTACAAAACGCATCAAAAAACTCATCTCCTGGTCCTGATGGATTGTCGTACATTTTTTACAAAAATTGTTATGATGTGATTAAGAATGACTTACTCAAATTATTTAATTGCTATCTTACCCAATGTGAATACCCTCCTGCACTTTTTTCCGCCGGTATCATAACGCTGATCCCCAAAAAAGGCGACAAGCACGATTTGAACAACCGTCGCCCAATTAGCATGCTCAATACCGACTACAAGCTGTTCACAAAGATCTTGTGGTCAAGATTGCAGCCGTTGTTGAGTAAACTGCTTGGCCCAGGTCAATCAGCCTGCATCGCAGAACAATCTTGTATCAACAACCTACGTGCTTTGCGAAATGTGATGATGAAAACCAAACAAACGAAACACTTTAAAGGAATGCTTTTGAGCATTGACCTAGAAAAAGCCTTCGATCGAGTAGATCATGATTTCCTATGGCTAGTTCTCGAGAAGTTCAATTTTCCTATAGTGTTTATTGACTGCTTGAAAAGACTTTACAAAATGCCACATCGAAAGTATTGTTCAATGGCTTTCTTACAAATTCTTTTCCGATCCAAACTTCCGTGAGACAAGGGTGCCCGTTGAGCATGGCACTATTTTGTTTATACATCGAACCACTGATACGCATGTTATATGATGCTGTTGGTGGTTGTCTGATAAGTAACTACTTCATCAAGGTAGTTGCATACGCGGATGACATCAATGTGTTGATTCGTAATAACCACGAGTTTGACAAGGTCTTAGAACTAGTCAACTACTTTAGCATTTATGCTAAAATAAGGTTGAACATTGTTAAATCAAAATACTTACGGTTTAACAATTGTAGGTCAGGACCTCACATGATACAAGAAGTGGATAATCTTAAAGTACTTGAGTTACATTCTGTACCAATTTCAATTCAACAATTGAAAATAATTATAAAGAGCTGATTTCAAAAATGAAGTACGTTATTGCCTCGAACGAACGCCGAAATTTAAATATTTTTCAAAGAACCGTAATTTTAAATGTTCTAGTACTCTCAAAACTTTGGTATACGGCTCAAATTTATCCACCAAACAATAAACACATCGCTCAGATTAGGCAGATTTGCTTTAGATTTCTGTGGAAAGGATATTTCTATAATATCTCTAAGGATCAATTGTATCTTCCGGTTTACAAAGGCGGTTTGGCCATGGAGGATATTGAATGCAAAGCGAAAAGTCTATTCATAAAAAACATTTTGTATATGCATAAGAATCCCAACCAACATGTAGATGAATTTATGTTACAACAAGTCAACTGCAGACACATTACCAGAAATACCCGAGAATGGTTAAGAGCCGCGGAGCAAATGAAACACCAATCCAATTTGAACACAACAAGCCTTATTTATACTTATTTAATTAATGAACGGGGCATCAAACCCAGAATTGAGAGTAAATTACCCAATTTAGACTGGAAACAATTTGGCAAAATTTGAATCATAACTTTTTATCACCATCAGCTAAATCAATCTTATTTACAATATTAAATGATTTGATTCCAACGAAAAATAAAATGTTTAGGCATAAAGTTACCGGGGTTCAGAATCCCACTTGTGAAGTATGCATGCAATGCGATACAATGCAGCATCGTATTGAAGCTTGTGCTGGATCCAACGAAACATGGAGATGGGTAAACAACATAATTAGAAATCGACTTAATATTGTAGTCGGAGGACCTGACGAAATAATGACGATAAATATTGGTAGTACAGATAGTAAAAGTAAAGCTGCTCTATGGCTTGTGGTTGAAGTGATGAAGTTTAATTTAGAAAATTACTCTAAACACGGATCGACAAACCATATAGATAAATTTAAAAATGTAATCCGTGAATCTCGATGGAACAATAGACGTAGTTTTACTAAACACTTTAGGAATTTCTTGAATGTATGTTAATTGTATAAAAATGTTATAAATAAATAAAAGTTCGTACAAAAAAAAAAAAAAAAAAAAAAAAAAAAAGTCATCTGGTTTGGGGTGAAGTTGATCAAGACAGCTCTACTACAATCATTATGACCTAGCCGTCAAAATACACTAGGTTATTTGTATGAATGTTGAATTTACTACGTAAAGAAGTCTACAAAGTCAATATTTGAAACGAAAATATCGTCATTTATGACTATCTCTCTTTCTTCCACAAAATACATTTTCATGATTATAATCGGAAGACTCGGATTTTCTACCTAGCGTTAACATTACTTGAACGGATAATATTGTTAACTACCGTTTCATAAAAAAATTAAGCACTTTTGACTGACATATCAAATGATCATCTTCGCCTCAATGATCATCTTCCCCCCGTTTGACGGTACCTGGGAAATATTCTGTAAGCAATTTCGACAAGAAATAACGGGTACCGTTCACGCTTTTGGCCTTTCCAAGACATAAAATGATTCATATTTGTAGAATGAATTAAAAAATTGGAAATATTTTTTTCTAATTTTTTCACATACCCTGTTTTGTCACCCCAAAATTCACCAGGGGGGTGATAAAATCGGGATATTACTGTATTATTATTGTCTTTATTTCAGAGGTTTTAAGCCCTAGGCTGGCTCACCTCTAGTAAATGGAATTGTATGTATAGATCAAATTCCAATCATATAAATAATTATAACTTATTTTTCCCAGAAGCCCAATTTTTCATAACAATTATTCTGCTTGTAATCTGAATTTATTAACTTCAAAAATTTTTCATTGTAAACTAGAATTAACTGAACAGAGGGCACTCAAAAAATTGTTACTTCTCCTGAAATCTTTCTCTGACATGTTCGACCATGGCCCTAGAACTATGAATCCGGCCCTGTAAGTAAACACACATCGGTCATAAAACCTCACTACCTTCACGCAAAGTAGGGTGCATGCTGTACGGTGTGGATGTTCTCGTTAAACGGTTAATTTCAGTAGCATTTGCCGCAGACTTATTTTTTCGAACGTATAAATTAATAGCCCAGATACCTAGTGGTACAGATCCACGATCCGGCTGCAATTTGCTACCGGTTGCGTGTTTGATCGTCGTTCTATGCTGGTACCCACCTACTTCTTAACACCTTGGATCCATGTAGCATACTTTTTTACGGCACCGGCTACCGGCTACGGGTGCTGGCTGGTATTTGGAAGGGTGCTAGCGCCAGACCCCAAGTTGGGAGAATGTTGGCCGCGATGCGTTATGTAATGAAGGGTACCGAACGGTAATGAGAAATTTGCCCAAGATCCCATAGCGAAGATATGATGCACTGGCGGTGTAAGTCCGCATTAGTGACGCTAATGAAGCCTGTCCGTCCTACCGGCGATGGGCGATCGTGACGCAGTGCTACTGCCGCATGGGAGGCTTAATGAATGGGACATTTGCACTAATAGGACCTAGCCTTCCCGTTCGCCAGGGCTGAGTAATAAAAGATTTTTTTCATAGCGAAAAAAGAGCTCTTAACTCTAGTGCGCCGCGATTGAATAAGAGCGGCATCATAGGCTGTTGTGGATTATGTTGCGTGATTTAAGACATTGTTGAACCTCTATGACTATTAGTTCTGATCAATAGAGTTACTTCACATTTGCACTAACATTTGTCATTTCTTCTTGTATGGCAAACTAAATGTATCCATTAGTTCAATGTATTTTTTACCGGGGTATCGAAAACTTTTCTTGGTTGATGGTATCCTAGACGAGGTCAAGAATCAATCTCGTCATTTTGGAATGGCCATCTTTTGACATGCAAGACTAACCGAAGAACATGTAACGCTGAGTAAATTATGTTACTTAGCAAAGTCTACAAAACCGAGCCTAAACTTCGTTCAGTTTTTGAGATAAGGCCATTACTTGGTAACTCAACCATTTATCATATTTAGTCTTCAATCAATTGCTACCTCTGACTGTTCTTGAACTAAAACGTAGAAAACTTCATCCTCTACAATCGATTCAATGGTTCAAAATTACTTTTCTTATGTTAGGAAAACTACTTTCTTGCGGTGTTGAATTTAATCTGTAGATTAAAGAAAAACACCTTAATAAAGATTAAAAAAAACTACTTTCTTTAGTAGCTGGGTGTTGTGTAAATGTCCTGTCCGCTGTCTCATGCTAGATGTTAAGTGTTCAGTCTGTGTACGACCTCTGGTCGAAAACGGTGACTGTCTTCAACGGAAAAAAGAAGAAAAAACGGAAGAACAACCTCCATTGAGGAATCATAAGAAAACTCGAAACAACCAGCACTAGGGTTCCAGAAGAACTCCCATTAAAAATGTGAAAGTAACTGCATTGGAAATTTAAAAACCAAACCTTACTTAGTAATTTAAAAGAATTTTCCTAGGGAAATCAGAAGAATCTTTCCTGAAAACAATGAAATTTACACGCCACGTAAATTTTTGAACACATGATTTTCCATTCAATATTCCTCATTTTTACACACAACTTTTTCTTGCTCTTGAATACAAGCTCCATAGTGGAGACAACCTGTAATGTTAAAAAGCAATGGAAAATTGAGTCAGTTGAATGAAGACTTTTTGTTACATTATCCCCTAACCTCGGACCAGAATCAGGCAGGTTGACACTCCATCACTCCCCGACCTCCTCGATCCCCAAAACAGTCAGAGGTCTTAATCCTAAACAATAAAAACTAAACTTAAACTTAAAAACTTAACAAGTCAAAGAATCGACTGAGACAACAAAACGAGATAACTACTTTGAAGCGAAAGGCCAATTCCCTTGGAAACCCAAAATAACGCTCCTTTGAATCCATAAGAGTCCTCCAGAAACTCTGAATGTTTCTCCTTCCTGGAAATTCAGAAGAGTCGTGCTTGAAAAATCGGTGATACCTCCCTTGAAAACTGCTTTTCAGAATTCAAATGAATTCCTCCCAGAAACCTGATAGCATTTTTGTAGGAAATTCAGAAGAATCCTCACTAAAAACTTCAAAACATTATTCTGCGGATTCAGAATAATCCCAATGAGTAATTCTCGCTGAAACCGGGCCACTATTTGCACGAGGTTCTTAAAAATGCCTAAATTTACATTCTTTCGAAAGCTTTCGGCGAGTATATTAAGGATCCGAGTTAAATTCATCAGAAATATGAACCCCTCGTTAGTTATACACGAAATCATTTTAATTGACCCCTCGATTTTTGTCAATTCTTGACTCACCAAAACTGTTATAACTCCAACATTTCTCAACCGATCATAGAGATCAGCATATCTTTGGAAAGAGGAAGAGTGTATCCTCAATTTGCAGTAATAAAATTCAAGCAGCCATATTGTATTTGACCGCCATCTTGGATTTCTTTTTAAAAACCATTTTTCCGCCAATTTTGCAACCACCGATTTTAAATATTAATACATCGATGGAAAGCTTAGCTTATATTGTGCATTGTGTCCGAAAATCTCAGGTGTATGTTATTTCTATCAAAAGTTATGTATGATTTCCCAAATTATTTTTTGAAGGGTCATCTGACCAACGAACATTATTTTTATGGTTAATATGGTAACACGACGTCAGTTCCTTGATTTCATATACTATTCTAAGCTAAATGTGTTTCAAAAATCAAAAGCATATCTACAACAGTATTTTATTTGAAGGGCTCAAAAGTTTTGAGCATAACGAAGCCGTATTCAAGTTATTGTATTAAATAATTCAAGAATTTTTGTATTGGTAAATCGTACATTACTTTTGATAGAAAAAACATACACCTGAGATTTTTTGACACAATGCACAATATAAGCTAAGCTTTTCATCGATGTATTAATATTCAAAATCGGTGGTTGCAAAATTGGCGGAAAAATGGTTTTTAAAAAGAAATCCAAGATGGCGGTCAAATTCAATGTGTCTGCTTGAATTTTTATTATTGCAAATTGAGGATACACTCTTCCTCTTTCCAACGATATGCTGATCTCTATGATCGGTTGAGAAATGTTGGAGTTATGACAGTTTTGGTGAGTCAAGAATTGACAAAAATCGAGGGGTCCATAAAAATGATTTCGTGTATAACTAAAAAGGGGTTCATATTTCTGATGAATTTCACTCGGATCCTTAATATACTCGCCGAAAGCTTTCGAAAGAATATAAATTTAGGCATTTTTAAGAACCTCGTGCAAATAGTGGCCCGGTTTCAGCGAGAATTACTCCAATAAGAAATTCAATACAAATTCCTCTGAAAATCCAGAAGAATCCTCATTGAAATCTCACAAAGAATTTGTCCCAAAAATTCAAGTTTTTCAGGGAGACCCCCCAAGTATCCAAAAGTAACCTTTAAAAGTACGTTTTTCGCTTAATCAGCTTGACTGGGCTGATTAAGCGAAACACGTACTTTTGTTGAAGGAACTGTTGGTTACTTGAGCCAGGAGTACCTCCAGAGCAAACAGACAAAACCTGCAAAGGAAGTCAGAAGATCCGAGGCCACTCAGAAGAACACTCATTCAGAGGGACATTCACTTAATTTGCAGACCTCCTCTTGTCTTTGTCCCACTGCACTGCTTCGTGTACCACGAACCTCTGGCAATCTGGAAGATGTTCCCTGACGAACCACAACTCGAGCACCACGCCACCACCATTCACGATGAGAACACAGCAGACAAAACACCTCAAACAAACATCCCATTTCAATGCGTCCTAAGACTACGCAACACTCCAACATTGAGTCGTCACAATTTCCCCTGCACAGTGGCACATGTCCCTCCCCCACCAACTGTCAATGACAAGATGCCACCAACTGCAATTTTTATATATTTGCAAGAATTGCGCCAAAAACACACACCGCCGATGAGCAAAACCATGACAAACACCGTCGCCGACGAGGTACACTATCGAAAGCTTTTAACGCAGACGTACTGCAACAAAGTAGTACTTGAATTCTACATTCGTAATGTCCAAGAAGAATTTATCCTCGATTAGAGGATATAAAAGCGCAATATACCAGTCCATATTCAGAAAAATGGCATGAGCTCAAAATCCGATCGATCCAAGAAATAGCGATCTGCGTGTTGACCGATGCCGACAAGGACAAACTTTATTGGCGGAAGGCGTTAATAGCGAATTACTTGCAAATCTTACTGAGCATCTGTTAGGGGCGGCTGATCGTTGTTCGAGTGCCAGCGAGAGACTCTAAGTGAAACTGTGCACAATGGTCTACCGGAAATAAGAAGAAATGGTCCTCCGCAAATTTAGGGTGTTTGGTGTCAGGCCCTGCAAGTCAGCCTTAAAAAATACTCCCGCAACGAATAATCAACAAAAGAGTACAGACCGAAATAATCGGCGAGGACCACTGCGACGAAAATGGACTAGCGATTGGAAACTCGGTTCGTGAAACTGCAAATCTCTCAACTTCATCGGGAGCACACGCATACTCGCCGATGTGCTCAAAGACTTTGGATTCGGCATCGCAGCGCTGCAGGAGGTTGGTTGGAAGGGATCAATGGTGCGAACGATGGTAATCATACCATCTACCAGAGCTGCGGCAACACACACGAGCTGGGAACAGCTTTCATAGTGATGAGCGATATGCAAAAGCGCGTTATCGGGTGGTGGCCGATCAATGAGAGAATGTCCAGGTTGCGGATCAAAGGCCGGTTCTTCAACTTCAGCATAATCAACGTCCATAGCCCACACTCCGAAAGTACTGATTTTGATAAGGACGCATTCTACGCGCAGCTGGAACGTGAGTACGACAGCTGCTCTAACCACGATGTTAAAATCATCCTAGGAGATTGTAATGCTCAAGTTGGCCAAGTTTAGACCGATTATTGGAAAGTTCAGCGCCCACCTACTGATGTACGGAAGCGGCCTACGACTAATTGATTTCGCTGCCTCCAAGAATATGGCAATTCGTAGTAGGTGCAACGCTGCAGATAGAAAATTAAATCGACCACGTTATAATTGATGGACGACACTTCTCGGACATAATCGATGTCAGGACATATCATGGCGCCCCAAGGATTTTTGGATACTTGGGGCTAACATCGACTCTGACCACTATCTGATGATGGTTAAACTGCGTTAAACTATCCGTCATCAACAATGTTCGGTACCGACGGCCGC
Source organism: Armigeres subalbatus (assembly GCF_024139115.2). Taxonomy (NCBI): domain Eukaryota; kingdom Metazoa; phylum Arthropoda; class Insecta; order Diptera; family Culicidae; genus Armigeres; species Armigeres subalbatus. The sequence goes on along the minus strand of NC_085140.1, from coordinate 302,708,324 downwards.
CGCGGTACGACCTAGAGCGACTGAAGCAACCTGATGTCGCCACTGCATACGCGCAGCATCTCGTGGTATCGTTGCTGGTAGAGGGTGAGCTCGATCGGGCCCCTCTTGAGGACTGCTGGAATACAGTTAAAGCAGCCATTAACGACGCAGCAAAAAACATCTTCGAGAAGGACGCAGCGCGGGCGGTCGCGCTGCAGCAAGGTACCCAGCAGAACGTGGAACGTTATAGACGAAAACGGAGAAAGCAGACCCGCCCTTTTCATGAGAAGAAACGCCGCCTGAAAGAAGCGGAGATAAGCACATAGAACAACTGTGCCGTTCTCAAGAAACACGCAAGTTCTATCAGAAGCTCAACGCATCCCGCAAAGGCTTCGTGCCGCGAGCAGAAATGTGCAGGGATAAGGATGGGAGCATCTTGACGGACGAACGTGTGGTGATCGAAAGGTTGGAAGCAGCACTGCGAGGAACATTTGAATGGCGCTGAGAGTACAGGCAGTGAAAGTCAAGGCAGAGAAGGAGATGACTACGTTAGCTCAGCGGACGATGGAAACCGACCAGCCCCCACCTTGAGGGAAGTTAAGGATGCCATCCAACAACTAAATGTATCATGTACAAATCTCTGATAAAACCGGTAGTCCTCTACGGACATGAAACATGGAGAATGCTCGAGGAAGACTGGCAAGCACTGGGAGTATTCGAGAGGTGGATCCTTGGGACCATCTTTGGCGGTGTGCAAGAAGACGGTGTGTGTCGGCGAAGGATGAAGCACGAGCTCGCGCAGTTCTATGGTGAACCCAGCATCCAGAAGGTAGCTAAAGCCGGAATGATACGATGGACAGATAATGCGACAAGAATGCCGGAACCAAGGAACCCTGCAAAGATGGTATTCGCTTTTGATCCGCATTCGAGGATGGAGAGATGCGTTGTTGATTCAGTGTTATCTGTTTAGATGTAATAACAACCACCGATCGTGAATTGCCATCTCCGATCAAGATCCGTACATTAGCAGCTTGTTTATATTTTGATCGTCGTCGCCGTGTTCGTGCTAGCCATTCAATACATGCGCTGTGTTGGCTGAAGAATATCAACATAGGTGAGATATAGTAGTGTGTGAACTTTGTTGGTAGCCACTGTCATCCACAACCAGTCATCGGTGCTGTCTTGTCATCGCCCTGAACTAGTGGCGCCATCTGTTAGCCAGCACATGCATTAACTTTTAAGAGCATCTCCATCGTTCACACTGTTTGGTCAAGTTGCATAAAGTGTAATGGAACGTACACACGGTCAAGCAGTTTGACTAACATTAACTCCACCTCTCGTTTATTCAAACATCCATCCAATTTTACCAACAGCGACACGAACAATCAATTTATTCGACCAACAATATCACACACGAACGACCGAAGCACCAACTCGAGCACCAACCATCAAAAAATATATGGCGGTTTGTGAAACTTCACTACAAATGCTCATACATGTTCGGCGAACCTTGACTCCACCCCCGACAACTCAAACCAAAATCAAACCGTTTTAATTTTTTCCAACCGATCCGCCAACTGTCAAATGGTTGTTCGAACAACTTCACACACGTTCAAACAAAGCAGCAACCGAAGCGTTTTCGTGAGGGCAGAGTCAATGTTCGTCGAACTGCTTGACTGGTGTGTACGTTGCATAAGATGTCTCCGCTGGAAGTTTGTCATAGTTGCGCTTGCAGTTTGTCAACTGTAGAAGTTTCTTGCGGTGGTTTCTGCAAAGCAACTTTTCATTACAACTACGCGGGCATTTCGGAAGATCTGTACAAGGAAATATGCGGCACATCTTGTATTTTCTGGATGTGTACAGGATGTCGCGACATAATGAGTAATGCTCGATTTAAAAACGCATTGGCATCTATGAATGCTGCCACGGTCGAACTGAAGGATACGTATAAAAAAATCGTCGGAGAAATAAAGAGTGAGATTAAGGACAGCCTCATCGCTGAGATCAGGCATCAGCCTCTGTAGCACGATCAACTGACAAGTTCTGGATCCATCTTTCGAAAATTTTACCTGATGTATCGGAAGCCGATGTCGAGAAACTTGCCAAGGATTGCTTGAATGCCACAGGGGATCGAATTCCGCGAGTTCATTGACGATAATACCCGCACTCAGACTTTTTGGAAACCAGCCCAGAACGTGGATACTGGCCTTCCGTTCGTGAAGTCTCTCTTACTGTCGTATCTATTCTTCCTCATTCCGCTACCACTTGTTCTCCGCTCACCGTCTACTACCAAAACGTCCGTGGATTGAGGACAAAAACAAGCACTCTACTCAATTCACTGATGTCTTGTGATTTTGTTGTCATCGTATTCACAGAAACATGGCTCTATTCCGACATCTCGAACTCCGAACTGTCAAGCAACTACACCATCTACCGACGCGATAGAAATACTCGCACCAGTGTATTTCAGCGTGGGGGAGGTGTCCTAATCGCAGTGAGAGCCCAGCTAAATTCGAAAGCCGTATTTCTTGAAGGCAGCGATGATCTTGAGCAAGTTATTGTGGATGTTATGCTACCACATGAGTCCATCTGTCTGTGTTGCATCTATATTAGACCGCGCAGTCCCGCCAATATTTACGCTAAGCACGGTGAATCCCTTATGCGTCTCCTCGAGTTAGCTGACCCTCGTGATACCATGATAGTCATGGGCGATTACAACCTTCCTAATTTGGCCTGGGAATTCGATGATGAAGTACATGGGTTTCTGCCTCTCAACGCGTCGTCGGAACAAGAACTTGAACAGTAGTTGAGTCTTTACCACAGGATTGCAGCAAATCAATGATTTGGTTAATGCGAATGGTAGGCTTCTCGATTTAGTTTTCGTCAGTGATTCTAATCGAATTGAACTATTTGAATCACCTGCTGCCATTTTGAAAGTCGAGCCATTTGTTTTGACGCTCGAATGTTCCTTTGAAGACTTGCAACTCCCGCAGTCGAATTCAGCTGCACGGAATGAATATAACTTCGCACGATGTGACTTTGATGTAATTAACGCTAGATTAACTGCATTGGACTGGACGTGTTTATCAAATCTCGAAACGGTGGATGATGCTGTGACTGTTTTTATGACAATGTTTACCAAGTAATTCGTGACAATGTCCCGCTGAAAACTCGAAGAATGTCTACAAAATGCCAACAACCATGGTGGAACCCGCAGCTGCGCAGACTACGGAACCGTTTACGCAAGGCCCGTAAACGTTATTTTTGTTCCAGGACAATTGAGAAAAAGTATGCTGTTCTACTTGCGGAAGCTGAGTATAACAGCGTGCATGAAGTTTGTTTCCGTGAGTACATTAAACAAATGCAACGGAACCTCAAAAAGAACCCTTCATCGTTCTGGTCTTTTGTGAATACTCGCAAAAGGTCTGCTGGCATTCCGAATAACGTCTTCTATGGTAATCATAATTCTTCCGCCGACAACACTTCTGCAAATCTCTTTGCTGAGTTCTTTCACAGTGTGTTTGAGTCAGAGTACCATTCACCGCCACAACAATATTTAGATGAGTTACGAAGCTTCAACATACGTCTACCGCAGCTAAACCTCAGTTTTGACACGGTTTTTAACGCTCTTAATGCAGTTGACGTTTCGAAGGAACCTGGTCCAGATCAGATTCCACCGTCGTTCACAAAAAAAACTGTGCAGCCTCGCTGGCTGTCCCAGCCCTGACAATTTTCAACCGATCACTCGCGGATGGCGTGTTCCCTGATGCCTGGAAGCACGCATCAATTTCACCGATCTTCAAATCCGGCAACATACATAGCGTGGAAAATTATCGACCCATTTCGATCCTGAACTGTTTGGCCAAAGTACTCGAAAGACTGGTGCATGACAAGCTTTATCCAGCCGTTAAATCCGTTATATCAGAATTCCAGCATGGATTCATGCAAAAACGTTCGACGATCTCTAATTTGATGAGCTTCACCAATAGTGTTATTGGATGCATCGAGAAGCGGCAACAAGTAGATGCTGTGTATATTGACTTTTCGAAAGCATTTGATAAAGTTCCGCATGATCTTGCTATTTTGAATCTGAACCGTCTTGATCTACCGTCGTGGATCGTCAACTGGATTCATTCGTACTTGACTTCAAGAAAAGCCTTCGTCAAGGTTCGTGACGCCACTTCCGATGAATTCGAGATTCCTAGGACCTTTAATTTTTGCGCTATTTATCAACGACGTTTGCGATCAGCTACACTCGTGCAAGCTGCTTTTTGCGGATGACCTGGAAATTTACCGAGTCGTGAAGTCAGCTTTAGATTGCTGTGCACTTCAAGCCAACATTGTGCGCTTATCATCGTGGTGTCAGATAAACGGAATGCAAGCCAACGCCACCAAATGCAGAATCATTACTTTTTCCCGTGTTCACTCACTAATCAGATTTGACTATTCGATGGACCAGTTACCGCTTATGAGAGTTAACTCCATAAAGGATCTTGGCCTTACCTTGGACAGTAAGCTTCGGTTCAACGAGCACATCTCAAAGACAATCTCCAAAGCCAATACTATGCTTGGCTTCCTGCGCCACAACTCTGCACAATTCGATGATGTTTATGCTTTGAAAACATTATACTGCTCATTGCTCCGAAGCATTCTTGAGTACGGAGTTCAAATATGTTCAAATAATGGGCTCCTTACCATGCGAGTCATGCATCACGCATAGAAAGCATCCAGAAACGTTTCGTCAGATTCGCATTACGACTGCTGCCATGGACCAATCCCGAAAACCTGCCACCGTATGAGCACAGATGTACGCTCATTGGCTTGCAAACACTCTCCAAACGCCGAACGTATTTACAACGACCTTTTATTTTTGACATGATCCGTGATAACATTGACTGCAGTAGCGTGCTCCGGGAAATCAACTTCCACGCACCTAGCCGCCGATTACGCAATCCCCAATTGCTTTGGACCCCGGCGCACCGCACTGCTTATGGTTACAACAAACCACTTGACAGATGTTGTAGATTGTTTAACGATGTATGTGATATTTTTTATTATAATGTTAGTAAGCTTGTCTTCAAAAATAGGATTAAGATACTGTAGTCTGTGTGGTTTTGAACCAAAGATGTAATAAATAAATAATAAATAATAATAAAAATAAATTAAGTTTAGATGGTAAATAAATTAAATTGATTAGCTGAATACTTGGCAGCTGATTGAGTGCACCAAATAACCAAGACGAGATGGCTGCAAAACGTGTAGTAAGATATTTAAAGCTAACCAAGGAAATCAAGTTTTGGTACAAGAAACGGTTGGTTTTTCCGACGCAGACTAGGCCGGTGACCAAAAAAATAAGCAATCAGCGTTAGGCTTTGTGTTTCTCTTCGGCAGCACTTCTATATGACCGTGATCAACAGACCTTTCCCGTCAAAAATTTTTATTTGCACAATCGATTTCTTGGCTTATTTAAGGTCAACTTTCCCGAAGAACCCATATTGTTTATGCCTCTAACTATTTTTGAAACCGAAAAGTGCTGCACGATGAATCGGCCTGAAAAATTTACCCGATGTTCGTTCAAAATCGGGCCAAACAGCACTTTTTCGATTTTTGTTTTAAATTTTAAAAATACTTAGAGGCATCAAAAAAAATGGTTTTTTTGGAAAAGTTCGCCTTGAATAAACCAAAGAATCACCTGAAACAATAAAACTAGATACATTTTTTGAGGGAAAATGTCAATTGCAAGCATTTCTGCGTTAGTCTGTAACCAGTAGAGCCCTAACGCTTAGAGGGGGGAGAGGGGTTGAGTTAAGTGTGACAGTCCATACAAAAGTTTTCACGATTCATACAAAAAGTGTGACATAGGAGGCGGGGGGATGAAAATGGTCGATTTTTGCGTTACGTAATTAATGGATCTTCCCTATAGAGAATTTCTGGCAAATGGACGTTGGTTTCGATGGTTTTATTCCCTATGACGGGAATAAGACCATGGATGGAAATACCTGGCCTCTCCATACATGTCAAGAGTTAATATGGCTACGGCGGCTGGTGATTGATTTTGGGGAGAATCATGTTAGTCCAACGATTGCTTACGACGACAACCAGAGCTAGCTCAACTTTGTACAGGCAGATAGAATAACCACGAATAATCAAACGTTACGAACATATCGACACCACGCGCCATTTGTCCACAACAAGAAGTTTAAATTAAAAGCGAACACCGTTAATTTGAATGAAGTACCGTTCAATCAGGGTTCACAGTATAGGTAAGACAAATCGTCCATGGCGATATAAATAAACTTCACATAACCCAAGCATCAATCTGGCCGGTTCCATAAGTTATCCGCAAATTAATAACGCATGATAAACAGGTGTAATATCTCACCGGAAAGCGGTAAATGCTGTTACAATCGCAAAAATGCATTTACCAAAGAGTACTGCACGAGAGGCCAAGCAAACCAGCTCAATGCGATCCTACCGCTAAATAAATCTTGCAAGTATTGGCTTGGATACGCAAAGGCAGAGACCCCACCAAAGGCAATGCAGAAAAGTGCGTTGGTTCACTTTTTTGCTCTCCTTGGAATGACCGGCGCCATCGGAGTGTAATTACTCATTCCGTATACCAAAGCCAAAGGAAGTTGCTATGTCCAGCATAATCTAATTGGCATCTATCTTTACAGTATGCACACCTTTCATAAAAAAACAAGAACTTTATTTCATTGCAAGTAGTACTTCATTATACTGCACTTGAAACTTTTGGAAGGCATTTTGCTATAAATGGGGATCTCCATTCACCGACCTAGAGGACAGGTTTTTCTTAATCTTGTCAAGTTTACTTTCTAAATTTCGATATCCCATCCAAGTTACATTAACAGTTTCACTCATCAGTGTTGTAATTAGAAGCCTTTCAGAGGCTTGTTTGAAAAAGTCGCATTATAGATAGAGGTCGCCACAATTGAGAGAAAAATATCAAGATTTTGATAAGAATCTAGGAATTACGGATGTTTCGGATATAAAAGAAGATTTATCAACACTGAAAACCATCATCATAATCCTGGCTTGAGTCTTGCTCTGCACACGGTTTTAAACTAATTAAGGTTGCAGCGTGGTTGTGGCTTCAGTAATATATATTACTTAAGACATAAGACAAATCATTCACTTGGCACCCCATCCCCCCACAAAGAAACTACATCAACTACTGATATTTTTTTCGTTCCCACAGAAAGGGTCGCCCATTCATCTACAACGTGCTGGACTGGCGCTCGCCCGGTAAGGCCATGATAACCGTCGTCGGGACGATCGTGCTGGCCATCGTTGTCCACGTGCTGATGTTCTTCCTGTACAAACTGAGAAGTTTCCTGTTCGTGCGTTGTTTCAACCCGAAGACGATTCTGCCCACCAACTCCACCGTCAACCTGCAGCAGGGTAAAACGTGCGACGGCATTTCCATGGTTTATGGCAATGACAATCGCGGATTTACCATCAACGAAAAATATTAGCTTACGGGGGGATTCAACTCCCTGATATTTTCTGCGCTGGACTGTCAGTAGATCGCGGAGTTTCAATCGATGGGTTGAGGAAATTGGTGGAACCAATGCACAAATAAAGATAAATTAACTATTTTAAGAAGAATTTGGTAAGAATGCGTGCGTCAGAGAATAGTTGAGAATTGAGTCAAATTCAATTACGATTAGATTTATAAGTGCATCTGTGATTCGAAGTATGAAAGAGTGTAACATACTATTATTTAATTGACGAGTTGGTGTAACAACAAATTAGTTTTAAAAAAGGAAAGTATTCGAAACCAATAAATACGCTTAATAATTTATTTTTCGATGACAATATTCCTACATACAATTTTTTTTTTTTTTTTTTTTTTTAACTAATATTTTTTGCTAATTATCTAATACATGCATTCATCTCTTAGACTAGGTGTTCCGTGTTTTCTTAACACTATCATCCTTATTTGCTATGTTACGCTTTTAGTTATTATTAATACATTTCAATTGCCTCTGGCAGTTAGAATTTTTCCTCTGGTTGAATTGAACCATGTAGGAATTACAATGTTTTCAACTTAAACTAAACTTAACCTATTTTATACTAAGGGTACAAGGTGTTAATCGTTGCAATAGAAGATTGCAACGATTTTTGTCTAAAATTGGAAATTATTTTGTTGGACATTTGTTGCAATGTCTCAATATTAGAAATTCTATGAAGTTCATTGGTACTATACCACGGAGGCAACTTCAGAATCATTTTCAAAATTTTATTTTGAATCCTCTGGAGTGCCTTCTTTCTGGTATTGCAGCAACTAGCCCATATTGGCACAGCATACAACATGGCAGGTCTAACATTTTGTTTGTAAATCAAAAGATTGTTCTTAAGACAAAGTTCTGATTTTCTGTTTATACGTGGATATAGGCTCTTAATATATTTGTTACATTTTGCTTGAAGGCCTTCAATGTGATGTTTAAAAGTTAATTTTAGATCTAGCAGAAGTCCTAAATATTTAACTTCGCTAGACCAATTAATTGGAACCCCATTCATAGGGACAACATGTCTGCTAGAAGGTTTCCAATAAAAAGCTCTCGGCTTATGTGGGAAAATTATAAGCTGAGTTTTGGAAGCATTCGGAGAAATTTTCCAGTTTTGCAAGTAAGTGGAGAAAATATCCAAACTTTTTTGCAATCTACTGCAAATAACACGAAGGCTTCGCCCTTTGGCGGAAAGGCCCGTGTCATCTGCAAACAAAGATTTTTGACACCCTGGTGGTAAATCAGGTAAGTCAGAAGTAAAAATGTTATACAATATGGGTTCCAGTATGCTGCCTTGGGGGACACCAGCCCTTACAGGTAATCTATCAGATTTAGAATTCTGATAGTTTACCTGCAGCGAGCGATCTGATAAATAATTTTGGATCAGTTTAATGATGTACAGAGGAAAATTAAAATTCATCAATTTTACAATCAAACCTTCATGCCAAACACTGTCAAATGCTTTCTCTATATCAAGAAGAGCAACTCCAGTCGAATATCCTTCAGATTTGTTGAGCCGAATTAAGTTCGTAACTCTTAATAACTGATGAGTGGTTGAATGCCCATGGCGAAAACCAAATTGCTCATCAGCAAAAATAGAATTGTCATTAATATGAACCATCATTCTATTTAAAATAATCTTTTCAAACAGTTTGCTTATTGAAGAAAGCAAACTGATTAAGGATAACTAGAAGCCTCAGCTGGATTTTTGTCCGGCTTCAAAATTGGAACAACTTTGGCGTTTTTCCATTTATCTGGAAAGTATGCCAATTGAAAACATTTGTTAAATAAATTAACCAAAAAGGATAAAGAGCTCTCAGGAAGTCTTTGATAAGTATGTAGAAAATACCATCATCACCCGGGGCTTTCATATTTTTAAATTTTCTAGTAATAGATCTCACTTCATCCAAATTGGTTCCCAACGAAGGGTCAAAAACATTCTCTTGATTGAGAATGTCTTCGAAGCTCCGTGTAACCTGATCCTCAATTGGACTAGTGAGACCTAGACTAAAATTATGGGCACTCTCGAACTGCTGAGCAAGTTTTTGAGCCTTTTCGCCATTTGTTAATAAAATTTTACTTCCCTCTTTAAGCGCTGGAATTGGCTTTTGAGGTTTTTTAAGAATTTTTGTTAATTTCCAAAAGGGTTTCGAACTGGGATCCAACTTCGAGACATTATTCTCAAAGTTAGTATTTCTCAGAATAGCGAAACGTTTTTTAATTTCATTTTGCAAATCTCGCCAAATAACTTTCAACGCGGGATCGCGAGTTCTTTGGTATTGCCTTCTTCTCACATTTTTAAGACGGATCAGTAGCTGCAAATCGTCGTCAATAATAATGGAGTTGAATTTAATTTCACATTTCGGAATTGCAATGCCTCTGGCTTCGACAATTAAATTTGTCAAAGATACGAGAGCATTATCAATATCACTTTTGGTATCGAGAGGAATATCAACATCAAAATTCCTATCGATATACGTTTTATATAAATCCCAATCAGCTCTATAATAATTAAAAGTAGAGCTGATTGGATTATAAATGGCTTCTTGTGAGATTTCAAATGTCACAGAAAGGTGATCAGAGTCAAAGTCAGCATGAGTTACCAATTGGCCACACAGCTGACTTGAATCCGTTAAAACTAAATCAATTGTAGAAGGATTTCGACTGGAAGAAAAACAAGTTGGTCCATTGGGATATTGAATAGTATAATATCCCGCAGAACAATCTTCAAATAAAATTTTACCATTGGAATTGCTTTGAGCATTATTCCATGAACGGTGTTTGGCATTGAAGTCACCAATTACGAAGAATTTTGATTTGTTGCGAGTCAGAATTTGAAGATCAGCTTTCAACAAATTCTTTTGCTGCCCATTGCATTGAAAAGGCAAGTAGGCTGCAATGAAGGAAAATTGTCCAAAATTTGTTTCAACAGAAACTCCCAAGGTTTCAAAAACTTTGGTTTCAAACGAAGAAAATAATTTATGTTTGATACGTCTATTAATGACAATGGCGACCCCACCACAGGCGCTGTCAAGACGATCATTTCTGTAGATAAAATAATTTGGATCTCTTTTAATGGAGAGTCCTGGTTTTAAATACGTTTCAGTTATAATGGCAATATGCACATTATGAACTGAAAGGAAGTTGAATAATTCATCTTCCTTACCCTTTAGAGAGCGGGCATTCCAATTTAGAACTTTCACACAATTATTTGGATCCATTGAAACGGAGTCCGATAACAATTTTTGTGTGTACTTTATACCAACCTGAACAGCTTCAGGAATGGTATTTGCTTTGAACATTGCATCAATCATGTGATGCAATTGTTCAGTTAAAAATCAAAATCGGAAGCAGTCATGCTACCTGAATCGGCAACATGGCCGTTATTTTCCGTTGGGACATGGGCATAAACCTCATTTTGAGAAGAGAAATTTGGTCTACCAGCAGCGATGTTTGCATACGTAGGTACATTGGAAAAATTGGAATTTACTGAAGTGATTGCTACCCGTTGACGAGCGGCAAAATTTGTTTGTGAATTGTGGTGGGTATGAATTGCTCGACCGGTAACCGGTTTCGAAATTTGAGCGTTTGAAAAATTTCTGCCCGTCGAATCTGGGATCCGATTGGAATTTTCCGTCATCAATTTTGCACGGGAATTCAAAACTTTTTTGCGTGAAGGGCATTCCCAGAAATTGGATTTATGATTGCCCCCACAGTTTGCGCACTATTCCTACATACAATGAGTCTACCTAATGAGCAGTGTAGTCGTCAAGTCAAGTACAAAACACTGAAGACGGCCTTACTGTAGAGATCAAAATAAGTCTTATAACAAGTGAAGACATTCCACTAAAATGCTCCAAATAATTTTCTATATCATTTAGGTTTAGTTCGAAGTAATAGCCTTGAAGAGGTGATAGTTGTTTAAAATTCGATAATCTAACTACTACATACATTAAATATTTACAATAATATTCGATAATTTAGTTGGGGGCGAGCACCCGGGTCATGAACTCGTCGGAAACCAAGCAACTGACCATAAACGTCACCTTGCACTCAGCAAAGCGTTTTGGTAGTCTTTAATTGCCAGCCAGACGGTGGACCTCAGAAGTTCGAGCCCCGGTAGGCGTTTGCCACGTTATTTTGCCACTAATGGAACGTACACACGGTCAAGCAGTTCGACCAACATTGACTCCACCTCTCGTTTATTCAAACATCCATCAAGTTTTACCAACAGCGACACGAACAATCAATTTATTCGACCAACAATATCACACACGAACGACCGAAGCGACAACTTGAGCACCAACCATCAAAAAATATATGGGGGTTTGTGCAACTTCACTACAAATGCTCAAACATGTTCGGCGAACCTTGACTCCACCCCCGACAACTCAAACCAAAATCAAACCGTTTTAATTTTTTCCAACCGAGCTGCCAACTGTCAAATGGTTGTTCGAACAACTTCACACACGTTCCAACAAAGCAGCAACCGAAGCGTTTTCTTGGGGGTGGAGTCAATGTTCGTCGAACTGCTTGACTGGTGTGTACGTAGCATAACGCTCTTGTAAGATGATAGTGGTATCATCTGTGAACAGAGACAAAATGCAACCTTCTGGAGGTTTTGGCATATCGGAGGTGAACAGGTTGAACAGCAGGGGCTCGATGATACTGTCCTGGGGAACGTCTGCGATGAAGTAGTAGCAACTCGCCCCGCTGATTATGACTCGGGATGTCCTCGACGGCAGATAGTTGTTGATGATTTTCGACAGGTAGTTGAGAAGATTGTAGCGTTATAGCAATGCTAAGATCACTGTGTGTGGCCAAGCGGCAACCAGATGGCGGTAGTACGCAAACGTCAAACACAAGCAAAATCGATGCAAGTGCCATCGGTGGCCGATTGATCACCTACAAAAAATTGAATGAACCGTTAAGAAGGTGAACAATAGAACATGTGTTGAGTGAGACGTCTGTTTCTCTGTGGTTATAGTTTATACAAAAGGCCATCATGCTAAACATTGTCGAATGTTTTTTCGACGTTGAGTAGGGTTTTTTTTTGTTCGGGATGAACCACTGCGTCCATTTCATTGAACTTTTGTAGTATACCCGTGTCATTTGTTCAGTGCATGTCTTTCTGCTTCATTTCTATTGAGAAGAAATGAAGTAGTCATTTTTTATTCATATATTTCTCAAGCTTAATGTAAGGCCTCTTTAGATTAAGGTACCGCCAGTGGCGTAGCCGCGGGGGTGGTCCCCCAGAGACAAAATTTTTGGAAGAATTTTTTTTTTCGAAAAAAAATGTTCAGACCCCCCCCCCCCCCATACCAATTTTCTGGCTACGCCACTGGGTACCGCTATATATACCCTTCGAAAAATGACTTATACTTCTCTAATGCAACGTACACACCAGTCAAGCAGTTTGACGAACATTGACTCCGCCCCCAAGAAAACGCTTCGGTTGCTGCTTTGTTCGAACGTGTGTGAAGTTGTTCGAACAACCATTTGACAGTTGGCGGCTCGGTTGGAAAAAATTAAAACGGTTTGATTTTGGTTTGAGTTGTCGGGGGTGGAGTCAAGGTTCGCCGAACATGTTTGAGCATTTGTAGTGAAGTTGCACAAACCCCCATATATTTTTTGATGGTTGGTGCTCAAGTTGGCGCTTCGGTCGTTCGTGTGTAATATTGTTGGTCGAATAAATTGATTGTTCGTGCCGCTGTTGGTAAAACTTGATGGATGTTTGAATAAACGAGAGGTGGAGTCAATGTTGGTCAAACTGCTTGACCGTGTGTACGTTCCATAAGGCGCACCCCTCAATCAGTTTCGGCTCAAAAATAAGTGGGATAATACTGATTTTGACCATGCATCTGTACTGAAGTTCAATCATATTTATGCTTCTTCGTATGAGTTCCGAATTCGTTTTTGTATAGAGATCTGATTTCATTGCGTTTGGCATTTCCGAATCTCACCATTACACAGAGCTCAAATCAGTCACAGGGTTCAGCAGATCCACCAAATTCGTATCCGCTTCTTTCCTAATTAATCAGCGCTCTGGAGCTTGGAGATTCATGTCGTCGGCTTCTAAAACCAGCCTAAGATTGAGTTACGTGTTTACAATTTACTCCATTGACTCCATCCAAAAGGCGCAAAAAATAAGTCATCTAAAAGCAAATTATAGTCTTTCCATACTTTTCCGACCATCACTCGTAAGTATTAACAAGAATAGTAAGAACTAGAGCACAGTGTGGTAGATCTTACTTTGTAATGCAACACGAAGAGTGTCTACCCAGCAATCCAGGCTCCGTTAACTGCCTGGCTAATTGTTTCACCCCCCAGGCCATTCATCCCCTCAGCACGGGTCGCCTGACACATTGGGATTCGGGGTTAGGGACGTCATATTGACCGGATTTACACCGTTACGCACAACTTCGGAGTATCCATATCCCAGCGTAACGGATCAAGTAGGGCCTTGGTGTAGGTTTCTGATCTGAGACAAATTTGTTCCATTAATGCACGTTGGTAACATGGGACAGTTGGTGGACCGTTTGATCGACCACGTCGGAAACCACACGAGCAAGATATTGTGATTTTCGGCAGACTCGAGTTGACGAGGGTGAATCGCCTTTTCAGACACCTTGGTTGACTCTAAGAGAAGGCTTATAGGTCGATAACTTTTTGTTGAGGAAGGATCCTTCCCAGGCTTCCGATAGGGGTTGACTTTGGCTGACTTCCAAGACGATGTGAAGTAGCTGAAATGGAGACATTAATTAGAGCACCTCCACGGGAGTCCCTATCTGGGTCCCTATCGCTATTTCCGGGCCCTTTATAGGGACTCACTTGTACACCGGAGGTATCTAAACGGGAATGTAAAATAAGAACGCAACTCAAAATTAGCCGTGAGTTTCCAAATTTAGCTGGGTTGCTAAATTTCCATACAGGGTTCCTATTTTGTGAAACGTCACTTTTGTTTTGATAAAAAAAATTGCAAAAAATCTGCTTTTCTTTTTCAGAACAATTTCGGCGTAAATCAAAAAGCAAGGAAAATAATATTTTTTCTGGATCTATAGTGCCCCGGTTTAACTACACAAAGAAGTTATAACGTTATTACAATAATGGATCAGCTAAATATAATGATGAACAATGCGCACCAGCGCCCGCTAGAGCCCGAAATATTCATGGATTTTACGCGAAAGAAAATTATACTGTTCGCTTTTCATTTGCAAGTTATTACAAGGGGGAGGTCTTCCAGGAATCCATCAGAAGGTTCCTTTAGTAATTGTTCAGTATGTTTTTCAAGTGGTTCCTCCAGAAAATCTCCCGCAAGTTTCTCTTTTCTGTCATTCACGAGGTCATTTATTTAAACATGATTTGCTTTGGAAGTTCATCTAGGATCCTTGGAAAATTTCTCCGGGAGTTCCCCAGAATTATTAGTTCTTTTAGGAATCTTTAGCAGTTCTCCCAGAATAGTTTTAGGATTTCTTCCAGAATTTCTCGGGATTTTTTCATTGGAATTTCCCTATAATTTCTTTTGTAGTTTCATTTGAAAACTTAAGTTGCTAATAAGCAAGTTTTTCCGAGAGAATTCTCCGGATTCTTGTGGATGTTACAAAAAAATTTCTTCGGGGCATCCTTCAGAGAGAAAAAAATGAAGAAACATTCCTGCAGGATTTTGTCAAGAGATTCCTGTAGGAAAACTGGTGGGAAGTTCAGGAGGAATTATTTCTTCGACTGCAAGTATAAATTCCCGAAGGAAATTTCCAGGAGGAAGGGAATCCAGAAGGAATAACGGTGAAAAAAAAGTTCGATGTAAATTCAAGTACTACGACGGATCTCCAGCTAGTCTTGCGAGCAAAAGCGTAGAATTGCCATCCGGAGATGGCACGTACTATTCCCGATTCGGTCATGGATGTTTTCAAGTGGGAACCTTGCGCATAGTTGTCCAACAAAATACATACATACTCATGCAATGGCAGGCCAAGTTCCAATTTTTAATGTACAGCCATTGAAGAAGAAGATTACTACTTTTAGCAACGCCCGGTGAGAACTCAATATGTTTACGAAGACGCTATTCCTAAACCCGAGCCTAAAACAAAAACCACCGGTGGGAACATGGGGCGCTATCCTAAAATAGCACTCCCCAGGCCATCTGCGAGTTGTGGGGCTTGCCTAGGATGTGACGACGACGAGACAGGAGGTTTGCGCAGACCCAATAAGCCCCCTGGAAAACCAATAATTACGAACAATATAAGAAATAATGCGACTCGATATAATCGGCAAAGACCTAGGCGACGAATAAAGGATCACGATTGGAATCTTAGAACATGGAACTGCAAGTTGCTTAGGTTTCGCAGGTTGCGACAGGATCATCTACGATGAATTACATCCCCGCAACTTCGACGTCGTGGCGCTGCAGGAGATTTGCTGGACAGGACAGAAAGTGTGGAAAAGCGGGCATCGAGCGGCTACCTTCTACCAAAGCTGTGGCACCACCAACGAGCTGGGAACCGGCTTCATAGTGCTGGGTAAGATGCGCCAACGCGTGATTAAGTGGCAGACAATCAACGCAAGGATGTGCAAGCTGAGGATGAAAGGCCGTTTTTTCAACTATAGCATCATCAACGTGCACTGCCCACACGAAGGGAGACTCGACGACGAGAAAGAAGCGTTCTACGCACAGCTGGAGCAGACATACGATGGATGTCCACTGCGGGACGTCAAAATTGTCATCGGTGACATGAATGCACAGGTAGGAAGGGAGGAAATGTATAGACCGGTCATCGGACCGGATAGTCTGCCCACCGTATCGAATAACAACGGCCAACGATGCATAAACTTCGCAGCCTCCCACGGAATGGTAGTCCGAAGCACATTCTTTCCCCGCAAAAATATCCACAAGGCCACATGGAGATCACCTAACCAAGAAACGGAAAACCAAATCGACCACGTTCTAATCGACGGTAAATTCTTCTCCGACATCACGAACGTCCGCACTTACCGCAGTGCGAATATTGAATCCGACCACTACCTCGTTGCAGTAAGCCTGCGCTCAAAACTCTCGACGGTGTACAACACGCGTCGAAGTCGGACGCCGCGGCTTAACATTGGGCGGCTACAAGACGGTAGACTAGCCCAAGTATACGCTCAGCAGCTGGAAGTGGCACTCTCAACGGAAGAGCAGCTAGGCGCAGCGTCTTTTGAAAATGGCTGGAGAGATATTCGATCCGCCATTGGTAGCACCGCAACCGCTGCACTTGGCACGGTGCCCCCGGATCAGAGAAACGACTGGTATGACGGCGAATGTGAGCAGTTAGTAGAAGAGAAGAATGCAGCATGGGCGAGATTGCTAGACCACCGCACGAGGGCGAACGAGGCATGATATAAACAGGCGCGGAACAGACAAAACTCGATTTTCCGGAGGAAAAAGCGTCAGCAGGAAGATCGAGACCGTGAAGAGTCGGAGCAACTGTACCGCGCTAATAACACACGAAAGTTCTATGAGAAGTTGAAAAGTTTTTGTAAGGGCCACGTGCAACAGCCTGATATGTGTAAGGACATAAACGGGAACCTTCTTACAAACGAACGTGAGGTGATCCAAAGCTGGCGGCAGCACTACGAAGAGCACCTGAATGGCGATGTGGCAGACGAGGATGGCGGTATGGTGATGGACCTGGGGGAACGCGCGCAGGACATAGTTCTACCGGCTCCGGATCTCCAGGAAATCCAGGAGGAGATTGGCCGGCTGAAGAACAACAAAGCCCTTGGGGTTGACCAACTACCAGGAGAGCTATTTAAACACGGTGGTGAAGCACTAGCTAGAGCGCTGCACTGAGTCATTACCAAGATTTGGGAGAAGGAAGTTTGCCGCAGGAAGCTGGGACGGGACTTGCAAAGAGGAAAAAATGTAACTTCATCTGCAACCAGCAAGCGCTGTCACGAATTGTCAGATGCAACCAGCACCTTTTTGTGTGAAAGTATTGGTATCCCTCAAAAAGTATTCCGAATGATTTTGTTTTACGAGTACTTTTTCACTTTGAAAAGTATTCTAGAATAGCCGGACAGCTTAATATTGCACAGTTATGAATACGTGTTTTATTCCCGATAGGAAAATCTCTTTAAAAATAAGATTATAAATCCGTAAATTGCAAACACTTTTATTGCGCTCAGAAGATTCTACCCGGGATTTAGGTGAAACACTCAAGGAAACCGTTGAGAATCGATGATCAACTGTGATGAAAACAAGAACAAGTGTCAAAACAAGGAAAAAGAAGCCGTCTTTGCAGGTCTCGTCTCAGGATGGAAGGTGTCGTGTGTCCCATCTACAAAAAGGGCGATAAGCTGGATTGTAGCAACTACCGCGCAATCACATTGCTGAACGCCGCCTACAAGGTACTCTCCCAAATTTTATGCCGTCGACTAGCACCAATTGCAAGGGAGTTCGTGGGGCAGTACCAGGCGAGTTTTAAGGGCGACCGCTCCACCACGGACCAGGTGTTCGCCATTCGCCTAGTACTGCAGAAGTGCCGCGAATACAACGTGCCCACACACCATCTATTCATCGACTTCAAAGCCGCATATGATACAATTGATCGGGACCAGCTATGGCAGCTAATGCACGAACACGGATTTCCGGAAAAACTGACACGGTTGATCAAAGCGACGATGGATCGGGTGATGTGCGTAGTTCGAGTTTCAGGGGCATTCTCGAGTCCCTTCGAAACCCGCAGAGGGTTACGGCAAGGTGATGGTCTTTCGTGTCTGCTATTCAACATCGCTTTGGAAGAGGTAATACGAAGAGCAGGGATTAACACGAGTGGTGCAATTTTCAATAAGTCCGTCCAGCTATTTGGCTTCGCCGACGACATAGATATTATGGCACGTAACTTTGAGAAAATGGAGGAAGCCTACATCAGACGGAAAAGCGAAGCTAAACGGATTGGACTAGTCATCAACACGTCGAAGACGAAGTACATGATAGGAAGAGGCTCAAGAGAGGTCAATGTAAGCCACCCACCACGAGTTTCTATCGGTGGTGACGAAATCGAGGTGGTTGAAGAATTCGTGTACTTGGGCTCACTGGTGACCGCCGATGATACCAGCAGAGAAATTAGGAGGCGCATAGTGGCTGGAAATCGTACGTACTTTGGACTCCGCAAGACGCTTCGATCGAATAGAGTTCGCCGCCGTACCAAACTGACTATCTACAAAACGCTTATGAGACCGGTAGTTCTCTACGGACACGAGATCTGGACGATGCTCGTGGAGGACCAACGCGCACTTAGAGATGTCGCAAATTAATCGATTACTTCGATTAATCGATTCATCGTTGTGATAATCGATTAATTTGGAATCGATTATTACCCAACGATTAATCGATTCAATAATCGAGAAGAATCGTGAGTAATCGATTAGATACTAATCGATTAATCAGAATCATAAGGATGTCGAAAATTAATTGATCATTTCGATTAATCGATTCATCGTTGTGATAATCGATTAATTTTGAATCGATTACTATACAATGATTAATCGATTCAATAATCGACAAGAATCAAGAGTAATCGATTAGTAACTAATCGATTAATCGGGATTTTACGACATCTCTACGCGCACTGGGAGTTTTGAAAGGAAAGTGTTGCGTACCATCTATGGTGGAGTGCAGATGGCGGACGGTACGTGGAGGAGGCGAGTGAACCACGAGTTGCATCAGCTGTTGGGAGAACCATCCATCGTTCACACCGCGAAAATCGGAAGACTGCGGTGGGCCGGGCACGTAGCCAGAATGTAGGACAGTAATCCGGTGAAAATGGTTCTCGACAATGATCCGACGGGAACAAGAAGGCGAGGTGCACAGCGGGCAAGGTGGATCGATCAGGTGGAGGACGATTTTCGGACCCTCCGCAGACTGCGTGGTTGGCGAAGTGCAGCCATGGACCGAGCTGAGTGGAGAAGACTTTTATGTGCAGCACAGGCCGCTCCAGCCTTAGGCTCTGTCTCATTTGGAGAATTAAACTTAAAAGTGCCAGTTCGAAAATTAGCAAATAACCCAGTTATAAGAATGGCTGGTGCTACCCAGCAATTCCAATAAGACATCGATGCAAAATGATTCGATATCTGTCAAAAGTAATCTTGCTCTGCGAGCAGGGTTATTTGATAATTATTGAAATGTCACTTTTAAGTTTAATTTCAGTTTAATTATCCAATTGAGACAGACCCTTAGTCTGATAATAAATAAATCAAGCTCTATCTGGAATAAGGGCGAATGTCGCAAGAGAGGATTCTCTTCGTCGATTTCCCCTCTTTTAAATAAAAGTGACAAGCAGCTGATTTCTCTGAAGTTTATCACCTCAGAACGATAGAAAACAATGCGGAGTTGCATTCTGAGGTGATAAACTGCACAGAAATCCTCTGCTTGTCACCTATCTCAGGTCACCTATATTCAAATGAGGGGAAGTCGACGAAGAGAATTCTCTCTTGCGACATTCGCCCTTTTACCAGATAGAGCTTGAAATAATGGTTTCCCGTAGGGATCCTATATTAAGAGATGTGCGAATACTTTTCCAGACGATTTAGCAACGCTGTTACTTTTGTAAACAAACGCTGCCAGCACTTGCCAGCACAGCACTTGTTGGAGCTCGAACATGACTTTGCGCATAATGGCATTTTCAGATTTCGTTATCTAACGTCCAACAGTGCATTATCACTAAAAGAAAAGTGCAATACAAATGAACAAAGTACCATGCATGAACTGGACTACTTCAACTTGCCAATGTAAAACAAATTGTTTATTCGACAAAACTTTTCCTAAAATCTCTTTCATTACAATCGCAATACCTGTCAATCCGCAAAAATAACAATGTTCATTTGGCTCAGATTCTGACAGCTCTCAATGCTCGATTGGCTCAAGATGGCCGCTTTCGCATATCTCTGAATGTAGGATCCCTAGTTTCCCGTGGAGATTTTTTCGATTATCATCTTTCTGCTTCTTCTTCTCCGTGCAACATCAAAGCGCCAAATGTCGTGCTACATCAAAGTGCCGTTGCAGCTGCATCAGATGAGAAGCTATGCGTGTGACGCTACATTTATACGTCAAATTGATACTATAGACCAATGCAAGATCTTGATCTAACCTCACTTATTTGACAGTTCACAGAGCTTGTTTACAAGGTGTTAGAAGAAAAATCGATGAGGAGAAAATTAAAATTCATATTTTTAGTTTAAAATTGCTGCGATCCGAATATTTCAATGATATTTTTTGCATTCAGCATGAAATCAATCGCAAAGGACATCTACATGCGAATAAAATGACGAAACAATTTTATCGGAAGCTTCGCCAGAGGCTAAGTCCCGGTGAAAAAGCTCTGTGAACTGTCAACCTACGTCATCATGCACTGGTCTATATTTTAAAATAGACGAATCCAAGTAAAAATAAGAAGACACACGACGGTGTTAACTTTGACAGATCCTACAGCGCAGCATAGGAAGATCATTTTAAAATGCTTATAATAAATTCTAGACAAATTGTAATTAAAATCTGATTGATGTACGATACGGAAAAAGTTCTCAGGTACTTATTTGGAAGCTTATCTCATTTTTTTGTATTTTTTCCAAAAATGTATCTATCATAAACATCGGAACTTTTTCCGTATCATATATCAACCAGATTTTAATTCCAAATTGTCTAGAATTTATTAAAAGCATTTTAAAATGATCTTCCTATGCTGCGCTGAAGGATCTATCAAAGTTAACACCGTCGTGTGTCTTCTTCTTATTTTTACTTGGATTCGTCTATTAAGATTGAACACAGGAATTGGACTGAAACTGCACGGTTAAAAAAAAGCCTAATAATTAATAATTATTAGATAATTATTATCTAATTTTGGTACTTTTTTCCTTTGCATCTCCCTTCCACTTCCCTTTTGCGTCATAATTAAAAAATCTCATGTTTACAAAAGTTAAGTAAAATTTACCTAACTTTTGGTTAGTTCTCAGTTAGTTACTAAATTTTAAAGTAAAATTTATTTAATATTAAGCTAATTTTACTTAATTTCAGGACAAATTTGCCTAATTTTAGGTTCCCACACTAGACCCCCGATTTGAGTGAAAAGTACCTAACATTAGCTACTATTTTCTAACCATGTAGAACCCTTATTGCAAGACGATTGTGGGAACTGCAAATAAATGTAAAACAAAAACTTTTTGGTTATGATTCTCTGGACACAATCAATTATAGCCATTACCCTTTTCGATAATATGTATTGGAAAATAATAACTGAAGACGAAGATCCGGAAAAGGAACACCAAGCCAATGGTACCGTGCCGGGAAAGAACTGCAGTGCACTGTCCAAGCGAGAATCTTCTTGTCGTTGATTAAATTCTCCACAGCAACGTTTGGAGGACGTTTTACACTTGTATTTACTTTTTTATTCCGGATACACAGCTGCTGGTCAGCACAAGCACGCGATTGTAGAAAATAATTTTCGCTATTTTTCCCCGTAGAAACGAGAAGCAAAGATAACCCTCTTTTCTGAACTGCTTTCCTGCTGCTAAGGAACGCACAATATTTAAATGATCGTTGGAAAACGCGATTTTTTACGATTTTTTTTCCATTACTTCGGAGTTCAAACTTTGTTTAAATATATTTTCTGGACCACATGCCTCGCGCTGCCGTTCCCTTTAGGTCAAAGAAAAACTGCATGGAAGAAGAAAAAACAAACAGCATCAGCATAAAAGCATAAAAATGGCTATGTTTTGCCTTTCTCGTACAACAAAGTTGTACCAGAAAGGCTTTCATTTCACTCCCAAAACGTACTTTTAATAGAGCGCTTGTAGACCCATAGTATTATATACCATTCGATTCAGCTCGACAAACTGAGCAAATGTCTGTCTGTCCGTGTGTGTGTCCGTGTGTGTGTGTGCGTATGTGTGTGCACATTGAAACATTGGCCAATTTTTCTAGTACTAAACCTGAATCGATTTTGCTACAACAAGTTGCATTCGATGGGGAATGTTTTCTTCTTGTTCACTATTGAGTTTCATAATGATGGCACTTCTCAAAAATAGTAAATATTCAAAGAGTTATGAGACATCATTATTTCGTAACAAATAAGCTATCGATTTTCTAGGTTATGTTCTCCCAAGACACAATTTATTCGAAACCGGCACACTGACAGCATAGAATACACAATTTACACGGAAGAAAAAAAAAATTCACAAAGAAACATAGAAACCCATTAATGAGTTAAAAAGTACCTATTTTCCCAGCAACCAAAGTGTGAGAGGTTAGACTCTTGTTAGATAATGTTAGTTATGTTTCCCCTCAGAAAGCATATTACATAAACTCGAATGTTGCTTTTTTATTTTTCTTCTCGCGTTTGGTAATGACAGCTGGAAACAGAAACAACATTGCTTATGCTGTCTTCGCAGAAAAGTGTTATGTTTTTCTTCCGGAAAATAAGCATTGTGGCATACTGCAATACAGATTTATTTTTTCAAGTAAGTATCTACACCAATAAAGAAAATTAAGGTAGGATTGGGACATTAAATTTGAATTCTTTTCGGGACTTTTAGGATTCAGTTCTGCACCAGCAACTATATTAGTGACTTGCGCATACTCATAGGCATCGACGAGACGCTGGTCGTGGGTACCTTAGGGCGGAAATTTCTAATTCGTTAATCGTTCGGTTCCACACGGACAAACAAGGAAACGTATGTTTCGAGGTATGTTTATGTGGCGTTTGACTTCGATGTGGTCCGTAATGCAGCGAAAAACGTTTGACAAGTATAATCGCAGAAAAATACGGTCTCAACTTTTTTTCCACAGATGGTTCCATTATCATTAAAAAATAGTAGCTGTTGTACGAGCCAAGGAATAGTGCCGGGAGCTGGATATACGAAAGGGCAAGCGAAAGGGAATAGTTTCAGGGCCAAGAGGCGTCGCATCGAGGCGAAAATGCAGTTCGTTCATCCGCTGCGTAGGAAATAGGATGCGGATCTCAGAGACAGAGGATGGATGGACAGAGGATATTTTTTTCGCTAAGAATCAGGAAAGAAGCTTTGGTGCTACATGTGCATAGGACATACTGTATTTGCACCACCAATATTACTGAGTTAAACGATGATCGAAACGATCATTCATGTCGAACGAGATAACTTGTAGCATTCCGCCCCCCAATACTTGGTCCGCCGTGTCGGTAACAGAAAGCTTCAAGTCGATACTATCCGACTTTCCAATTCCCTTGGAAATTCTTTCGGGTATTCCTCCGGGAATTACTTCGGGAATTCCTCCGTAAAATCCTTCGGGAATTCCTCCGGGAAGTCTTCGGGAATTTCAAAATTTCGGGGCTTCCTAATTTTTTCAAGGATTTCTTTCGATTCTAAGAATCAGGAAAGAAGCTTTGATGCAACATGTGCATAAGACATACTTGTATTTGCACCACCAATATTACTGAGTTAAACGATTATTCATGTCGGACGAGATAACTTGTAGCATTCCACCCCCAATATGTCATCCATTGTGACGGTACCAGAAAGCTTCAAAGCTTCCAATTCCTTTGGGTATTCCTACGGGAATGACTTCGGGAATTCTTCCGTCAGATCCTTCGGGATTTCCTCCGGAGATTCTTCCGGGAAATCTTTCGGGAATTTCAAATTTTTGGAGCTTCCAAATTTTGTTAACGAGTTCTTTCGATTCCTCCTAGAGATCCTTCGGGATTTCCTCCGAGAATTGCTTCGGGAAATCCTTCGGGGATTCTTCTGGGAATTTATTCACGAGTTCCTTCGTGAATTCCTACGCGAATTCCTTCGGTAATTCCTCCGAGAAATCTATCGGGATTTCCTAATTTTTAGGGCTTCCTAATTTTTTAAAGGAGTTCTTTCGATTTCTCCTAGAGTTCCATCGGGAATTCCTCCTGTAATTGCTTCGGGAATTCTCCCGGGAGCTACTTAGTAAATTCCTATGCAAATTCCTCCGCAAATTCCTTCGAGCATTCTCCGGGGATTCTTCCGGAAATGCCTTCATGAATTCCTATGCAAATTTATTCGTTTATTCTATGTGAATTCCTTCGGGAATTACGTTGGATATTCCTCCGGGAATTCCTCGGTTAAATCCTTCGGGGATACTTGCGTAGATTCCTCCGGGGATTCTTCCGGAAATTTCTTCGCAAGTTCCTCTGGAAATTCCTTCGCTAATTCCTGTTTGAATTCCTTCGGGAGTTCCTCTGGAAATTCCTTCGGGAATTCCTCTTGGAATTCATCCGGGAATTTCTTCAGGAATTCCTCCATGAATTCCTTCGGGAATTGCTCCAAGAATTCCTTCGGGAAGTCCTCCGGGAATTTCTCCGGGAATTTCTTCGGGAATTCCTCCGAGAATCCCTTCGGGATTCATTTTAGAGTTTCTCCGGGAATTCATTCGGAAAATCCTTCGGGAAATCCTTGGAGAATTCCTTCGGGATTTCCTCTGGTAATTCCTTCGGAAATTCCCTCGGGATTTCCTCTGGGAATTCCTTCGGGAACTCCTCTTGTAATTCCTTCGGGTATTCCTCTGGGAGTTCCTTAGGGAATTCCTCTTGAAATTCCTTCAGGAATTCCTTTGGAAATTCCTTCAGGAATTCCTCTGGGAATTCCTCCGGGAATTTCTTCGGGAATTCCTTCGGGAATTCCTCCGGGAATTCCTTCGGGAATTCCTCCGGGAATTCCTTCGGGAATTCCTTCGGGAATTCCTCCGGGAATTCCTTCGGGAATTCCTCCGGGAATTCCTTCGGGAATTCCTCCGGGAATTCCTCCGGGAATTCCTTCGGGAATTCCTCCGGGAATTCCTTCGGAATTCCTTCCGAAATTCCTTCGAATTCCTCGGAATTCCTTCGAATTCCTTCAGAATTCCTCGGAATTCCTTCTGGAATTCCTTCGGGAATTCCTTCGGGAATTCCTTCGGGAATTCCTTCGGGAATTCCTTCGGGAATTCCTTCGGGAATTCCTTCGGGAATTCCTTCGGGAATTCCTTCGGGAATTCCTTCGGGAATTCCTTCGGGAATTCCTTCGGGAATTCCTTCGGAAATTCCTCCGGGAATTCCTTCGGAAATTCCTCCGGGAATTCCTTCGGGAATTCCTCCGGGAATTCCTTCGGGAATTCCTCCGGGAATTCCTTCGGGAATTCCTTCGGGAATTCCTTCGGGAATTCCTCCGGGAATTCCTTCGGGAATTCCTTCGGGAATTCCTTCGGGAATTCCTTCGGGAATTCCTTCGGGAATTCCTTCGGGAATTCCTTCGGGAATTCCTTCGGGAATTCCTTCGGGAATTTCTTCGAGAATTCCTCCGGGAATCCCTTCGGGAATTCTTTCGAGAATTCCTCCGGGAATTCCTTCGTAAGACCCCTTCGAGAATTCCTCCAGGAATTCCTTCGGGAATTCCTCCGGGAATTCCTTCGGGAATTCCTTCGGGAATTCCTCCGGGAATTCTTTCGGAAATTCTTCCGGGAATTCCTCCGGGAATTCCTTCAGGAATTTCTCCGGGAATTCCTTCGGGAACTCCTCCGGAAATTACTTCGGGAATTCCTTCGGAGATTCTTCCGGGAGTTCCTTTCGGGAATTCCTTAGGGAATTCCTCCGGGAATTCATTCGGAAAATCCCGTAGGAACTCCCGGAGGAATTCCCGTAACAATTGCCGGAAGAATTCCGTAAATTCCGTAAAATTCGAAGGAATTCCGGAGGAATTCGATGAGAATTCCGAAAATTCGGAGGAATTCGAAGAATTCCGGAGGAATTCGAATTCGGAAGGAATTCCCGAGGAATTCCCGGAGTTCGAAGGAATTCGGAGGAATCGAAGAATTCGGAGGAATCGAAGGAATCGGAGGTTCGGAGAAGGAATTCGGAGGAATTCCCGAAGGAATCGGAGGTTCAAGAATTCGGAGGAATTCGAAGATTCGAGAATTCGAAGGAATTCGGAGGAATTCGAAGAATTCCGGAGATTCGAAGGAATTCGGAGATTCCGAAGGAATTCGGAGGGAATTCGAAGAATTCTGGAGAAGAATTGAATTCAAAATTCGGAGGAATTCAGAATTCGAAGTTCGGAGGAATTCGGAAGGGATTCCCGAAGAATTCCGGAGGAATTCGAAGAATTCGGAGGGTTCCAGGAATTCGGAGAATTCGAGAAGGAATTCGGAGGAATTCCCGGAGAATTCGGAGGAATTCAAGGAATTCGGAGAAGATTCCCGGAAGATTCGGAGGAATTCGGAGGAATTCGAAGGAATTCAGGAGAATTCCCGAAGAATTCGGAGGAATTCAGAATTCGAAGAATTCCCGGAGGAATTCGAAGGAATTCCCGGAGGAATTCGAAGGAATTCGGAGGAATTCGAAGGAATTCGGAGAATTCGAAGGAATTCCGGAGGAATTCGAAGGAATTCCCGGAGAATTCGAAAAATTCGGAGGAATTCGAAGGAATTCGGAGGAATTCGAAGGAATTCGGAGGAATTCGAAGGAATTCGGAGGAATTCGAAGGAATTCCGGAGGAATTCCCGAAGGAATTCCCGGAGGAATTTCCGAAGGAATTCCCGGAGGAATTTCCGAAGGAATTCCCGGAGGAATTCCCGAAGGAATTCCCGGAGGAATTCCCGAAAGAATTCCCGGAGGAATTCCCGAAGGAATTCCCGAAGGAATTCCCGGAGGAATTCCCGAAGGAATTCCTGGAGGAATTCCCGAAGGAAATCCCAAAGGATTTCCAAAGGACCCCAAAGGAGGATTCCTGAAGAAATTCCCGGAGGAATTCCCGGAGGATTCCCGAAGGAATTCCCGGAGAAATTTTCGAAGGAATTCCCGGAGGAATTTCTGGAGGAATTCCCGGAGGAATTCCTGGGGAGGAGCTATTCCGAAGGAATTTCCGGAGGAATTCCTGGGGGAATTCCCGAAGGAATTTCCGGAGGAATTCCCGAAGGAATTTATGGAAGAATTCCCGAAGGAATTTCCGGAGGAATTCACGAAGAAATTTCCGGAGGAATTCCCAAAGGAATTTTTGGAGGAATTCCCGAAGGAATTTCCGGAGGTATTCCCGAAGGAATTTCCGGAGGAATTCCCGAAGGATTTTCCGGAGGAATTCCTAGAGCAATTTTCATAGGAATTCCTGAAAGAATATCTGGTGGAACTCCTGGAAACTCCGTGAGGAATTCGCAGTGAATTTCCGGGAAAACAAGAGGGACTCTTGTCGTAATTTTCAGAGGAACTCCTGAAGAAATCTCCAGAAGAACTGCTAGAAGAATTTCTCAGAGGATCTCCTGTAGAAATTCGTGGATGAATGACAAGAGGAACTCCTGGCGGCATTCCCAGAGGAACTCCTAGAGGAATTTCCATCCCGGCGGAATTGTCAGAAGAACTCCTGAAAGAATTAGCAGAGGAAGAAATTCTCAGAGGACCTCCTGAATGAATTCACAAAGGAACTCCTAAAAGAATTACTAGAGGAACTCCTGGCGGCACTCCTGGAGGGACTGCTGGTGGAAATCCCAGAGGAGCTTCTATACATAGGATAAGATCCTATAGGATCTCCTGGAGGATTGGAGGATTACTCATAAAAACTCCTGGAGGAATTTTCATAGGAATCCCTGGAGGAATACCTAGTGGAACTCCTGGAATAATTCCCAGGGGAAATCCTGAAAGAAATCTCAGAGGAACTCTTGGAGAAATTGTCAGAGGAATTTCGGAAAAAAATCCTCAAGGAAATTCCCAGTGAAACTAGTGGAGGAATACCCGGGAAAACAAAAGGAACTCCTGTCGGAATTTTCAGAGGAACTCCTGAAGGAATTTCCAGATGAACTGCTGAAGAATGACTAGAGGAATCCCCAGAGGAACTCCTGGAGGAATTCTCATAGAAGCTCTTGGTGTAATTCACAGAGGATTTTCTCGAAGAATTATCAGAGGAACTCCTAGAAGAGTTCTTAGGGAACTTCCGAAAGACTTCCTAGAGGAACTTTTGGAAAAAATCCCAGAAGAACTCATGAAAGAATTTTCAATGGAACTTCTGGCGGAGTTCTCAGAGAAACTTCTGGAAGAATCTCAAAAAGAATTCCGGGAAGACTTCTTATGAAACTCATGAAGGAATTTCCAGAAGAACTTCTGGAGGAATTTACAGAGGAACTCCAGGAGGAATTCCCAAAGGAACTCCTGGGAGAATTACCAGAGGAGCTCCTGGAAGAATAACCAGAAGAACTCCTGAGGATTTTCTCAGAGGATCTTTTGGAGGAATTCTCAGAGAAACTTTTGTAGAAATTCCTGGAAGAATTACAAGAGGAACTCCTGGCAACATTCCCAGAGGAATTGCCGAAGAAAATTCCAGAGGAACTCCTTTAGGAGGATTACTCAGAAAAACTCCTGGAAGTATTACAAGAGAATCCTCTGGCAGAATTTATAGAGGAATTATCCGAAGAAATAAGGCTATCTGACGTTTAATCATCTTTCTCTTGCACGCGCACGTAAAAGATAGGATTTGTTTTCATACGGAAACGCTTCGGAAGCGTTTCCGTATGAAAACAAACCCTATCCCGCCTGTGCGCGTGCAAGAGAAAGATGATAAACGTCAGATAGCCTTATTCTGGAGGAATTCCCAAACGAACTCCCGAAAGCATTCTCTGGGGAACTCCTGGAAGAATTTCCAGTGGAACACAAAGTGGAACACCTGTAGGAATTCCCGGACGATCTCATGCTGGAATTCCCAAAGGAACTTCCGAATGAGTTTCTAGGGAACTCTTGAAAGATTTTCCAGAGGTACTCCCGGAAGATTTCCCAGGGCAACTCCTGGAAGAATTTCCAGCGAAACAACTGGAGGAACTCCTGGAAGAATTCTTAGGGAACTTTCGAAAGACTTCCTAGAGGAACTTTTGGAAAAATTTCCAGAAGAACTCATGGAAAATTTTCAATGAAACTTCTGGCGGAGTTCTCAGAGAAACTCCTGGAAGAATCCCAAAAGTAATTCTTGGAAGACTTCTTATGAAACTCCTGGAGGAATTTCCAGAAGAACTTCTGGAGGAATTTCCAGAGGAACTCCTGGAGGAATTCCCAAAGGAACTCCTGGGAGAATTACCAGAGGAGCTCCTGGAAGAATAACCAGAAGAACTCATGAGAAAATTCTCTGAGGATCTTCTAGAGGAATTCTCAGAGGAACTTCTGTAGAAATTCTTAGAAGAATTACAAAAGGAATTCCTAGCGGCATTTCCAGAGGAATTTTTGGAGAAAATCCCAGAGGAACTCTTTTAGTAATTCCTAGTAGAACTCCTGGAGGATTACTCAGAAAAATTCCTGGAAGTATTGCAAGAGAATCTTCTGGCAGAATTTATAGAGGAATTCTCAGAAGAACTTCTGGAGGAATTCCAAAACGAACTCCCGAATTAATTCCCAAGGGAACTTCTGGAAGAATTTCAAGTGGAACACCTGTAGGAATTCCCAGACGAACTCATGCTGGAATTCCCAGGGGAACTTCCGAATGAGTTCCTAGGGAAGCTCTTGGATGAATTTCCAGAATACTCCCGAAAGATTTCCCAGGGCAACTCCTGGGAGAATTCTCAGAGAAACTCCCAGAGAAACTTCTGAAAGATTTCCTATTGGAACTCTTGGAAGAATTCCCAGAGGAATTTCCTAAAGAATTTTTGGAAGAATTCTCAGAGAAACTCCGGGAGGAATTACCAGTGAAACTAGTGGAGTAATTCCCAGGAAAACAAGAGGAACTTTGGTGGAATGTTCAGCCTTAGGCTGGCTCGTCTCCGTCCTTGACATAGACATTCCCTGGGGGAATTCATAGATAAATGAATGCCTTCTAATAGAATACTGTGAAGGGAATTGCTGGATGAAAGGATTGATGATTATATCTCAGGAAACTTCAGAATGAATTGCTAATGAAATTTTCCGAAGGAATTAATTTTAAATTATCTTGATGAATTGGTGAGCAATTGGAAGATATTAGTGTTTCTAACGGAATTGCCGGATCATTTCTTAAAGAAATTGAATGAAAAGTGAACGAACTTTAGAAAGAAATGCTACATATTTTCCCAGAATACATGGAAGATTTAACTTTCCTTAAATTTAAAATAATTTTATGTTTAGTTTTAATGAATTTTCTTTGCTATATTAATTTTTGAGGATGATTCCGGATCGAAAGAGCAGAGCCGCTTCAAAAAACTCTGATGCATATTGAAACTTTCAAAACCGCCAGCCTTCGAATTTTGGACGATGATCGGAATTCCCCATGCCGGACGATACTATTTGGAGGGTTGCACCAATCTCCTCTGCTTGATGTCTTCGGAAATGGACAGGTGGCGAATGGACTGTTCCTTCGGGCCGGAAGAGAGTTGCATCGTAAAGCGCGGCATAGAGCCTGGAAAAATGAAAGACATCTTCTTCATAAGTTCTCCGGCGATGAAAATACGGTTCCGGCCGACAAAATATCAGCATGCGGCAAGTTGCCTGCCTGCAAAAACAGTTTTATTTTACTTACCTCAATATGATTTGATGTAATTATTTTGACAAATGTATTTCAACTAATTATCTCGCTAATTATATAAATATTTATGTGGGAAATATCGGAAATGTACCCGAAGCTTTTGATTGATAATTTATTTTCATCCAACTGTCATTCGAGGCAGCTATGTACTTTATGTACTATCACTATTTATATAGTACATATACATTCTGCCTCTGATGACAACTGGATGTAAATAAACCAGCATGAAATCCCACCAGAAATTACCATAACAACTGCCTAACCGGCCAAAGCGAAACATATCTAACGAGAATCTAACGTGAGTGTAACAGGTTAGATAAAATTATGCCACCAGCATAAACATACCTAACAAAAGTGTGTCATTATAGCGTAACTTTAGCCTCACTTTACCCTAACCGTTAGTGAGAATGTTAGTATAACTATCTCACAGGTTAGGTGCACATTATGCTCAAGTTAGAGTAACCTTCCTTGCTGGGTTCCCAGCAAGGAAAATTACTCTAACTTGAGCATAATGTGCATCTAACCTGTGAGATAGTTACACTAACATTCTCACTAACGGTTAGGGTAAAGTGAGGCTAAAGTTACGCTAGAATGACACACTTTTGTTAGGTATGTTTATGCGTGGTGCATAATTCCATCTAACCTGTTACACTCACGTTATATCAACGTTAGATATGTTTCGCTTTGAGCAATTAAACGAGATTAGGGTTGTTTCAAAAGGGATTTTCATGCTGATTTATTTACATTCAACTGTCATCAGAGACAGAATGTATATGTACTAGTGAAAGTACATATACATAACTGCCTCCAATGACAGTTGAATGTAAATAAAATATAAATAAAGATCTTCGGGAACTTTTTCCCGAATATTTTAATCATTTTATTATTTGCTATCATCAAAAAACAGCGGTAAGTAAAATTTAATTAAGTTTGCAGGCTGCGATGGCTATCCATTTCAATACGGCGTTTATGTAGATCCGGAGCCGGGGAATCCGTTCGGGAACTTAAGAATCGCCTTCCTTTTTCAGATTTTCTTTTCCTCGATGCGATTCTCCTCTCCTTTCGGCTCGGAACAGCCTCCGTCGTCTGGCCAGCATAGTCGTGTTTGCAGACAAATATATTATAGTGAAGCGATCATGACAAAGGTAAGTCATTAAATAAAATTTGCAGGCTGCGATGGCTATCCATTGCAATGGTTGCAATGTAACATTTGTGTCGATCCGGAGCCGAAAAATCCGTCCGAGAATCTCATAAAAACGTATTGCCATTTTTAGGTTTGCACTATCGCTTTCAGCGACGCACCTCTTCTTTCGGCTCGGATCAGGTTTCGTTGTCTGGCCACCAAGGAAATGAAGCGAAGTACGATGAAAATTGAGAAATGGTCTAGTATGTGGTGTTGCAGAAACAAATGCATCCGGAAGAGCAGTTTGAAATTTCGGTCCGGAAATGTACTTCCTCGTCTGATACTGGAAAATGCTTTGCAATTTTCAGAAAGCATCCGCGACGACCATCCATCCGGTGCGGCCATTTGCTTCCGGTCCATTAGCAGGACAAGTTCCAAGCACTTGAGGAGCAACAATATGTACAAAACTAAATAAAAATCAATTTAAAATTGTTTAAAATTTCATTGAAAACTCTTCTCCACCCTCGTCAATTCACTCTGGAACTGCTCCGGGAATTCCTCCAAGTGGGAATCACTTCAACAGATCAGCTGAAATTTTTTCCAGCAGTTCATCTGAAAAAAATACCAGGAGTTCCTCTGAGAATTCCTCTAGGAGTTCTCTGAAAATTCTTCCAGGAGTTCATCCTCTGGGAATACCCCAATAGTTCATCTGGGATTACTCTGGTGGTTTCTATGGGAACTGCTCTAATAATTCATCCAGGAGTATCTTTGGGAATTCCTCCAGGAGTTCTTCTATAAACTCTTCCAGGAGTTCCACTAGGTGTTTCTCTGGGAGAGAAATTACTACAGGAGTTCCTCAGCAGGTTCCAATGGAAATTCCTCTAGGAGTTCTTCTGAGAATTCCTAAAGTAGATCCCCTGGAAATTTCTCTGAGTTTTTTTTTCAGCAGAGATCTTCTGGGGAATCCTTCAGCAGTTCATCTAAGAATCCCTCCAGGAACTTTTCTGACAATTATTCCAGTACTTTGTCTGACAATTTCTTCAAACGTTTCTCTAGAAATACCTCCAGAAGAGAGTTACTCCAGTAGTTCCTCTGAGAACTCCTTAAAAAAATTTCTTAAAATTCCTTCAAGGTTCCTCAGGGAATTGCTCTGAGCATTACGTCAGGCTCCTCAATAAATTCCTCCAGAAGTTCCCTTGGGAACTCTTCCAACAGTTCCTCCAGGAATTCCTCTGGTAATTCCTTCAGCACTTCATCTAAGAATTCCTCTAGAAATTATTAAAGAAGCTTCTTAGAAAATGACTCTTGGAATTCCTTCAGGAGTTTCTATAGGAGTTTCTATAGGAGTTCCTGCAACAGTTCCTATGAGAATTCCTCCATTAGTTTCTCTAGAAATTCATTCAGGAGTTCCTCTGGGAATTCCTCCGTGAATTCATTCAAGAGTTCTTCTTGGAATCACTTCAGCAGTTGATCTGGGAATCACTTCTGCAGTTCATCTGGGAATACATCCAGGAGTTCTCCTCTGTGAATTCCTCAAGGCGTTCATCTGAGAATTACTCTAGTAGTTCTCATGGGAATTTCTCCACGAGTTCCTCTGAGAATTCGTCCAGAAATTCCTCTAGGAATTCAACCTACCATTTATCTGGAAATTCTTTCAAGAATTCCTCTAGAAACTCTTCCAGGGATTCCTCTACTGGGAATTCCTCCAAAAGTTCCTCTGGAAATTCCTTCAGGAGTTTTTCTAAGAATGACTCCAGTAGTTCATCAGAAAATTCTTTCAGGAGGTCCTTCGGGAATTCCGGCAACAGTTCCTATAGGAATTCCCCTTCGAGTTGTTCTGGGAATCCCTCCAGTAGTTCCTCTGTGGATTCCTCCATGAGTTTCTGTAGAAATTCCTCCAGGAGTTCCTGTGGGAAGTTCTCTAAAAGTTCCTCCAGGAGTTCCTGTGGGAAGTTCTCTAAAAGTTCCTCCAGGAGTTCCTCTGGGAATTCCTCCTGGAGTTTATCTGGGAATTCCTCCCGCATTTCTTCCCCTGGGTGTTCATTCAGGAGCTCCTCGGGAAATTCATTCAGGTGTTTATCTAGGGATGCTCCAGAGATTTCTTTCAGGAGTCCCTCTAGAAATTCCTCTGAGAATTCCTTCAGGTTTTCCACTTGGCATTAATCCAAAAGTTCTACCTCTGGGAGCTCATTTACGAACTCCTCTGGAAATTTCTCGAAGAGTTTCCCTAGAGGTTCCTCTGGAAGTTCCTTTAGGAGTTCTTATATAAATTTCTCCATGAGTTCCTCTGGGGTTTCCTCCAGTAATTCCTCTGGGAAATCCTCCAGCCATTCCTCGAAGATTGTTGTCTTGAAGAAAATCTTCTGTCACCAAGTGATAATCTGCGAGTAGCCCTGAATCGGTTGCCTTTGACTCGCTCTTCCGAGAACTGCCGAAGCCTCT
This sequence comes from Armigeres subalbatus, assembly GCF_024139115.2. Lineage (NCBI taxonomy): Eukaryota > Metazoa > Arthropoda > Insecta > Diptera > Culicidae > Armigeres > Armigeres subalbatus. The sequence goes on along the minus strand of NC_085140.1, from coordinate 302,673,782 downwards.
TGCTATCGACAACGCATCCTCCATGAACCCTTTCGCTTTGTAGCCACGACCACGAATCCTGGAAATCAAGTTTATTGTTGAAATCTTTATTTTTTTAAATACGATTAAGTACTTACTTGAAAAAAAATCCAACATCGCCATTTTGTCGAAGATAAGCACCGAGAGCACTCGCAAAGCGCACCGAGAAGACAACATGAAATGAATGAAAAGAATGCTGTTTCTATTTTCAGCTGTCATAAAAAATGCAAGGCGCGAAAAAAAGAAAAAGAGCATAACAAACGAGTCAATGTTTTATGCATTCTGAAGGGAAGCATAACTAACGGACCCTAACCATAATCTAACAGCTCACAGATTGTTACTCTGGGTTAAGATTTCATGTATACACTGAAAATTCTAGTTTATTTTTTCAAAATGACCTAAGAAACATATTTTCATGAATGAATTTTAATATTGCGATCAACAGACCAATATGATAGCTTTTGATTGCGGTACACAAATTAATTCATGAAAAAAGGTGACATATGCTCTTTTTAAAAGTTAAGCGTCATTTCTGCCATTTCTTTCCCCTATGGGCCGATGTGAGCAGTGAGAAGTGAAAAGTGAGACGTGAGAAGTGAAAAGTAAGAAATGAAAAATGAGAAATGAAAAATCACCAGATGATCCGAAATGAAAACAAAAATGTTTTTCCAAATTTAATCTAGACTATCCTTTGAAAAGAGCTGAAATTTTTTTGCTAATATTTTCAAATGGATATAATAGAAAAACGACGCATCCCACAAAAAAGTGTTGTATGGGTGACCATCGCAAAATCAGTCAAACTTTCTAGTGAAAATATCGGAAACAATCCAAATTGAGCCTTACACTGAAAAAAATCAGTTTAAAAATTTTAAAGTCGATTTGCGAAAAAATGCTTTTGTCTCAAGATAGGTGATTATGTTCCCTACCAACCGTCCATACATCGCAAGCTGGGCACTCTTAAGGAAAAAAAGTTTTTCTAACAAAAACTTTTTCTTGTCGGAATTATTTTCAGTGTATTTTCATCTGAAACTAAACCAATGAAAGCCATCGTTATAGAACCCCAAGCAAATCTATTTTTATGATACATTGTCTAATTTAGTCTAATATAGTTTGTTTTTAAATTAAGAGTAATATTAAAAAGGGGTTTATATCTTCAAAAAAATATTATATTCCATTATTAGCTTCTTTAGTTGCGACCAGTTACGACCAAAACATTGTACTCTGCCTGACTGTACAGGAATACTTAATATGAGTATATATGTATACATATGTTAAATCCACCCCTTAAAGACACTGAAAAAATCAATTCCGTCAAGAAAAAGTTTTTGTTAGAAAAACTTTTTTCCCTTAAAAGTGCCCGGCTTGCGATGTATGGACGGTTGGTAGGGAATATAATCACCTATCTTGAGACAAAATTTCTTCCAAATCAAAAAGAGCGTTTTTTTGCAAATTGACTTATATTTTTAAATTGATTTTTTTGGTGTAGGGTTTTATTTAGAGTTTTTCAAAAAGTTTTATTAGAAAGTTTGAATGATTTTGCGACAGTCACCCATACAACACTTTTTGTAGGAAGCGTCGTTTATCGATTATATCCTTTTGAAAAATCAGTAAAAACAAGTTTGACCCTTTTCAAAAGATAGTCTGCATCAGATTTGGAAAACCTAAGTATGCACTTTTCTTTTTACAGCACCTTTTAAGTATTGACCAATAAATTGACAAAAAGTCAACTTAACAATAAGAACACTTGCAAGTTCCCAAAAAGTCCTATTTGGCTTCATGCATTTCTATTACATTTCTCGCATAACTTCTCAAAAGGACCTAAGTAACATTTTTTCATGAATTCTCGCTTAACTTTTCAAAAGCACCTAAGTAACATTTTTTTCATGAATTAATTTGAACACTGCAATCAATAGTTTTCATGTTGTTCTGTTGATTGCAGTACTCAAATTCAATCATCAACCAAATGTTACTTCGGCCCTTTGAAAAGTTATGCGAGATTTATAGTACAGCAAAACGCCATCTAGTAGAAAATCTAGATGGATTATTCCATTGCTGACAAACGTTCATTTCGAACCAAAAACCGCAAGTTGCTGGTTGATTTTTTTGTCATATACTCTGTCTCGCTCAAACCAACAGCGAATAATCTAACGACTACTTTCACGAACACTTTATTGTCAGATTTTCTGGATATGATACACTGCGCGGCGTTTGTAAGGTTCCCAAATGCACAAAACTTCACGCGGTGAATGACTGTCGAAAGGTACGGCCGCGACAAACGATACACCGCAATGCTATTCATCCATAAGAATCAAGTAAACGGGGTGCAGAAAGCGCGGCGGTACCTTTCATGAAAGGTTCGCCGCGTGCAATTTTGAGAAAATCAGGCAATAAGGACCAGCCACTTTAACCGACCGTGTCCATTTAGCAAGTATGGTGTTGAATATAATCTGTAGATTAAAAAAACAGTTTAATAAAGTATAAAAAACTCAGCAAGTAACCGCACAATATTGAGTAAAACAAATTAAGTGTGTAGCATTTCCACATTCAATGAATAAATTTCGCACCGTGTATACTGACAGCATTAAAGTTTGTGTTGCTTCTTTCGTGCTTTATTGATGATGCTAACCTCTCAAGCAAAGCTTTCCAAAGCTTCAAATGTGGAACACGAAAACTAACACACGCGCTATAGAGACCGAAGCCGATGACTTTATCCGCTCGCATCAACACAGTTGTAAAAATTTCATCGTTGGAAATAAAAATCGCATTCGTACATGCTTTCTCGTGCGCTCGTTACGTTTGCTGCCATTTTTTCCTGCTTTGGAAGGAAAGAAGAGGCGTGTCATTGAGGCTAACTGCTTATTGGGTTGGGTGGTTTGGGTGGAATGATGGTGTAGTTTGGGCATTTGGGTGATTTGAACTTAACGTTCGTTTTCATACACCTCATTATTTCCATATTATGCGGCTTTTTTCCATTGATATTTATGTAAATTGTGTTGTTAATTTTCACAAATGTACTTGTACAATTATTACACAAAGGCATGCAAAATCAATGTATGACATACAACTAGTTTTATTGAACTTTAATATTACATTGGTGAAAAAACACTACGTGGGAATCGGCCCTAAAACAATTGTAGACGCGCTGTCTGGACAGTTAATCCATATTGTATTTTATAATGTATTTTTTTAAAACGTGCCGCTGCGCTAATTATTGTACTATTTACCCACGATCGCATATTTGTAACATATGCATTTTTCCTTTCTCGTACAACAAAGTTGTACCGAAAGGCTATATGATTGCTCCAAAAAACTTTTGATAGAAAGCCCGGAGACCCATAGTGTTATATACCGATCTACGCAGCTCGACAAACTGAGGTGATGTCTGTTTTTTTGTGTATATATGTGTATGTGTACAAATTTTGTAGACACACGTTTTAGAACTTAGAATTATCCGATTTACTCGCAACAAGTTGCATTCGACAGGGAATTGTTTGCTATTGAAAATGGGCCCGATCATTGCTTTTCGGAATTATTGAAAAATCATTGTTTTTTCCCACAGGTCCCCCTTGGAAAAAAAAATCAAAAAAACAATTGTTTTTGAATGGTGGCAAGGCAAAAATATTAAAAATGATCGAAAAAATGTGATCTATTCACCCAAAGAGCTTTTTTGACCTTTTTAAAGTGATTTTTTCAATATATTTTAAATGCACGAGAAAGGCATCATCACTGCTAGGTGGATTAATCTGGGTTTTTTTAAAGAGCATAACTAACAGGCTTCTAACATCTCACAAATTGTTTGCTGGGAAGTGAAAAACGCACTCTTACCCCACCGGTGGGGTAAAAGTGCGCATCGGGTGGGGTAAGAGTACGCATTTATCCAATTATGTGCTTTAAGTATATATTAACACAAATAAGAATTAATATCATTTAATTGATGTTTAATGAGCATATATTAGGGAATGTTTAAAGATTACGTAACTCTTAAAGGGGGAGGGGGTCCTAAAAATTTGCGCTTTCATACGAAAAACCATTGCTTTTTTATATATACAAAAAACTACAGAGGTAAAAATATATATCAGGTTTCGCGTGGCGTATACAAAGGTATTTTCCTTAAAGAAAGTCCACCAATCACGTAACGTAAAATTTGGCTATTTCATCACCCCTCCCCCTATCTTACACTATTTGTATGAATCCTCTAAAAATTATATGGATCGTCACACATCTTGCAACCCCTCCCAGCTAAACGTTGCGTAATTTATGAATGTTTCTTTTGATTAAATGAAATTATCATTTAGAAGAAATTGTGTTTTCGTACTATGTTTAGGTGTACAACAAGTCCTAATACAATTTCATTATTTCGCTTCAGTGCTTTGTTCGCGAAGTCCTTCCTAACACCGAATTATACTTCAACTTATCCTAAAAACTTGTGATAATTTCGAATTCTGTCCTTTTTTTCTTAGTTGTGAATCTTTACGCTTTGGAAGAAGTTTTAGTTAGTTTTATTTCGGCTGGAGATATGATGTCAAACATAACTTGAAGATTCATATGCGTACTCTTGCCCCACCGGTTCCTGCGTACTTTTACCCCACAGTCCCAAAAATTATTCAAGTAATGGTTTTGACTTCTTGGAAAACCAACCGGATTGGTGTTCTGTACCATAAAGTACTATATACAATAGGTTATCGAAATGGTATAATGTTCACCTGATTGAACGTATATATGGTAAAGATATATACTCGATTAAGTTGAAAACCGGAATACGAGACTAGCGAAGTTGGATTTTTCTCGCAATCCGTACGTTAAACCTAACTTCGCTAGTGGCGCGCTAGTCTAATTAGGGCCTAATTAGACTAGCGCACTACTAGCGAAGTTAGGTTTAACGTACGGATTGCGAGAAAAATCCAACTTCGCTAGTCCCCCATTTCGGTTTTCAACTTGACTAGCGATACTAGTTGCGGAAACCCAATTATTTTTAGCAAAATGACCAAAAAGTTATCTAACTCCATATCTCCCTTGTTGTTTATTCAAATCGTTTACAATTACACATGATAATAGTTGGCCAGAATACCTGCCAAACTGATAGAGTGTTGCTAGTTTATCTTTTTTTTTACTTCAAAAAATCGAAAACGTACTCTTACCCCACGCGCACTCTCGCCCCACTCTACTCTATGTATTTGGCGTGAAACCAAGTTTGGAACAAACCTTGAAACAAATGAGTCCTAAGTCCCCTACGCAATGCAGCGGAACGGCAACGGAAATGGCAAGATTTGACAAACAGCCCGTATACTTACCACTTCCGTCGCCGTTCCGTTACATTGCGTTTAGGATATTAAGAACTGGTATCCTGCAAAGTAGTCAAAAGAGGATACTGCTGAGTTTAATGGTTCATACAAAATGTGTTTCAAGGGGAAGAGTTGGGATTCAAAATTGTCACATACATATCATAGTGTATAAGAAAAGCACCATCATTAATATGTAGATTAATTGTATTAATATAATTCACAGGTGGAGTATCCAGCTTGGTAAAGGCGGAGATAAAACGTTCCTGTATTTCGAAACTGATGATAGTTCCAAAAAAAAATATGGATGATGTGAAAACTATATGTAAAAGAAAACTATGTAAGATTATAAATGCAATATAATAGCAATAACAGAAACTTTCTTGTTTTGGCTTAATTTATAAAAAATTGAAAACCACCCAAATATAAATATTGCCCTATTGTGGTTTGCAAAATAGTATACATATTATATATTATATTAATCATCAAAAAAATCATACTATTCATCATCTTTATTGTATCCAGTTTTCCGCGAGCGGTAATGGCCGATAGCTTGCCTGCGGGTTAGTCTCTGATTTGACATTTGTGGAGGTCAAGTGCACCCACCGTTCAAGCATTTTAATCAATGTGGTATATAAAAAGGTTTGAATTCACTTAATCAGCACCTTCTTTTATGACACATTGGTCAGAATGCTAGGAGCGGTGGGTGCAGTTGACCTCCAGAAATGTCAAATCAGAGACTAAGGGTTTGTTCAAATATTACGTAACGCAAAAAACGTTGTTTTCAAGAACCCCCACCCCCTCGTAACAATCCGTAACAATTTTCAGAGCCACCCCCACCCTAACCCGTAACGCGTAACAAATGCTATTTTTTTAAAAAAGGTCTTTATTTTAATAGAATTTGAAGGACGGTGCCATACATTATTATCTATTGCATATTTCATGCTTTTTCAAACATAATGAATATTTTTTTATTTTTAAAATATTTTTTCTCTATGCAAATAATTTGTTACGCGTAACAATATTTCGAAGGACCCCCAAAAAGATATTTTAGTTACTAGATAAAGATTGTCGCTGTCGTCGTTGTCCGGAACATCTTTTGCTGGCGAGGATAGGGGAGCTAAATGTCAAAGAAAGAAAATCCATACGATTTGACAGGTATGTAGTATTCAGATGTAGTATTCAGAGTAAGCGGCTAATGATTTTAGTTTGGATAAGTGATTCTAGACTATGATTTGATTCTGCTTATTTGATTTGATTATCACTTATCCAAACTAAAATCATTAGCCACTTACTCTGAATACTACAGTATGTACCACACATGTTTCGGACAGCAGAACAAAGGGAACCGAAGCGACAATCTTTATCTAGTAACTAAAATATCTTTTGACCTCCACCCCAAATTTTGCATAACAAAGCGTAACAAAGATCAAACAACCCCCCACCCCCTAATGCGTTACGTAATATTTGAACAGACCCTAACCCGCAGGCAAGTTGGCGGCCATTACCGCTCGCGGAAAACTGGATAATCAAACCCCAAATGATCACACGAAACAAAAATGAAGATAAACTAATGATTCACGGTAAAATTGGTCCGCAAAAATACATGGAAAAGTTGGTGTTTCTGAATGGTAACGATACTTAACAACCCATTCAACACAGACATGTGTGCATTCAATGTATCATCCAAAAGCTCAATATTTTAAGGGCTATCGTAAATATCATTCGTGGTATAATTAACGTACGGTATTTCATATGATTCCTCAAATAATTCAACTATAATTTACTATGCTCAAAAAACGATTACTAGAAAAATAGTTGAATAATTCCATTTTATTCGGGCGTTTTTAATTGCTTTTAGAATTTTTGAGAAGAGTTTTAAAAACTTCTCCGTATGGTTTCCCGTGGAGATTTTTTCGATTTCTTCATGCAACATTCGCGAAGTCGAAGCAAAATTCTTCACACAAACAATGACAGTTCTTTATGGGTTTTTACAGTAGAGCAACAGAGAGGAGGAGATGACGGCCATGTTTCACTCAAACTCTGACAGATAGCAATGGGATTTCCCATTGGAGGGAAGAGCAGAATTTGCTTCCACTGTTAGATGACTTTACCCATTAATGGGTACTATGTTATTGTTGATATTATTCCCACCGTGAAAAATTCACCCATTTTCTTGTAAAAATGCCACTACCCATTTTAATGAGTAGTGGCGCTTTTTGAAGAAAATGGGTGAATTTTTCACGGTGGGAATAATATCAACAATAACACAGTACCCATTAATGGGTAAAGACATCTAACCGTGTCGACTTCGCGAATAAAAACGAAAAATAATCTCCGTGTAGCCACGACATTTGACTGTCACGCTGTCACAGTTTTGTCGCATCGCTCGTGTTCGTCGTGTCGTTCGCCAACACAAAACGCTTACTCAAGTGTCAATCGTCGGCCGGTCAACACGCGTTTCCTTTCGTTCTCGGCGAAGCCTTTTCCGTGAAGAGGAATCATTCCATCTAGTGGAAGTGCTATCAAATTTTTAAGTGTTATTTATTCTAGCCGCTAGCTACCGAATCAAAGATGGTCTATATCGTCAAGGATGGTGTAAGTAATTATTTCTGTTATAAACTAAGTGCAGTTCAGTGGTTGAAAAATATTGTGTAATTCGGGGCTGGGGAAACATTCTACGAAGGTGACTAATGTCGTCTAATAACTTCCATGTCATTCAATATTGACGGGCGGATGGCAATCATCTGTGGGAAAAAGCAAACTCTTGATAGTATTAGGTGCGAATTAAATGTAAATTGAAAGATAAATGCTACGATCTTATAATTTGCGGTTTCGTACAAACCACTATCTCTGAAAATGATTTCGTCGGTCTGTACCCGCCACATCCAGAATTGTATTCCCATTACTTATTCAAGATAAGCTTTCCCCTGGCCGCGTGCGTACCCATTTAGGGACGAAACACACGGACCGCTTGCTAACGCCATATGCACACAAGTGCGATACGGAGCATCCAGCATCAATATTTGATGTAAACGCGCTTGTGTGCTTGCTGATTCCAACAGCACTTGCGTCTACGTCGCGTTGAAATATAACGCAACATTGTAATCCGTCTTCAATGCACCGTTAAGCAGATGACCGACCCAAACCGAGGTCATTCGTTTACGGTGAGTTGATGAACGACGAAGGGGCGAGGTGTAGCCATCATTGCAGCGCACAGTGGGTTGATTTTGCGAATTAGGCAAAAAATCCATACAAATTAGGTATCGAACAGTCTCTCTATTGAAAGTATGATTGATACTTTTAGAAACGAATTCTAAATTCAAAGCTCTTTCCAAAACTGGAAACTTTTACTCTGCAAATATGTCAATTTTACTACAAATAAAGACTTTTTTTAAAGGGTTCAATAAGGCTGAATAGTATTTGGTAACACTTATGAAGTGATACGATACAAAATTTGTTAAAACAAATGTTGCATGGTGGATTAATCCGGGAATAATTATAGACCCAACACCCCAACACCTAAGTTGATTTTTTGGCAACAAATTTCGAACTGCGACCCATAGTTGTAGAGTTGAATGTCGCATTTGTAGACGGTTTTTGTTTTTTAATTATCATTCTTTGAAACTTGTGTGAGTTAGCGTTGAAAGCTCACACTCACACATATAACCTTATGGTTAACTGGGAATTGGTACTGGCGGAATTTCTGACCACTGCTTCTTACATTCTACACATACCTACGATGAATTGATGGGTTTGGAACGTCGTTTTTTATGCACGCTTTTATTAAGAAGATGCTGTTTATGCGAATAGAGTTGTTTACTTCTATTTCTCAGATTCAAAGAGAAAAAAAGTAACACCTCTTACTGAAAAAAGGCGCTGCATTTGATCTTCACGCTATCCTGTATCCTATAAATGTAATACACGTAGGCAATAGATCTAGAATTTTTTCTAATGAAATTCTGCTGATTTAGTTGATTTGATCGGTTTTATCTTTTTATGCCGAATATATTAGATTATATTGCAGCACCCAGAGATAGACACTTAATACCTTATCAGCAAGCACGCTTTTGTGTATTGCAATACGACAGTTCTTTTTTGTTGCATCTTATGTAACATCTAGACTAGAACGCAAATTTCGGAAAGAACGGTAATCCCGATAAATATGACTCAACTATAACTCTCTTTTTGACTGGCTCAAATAAACTACGGGCCAAGATAAGTATCCCTACGGGGCAAGAAACCCCTCTAAAAATCATGTTTTCCAACTGAAATGTAGTAGAGCGCCAATATACACAGTAAAAGCTGTTAATGCGTAGGGAATCGGCTAGATGATATTTTCTTCTTCTTCATTGATATTATTCTCACTGGACATTGCCGCCTGCAGCTTATTAGTTGTTTATTAATCACTTCCATAACTGCGAGGTTTTGCTTCAAATTCATATTTCTGCATTCGTGATCACGAGGCTAACACATGATAATTTTATGTCCAGGGAACCTGAGACATTCCAAGCCGAAAATTGCCTTGAGGTACGGAATCGAACCCTCATCGAACCCTCGATATACGAAGGCAGAAATGGTAACCTAGCTTAGAAACCTCGCAGTTAATAACTGTGGAATTGCTTAATGAACACTAAGCTGCGACGCGGCTCTGTCCCAGTGTGGATGTAATGCCAATGAGAAGAAGAAGAAGATATTTATAATATGGGGCGATGTGACCACCCCCTCGGGGCAAGACGAGCGAGGACCAACAATTATATAAAAGTGTGCTAAATTTATTAAGAAAACCGAATTTCAATTTCAATCAATATTTCGAAGAAGTGAGGTTGTCAAAGTGCGTTTTTCGTGGTACAGCCGTTTACATTATTGTTTAGTCATTCCTCGTAATAATAATGCTCACTTTAGTCATAGTCAACGTTGGCTGTCTTGCCCCATATGGCGATCTTGCCCACTTTCCCTATTGGTCATATTAAAACATTTTTTTTCTGGTCGATAAGTTATTGTTTTCATGGATACTATTAAAATTACATTGAATAACAGAAATCAGTATAAAATTTCAGTAAATTTGACAATGTAAGTTACTCAATAGATTCAGCGCAATAGTTTTAGAATTTTGTGTATTTGATTGTTTCAAAATGGAGTGCTCATCTTGCCCATTTAAGATAAATTAGGTATTCAAATCTTATTAAGTATGGTCAAACATTTCACTGTAAATATTTTAAATGTAAAGGTAAAATAAAGGGTGCTCATCTTGCCCTGGGGACGATCTTGCCCCGTCCTCCCCTTAACCATTTGTTTCGATGCTATGCAGTATCTTTGTGGCATTTACTCACTCAGGTCATTATTGAAGCTTTCTGGAATTGAAGGTAGTCGAATCTTTGGTTTTGTTAAAGAAATTCAGTCAATCGTCGGTTGACCATTCGCTCCATATTTTTTTAGATCTGCTGGTTAGGGAACGTCATATGTTGACTTCGTTAGCAGGGCGCCGGTGTTTCGGATCGGATGACGAAGCTATGCTTCCATTCAACCGAGACCGTTCTCGCAGTTCACTCTTGGTTAAGCGTGGCTTTATCTCTGATACTGAGATTTTTTTATCATCAGATATCCGATGTCATCTGGACCCTCAGAATTCCCTGCCATAGTGAACGGGAGGTTGTAGTTCTGTTCTTCATCAGGTGGTACCAATAATCCATGGATAGCCATGTGGGTGGAAGGATGCCGCTTTTTAGGAAGGTTTCTGAGTAACGGTATATTATCCTTATTAAGGAGGAAGACAAGTCGTGGAAGTATTCTGCCAAGCCGCCATTGGCTTGTGGATCTTTGATTATTTGCCGTTTACCTTGATGGCTATTCTCTTGTGCCGTCTTTTGCCCTGTAGACTATTTGTTTGCATCCATATCTTTATAGCAGACTGGCTCTCGTTTTGTGTGTGTCTTTATTAGAGTGGCTTGTTGCCCTTGGCTCGTATCTTTCTCGTTATTGATTCCCTATCGGGGTAGTTTTCCGGTAATTTTCTTCTCGCGCGTTTAACGGGGCCAGATTTCTACGTCGTTTGGCCGCCGTCGCGTCGTGATGTCCTCCTTCCTTATTAAGGGGGAATGAAGACAGGCAAATACCACTACATAAATCCTTTTTTTGTGTTTGTGATATTGCCCGACACACAGCGGTATTGAATCATTCAGAAAGCTGTTTTCTTTGCCCAGCTTTCCTTGAGCTTTAATATCTGCAGTAAGTTACGAAATCAATGTAGGAACACGAGTACATATATAGTTCAGTTTCAAGGCATGAAAACCGGCCATCGAGGTCTCGTCTGGAACTGTCTTGTTTTGTAGCGCGATACAGATCGGAGCGTGGTCGAATCCTCTGAAGTCCGTGCGGACCAAAGAAAGTGGTTTGCGGTGGGGTCGCTACAAGAGAGATGTAAATCCGATTCTGACTGACCATCGTTTATGATAGGGAACTGTTCCGTTTTCCATCTCACTCAACATATATTCATCTCATTGCAAATAAGAAATAAAATCATCGTCGCTTCTTTTGCTAACAACCTTACTGCTGAAAAAAATCACAAATAAGAAACAAACCAAATTCCTTTTCAATGCTTTGTTTTGATGGGATGTAAATAGGAACTATGGGATGAAGTGCCGAACCGTTCTAGTTAGATTAGATTGCGCCGGGTAGCGAGGGGAAGCATAGGCATAATGCCCACAACAAACTAAAAGTTAATCTATGAATATATAATTTCCATCTTTAGAAGTATAAATTACCCCTTCTTCAAAAGTACGCAATTTAATATTCAGAGTAAAGCAAAGAAAACAAAATTGAAATAACCAATGTTGGCTCATTTTATGTCCGATTGAAATTTTTTATTTACATTATCTTGATTTTTCATGGTGCCAATCCGCCCGGGTTTATTAAGGGATCAGGTCAGGGCATGCAATCAAAAGGGTCATTCTAAAACCCTTGATAAACGAGGAAAGTGTCCAGATTTGAAAGAACGTAGTCAATCATTATTGAATAGTATCAGAAGATAGTTTTGATATAATTGGATCACCAGGACATGGTTCCAGATGTTGGGAACCTACTTCCCTCAAGGAAGTGGACAAACTCTGAAACCTATCTTGCAACGTATCAAACTTCATGAAAAAGAAAAGCTCAAGCTCAACAGATAAATTTTCAGAGATTTTGGACTCATTTGCCACGTCAACTTCTCTATGGAAACCAGGTTCCCGGCACTTCCACCAGTGGTTAATGTATCGAAAACCTCTCAAAGAATCATCCATTCATTTTATCTTTCAAAATCGAAGTATGATACATATTCGCAAAATGGGTTTTGAGCTAATCGAAGTTTGTCCCTTCCTGAGGAACGGAACATCCGGAACCATGTCCTGGTGATACATTTGATTCAAAACCACTTCTGATACTGGCTTATAATGATTGACCACGTTTTATAAACATTCTGTACGCTTCCTCATTTATCAATGATTTTAAGAAATGATCCGTTTTGACTGCACCTGACACAGAAACCCTTTAGTAAATCCGGCCGGATTGGTACCATGGTCAAATCAAGTCATGTACCAAAAAAACCATGATGACGCTTCTTCTCTGAAAATTGATGTCAATCGGGCATAAAATGAGCCCAACGATATAAGATCTTTTTGACCCCGGAACCACAAAGCTGCGGTTTCGAAGAAAACGGCAGCAAACCTCTTGGGGTTTGTTTGGGTTTCGGGCTTAGGCGTACGGACGGGGGAGATTTCGATCGGGAACCTATATCGCACCCGCACGTAACACTCACAATCAAACATCGCTTTATTGGGCTTCTCCTCGAACGGGGTTATCGAATGGCGTATTCTTGGAGTTGTCTTGGATTTCCCCGGCAGGGCCCGTTGACGATATATATAGCGGTGACAGGCGGAGCGATTCGGAACCCATCTTAAGCTCACTGTTCGGGTTTCAACTTAATTTTCACAACCGGATCGTAAAAACGTATGTACTGAATCCTACCAGGTAAGAGTCTTGCACTCCGTTTTCCTTTAAAGAATTATCTATGCAGGAGTTATGGCAGCTAATGCACGAACACGGTTTTCCGGATAAACTGACACGGTTGATCAAAGCGACGATGGATCGGGTGATGCGTAGTTCGAGTTTCAGGGGCATTCTCGAGTCCTTCTGAAACCCGCAGAGGTTACGGCAAGGTGATGGTCTTTCGTGTCTATTCAACATCGCTTTGAAGGGTAATACGAAGAGCAGGGATTAACACGAGTAGTCAATTTTCAATAAGTCCGTCCAGCTATTTGGTTTCGCTGACGACATAGATAACTTTGAGAAGATGGAGGAAGCCACATCAGACTGAAGAGGGAAGCAAACGGATCGGACTAGTCATCAACACGTCGAAGACGAAGTACATGATAAGAGAGGTTCAAGAGAAGACAAGAGCCACCCACCGCGAAGTTTCATCGGTGGTGACGAAATCTAGCTGGTAGAAGAATTTGTGTACTTGGGCTCACTGGTGACTGCGAATAGAGGTGTCGCCGGTCCGATATTCGTCGGCGGCGGCGTTTGTCAGAATTTTAATGGCGGCGGAGGCGTTTCGGCGTCACGCCGAAAGCCATTTTAGCCGGCGGCGGCGGCGGCGTGAATCGGCGTGATTTTTTCATTACTTTTTCTAAGATTTTTTTGCATTTTTCGGATATTTTCATAAAAGACATTAAAGAAGAATCTTTTGAATTTCGCATGAAAAATCAAATGAACTTGTCCAGAAAAATCTATAAGTTTTCCAAAATTTGGAAAGTATTTTCGGATTGTTCGAAGTTTCGATAAATCTTTGGAATTATTAAGGAAGCTCTTTTGAATTTCGAATAAAATTGTTTGGATTTTTGCAGAAAATGTGTCGCTATTTACATGAGAAATTTCAGTATTTTCACAAAAATATTCTTAACTTCTGCAGGAAAAATTTCGAAATTTACGAAAAATTCTGTTGAGTTCTCCGAGCAACACACATGTTGTAAATAAGTCTATTATAATATATACGATAAATTTGGTCAAATATGAGTTATTTTAACCAAATCAAAGTGAATTGTGCTGCTAGGGTGTTGACTATTCTTCCAAATTTTCACAGAACATTACTAATAATTTAGTAGAGTGCGGCTGGTAGAATGGGTGTTTTACTGTCGGCTTCTCAGTCTAGAATAATAAAGACGGCTAGTTTGGCATACAAACGATAAAACAGTTCATTCTTAAGAATTTACGGAGACTCAAAGAGTTTTCGAGAAAAATTCTGTAGAATGTTCAGGAAAAATTCTCCGTAAGGTTAACGAAAACTTTTTAGAATTTCCGCGGAAGTTTGTTCAAATGTTTCAACGAAAAATTGCTCGAATATTGATTTCTAGGAAATTTGTACAGTAGACGTTCTATAACTAAAGTCATTTAACTCAATGCTTTTACTGCATTTCGAAAGTTACATCAGTTTTGCAGTTATCGGTCAGCTGAGTTTCGAAACGATGTCAAAATCGATGATAGCTGCATAGCAGTGAACAATCAGATGCACTTCTATTTTGACGAAGTTTGACAATTGTTTGACGTATAGAATGCGTCGAGTTATCGAACGGTTCGCTAACTGAAACGAAAACATGTTGTAGTGTATTGTCCATAAGAAATTCTTGGAAATTCCAGACCGAAAGCCGTATGTCCGAACTGGTGATTTAGCCGAAAAGTCGTTTTCCTAACAGGTCGTTTGGCCTCATCAGCCCAAAAATGCAGTTTGACCGATATGGTCGTTTGACAGAATGGGTCATTTGTCCGAAAATATCGTTTAGGTTTAATTTACGGTAACATGTCAATAACTGAATGGTGATTAAGTCCAAACTATCAATCCGATTGGCTCAATGATATTTACGTTGAAAAGGCTTTTGTCAAAGACGTTGAACGAAATTCCGTACTTCTCACTTTTAAGTCGATACTGGATTTAAACCAAAAGACGTTTAACAAATTCCATTAAGTGAATTGAACGTTTATGCGAAACTGTTATCAGGTCAAAATAGTTTGACGAAAACGACATACAGCCGAAATGAACATTCAGCCGAACTGGTAATTTGACTCGAAAAATCGTTTAACCGAATAGATCATTTCAAAAATGCCGTTTGGCAGGAATGGTAATTTGGCCCGAAATGTTCTTTCTGCAAACAACCCTTCTGGGAACGGCATTTTCTGTAAATGACCTATTCGGCTAAACATCTTTGGTAAAAAGATCAATTCAGCCGAACGACACTTTTCAAAGAAGGTTGCAGAAAGGACATTTTTCGCCAAATAGCCGTTTCTGCAAAATTACATTTTACAAAACGGCATTTTGGTCAAATGATGATATTCGGTCAAACGACTTTTCACCTGAACGCATTTTCAGCAAATTACCTGTTGTGGTAAACAACTGTTTACAAGTCCGTCCAAATTTTCCTTTTTGAATCGCTTAACATCGCAACCCACATTTTCGGTCAAACCAGTTTTGATCTGATAACAGTTTCCGTAAAACGTTTTGCTAAATTATATCTGGCTAGATGTCTTTGGCCTAAAATTCAGTATCGACTTAAAAATAGAAAGGCCATGAACTTCTCCCTGCAAAAAAATCACTAATAAAGGATAAAAATAACAGTCTTAATTAATCTAGATTGGGAAAGTCTGTTGAAGTATCTCTTTTACTAGTCACAATTTTCGTGTGAATTTCAAAGAATACTATATTCGGATATTTTCATGTAGAAATTTGGAACAACTTCCGTAAAAACTCTGAAGAGATTTCCATGTTAATCTCGAACAATTTTCTTAAATCCAAAGAGCTCCTCTTTAATGAATATTCTGGAAAAACTTGAAGAATTTTCTAGGAAGATTCTCCGTTATTGTCGTGAAAATATCCAAATGACCAATTCAGCGAACGACAACTTCGACGACAAGTCGAGTCAAGTACGAGACACTGAAACGACCCTGTTGAGTTCGAAATACGTATCTGTCAAGGTACAATGGAATTAAATGGGATTGTACAAACTCGCTTATGACAAGTTCGACCGAATGTCCATTTCGACCAAATTGCCCTTTCGACCAAACGACTATTTAGGAAGAAGGACATATTCACAGATTTTTTCAGCCAAAGGAACTGTTCGACCAAATGACAGTCTCGGCCAAATATCTTTAGGCTAGATATCTTAGCAAAGTCTGGAAACATAATGAGAGCTTGTTGAAAACATATTTTGATTTTGATCAAATTGATTCTATAATTGTTTTTAAATATGTATAAATCATCATGATTGATTTACATTTTGATCTCATTTTGCTGTAGATTACTAAATTGAATGATATGACATCAAACTGTGTACTTATTTTGCTATCAGAAACCAATATCAAATTGAGTTTTCGATTTGTTCTCATCGACAGTAGAAATAGTTTTTGATTTGATAATTCTGCTACACGTTTTGTTATTTTCGACCTAAAAGATGTCAAATGAAGTAAACATAATCGATGATTTCACAACATTAAAAGAAGTTATCGATTTGTTCTTAAGCTTTGCTCTAGGTTCTACCAAATAGTCTTTTCAGTTAAATGATTCGAATTTAACAAGATATTGTATGAAATTTTCATGAAATAATTGGTATCTTCACGAAAAATTCTCTGAGTTTCAACACTCACAAAAAACTCCGCATTATATTCATGAGTTTACACATGGATTTTGTAATGGGGGTGCCAGTATTCCATATTTTCGACACATATATTTCATGCGCCCGCATGCATTACATGAGCGTTCATACATACTATCTATGGGTCATCGTATCCATGTGTGAATTTGTATGCAATTTGGTATGTGCGATACATGATATGCATATTTCAAAATACATGGATTTTTGCCATAACTATGTGTCGATTTTCCTGAGTGAACGTAATGTTGTAGAAATCTATCAGGAAATTATATGGAAAATGCACTGAATCCTCGGAGTATCCACTGAAAATTTTAATCGGCGTGGAAAATTATAGATCAGGCGTGACAAATTTAAACGGCGGCGCGCCGATGCAAAAACTCGGCGGCGGCGGCGTGCCAAAAACTGTCGGCGGCGGCGGCGTGGCGCGGCGGTACACCTCTACGCCGAAAATGACGCAGAGAAATTCGGAGACGCATAGTGGCTGGAAATCTTACGTACTTTGGACTCCGCAAGACGCTGATCGAATAGAGTTCGCCGCCGTACCAAACTGACATCACAAAACGCTAATTAGACCGGTAGTCCCCACGGACATGGGATCTGGACGATGCTCGTGGAGGACCAACGCGCACTTGAGTTTTCGAAAGGAAAGTGCTGCGTACCATCTATGGTGGGGTGAGATGGCGGACGGTACGGGAGGCGAATGAACCACGAATTGCATCAGCTGTTGGGAGAACCATCCATCGTTCACACCGCGAAAATCGGACGACTGCGATGGGCCGCACGTAGCCAGAATGTCGGACGTAACCCGGTGAAAATGGTTTTGACAACGATCCGACGGGCACAAGAAGGCTAGGTGCGCATCGAGCAAGATGGATCGATCAGGTGGAGGACGATTTGCAGACCCTCCGTAAACTGCGTGGTTGGCGACGTGATGGACGAGCGAATGGAGAAGACTCTATATACTGCACAGGCCACTTCGGCCTTAGTCTGAATAAATAATAATAATGCAGGAGTTGCATCAATTGCCCCCCATGTACACAGAAAAATAATGAAAAGTAAACAGCGCGTAAAACTTGAGATGCGGAAATTTACACTATTCTATGCGGAAATGGACCTCTTCCTAACAAGTTTGCTTACAACTTAAAACATATTGACGATTCACGTCAAATATTATATACATTTAGGCTATATCACGAGTGGAATTAGCTAATAATGGCGTTCCATTTATGTGCATGATCTTTAGCGTAAATTTCATTGGATTTTCTATCTGTGTAGTTTTTCAACTCTTCTCCCAGCCCAAAAACCATCAATCGATCCCAGTTTGGCCTCTCTTTTTAAGTTCAGTGCATCTCTTTACCCACTCGTCGGCACTCAGATTATATTTACCGCTCTGGTGTGCTACGCGCCTATACCGTCTGCCCCGTGTCCACGCACTCGAAATGAAATGACCGTTGGAGCAAATCAAATAAACTTTCACGATTTTTGTCCCTATTTTCCGTGATCAAGCCTTCAAATCAATAAACAATTGCTACCCGCCGGTAACGACGGGTTATTTTAATTTTTATTTTTAAGTCAGACCGAAACGGGCAAAAAGTACACATTTGCCCGCAATAAGGCAAAAGTATATGACCGCCTCCTTAAAAGTGTGCATTTGCCCGAAATAAGGCAAAAGAGTAGATGACCCCTTTTTTAAAAGAAAATTACTCCTTAAAACACGTATTATATGCCCAGAATAAGACAGATGACTGTAAAGCACGCACTGTCATTATTTATTTTTATTATTAAAGCAACAACGGTGGTTCAGTCTATGCTGACTATCCCCGGTATGGTGATTTTTATAATATCCCAATGGGCATCCATCGGCAACCGCGAGAAGATTAGAGTTTATTAGTCAAAGATATTAGCATTTTACTGGACTGTTGGGAAGGAATTTCTCTTCAAAGGTAAAGAAACGAAATTTGCTCATACCCCACTTCAGAGAAATGCTAATAACTTCGTCAGGCAAGTATTATTTTTTAGCGGTTTTCAGCATAACATTCTGTATTAAATTCTTCAAGATCTAAATAAGGGGCGTCCAGAAACCACGTGGTCATATGGGGGAGGGGGTGGAAAATGACCACGATCACTGCATGGGGGAGGTGTTTCCAGAACCACGTGGTTTTTTCTAGAAAAACTTTGGTGAATAACAATAGCGGTGTAGAAAATACAAATCATTAAACATTATTAATTTAATTATTAAACGCAAAGCGAATCTTAGGGCCGATGCCCACGTAGCGTCTTTTCAACTCAGCGTTGAAAAGACGCAGGTGTGCATCGAGAAAAACCGGTAACGCAGCGTCGGTCGTAACGCCGATGCATATCTCCGCTATTTGACATCTTAGGTGCGATGTCCACGTAGCGGTTTTTATCTCGTGACGCCGTCACGCAGGTCCCAGCATCAAATGAGTAATGACACGTGAACGTGTGCACGACTACATTTGATGCTGGGTACTTTGCGACGCGGCGCAAGCGCTTAAAAACGCTGCGGGCATCGACGCTTAGCCTTAGATCCTTTTCCATAAAAATAAACGAAAGAACAGGTTGCGATTCAGTCTCAAAAAGGAAAAAGGAAAAGGAAAGAAAAATGGGAAAATATAAATAAAATTCCGCCGCGCCACGCCACGCCGAGATGGTTTTAGATAACGCGCCGACACTTTGCATCAGCGGACTGCAGCTACAAATTTGAAAAATATTCATGTTTTACAATAATCCAAGAAAAACTTCAAAAGAATTTCTCGTGGATATTCAGGAAAAATCCAGTAAAGAAATTTCCTGTAAAACTTTGACATTACTTCAATCATCCTGATAAAGGCTGGCATTCAGAATGATTTTAAAACATTCTCTGAAAATTTTGCTTGAAAAATTTGTACAAATTTAATGAAAAAAAACAAAACATCTCCAGTGTAAATTGGAAAAGTCCAGTCCCGTGGAAATACATATAATTTTCGGTGGAAAAAATGTTCAAATTTTCATATATTTTTTAATTCTAATAAAATTTTCTACGACTAGTTCTTTTGAATCTTCACCAGAAATTCTCTTTTATTTCCAGAAGAAGTTTTTCGAACATTTTAAGGAGTGCATTCAAAATGTTCAGTCTCCAGTTAGTATGAGCAAAGACGTAGGGTTGCTAACCCGGAGATGACGAGTTCGATTCTCGTTCCTGTCTAGGATGTGTTCGGGTGGAAACATTCTCGACATCCTAGGTATAGTGTATCCATCTTACTAGCAAACAAGATACATAATCGTGCAATGGCTGGCATATAAAAGCTTCAATTTACTAAGGAAATGCTAATAGAATATACTAAGTTGAAAAGCAGACCAACTTCCAGCTGGAATATGGAGCCGTAGAAGAAAAGAAAACTAAGTTTTTCAATAAAACTCTTCTGAATTTGCCAATGACCACGATAAAACATGGGGGAAGGGGGTTGAAAATCTTCAAAATATGACCACGTGGTTTCTGGATGGCCCCTGAGTCATAAGTTCTGTCGTAAATTGTGTCGTTTTATTGCGAATCGCTGTTTTTGGATGTTCCTTAGAGTAGCTCAAAAAACACCTTTTCAAATGTTTTGATGGGCCGCCCTCTTATTCGGTTCTATTTGATGCCTGATGATCTGGACAAAATTTCAGCAAATTGGTCAACGTTTTGGTGCTAAACTTGTTGAAATTTTATATGGAAAAAGTATGCAGAAACATCCAAAAACAGTGATTTTCATTTATTTATTATTTTACCAGACTAAGGCCGGAGTGGCCTGTGCTGCACATAAAAGTCTTCTCCATTCAGCTCAGCCTTCTTGTGCCCGTCGGATCGTTGTCGAGAACCATTTTCACCGGATTACTGTCCGACATTCTGGCTACGTGCCCGGCCCACCGTAGTCTTTTGATTTTCGCGTGTGAACGATGGATGGTTCTCCCAACAGCTGATGCAATTCGTGGTTCATTCGCCCTCCACGTACCGTCCGCCATCTGCACTCCACCATAGATGGCAGCACTTTCCTTTCGAAAACTCCAGTGAGGTTGGTCCTCCACGAACATCGTCCAGGTCTCGTCCGTAGAGGACTACCATTCTTAAGCGTTTTGTAGATAGCACGTTTTGTAGGCGGCGAACTCTATTCGATCAGAGCGTCTTGCGGAGTCCAAGTACGTACGATTTCCAGCCACTATGCGTCTTCGAATTTCTCTGCTGGTATCGTTATGGCGGTCACCAGTGAGCCGCAAGTAATTCTTCAACCACCTCGATTTCGTCACCAGCGATAGAAACTCGTGGTGGGTGGCTTACATTGACCTCTCTGAGCCTCTTCCTATCATGTACTTCGTCTTCGTGTTAATGACTAGTCCAATCCTAGCTTCGCTTTTCAGTCTGATGAAGGCTTCTTCCATCTTCTCAATGTTCCGTGCCGCGATATCAATGTCGTCGGCGAAACCAAATATCTGAACGGACTCGTGAAAATCGTACCAATCGTGTCAATCCCTCGCCCTTCGTATTACTCCTTCCAAAGCGATGTTGAATAGCAGACAGAAAGACCATCACCTTGCCAACCCTCACGCATTTCGAAGGACTGAGAATACGCTGAAATCGAATCACGCACGTCACCCGATCCATCGTCGCCTTGATCAACCGTGTCAGTTTATCCGGAAATTGATTTCGTGCATTAGCCGCACAGCTGGTCCGATCGATTGTGCCATATGCGGCTTTGAAGTCGATAAATAGATGATGGGGCACGTTGTGTGCGGCATTCCTGCAATACCTGACGTAGGCGAACACCCGATCTGTGGTAGCGTTCACCCATAAATCCGCCTGGTACTGCCCCCACAAACCTCTTTGCAATTGGTGTAGTCGGCGGCGTAACATTTTGGAGAGTACCTTGTAGGCGGCGTTCAGCAATGATATTGCGCGGTAGTTGCTACAATCCAGCTTATCGCCCTTTTGTAGATTGGAACACGACACATTCCATCCACTCATGCGGCAGAACCTCATCCTCCAAACCTTGGTAATCAAACAGTGCAGCGCTCTAGCCAGTGCCTCACCACCGTGTTTAAACAGCCTTGGTAGTTGGTCAACCCAGGCTTTGTTGTTTTCAGCCGGCCGATCTCCTCCTTGATTTCCTGGAAATTCGGAGCCGGAAGTCGGATGTCCTGCGCGCGTGTCTCTAGGTTCATTACCATACGCCACCGTTGTCTGCCATATCGCCATTCAGGTGTCTCTTCGTAATGCTGCCGCCACCTTTGAATCAACTCACGATCGTTTGTAAGGTTCCGTTTATGTCCTACACATATCGTCTACGCGGCCCTTACGTGAACCGTTCAACTTTTCGGAACTTTCGTGTGATTAGCGCGGTATAGTTCCTCCGTCTCTTCACGGTCTCGATCTCCCTGCTGGCGCTTTTTCCTCCGGAAAATCGAGTTTAGTCTGTTCCGCGCCCGTTTGTATGTTTGTATCGATGCTGCAATTAGCTGCTCTTCCGTTGGGAGTGCCACTTCCAGCGTTGCGTAGGTGCTCACCGTCTTGTAGCCGCCCAATGTTTAGCTGCGGGGACGACTCGACGCGTATTGTACACGTCGAGAGTTTTGGGCGCAGACATACTGCAACGAGGTAGTGGTCGGATTCAATATTCCAAGCGGTAAGTGCGTACGTTCGTGATGTCGGAGAATAATTTACCGTCGATTAGAACGGTCGATGGTTTTCCGTTACTTGATTAGTGGATTTTGTGGCCTCTGTGGATATTTTTGCGGGGAAGAAAGTGCTCGGACTACCATTCCGCGGTAGGGCAAAGTTTATGCATCGTTCTGCCTGTCATTCGATACGGTATGCAGATCATCCGGTCCGATGACCGGTCTATACATTTGCTCCTTCCTCCTGAGCGTTTTGTCACCGATGACGATTTTGAGTCCCGCAGTGGCATCCATCGTATGTCTGCTCCAGCTGCGCATAGAACGCTTCTTTCTCGTCGTCGGTTCTCTTCGTGTGGGCAGTGACGTTGATGATGCCTAGTTGAAGAAACGGCCTTTATAATCAGCTTTCACATCCTTGCGTTGATTCTGCCACCCAATCACGCGTTGGACGCATCTTTCCCAGCACTATGAAGCCGGTTCCCAGCCGTTGGTGGTGTCACAACTTTGGTAGAAGGTAGCCGCTCGATGCCCGCTTTTCCACACTTTCTGTAATGTCCAACAGATTTCCTGCAGCGCTACGATGTCGAAGTTGCGCGGATGTAATTCATCGTAGATTATCCTGTCGCAACCTGCGAAGCCTAGGACTTGCAGTTCCATGTTCCAAGCTTCGAATCGTGATCCTTTATTCGTCGCCCAGGTCTGCCGATTGTATCGAGTCATATTATCTTCTATGTCAATCGTAATGGTTGTTTTGAAAGGCGGCTTATTGGGCCTGCGCAACCCTCCTGTCTCGTCGAAGGGCCGTCGTATCAGGGCTGTTTAGGTCCACCTAACCAGGACTTGGGCTTGTGCGCTTGAGCGGCAACGGTCGCTTTTGGGAGCTTTCTCGGATACATGCAGCTTTTATAGAGGTTTAAAGGCCCACCGTCAAACCCCACCACATCCTGAGACAGGCGCCACAACTCGAGATGGCCTGGGAGGGGATCGTCAAGCATAGTCAGGACATAGTCCCCGCTGCCCCAACAGTGAGCAATACGTAACCGAACGTAGCACATTGAT